>NC_140517.1:22098380-22770880 GCF_964339955.1 Pipistrellus hanaki
TTGGGAAATTGGTTCCTCAATTCATCTCTGTCATTCACCCACACCGCATATGAACTTGGTCTTGGCAAAGAGAATGGAGTATAGTCTACTTAGGTCATCAATAGATTCCCTGTACCCTTAATCTTATATTTTATGCAACATAAGGCTTGAAGTGTGCACACACTTTGCCTTGGCCATATTTTTGTATAGTGATTCCCTTTCAGATTCCTACAGTCATTAGCCATCAGCCACTACTTGGTATTCCTGAGGAGATGAAAGCATCTAGAGAACCACCCATCTATATATTCTCCATGGCTATAAGGTCATCTGTTTCTTCATTTATTAAAATTAAAATAAAAAAAAGCTATCAAGTGCCTATCATGGACCAGACATGCTTCTAGGTACTGGAGTGCAATGATCAATAAACAGAGATATAATTGCCATCATGAAACTCATATTCTAGGAAGGGAAACCAACACAGAGAGAAGCAAACAATAAACAGAATAGTGACAAATGATAGAAAATGCAATGGAGGAAACAAATAAGGAAACAAGTGAATGAAGGACGAGCTAGTGAGAGATGGCTCCTTCTCTAAAGAAGTGGCATATAAACAATTGTTGGGAGTCTGAGAATGACCTGGAAGTGGAGGAAAGAGTATTTCATATAGAGTGCCTAGAATGTGCAAAGGCACTGGGGTAGGGAAGAGCTTAGCATGTCTGATGACTGAGAGTAGAACAGGGCACAATGAGCAGAGGAGAGAGTAGAAATGGGATGGATTTGGAGAGAGAGGCAGGAGACAGCTCTTTAAGGCTTCTTGGACTGTGGTGAGTTTTCCTTTTCTCTCATTTGCTAAGGTAGTTTTTTGAATCAATGCATATTTGCTTTTGAGTTTTATACAATAAAATAGGAGTAGTATAGACAATTAACCTTTGCATGTGGAGTATTGCCACTGGATGGGGACACATATGACAACAGTTTGAAAATCACTGCTATAGGAGATGCTGATACTAGAGGTGTATTATTTGAGTTTGTTTTGCTGCAGTATAATTATGACCAAAAGACCTATAGCGCTAGGCAGGACCTCTCCTATGCATCTGTACTCTTTTATTGACGCATCCTTCTCACGTCTTCCAAATATCTACAATTGGGCAATGTGAGGGCAAGGAGTATCTGAGGGAGAGAAAGAAGACATCCTCCCTGACCTCATGGAAATTGCACACCAGACACTTTAACTCCATAAAAAGCTCAGCTTAAGGAATAAAAGAAACTTGGTTAAATCCAGACTGCTGTCACACATTCAGAATCATTAAAATGTAGTTTTCTGTGCTTAACTTGCTTTACAGATTAACTTTCCCCAACTCATTATGGTGGACCTGACCTTGGTCTATTCATAAAAGACCACAGAAATCATTAACTGGGTGGGTTGCTTTTTATAGGAGCAGCACAATTTTATCTACCAGAGGTATTGGCAGATTTGGATTACATTGTAAGTAAATTTATCCACTATAAACATTCATGGATCTGCCTTGCATTGTAAATAAATTTCCCAAGTAATTGCTAAGCTATGGCCTCATAATTATGCTGGCATGAGAAAAGCAACCAGAGACATATTCAGTAACTTTGCAGTAAATAGTCACAAAGGAGCCTAAGGATTTTCTAGGAGACAGCCATACTGGATTAGGTGGGTGGAAGGAGAGGAGTATTTGGTGAATTTTTATTTCCAACAAGTTCAGAGGTAATGCAGATGTGGTCTAGGAGTCATACTATGAGAAACTGATGCTGAGAAATAACCCCAGTACCTAATTTTGGGTAAGGGAGACACCTAGAGGGGGCTCTTAATGGCTTCCAGTTTATAGGATAAAATTGCTGTCTGAATGCCCAAATTTGCTACTTAAGGAAGGACTGAAACCTTTAAAGACAATTAGGCAAGTTGAATTTAGGTCACTAAAAGTCACTCCACGCTTTATTTACATGCTAGTGTGAAAATCACGAATATATTAAACATATTCACAGAGGACCCTATATTAGTGCAGTATCTCAAAAGTCAAAGGAGTACTTTCTGTCTTAGTCTTAGATATCTGGACTTTTTATAAATTAAGGAAATTCAGAAGGATGTCACATCCCAAGGGTCTTTAAACAAAGATCCCCAAGCACCTACATTCTCACACTAGCCTTGCCTTGCCAAAAGTTTACCTACATGGCTACACGTGAGTGCAGAGTGTCAAGGTACAGAATGCTTTCCAAGTGGGAGGACTGAACTGTCACCATCAGGATATATTTCTTGTAGGGAAGTTACATGTAGGGGGGTTCATATCAGCATCATGCATTGTTCAGTACAGAAGCCATTTATCTTTACAACAAAAATCCTTTGAGTACCTCCTGTATGCCAGACACTGTTCTGGAAGCTAAGCACACAGCAGCAAAATGACAGATGTAGGAGAGATAGACAACAAATCAAAAGTGTAATTATTGATACATAACAAACCACCCCCCAAATTTAGAGCAATCATTTATTTTTAGCTCACATACATGTGAATCAGCTAATCTTGATGGTTTTCTTGTATCAAAGCTCTATTGGCTTTGCTCAAGTTTCTCTGGGTCCATGGAGGTGCTCATCTATCCCCCTATGAGCAGTGAGCTAGTCCATGAATGTTCCTTTGAGGCATTGATAGAGAACCTAGGGAGAGGAAGCTGAAATGCACAGGGCCTCTTGGAGCCTTGGCTTTTAACTGGCACCCCATTACTTTTCCCTCATTCCATTGGCCACATCAAGTTCGTATGGCAAACCCAAAGTCAAGGGGTAAAAGATGTAGATGCGGGTTGGAGTGAAGAATTGAGACAATAATGAAAGTAACCACTTATGATATAAGGCCAAATAACAGAAGGGACAATGAAGAAACATAAAGCAGGTTCATGGCTCATGCAGATAAAGGATGCAACTTTTGGTAGCCAGGTATTATGGGATGGTGTGCAGCCTAAACACATTGAGGGGTTGTAGCTTCAGCATTATGTTATGTTATAGTGCTGGATGGGATGGACTTCCCTCCCTGCTCTCCAAGTATCAAGTGCTCCTGCATACCTGATAACTATTGAGTCTCATAAGGACATCTATCCAGTTTATCACTTTTCTATTCAAATGCCTGATGACAGCAGCAAATTTAAAGGGTACCACAATTTGAATAAATTATCTCTGCCGGATGATATTCCAGTTGCTCCTCTCCACGCTCACACACATTCATGTGCCTGCATAGATGACACACAAGTACTGTACATATCCACACAGCCACCTCCACACACTCAGAAATCATGTCTTTATCCACATCAGTCAATGAGAGGAAAGTCTCAATCCCTGGAACCTCAGGAAATAGCTGCAGACTATTGGGTGATGGTTCCACCAGCTCCAAAGCCAGGCTGACGTGCTTGAAAAAGGAATGTGAATCTGGAATGTGTCTGAACACAGACATGGCTTCTGGGGAATCCACAGCTGCAAAAGCTGCTGGGGCTCTTAGAGGGCTGTAGTGAGGGAGGTAAAGCAAGGCTAATTGGGAGGTGGATTTTAGCTTCAGTATTTAGTTGCCACCATCAATCAATCAGCCAAAAACCCTCATTAGGAAGCTGAAGGGAGAATAAGGCAAAACAAATAAACAAAACAAATAGATTTCTTCTTCAGAAACCTGCTATCACTGGAATAAAATGACTTTTCTCCTATTTTTTGTTAAACAAAAAACGTGATATTTTTGGTAAAATGTACATTCTGTGAGAGTAGAGTGGAGTAAAGGATAGAGGGAGAAAGTAACATCATTTTTTTTTTTACAACAATTCTTGGAATGTTGCTATGTTGTTATTTCTATTGTATGGATGAAAAAACTGAGGTTGGAGACTAAAAGCTACTTGCCCAATATAAGTGAAGTCCAGAAATCCCAATCTAGGTGTAATTTTTTGGACAAATTTCTTTCCAACTTCCTAGCCTCTGTGATTTCTAGAAATGAGCCTCAAGGCCTAAGAAGACTCTGAAAGTTACATTTGTAACTTATTATAACTCCCAACACCTCCCCCACTGAAGTTGGAAGGGATGGGAACTGGCCCCTTGGGCACATCCACCTGGAATCAGGTGAGGTTGGCTGGAGCCACTCTGCCTGCCAGTAGACTAGCTCAAGGACAAAAGCCCAGAACCTTGGGGAATGTCTGCAAGTACCTGGATGGAGACAGACTCAGCAGAATTTTGGCCAGGCAAATCTGTAGCTATCTTTACTGGTGCCCTCAGAGGCACAAGTTCATCTGCAGTCTAGGAATCACAGCCTCCAGTTACATGTTGTGGGTCAGCACCTTAACTCAATACATTGATGAAGCTGAAACAACCTCACCCAAGATTATTATCCTTCTTTAGGGAGCAGCTGGAGCTCTGGGAACACAAAGATTCTTCCAAAAATGGCTCTATTAGGGTCATCTCTGAAGGGCTGCTCTAGCCTCAGAGCTCCCTTGGGATTGGCCGAGTCCTCTACGGCAAGGACAGCTGTGTTCACCTTCTACCTCTGCCAATTTGTTTCCCTCCCTCTTGCAGCTATGGCTCCTGAGAACACTCCCCAGTAAGCCACCTGCAAAAAGTTCCATCTCAGCACCTATTCCAGGGAAACTAGTCTATCTCACACTGGTGATTAAAAACTTCAGCCTTGAAGTGATCCCTGTTGCTTTTCTCACAGCTTATTGGCTAGAACTAGTCACACTTCTTCATGCTAACCACAAGGGGATGGCAAGTGCAACCCTTCCATGTGCCAGGAAGGGGGAACACTGGACCTACTTGGTGAGCAGCAGTAAAAATGATTGAATAGGGAGACCATAGAAAGGTCCAGCAAAACTATAAAATCAATAATACTGCTTTGTACTTTGTACACGTGCGTCCTTGGAGACACCTACTCTTAGAAGTGCTTCCTGCCTGCATGTCCGATTGTGGAAATGTAGCTGGAACATCACCTTACCGTCATCATTACCCCTTATCATGGTTTATCATCTGCCAAGCTGTCCTCTTCTCTCTCTCTCTATCTCTCTCTCTCTCTCTCTCTCTCTCTCTCTCTCTCTCTCTCTCTCTCTCCTGAATCTATGGGCTCGGCTCAGTTGGCCCCCGACTCTGCCCTGGAATGGAGAAAAATCAGGATATTTTATGATGCCTTGATTTGAAGCAGGTCTGGCTCCAAAGAACCTTGTTTTATTCTTTCTGGTGAGCAATGTGGGGATGGGTCTCCACACACATGGGTTCCAATCTGAGACAAGAACAGCATCTATCAAACACTGTAACTGCACTTCTTAGAGGCTCAGGAGCAATGCTACCTTGAAAAGAGGACAGTGGAAAGCTGGAAGAAAATAAGCATTCACCTCTCTTGGGCTCTTTTGGGAGCTGTTTGGCCAACATTGCCATCTGTTGGGCCAGCACCAGCTAAAGCAGCCAGGTGGTCAGATGGCATTGCATCTTCATTAATGACCTTGGGCCCACATGAGATGACGTTGTGATAGAACAGCTGACAATGAAATAATTTTTAAGGTGCATCAGTTTACATTTATTGAGTGCTTATTTAGTTACTTCATCCTCACCACATCCTTAGGAGTGCAGTATAATGTATATATTTATTTAATCGTTGGACAGAGGCAGAGATAGTATGAGTCACTTATTAATCAGTGATAGAGCTGCAGGTTAAGCTTAGGCAATGTGACTCTAAAAATATTGTTCCATCCCACCCTCATTACTTCTTGAATAAGTCTAGACATCTCTTTAACACATACTAATGATGGTCTCCATGTTCCAGGCCCTGTGCCAGATGCTAGGAGAACAGCCCCATCTCCTGGATCATGGATTAATGTCCTACTAGGTTAGATAACACATAATACACTTATTCCATTATTTTGCATTAAGGGAAATTATGTCAGAAGATATTCACATGATAAAACTATGTAACTTATGTATTTCTCTTATTGCTTTAGCCACCAGGAAGCTCAGATCTAAATCAGAGCAAATTTATTAGACTTTGGGTTTAGCATTTCAGTTTTCTGATTTATTGCCTTCTGGCACATATTTTTTATATTGGTTGCATAAATTCTATTGCACAAATATCCTATATTATAGAACACTTTAAATCCCTTTTAGGAGGCTGCATGGAAATGACAGCATATGGTCTTTATTGCATATTCTCAGATTCCTACTGGGAATGACAAACCTAGATATCCCTCTTATCCTCATTTCCATAAAACTCCATTTATAAAATCCCCTGAGACATGGGTACTACTGTTCTGAGTTTTGGGGGACTAGGTAGGAGCTTCCAAAAGATCACATCCATATAGAAAATAAATAAAAAATAGTTTCCTCATATCGTGGTCCCAACTTTGGAGCCAGATGAATGTCTGTGGAGTAGGTGGCCAGTCAGATACTCATTTGAGCAGTTAATAAAGTCTATTGCCCCTTGATGGATTTTTTTTTCTGCAAGCTAGAATTGATCTGTCCTCTTCGTGATTTGTGTGATGGCAGGGAAACACCAAACACCATCATGGCTTGGATCACATGGGGGGGAAAAGAAAGAAAGAAAAAAATCCATTGCCAAGTCTTTCCAGGCGTAGAAAGGGCTGGAACTGTTGGGGTCATTTTATTTGATTTATTGGAAATAAAGTGGATCTTATTAACATTTTAATAAAGAGAATCTCTTTGCACTGGGCTGTAAGTGGCCGCCAGTCCCGGGTGCAATTCCATTCTCTGCATAAGTGGAATCTGCTGGCGATGCCCAGCGTGATTTGTGAGGCTGGGCCCCAACAGTGTAAAAAAGCAAATGGGCTGCCTCCTTTGAGGGGCTAGCTTTGCGCGAGGTGCTCTCCCCGTATCTGCCATGCAAAACGAGGGAGCTTTATGAAGGAATCCGTCTTGTAAAGCCATTGGTCCTGGTCATCAGCCTCTACCCAATGCTTTCGTGATGCTGCCGCTGATCTATTTGGGAAGTTGGCTGGCTGGCGAGGCAGAGCCTCTCCTCAAAGCCTGGCTCCCACGGAAAATATGCTCAGTGCAGCCTCGTGCATGAATGAAAACGCCGCCGGGCTCTTCTAGTCGGGCAAAATGCAGCCGAGAACTCCGCTCATCTTGTGTATTCTCCTGTCCCAGGTAGGGAAGAGGGGCTGCGGAGGCGCGCCCTGCGCCGCTGGGTTCTGCATTCCGATCGCCTGATGCCGGCAGAGTGAGGGGGCTTTGGGTGCGCTCGGGGACTCCGGGAGCCCTGGCAAAGATAGCCCTGGGCTTGGGAGGAAGGTCATTCTTCCCAGCCCCAGAGATCCTAGGGCGAATGGGTTACCCACTCCGCCTTGCCTGTGTGTGTGTGTGTGTGTGTGTGTGTGTGTTCCCTTGCTCGCTCGCTCGCTCCCGTGAGGGGGAGAAGGAAAAAATCTCCGGAGTCCTGAGTCCTTTATTTTGCAAGCAGGGGCTACATCGCCCACATCGAGTGGGGTAACTTTCATTCGCCTTCTCCCAGAGGCTCCTGTATTGGAGAAAGACTCAGTTGGAAAAGACTCCAAGGAGTCCTTATTTTACCAAGCTCAGCGCGGAGCAGGGAAGCGCCGCTGGTGTGGGGACTGAGGCTGGAGAGGATGGCCTGGCATTGCTGACTTCCTGGGGCGCCCGGGGGCCCCTCACCCAGCCCAGCGGCTTGCGCGCTGGAAGGTGCCCCCGGCTAGCCTTGCGCAGCAGCGGCTGCTGCTGTCGCTCAAAGGTGCCGGTGGCAGTTACTCCTGCTTGGGGTTCCTTTCCTTCCCCAACCTCATGCCAGAAAAGACCGAGGTGCATCCCCTGTCAGGGCACAGGCCCCAAACCCCCACACTACACCCCATTTGTCCAGCTTACTGAAGCTTCAGCTCTGAGCCTTGGCTGCCGCCTCTGCTTCTTTTCTTGGGCGGGCAGGCAGGCGGTTGGGAACACAGAGAAAAGTTCAAGCCTTGCCCACCAGGGCCACAGCTGCCTGTTAACCCTCTGAGGGGGGCACTGCTGTGTGAGGGGAGTGCCCCGAGATTCCTAAAAGGGGACAATGGAGACACAGTACTCCAGCAACCACCTATGTATCTGAGAGATCTCTGGAAGTTTGTGTGTAGGAAAGCAGTACTCAGAGGTGCTGGAGGCTAAGGGGCACGCCCAGCACTGCTCTGGGACCTAGGTCTCCCTGGCAGCCTAGGAGAGGAGGGAAGGAGACAGGGAGTACCTTGGGGTGCTAGGAATGGGTGTTGCGTTTCTGGCCAGGACTCCTGGGTGCCAGGGGAAGAGGCACATGTATGAGTATGTAGGTGAGAGGGAGAGTGAGCAGCTAGGGTCCCAGACAGGGGCAGGTTAGGATGAGGAGATGCAGTGCAGCCTTCTAAGGGGACACCACTGTTGGGTCAACATGAGGGTTAGACTTTGGAATCTGACTGATGTCCATGGACAGCACTCAGAGTGGGGGTGGCAGTGTGTGAGAGTACTTGGAGGCAGAGTAAGGTGCCTGGCTGCTGAGTCCCCTTTCCCCACTCATACTCCCTTATTCAGTTGTGCTCCTCTTCCACCAAGGAGTACAACTGAATAATTGTTGAAAAGAATTGCTGGCTGATTCTCTTAGGGTTCCTGTAGCCTTAAGTCCTGCCACAAATCCTATGCCTGACTATGAACCAGTTTTCCAGACTTTCTAGACTAATTCTGAGGCTGAATATAGGTATATACAATCCTAATTTAGCAGGGTAGTGCAGAAAATGCTTCTGATTCAGGCAGATCTGTTCTGCCATATGCTAATAGTACCACTCTGGGCAATTTGCTTAACCTCTCTGTGCTTCCAGATTCTCCACTGTAAAATAATCTTAACACCTCCATAAGCATGCTAGGCAGATTGTATTGCATTCAACAGGATGTCCCAGGTAACACAATTACCATGAGGCCTGGCTCAGGGGAAGCTGTCCAGTATCTGGGAGCACTTACCTAGGACTTCACAGTCTCTGTGGATATGCTTTACTCTCAGTTCAGATACCAGGGCTTGCCCAAAGTTATGCCTTCTTCTGAACAAGACAGACCACATGACAACACCCAGCAATCCTTATGCACTGGGGGCTTCTCACATGATGCCTTTTGCAAAGCAACTGGTATGTCTCCTCAGCTAAGACCCAGCTAACACAGGTGGGTTATGAAGACTCTCAGCTCACTCCATTCCTTTAAAATAAATTAAATTGCCTGACCTGAAAAGCATATTTTTTCCTTTAGATTATTATGCACAATCAGAGCAAAGGTCCACATTAGGTCAGGAATTGATATCCTGGTAGCAGTACCACCTTGCAGAGGAATCTGCTGGTGCAATCCAGTTACCCAGCAAGAGGCTTGAGTGCAGAGCTCTGTGTGCCATGGTGGGGAAAGTGGGGAAAGTCTTGGGGCCTTTGAGTCAACAAGGAAAAAACAAGACTTTCCTGAGGCAGAGAGAAAACAGAAGAAAGGGAAAAAACAATGTAATAAAACAAATTAGTCACTCAGCCCTCATGGTGTTCAGGCAAGCATGTGTGTATTTTTCCACCTCAGTGGTAAAGTGCCAGGTCCAGCTTTGGAAGATATCAGTCTCTGTAAGTTCATTGGCTAGATTGCTCTTTTAGGCATTTTGGGGTGCAGGGAGAGAAATTCTAACCAACAATGGCTGGGAACTGGCAAAGTTAAGGACAGTCAGCTCTCTTTTCCCTTGGGTGTTTTGAGAAAGATTGTCCCAGAAGTGGCCTCTGGAATTTGGCTATAATAAATAATAAAAAAGAGCAGCATGAGCCAGAAATTCCACTGTAAACATGACTCCCCCTCCCATATTTGGGTATCACAACTAGCCAGGAGTTCTAACAATAAATGAGTAATCCTCCTAGAATTAGGATTTTAGGGAGTGGTTCAGATTTGGAGACCAGGCATTTGGGAGTGGCTACAAATGTTCCGCAGAATTCTGAGGTGTTGATTTTAAAATGGGAAATCCTTTCTTGGAGTCAGAATCTTGACTTGCAGAATTATAAGTGAGAATTAGTGTCTTCTAGTGCCCCTTCAACTTCCTATATTATATTTTAAGGAAAGTGTTTTTTTTGAAGAACCATTATAATGAGAATAAAAGATTGAGGATTGCAGAGAACACCTCTGCCCTGAGAAGGGTTCAGCATGTGACAGCCTAGGAGACTTCAGCAGCACTGGGGAAACAGAGATATACGTGGTGAAAGGGATTAAAGTGGTAGACTTAATGTGTCTGAACAATTTTTTTAGCAAGTCCCCAAAGACATTTAACAAACTGCAAGGCTGAATATGTGATCTGGAATTTATGTAATGCCATGGTCTGTATTAAAAGCCTCAATAGTCATTTTAGCTAATCTCTCCCACTCTGTCTCCCCTCCTTCTCTCCTTTTCTATTTTGAGCCCTCTGTTTTCCATTAAACAAAATCTATTTCTGGAATATTCTGTATGTGTTAAAACTGCCCAAAACACCAATGTACCCAATAACTGCATTATCTATAAGTACTAGCATTCAGATGTGTGCACGGAGTGTCAGTCTGAAGTTCACTATTTAGGTAAAAGTTCAGCTATACTCTTGAGACTATGATTCTTTCATTCCCTCCTTTCAAAAAACAAAACAAGCAAACAAACAAAAATAACAAAAATAGTTCTTTGAGGAGTAGAGTTAATTTCTATTCAGTGGAAAGTAAGGAAAAGGAGGGGAAAAACCACTATGGATTCAATTCATGCATAAATGACATATCATCTAAATAGCCAACAATATGTTCTAATTATCTTCCTGTGTATGACTATGTGTGTGTGTGAATGTCTATCTCTGTGTGTTTTTATCTTGTTTTAATATCTGTTGAAAAATTTCTCCAGAAGAGGGCTCCATTCACAGCATTACAAAATTCTGAATCTACAGCTCATATTATAAAGAACTTCAGTATAGCAGCTCCATTAAAACAAAACTGTCCTTTTTTCCAATTATTTGCTACAATGAGAAGTCCTGTCATTTTGCACTGAGCATCTTGTGTTTTTTTTTTTCCTTCCTTTTTTCCCTATTGTACAATAGTTGCTTCTGTTCTATTTTATTCTTCAACTATGTATCCCCTCTGAGTATTAGAGCAAGGAACATTTCAAAGACCTTTGTAGACAATGCAATATGAAATGCAAGGAAATTCTGAAATTTCCTGGCATTTGACTACAGTTGGACCTCGCTTACTCTTCAGGCAGCCAAAAGGCAGGCACAGTTCTGCCTGTGAAAGGAGATAATCTGCCCCATTAGGTAACTACCCGGAAGAGTGAGTCATGAGCCAGTTCCGCTCACCCTTCAACACCAGTTGAAAAAGAGAGGGAAATATCAGACTGTCATCCAATTACAATAATCAGTTGGACAGAATCAAATCAAGTGACCAGTGGTTTTGGCAATGTTTCCACCTGGCTGTCTGCAAGGTGCCCACATGCCTGGGAGGATCTGACCCTCCTGACAGATGCTGCCAATACAATCCCTCACAGCCTGTCTCCTCTGCAGCCACCCAGGGGACCTCAGGCCTGGATCCCCCTACCTGAGCAGACTGTATAAAGGATGACTAGCTGGACTGTAGGATCCCCTGCACCATCACCATACACTAAGTATTGGCTTTATTTTAGGGTTAGGGTAGAAAACTACTTTCTCTGTTGGGAGAAGCAGCTAAGACAGGCTAGAGAAGAAAGAAATGATCTTTAAAACTTGAAATGCAGACCGAGTCAGGTTTCATGGAGGTGAATGGTCATCCTTTGGTTTAGCAGATTGAACCTTGTAATATCAGTTTGTTGGTGCTGAAGCCCAACCATCTCAATTCTGCCAATCTGGCTTTTGGGTAGAGGTTACAGAGTGACAGCCACAAGCCAACTGTAGCTCACAGATGTATCTTCTTTGGCCCAAATGTCTTGTAAAGTGGGAAATTGTACATTAAAAACAAAACTGATGAACAAAAACAGACTCAGAGAAAGAGAATCAGCGATCAGACTTTCAAACCTCAGAGGGAAAGTAGGGGAGGGTGGGGGTAAGAAGGAGAGATCAACCAAAGGACTTGTGTGCATGCATATGGGCCTAGCCAGTGGCCATGGATAACAGGCAGGTGGGGGCATATGTGGGGAGGGGTTTGGGATGGGAATGGGGGGATGAGGACAATTATGTGATACCATAATCAATAAAAATTTAAAAAATTAAAAAAAAACAAATCTAGGTTTCTTGTAGTTCTTAAAATATCAGAAAGCCAGGCAACCTTAGAGCTGCATTTTTACATGACCACACCATTGGAGCTGAGTTACTACTGTCCCCTTTAGGGAGGACAGGCCTCTGTAGTTTGTCACAGCCCCTACTTCTCCCTACTATTCACTTAGCCCCGTGGTCTGCAAACTGAGGCTTGCCAGCCACATGCCGTTCTTTGGCCCCTTGAGTGTAGCTCTTCCACAAAATACAACAGCCTGGGCAAGTCTATTTTGAAGAAGTAGCGTTAGAAGAAGTTTAAGTTTAAAGATTTTGGCTCTCAAAAGAAATTTCAATCGTTGTACTGTTGATATTTGGCTCTGTTGACTAATGAGTTTGCCGACCACTGACCTAGCCCATTATCCACCCTGATTTTATCAACTTGCCCCTATAGCCATTTGCATTGGGAATGTCTACTTTCCAAAATTTTGCAGCTTCATCAAATTTATGCAGTTAATTTCTCAGCGATAGGCTATTTTGATAGTTTATTTTTTATTATTCTTATTGAATTCCATTTATGTGCACTTTGGAAAAACATGACCAAGGAGATTGTATCTTTGCTTTGAGAATATTATTACCATCAGTGCCACTGGGTGATTAGGGAGTATCCAGAGCAACATAACACCCAGGCCATTGTTTCATGTAGAATAGTTACACCCATGGAAGTGACACACCACAGCTTTGAGGCAGTCTGAGAGCTGGGATACCAGCAGATTGGTTCACCCAACACATTATTATGCCAGCCAAGTGGCTCTGAGACCACCGGATAAGATGTAGGCTCCAGTGCACTGGGTGCAGCGTTATACAGAGAGCATCACTGCCCTTGGAGTACAGTGACACACTGGGCACTGGCCTCCCATCAGCATTGCTCACCCACAGTGCGAGTATAACCAGAAAATCACAAAAGCATCTTGCAGGGTACTCTGGAAGCACTGAGCTAACAGAAAGAGCATTCGTAACATCAGGGTAATGTTAGCTCCATAACGTTGTTACCTAGAGTACTTTTATACACAGTGCATTGGTACTCCTAGCACTATCTGGGGTTTGAGTAACTGTTTTTAACAGTTAACAGCCACTACAGCCAACATATAGTGTTAATGCTATAATTAATGTTCTCTGGCTCTGTAAATACTAGAGAAATTTGTCCACTCATCCCATTCTAGCAGGTAAGCTTCAGATAATTCTTGTTTTCCATAAATAGACCCTAAAGGTTAGGGTAACTATAACTATACACATATACAGAAACAAAAAGTAATTGTTTTTCCTCTGTCAGCTGCCAACAGAAGTCAGATTCCTAAAAATTAGCATGAGCAATAGGCAGGTTTTGACATGTCATGTCTCATTTCAAAGGCCCCACTTAGTGTCACCGGATCAGCACAAAGCCCCTGTGTCTCCTAGCTGAGCACAGACTGGGCTGGTGGAGGGCAGCAGCTGCTCAGCCTAGAGAGGCCCTGCCACATGCCTGGACAGGGCCAGGAAATGAGCTCAGCCTCTGAGGAACCTGGAGACCCTGCAAGGAATGTGGCACTTCCATCCCTGTCTTATACAGCCTGCAGGCCAAAGTCTCTTTCCTCTGGGAGTGGCAGGGAACCGCTTTTCCACGTGCCACAAGAGATGGTACCTGCAAATGCCTGAAGCTTAAGTTTCTGTGATAATCTTCCTGTTAATTGATGTGGGGTCTGTGGAAAGCTATTGAATTCTGCCCACAGAACCCACAGCTGAGTCAGGCCACATCTTCAATTGCCATAAGCTGCTGGGCATCTGGGATCATCTCACTCCAGGGTTACAAACTCTGGCTTACAGGCCAATTCCTGCCTGCAGCCTGTTTCCATGAGTAGTTTTATTGGAACATAGCCATGCCCACTTGTTTATATAATTGTCTATGGCTGCGCTTGTGCTATAACAACAGAGTTGACACCATATGGCCTGCCAAGCCTAAAATACTTTCTCTTTGGCCCTTTACAGAAAAAGATTGCTGACTTCTACTCTGACTCAAAATTACAGCAAGAGAGGCTGCAGGGAGCCTTTTCTAAAAGCAGGAGGGCATTAAGGGTCTGGACATTAAGAATTGTCCCCCCGTAAGACCCAAACAGTCTAACAACTTAACTTCAGGGCATTCATTCACCTGGGACCAAATGGATTCAATAAATATCTGTGATATCCATAGAAGACCTACTATGTTCTCAGGGTACAGTTGCTAAGAAGGGCTCAGACCCCAAGGAATTCCCTGGCAGAGACATAAATATCAATTGATGAATAATTCAAAACAGGCAACTGTTATGAGGGAAGGAAACACAATTGTGTGAGAGAGGTCATGCCATAATATATATTTTGCTTGTCTGTGCCTTGTCTTTCTCCCCCACTAAGATGTAAGCTTCATTATATTATAGTACATGTTGCTATCTGAGTGGTCTGTATCTCTAGGGTCTAGAACAGTAGCTTTCATATAGTTGGCCCTTCATAAACATGAGTGAATGAATGAGAAAATGAATGAATGAGTGAATGAATGAATGAATGAATGAATGAAAAGCATTAGACCCACATGTAGGATCTGTGAGGCTTCTCTGATAGCCTGATGCCCAAGTTACAGTCTAAAAGAGTAGTGTGGAAGGAACACTACAAAGTATGGGCTGGGAAAGGCATTCAGAGAAGAAGGCACAGCTTGGTAGACGTCTCTGGGCAGGAGGAGACATGGCAGAGCCCAAAGAGAGTGATGTAAGAAGCAGCTAGAGCCACTGGGGCCTTGCCAGCCACTGCAAGGATTTTGGTGTTTGTCCTGGAGCAATGGGCAACCATTGTGAGTAATATGGGGAGGATATAGTGTGACAAGGTCACCTTGGCTGCAGGGTAACAAATGGATTGGGTATGAGTGGAAGGGAGAAGCCAGTGTAGGCCTGAGATCCTGGAAAGAATCTAGATGAGTAAGTGACAGAGCAGGTGAGAGTAGACACATGTTCCTCAGAGCATCCAGGAAATATTTAGGGAAGAACGTGGCAGGGCATAATAACTGGGTTTGGAGAGGATAGAGCGAGGGCCAGGGAGGGGTTAAGGATACAAGCTTGAATTCTGACTCTTTTAGTTGGCAGGAAGATAGAACCACTGGCCCAAATAGGGAACCCAGGTGTTTGACCCAGTAAACAGGGTCTGAGGGCCATTTCCATGAGGTGTTAGCCAGGCTGCAGTAATGCTCTTTAGGAGTGGCATCCAGGGCCCTAGCTACACTGGTGCCCACAGAGCCTATCTGTGCTTGCATCTGGGATGGGCACTGTGGAGGCCTGGAAATGCCCTTGACTAGAGAGACTAATGTGTAGCTTCTATAATTAACCAATCTCTGAGGCTTTTCATGCAAAAGATATTTGAGTGAAACATTGCCAAGGCCTTTAATCGTTTCTTGAACATTCAATCAGCAGCAGTAGAAATATTTCTTACATGAAGCAAATAATGATCCACTACTTTCAGCAATCGCTTTGCGAATGCTAACAAACCTTTGTTTCAGCATATTAGATACAGTCTTGCTGATTCCATGTTTCTAGGCATCACAGCAGAATCTTCCCTGTGTGCCAATCAGTGGTATGCTAGTAAACGTTAACATTGGCGCTCTTAAAAAACAGCAATAGCAACCAGCAGCACAGTGACATTATCCTCAGAAGGTGAGGAATGTATAGTTGTTCACTCGCTAAGTATTTATAGAGGCATTTAGAGAATTCATAGGTAGCATAGTGGAAGTGAAACCTGCTCTCATGGGGCTTATGCTTAGGGCATCCAATGAGAAACAAGAAAATAAATAGCTGAAATAATACAAATTTGGTAACTGTTATAATAGGAAACACTAGGGGCTAAATTAGTACTTGGGGAAGGTTGGCTGTGCCCTCCTTCTTTCCTTTTATCTTTCCTCCCTCCCTCTCTTGCTTCCATATTTTCTTTTTTCCTTCCTATAACTTTTAATATTGACAAAGTGCCAAGAGTACTGGCAATTTGGGGACCCAGTGCTTAATTTAACATAGTCGTGGTCCTCAAGGGAAAATTATGGAGGTTAATCCGGCTCTACAGTTTGCCTGGAACCAGAGGAGCAAGCATCTTGTACTTCTGAGCTTGGGAGAAATGAGTTTAAATCCTGGCCTATGATCTCACTTCTATGTGGAATCTAATGTACAAAATAAACTGATAAACAAAATAAGTCTAGAGACATGGAAACAGGGAACGGATTGACAGATCTAAGAGGGAAGGGGAGAGGGAGGGTGGGGAGAAATTAACCAAATAATTTACATTCATATATACATTGCCCATGGACACAGACAGTTGTGTGGTGAAGGCCTAGGGCAGGAGCTGGTGGAGGAGGGGGATGGGGGAGAATGGGGGACATCTGTAATATTCTCAACAATAAAAATAAAAAGAATCCTGGCCCCAGACATTTGCACGTTGTGTAAACTCAGATAAGTTACTTTACTTTCCTCATCATCCATTTCCTCCTGTGTCTAAACAAAAAGAGAGTAGCTATACTTGCCCAGCAGGGTTTTCATGAGAATTAAATAAGTGTATGCTCATGACTTCATCATGACCATTGGCAAATGCTAGGTGCAGAAGCAAGGATGTTTGTATTAACTTTAGCTCACTATGTTCCAAGGGAGTTTATGGCTTGAAGGTACCATGGCGCCTTGATCTTGAGCATCCTACTAATTTAGAGGGGGAAATGCATGTGTATTTTAAAATCCATAGACATTTAAGAAAGTAAAGTTTGTTCCCTAGAGAGGGATTTGCCAGGTCCCATATTGGTAGCTCCACAAAGATTGTTGCCCTGGGGATTTCATGCCTCATAAAATCATTTGATCTGATGGGATCTTATCTTCTAGATATATCTTCCCAGCATCTGTCGTCTAGGAGGCTTTATCAGAGCAGTATGTGTGTGGAAGTGTAATGAACACTTACGATTATTATTATTTAAAATGCATAAAAATAACTGTAGTAAATTTACTGTACTGTATAATTTTCTGCCATGTGCCCGTTGCATGCATTTTCTCAAATTGTTGCTGCAATCCATATAAATTTTTATCTCTATTCTTATATATGAAAATATAAGTTCATGATTTCTCTTATATGTGGAATCTAATGAACAAAATAAACTGACAAACAAAATAGGTCCAGAGACATGGAAGCATGGATCAGACTATTCTTATCTCTATTTCATATATAAAGTTCAGAGTGGTTGGTCATTTTATGTAAGGCCACACAGAGCTATTCTTTGTGCCTGAGTCCTTGCTTTTGACTGGGACAAACAACCCACCCACATTGCATGCTTCCCCCAGCAAGAATGGCCATTCTGGTAAGAACCTAGTTGCCCTGAGAAATGTGGTACTTCTTGAGGACTCAGTCATTGCTGACTTTGATCAAGATAATGATGCTGCCGAGACTGGTTTGGCTCAATGGATAGAGCGTCGGCTTGGGGACTGAAGGGTCCCGGGTTCGATTCCGGTCAAGGGCATGTACCTTGGTTGCGGGCATATCCCCAGTAGGGGGTGTGCAAGAGGCAGCTGATCAATGACTCTCTCTCATCGATGTTTCTAACTCTCTATCTCTCTCCCTTCCTCTCTGTACAAAATCAATAAAATATATTTTAAAAAAAAAAGATAACGATGCTGATAGTCAACTATGGAACATAATTCTCAGGTCATCCCTAAAATATATAATAATATATAATAATTTAACTTTTGTAGTAATTATCTGTACTATAATTCTTAAGGATTTCTTGCCACTCAAAGATATATTGGTGTTTTGGATTGATTTCCCTTAAACAGTAGAGAAGACACAGGCTTAGATGCAGGGAGCTAATATGGGAGGTAATCCCAGGGACAGAAATGAGGAGTGTGAAATGAGAAAGCAAGCAAGCCAATAGTAGGGGTGTCGAACTCAATCAGAGAAGGGGCCAAAATCTAAAATCCAGCCTAAATCGCGGGCCGAATGGTTTACTGAACAGTCATAAACTGACAATGTCATAAACTGACAGCGGAGTGCAGTGATGACAGCGCGGTGCGGGCCACATTGCAAGGCCTGGCGGGCTGGATTTGGCCCGCGGGCCTTGTGTTTGACACATGTGCAATAAGGACTGCCATTGAGCTGGTTACTGCCATTGAGCTCATTACTGCTAGAAGATCTGTGTAAAACTCACTTCAGAATGGTCTCTTTGCAAGGGAGAAGGCTGGGGTATATATCCACCTACATTCACCTTCCATTTGTAAAGGGTAGCCGCTGGCACCATTAATTCCTCTGTACTTCCCTGTTTAGCCTTTGTGGTTCTAGGGGAGCAACTATGATTTTGGAGAATTCCTGAGCAGAAGCATGGAGAGGAATGATGGGAACTTGGACTGGCAGTATATGTTTAGGGAGGGCATGAGTATGTAAAAGATCTCATTTGCCATCATTATGTGTTACTGCAAACTTCCTCAGTGGAACTAATGATGGAGGGAAGTTATGGTGGTTGTTTTCTTAAACCCTCCAGATTTGGCTTAGCACCCACCTGCCAACACTCTCTTTCCCACTAGATGTTAAAGCCCTGGAATGCTACCTTAGGGCTTCATCTTTGACTCACTATCTTTAAACAATTATAAGGCCCAGTGCATGAAATTTGTGCATCAGGGGAGGGGTGTCCCTCAGCCCAGCCTGAAAACTCTCCAATCTGGGACCCTGGTAGGATTGGGCCTAAACAGGCAGTCCTCTCACAATCCAAGATTGCTGCCTCCCAACTGCTCGCCTGCCTGCCATCCTCATTGCCCCTAACTGCTTCTGCCTGCCAGCCTGGTCACCCCTAACCACCCCCTGCCAGCCTGATTGATGCCTAACTGCTCCCCTGCCTGCATGATTGCCCCTAACTGTCCTCCCCTGATGGCCTGGTCACCCCTAACTGCCCTGCCCTGCAGGACTGGTCACCCCTAACTGCCCTCCCATGCAGGCCTGGTCTCTCCCAACTGCTCTCTCCTACAGGCCTGGTCGCCTTTAACTATCCTCTCCTGCAGGCCTGGTTGCCCCCAACTGCCCTCCCCTGTGGGCCTGATCACCCCTAAATGCCCTCCCTTGCCATCCTGGTTGCCCCCAACTGTACTCCCCTATAGGCCTGGTCCCCCCCTCCCAACTGCCCTCCTCTTCTGGCCCAGTCACCCCTAACTGCCCTCCCTGCTGGCCTGATCACCCACAACTGCCCTCCCTGGAAGTGTGGATCCCCCCAACTGTCCTCCACTGCAGGCCTGGTCTCCTCCAAACTGTCTCCCACTGCAGGCCTGATCCCCCCATCTGCCTCCTCTTCTGGCCCAGTCACCCCCCAACTGCCCTCCACTGCAGTCCTGGTACCTCTCAACTGCCTTACCCTGCTGACCTGGTCTCTTCCAACTGCCCTCCCCTGCCGGCCCTGTCACCACTAACTGCCCTCCTTGCTGGCCTGATCACCCACAAATTCCCTTTTCTGGAGGCCTGGGAACCCCCAGTGGTCCTCCCTGCAGGCTTTCCCCTCCAACTGCCCTCCCTTGCAGTCCTGGTAGCCCTTAACTGACCTCCCCTACTGACCTGATTGCCCTCAACTGCCATCCTCTGCTGGCCCAGTCACCCCTAACTACCATCCCTTGCAGGACTGGTCCCTCCCAACTGCTCTTCTCTGCTGACCATCTTGTGGTGGCAATCTTGTGTCCACATGGGGGCGGCCATCTTGTGTGTTGGAGTAATGGTCAATTTGCATATTACTCTTTTATTAGATAGGATAGAGGCCTAGTGCACTGGTGGAGGCTGACTGGTTTGCCCTGAAGCATGTCCCAGATCAGGGTTGGGTTTTCCTTGGGGCATGGGGTGGCCTGAGCAAGAGGACTATGGTGGTTTGCAGGCTGGCACACCCCCTGGTGACCCAAGAGGAGGCCCTGGTATCTGGGATTTATTTATCTTCTATAATTTATACTTTGTAGCCTTGAGTGGAGGCCAGGGCAGGCCAGGAAATTTGACTTCTTTCATCACTGGGAAACCCAAGCCTCCTGCTTGCTCCATGGCCACAGCCATCTTGGTTAGGTTAATTTGCATACTTGCTTCTGATTGGCTGATGGGCATGGCTTGTGGGTGTAGTGGAGGCACAGTCAATTTGCATATTACTCTTTTATTAGATAGGATAAGTGAATTGAGGTTGGAGGAACAGAATATGTGTGTTTTGGGGATAGAATATGAGAGAACAGTGGTAGTTGTCTAAACAATTACCATCATTCATTCATTCACTGACAAATCTACAGACCACCTGCTAAGTCTTCAACACTCTTCTCAGCATTGGGAATACAAAAGTGAACAGTGCACCCCAAGTACCTCCCCCTGTGAACCTCCATAATGGTTGGGGGAGAGATAATACAAAATGGACAGGTAGGTACATGATGTCTGTCAGGTGGTGACAAATGCTATGGAAACTGACAAAGCAGGCAAAGGGATGGACAGGGGCATGGAGGAGCACAGCCTTTCTCCTATCTGTCTGTCCTGTTGGCTGGTAGTAACAGATTATTTTCATTGGTCCTATAAACCCAATTTTGCCACCAACCTCTTATGATTATGCTTATATGGTTTATATGGCCAACTCAGCTGCCTGTTGTTGGTTGATTTCATTTGTCTGGAATCATTTGAATTGGTGCTGTTGTAGGCACACAATAGAGTCTTTACTTGGGTTAGATTATAAAGTCAAGGTTTAAGGCAAACAAGTGTTATAATTAACCTTGAAATCTTTTAAGTTTCCCTTTAAATTTCAATGTATGTGGTTTTGTATATGCAACTCCGTACTATAATCAATATGTATAATGCATGCAGAAAATGTGCAGTGTATAATAAAGAATATATGCATGATATAATTCTACAGTATTTAATTGCAGGGCTTAAATTGTGTGTGTGTGTGTGTGTGTGTTTGATCATTTTGGTGGAAGAGCTGGATTTCCATTAGTTAAATGTGCATATGATAAGACTTTATTGTATTCATTTAAGTTGGTTTCCTAATCACATAATTCCACCAGGCTGTGCACTGGGGAGGGCAAGAGCTGTGTGCTCTGTGCTCTATTGATCTTTGGATTCCCACCACCAATCATATGCTCTGGGGCAGAGGAACAGCATACTAGAAATTAAAGCAGTAGTAGCAGTAAAGGAGGTTGAGATCTAAATAGTACTTAGCATGAGGTAGGCCCTGTGTGAGTACTATGTATTAATTAGTACATTTAATCCTCCTAATGACTTTATGGTGTATCTTCTATGATTTGAATTCCATTTCACAGATGGAGAAATTCTGAGAACACTTGATAAAGAACACACAGCTTTTGAACTCTGGGACTGAGATTCAACCATAGACAGTCCCAGACACAAAAGGCTACACACTGTGTGATTATATAAAATGAAAAGAATATAGAACAGGAAAATCCATGGAGATAGGAGAATAGATGAGTCATTGCCTAGGGCCTTGAAATAGGGAGTGACTGCTAGTGTGTATGGGATTTCTGTTGTGGGTAGTGGACATATTCTGAAACTAGATAGTAGTGATGGCTACACAACTCTGAATATACTAAGAATCACAGAATTGTATATTTTAACAAGGTGAGATTTGTAGTATTTGAAGTAGGTATCATTAAACAAGCAAACTGGCAGTTTAACCTCAGGGCCATCTCTGAGCACATACAAGCCTTTCTACAGGTTCTCACCACATGCTAATAGTATTCTACATCTTTACTTATATCAACTTAAAAGGTCCCTGTCATTCACCCCATTTCAGAGACCAGAAAATTGTGACAGAAAGATGCTGAGAAACTTGGGGCTGATAAGTCACACCAGTTTTTATATCTTTTTCATTCATTAAATGCAATCCTAGTTGTCCAGAGCTAATTCTTCAAATTAGAAGAAATATTTTAATATCGCTATTTGTCCTTTTTCTATAATAGAAGTGTCCACCAAACTCATGATCGACAATGACAGATTGAAACACACATATGCAATTGGTGCCAGTGAGAGCATTATATATAGAGACTAGAGGCCTGGTACATGAAAATTCATGCACTAGAGGGGGGTCCTTCAGCCCGGCCTGCCTCCACTCACAGTGTGGGAGCCCTCAGGAGCAGGAGGCAACTCGGCATCACACCTCTGCTGCTGCCACTGCCAGCAGCACAAGCCCTAGTCACTTGTGCCTCCAGCAGCCCTGAGTGGCTAGGGAGCTACCATCTAAGGATTTCTTGCACCTCAGGCTGGCCCTGGGCAGCTGGGGGACTGAGGAGGCTGGGGGACTCGAGAGGCAGGCGTATGGAGCAGCTGCTGCCCCAGTGGGGTGGAGGGGACTGGCACTGCCATCTTTGAGGTTGGGGCAGTCAATTAGCATATTCCCTCCTTATTGGCTGTGGTCGCCACTATTTTTGTGATGGTGTGAGGGTCAATTAGCATATTCCCTCTTTATTAGCTAGGATCAACTTGATTAATTAGACCTGCTTCCTGATTTAGCTAAACTTTTTCCAGCCTACTTAAGCACCCCAACCTCTTTTTCAGGAAATTTTCAACAAGACAGCAGTAAATATAAACACAAAGCAGATTATTATTGATCATGCAGGGAGAACAAAGGGTAAAATATTTAACTGCAGCAGTGTTTGACTATATTCTGCCAAGTGAGAAAACCTCAAGTCATTTTCAAGTTTTCCCATTTCTTACTTCTTTTCAGTTGGGACAAGTTTCTAAACTTTCTAAATCTCCATTTTCCGACTAATGGGGGGGGGGGGGGGAGGATTCTACTGAGTCTCCTGTCTACTCCAGGACTTCAGTGAGCATCAAGTGAGATGAGGCATTGGAAAACACTTCACAAACATTTGGTTATAGTATAAAATGTTTGCACCTGGTTATAAAGCAAGTCATGTTCTTGGTGTGAAGATACTCTAAGGAGGCTAGTCACTAGGGAGAGGAAGCCTGGCATTGCCACATGAAGTCATTATCTGGCTCCCACAGCGACCTTTCCCAGCTGGGTTGGGCTGGGCTGTGGGCCGCATTTTGTGCCATGAGGTCTTGACAGCATTGGCTGCAATTTGGTGGGGTGTCACTCTGGGATGGTGGTGGGGCCTGTGTCCCATTTGGGGGAAGCTGAGTGTTGGTTTGTTGATGCCAGGTCCCCAGTGCCATTTCTTTTTAAATTTCCAGTGTGCATCATAGCAGCTCCTGCATTGAACATCTGCCCCCTGGTGGTCAATGTGCATCATAGCTACAGGTTGGACAGACCAACAGTTAGGCTTTTATATATATATAGAGATGGTTTCTCAATTTTGTTTTGCTAATTTGCAAAGTGGAATGAAATCCACCTTTGACTCCCTGGATATTATTCTCATTAGACCCAGTGTCTCTAGTGTCAGTCCTGGCAGAAAAGCAGGTATGTTAGTGTGGCTGACTTTTAAAAGTAATGAACATAAGTGCTCAGGAACAGAGAGACGGGGGAGAGGAAAGTGAGATGGAAAGAGGGGGAGAACTGGGTGAAGAGGAAAGGCTGGCAGGGAAGAGGGACAAGGTAGAGAGGGAAGGAAGGAAGGAAGGAGGGAGGAAGGGAGGGAGGAAGAGAAAAAGGAAGGGAGAACTGAATTGATATGCTAATTATTATTATGTTCAAATTGGTACCAGATTGCTGAAAGGATTTACCCAAATTAATCAGAATGATTGGCACCCCTTGGTTGGTTCAGTTGAAGATTTCCATAGCTTGGCAATGAGAGGGTAATCTAAGGTAGGGGAAGAAGCTCTTGTTCCTTGGATTCAACACTCAGCACTCTCCAAATCAAGCCACCCCCTGCAATAAAAATAAAAAAACCTCCCTCCTTAGCACTCTTCCTCCCTAAATCTCTGATTCTAAAACCCCTTAAATATGGAATGGATTTCTCTGTGCCCTCACTCTTAGGGTGATGATTTTTATTTCTCTTTCATGTTTAAAATTCAGAGTGATAAACCATGAACCATGTACAGTGCAACAGGAAAGGGAAACAGGGCTATTTTCTGACCAGGATTGCCTATTTGTGGTCCTAGGAGGCTAGGGTTTGTAAAGGCAAAGCTAAGGAACTGTAACTATCTTCCTGGGTCTCTCTTCAGGTGGAGCTCCTCCAGTTGGGGCTGGGGAGTCTGACTCACAGGGGTTCTGTTGGGCTCCTCAGGATTCTTAAAACCTTCCCAGGTAACATTAGGGGACAATACAGAGCCACATGAGTATCTGATTCTGCCCTCCCTGATTATTTTTCCCATATAGTATGAAGAAGTACTGGTTCAGTAGGAATTAATAAGGACTCTGGAAAAAATGGGTGTATGAGCTAATATTCAGGGAAAGTCTGGACTTCCCAAGAGAAGTAAACCAAGCTGTGCTTTGTTTTTTACAACTGAATGTCTCTGAAGCTTCAGTGCATTTAAATGTTAAAGAGAGGCTTTCCAATGCTGCATGTCTAATGATCCCCCCAAATTCTCATGTCAGGAAACTGCATAGCATGTGCAATGTTTCACAGGACACGTGGGTAAACGGGCAATATAGTCTCTGAACTTGGGCCTTGACCACCACGGCTGCAGGGTCAGCATCACCTGGGAGCTTGTTAGAAAAGCAAACTCTCATCAGGTCCTACTGAGTCAGAGTTCCTGAGGTGAAACTGTCTTTACTTATCCACCCTCCAAGGCATTCTGATGTTCCATTAGGTTTGCAAACTGCTGATGCGGGGAGAGGCTGACCTGATATTGTACTAGGTAAAGGGGGAATATACCTGGGCCAGGAATTTAGCTCCCCCAAAACAAAAGCAAAGATTATGAAAGGAAGACCACAAAGATATAGCATTGGGGACTGAAAGTTTGCTCCATCTCACTGGCATTGACTTCTGTGAGTTGGGTTCATAGGATGCCCTTAGTGCAAGCTGTTGTGTGCATAGGCAGTCAGGAAGACCTGGGATAATGACCAGGTCTCTGTAGGGGGTGCAGAAACTTCACCTCTACCCATTTTGGGTTGTCAGTTGGGGGTCTAAAGTCAGATTAATAAGAGAAAAACCAACAGTTTATTAACATGTATACGTGGGGAAATGAGTACATCTTGGAATTAAGGAATCTAAGGTGGACCAGACAGAAGCAGATGCTGCAGTTGCTATCACAGAGATTACAGACACAAGGGAAGAAGGCAAAGGGCCAGTGCCAGTGAGATCTATAGCCATTGGGGTTTGAAGCCCATCCAGAATTATTCTTTGTGTGCCATTGTGAATCTTTACCAACCTTTTAGTATCTGCCTATTATTCTTACTTATGAAGTGCAATCTATACCAGTGGTTCTCAGCTGAGGGCAATTGTGATGGGGACATGTAGTGATGTCTGGAGACATGGGGGTTTGTCACAGTATAGGAGAGGGTACTACTGGCATTTAGTGGATAAGGCCTGGGATGCTGCTCAATATCCTACAGTGCCCAGAACAGCCCCCACCACAAAGAATTATCCCCACCCAATACCAATAGTGCAAAGTTGAGAAAAGCTGGTCTAACTGTAGAGCTTCATATATACCCAGCACTCTCATACCTTTATTATTATTTTTTTTAATCTCTATCCTATCCTATTATTACTAGGAAGCCAGAATCCAGAGTTGGGTCTGTGAAAAGTTAATGAGTAGGAAGCTACTATACATATTAAATGTATATTTTTTTCAAGAGGTAAAACTCACAGGTAAATGTAAATATAAATTCACTAATTTATGAGGAGACCATAAGATGATATGGCAATTTAAAAAGCCATTCTGTAACTGGACAATCATTGGGTCTGGGCTGCCTGTCACTACTTGAGCCAATTCAGCAGAGACCGAGTTGAATCATATATGAGCATTTATTTCAATAATTCCAGCAGTATGGGAGAGCAGCAGGTCATCCACAAAAATATGCTCTGATCCCCACCATAAGCCAGATGTTTATATTGTGTAGAAGGACAAAGATGATGCCAAATGAGCAGTTTACAGATAATGTGGGCTGGGGTATGCAAAGGGCTAGGGGTTGTCAAAGGGATAAAGATATGTAAAGGGCTGGGGGCTCTAATTTCTGCAACAAGGTTGTTAATCTTTCCATAATAATAAGCAGAACCAAGATATGGAGGATGGGCTACATATCCAGTTGAGCTCCCAGGACCCAGTTGCCACTCCCAGCCAGGTTAGAATGTGCTTTCTTCAGAATAAAACAACCATGGTTAAAATAGCATGATTACTATTTCTTATAATTATAACTGGGCCCCAATATTCTATTTCTGCCCCTAACAATACAAGAAGCTGGATTTTTATGAGCAATTTGACAAAGAAACATCAGTATGAGATTGCTGAATTAGTTAGTATGATATTGCAACATATCTAAACCTTTGGGGTTATCTATTCTACTAAACAGAAATTATTTTCATTATTTTCTGAACAAAAATCAACAACTAACTGGTCATTTCACTAAGTCTAGGGTCTTTGACCAAGAGCAAACAATGAGATGAACTGAGAATATGGTCCTATACATCTTCTGGTGGCCTTTGTCCCCAAATAATATTCAAAAGATTTCTATCAGTCATTTTGTCCTTATTTACAAGCTTTGCCTTAAATACATAGCTTTTTATTTACTAATACTGCCTTAGTATAAATGGTCTATTAAATGTGGGGGCTAAGAAATGGAATTAAGTTGAGGTCTAGAGGGTGATGGGTAGAGAAGTTATAGTAGGTCTAGGTGACAGCATGCATAAATGCCATTTGTTACCTGCCTTTGAAGATGCATATGCTGTTCCAGAAGCTTCACTCAACACTGTTAAGTGAGTTTTGCTACCATCCCCATGTTCAGATGTGGAAAGTGAATCAGAGGGATAATAAGAATATCAATGGCAGAAGTAGGTAGAATAAGGAGAAAACAGTGTGGGATCAAGACTGGAGGGGAAGAAATAGAATTTAGCCAGTTAGAGAAAGAAGAATGGAGCAAGGATGAGTCCAAATTTGAGACAGAAATACTCATAGCATGTTCAGGGGCAACAAAGAGGCTCTTCTGTGTGATAATGAGTGTGAATGCAATGTGAATTTGGATCACAGCTATTAATAGGATCAGTGTTATTTTAGCCAAATGATCTTACTATTGCTACATGATAGTGTCTGGCAGTACAACAGAGTGGTTAAGAGCCCAGGCCTTGGGGGAAGGTGGAATTAGTTTGAACCCTGCTCAGTCACTGCAGGGCTGTGTGTACAGGGGCAAGTTTCTTAACTTTTCTGTGTCCTGTTACCAGTCCTATTAAATGAGGACAGTGATACCTACCTAATACTGCTGTGATGGGGATTCAACACAACACTGAAGAATCCTAGTCCTTAATGGCCTTAATGATTTAAGTCCTTGGAGAATGGAAGTTGGTACTTTGAAAAGAAGATTCTAAGAGAAGGTTTTAGTGCAATTAACTAATCTGGAAGGTAATTCAGAAAAACTGGGGAAGTGAGGCAAGGAAGGGGAGGGGCTACCATATGAACAGTCTGTTATTCAGCCAGTTGCTACAGTGGGTGCCTAGACCTTAATTCCCCTGTGGACCTTTGGGAGCAAGTGTAGAACACTTCAGAGCCATTCCACCTGAAGGGCATGGGAGCTTTGGACTTTATGTCACAAATCTGAGTAGGCATTGTTTTTGGGACTTCCCCAGGTAGCATTGATTTTGAACACTACTGGACTGCTGGGTATGGACTTTGGTTCCAGAGAAAGCCCTTAACAGAAGTGTGGATTTTTGTAGGGGGAAGTTGGGCCAGCCCTCTAATGGAAAGCCCATAGGGATGTGGCTTAGAGGTGTCTGGGAAGACCTCAGCACCTTTTAGAATCAAAAGTTATAAGAATAGTAATGCCCTTTATGCTAGTAATCTACATCTGAGAAATTAAAGAAACAGTTAAATACAGAAAAATGTAGAAACATCTTATGCATTGCATGTGATAGTCCAATTGGAAATAACAATAGTCAGCATCTATCAAGTGTTAGCCATGTGCTTGGCTCTCCTAAATGCTCAACAAATAAGATACATGTCTAGCAAATGGAAACTGACTAAGTGAGTCAATGGGATATTATACAGCCATTGAAGAGGATGGTTATTAAGACAATAATGACGTGAAAAAATCAGATAAGTGAGAAATTAATACCAAACAGAAGACTGTGTGTAGAGTAGGATTCCTACTAAGCAAAAAAATAAATTTTAAAAGACTCTATGTATGGGAAAGAAAGTGGATTCTGAAAGGAAATTTATCAAAATCTTAATTGCAGTTTTGTTCATGTAATGGGTTTGTGAGTGATTTCCCCCCTCTAGTTTATAAATCTTTATTGATGTGCATGCACTTACATTTATAATAAAAATATAATAATGTAGAAAAAGTGAAAGAAGAAAAATATATCTAAAAAACAGGTTGTGGAGATCCATTGCCTGTTTTGAAAAGGGAATAACATAATGGAAAATGATATTTCAGAAAAATTAATCTGAGAATGGTGTGGAAGATGGATTGTATTGGCAAAGACCCAATGTAAGAAGTCCACCTTGCAAACTAATAAGGAAGTATAGAAAGAGCCAATTTTAGAGGCTTGGTGTTGAATGGGATCATGGAGAAGAAAGAGAAAAATACCAGAAATAATCCCAAAATTTTAAGGCTAATTAAATGTGAGAATAACAACAAATATATACTGAATACCTCTTTCAGCCAAGTTTCTTTGCATCAGCTGTCTCATTTAAACCTAACAACAATCCTATACATTATTTTCTTAATATTTCTGTTTTGCAGATGAGGTCATAGAAGATCAGAAAAGTAAAAAGGACTTGTCCAAGATCACAAAAAAATCTGAGTTCTGATAAATGGATCAGTGGTTGAATGGATGGATAGATGGAAGGGTGAGTGGATGAATGATGAGTAGATGAAGGATGGATGGATGAATTGGTAACCACATAAAGGGGAAGATATATAGGCCTTTATAATGTCAAAGTAAAAAATAGGAAATTTCAAGAAGGAAGTTTCAGATATATTAGAAGTAAAGAAAAAGGGGACCTGGGGAAAGCACTAGATTCACAAGAAGAAGGGGTCACTGGTTCTCTTTGAGAAGGACGTTCCATTCAGTTAATGAAAAATAGGCTCAATCTTCAAGGGAGACTGAGGGGCCAGAACATTGTGCAGCTCATCTATGAAATGACAGGTCAGACCATATAGGAGATTAAAAAAAAAGTGTAAATGAAAAAGAATATATTTAATAATAGAAGAGGGGTGATAGAATAGAATGAAGAGGAAAGGGGAGGATGTGAAGGAAAATGGAAAAAGGAAAATAAATTATTGGATAAGAATGAGGACACCAGACTGTCTGTACTTGAGTCCCAGCTCCATCACCCTGTGACCTTGAGGAAATTCTATAACATTCTTTATATCCTCTGTAAAATGGGGAGCACAGTAATAACCTCCTTCTCCCTGACTTCATGGGAGAATTAACTGAATAATATAACACATTGTGAATCAAAACTGGGAAGGGATCATGATGTCTTAACTGTCACAATAAGTTGCCATTTGCTAGGAAAGAACCACAAGCTTTAGGTCAAGAAACTGAGATAAGTCACTTGGAGAACGTGCCCCCCCCCCAAAAAAAAAATACAGCTGAAGTCCCAACATTGGACCTCCAGGGAGAGCAAGTGGTCAGCTTTTTTAGGTCAGTTCTCCCATTCTTGAGAGGAAAATAGATTTTTGTGCAAGACACTATGCTGGCTTTGTTAGTGAGACCTTCTGCTGTTTGCAATAAATAAAGCATATTGGGTTGTGCTTTTCTTTCTTTTTTTCTTCCTTTCTTTCTTCCTTTCTTTCTTCCTTCCTTCCTTCCTTCCTTCCTTCCTTCCTTCCTTCCTTCCTTCCTTCCTTCCTTCCTTCCTTCTTTCCTTTCTTCTTCTTCTTCTTCTTCTTCTTCTTCTTCTTCTTCTTCTTCTTCTTCTTCTTCTTCTTCTTCTTCTTCTTCTTCTTCTTCTCTCTCTCTCTCTCTCTCTCTCTCTCTCTCTCTCTCTCTCTCTCTCATTAATAAACAGAAGCTGCCCATTAAAACAAAATTAGAACGAGTTCTGGAGAATGGCTAGAGGAGCAAAGTAATAAAACCCTGTAAAAATCCAAGGGCACAGATGAAGATACATCAGACCCCAGCAAGCACCCTGAACTCAATACCCTTTCTTTATTCCAGAAAGTTTTATGCTATTATAATTGATGCTTGGAAAAGTTTGCATACTGCAGACTTAGCATGAGGGATCCTAAAAGCTTTATTAATCCAGCCACTTAGCTTTTCTTAGCTTTTCTGAGCACAACCCCTACCCTGGCTATTTTGACCAAAACTAGCTCAGTCCCCACATGTTATCCTGTTAGGATGAAGAGGTTTGATTTAAGGCCTTTCTCCATTGGGTTCTTCTCCCAAATCCCCCTGCCCCTCTAGTGCTATCTGCTGGCAAGTTTTATTGGCATTTAGCCTGCTCTGTCCGCTCTTCCCCTTTGAGATCATGTAACTTGCCAAGGAAGTTTTCTCTTAGGCTGAGCCATCAGGAACATTGCATGTCTGGGATCGATTCTGCATTGTATAAAGACCCATCTGTACACCAGGCAGAAGAGGCTCCTGTTTGCGAGATAACTCCTTTAGGCTGGTTGGAAGCCCACTGGGGCAGGGCAGTGAGCAGTTTAAGTAAGAAAGTAAAACACAAAACAAAACAAAAACAGATGATGAGGGGTGTACTTTGCCAGGCTAGAATGGGCTTTCTCTTTCTGTGTTAATGAGCCTTATTGGGCACAGCTGGATAGTTGCCTACTTTGGTGGGGAGAGGGTTGTAAAGAGCACTTTCTACTGGAAACATTTCCCTACTGGCAGGAGGGACCCCGTGGAGACACTGTCAACCTGACATAATTTCTCCAAGGATAGAACTTTAATGTGTTTTGGAGATAAGACTAAGAGCAATCATCATCATTTGTGTTCTAATAATAATTATTCAATTAAATTACACTAATAATTAACTTAAAATAAATAAATAAATAAACAAACAAACAAACAAACAAACAAACAAACAACAGCTAACATTTATGGAGTACCATCTATGTTTAGGTACTCAGCTAAATACTTACATATCTGATGTCTAATTCAAAACTCCAAATTCTGGAGCTATTATAATTCATCTCATTTTGTAACTAAGGAGTTCCCAGCATTCTTTACTCAACCCTCAGAAGGCACATATATCATTTTGCAGTTAAGAAAACAGCCTCAGGAATCTTATTTTCATTGAATAAATTCGCAGTACCAGGATTTAAATTCAGATCTCCTGACTCTATAGGATTTTATTAGGAGAGAAGAGGTGGCAAATATTCATTAAATGCTTCTGTGTGTCAGGCCTGGAGAAAAGAGTTTATTGTGCATTCTCTTGGTTTTCAATCAGGACTTTCCCACCTTACAGATGAGGAGACTGAGATTCAGAGAAGGGAAGCCATTGGAAGGAAGTCACACAGGAAGGGATAGAACTGGGGCTTATAGCTTCCAATTCTGTCCTGTAGGTTTTGTCTGCTACTAGTACCTCCCCATTTCAATCACAAACAATACCATGTGTTTTCCCAGCAGGGGCAGTGAGAGGGTGATTTGGGGCCTTGACCTTAGGACTTAGAATGAGTTATTGGTATTGGTAATTGAACAGGATGCTAGAAATGTGATTCTGGCCTGGAGGGAAGATCAGATATGACCAAGAATTCTGGAAGGACCAGTTCTGGCCTATCAAAATAAATTTGGGGCTTTTCATCTTCCTTGAAGGCTAGAAGTTCCAATTTTCACTTTGAAAGTAACAACTTGCTGACCCAACCTTTTATTGCTGCCTGCCTCTGCCAGGTCACAGTCCTCAAAGCTAAAGTCGCAGAACATGCTCATGTCACAGCACTTTCAAAGGAGATCACTATCCAGAGCAAAGCTCAAGTCCTGGGAAGGAGATCTCAATTGAATTGTAGTTGAATTTCCATTTCTCTGGTGTCTTGTGCTTTGGAAAAGTATTATTGGTTTGTCATTCTGGGCTGTCACCAGTGACACCTCCAGGCTCTGAAAGGTTACAGGAAAATAATAGGGCTTCCGGCAGTTTCCAGTTTGGTTATATTTCTCACCTGGGCCAGGGTTGTGCATGTGCTTTTTATTCGTGACAAGATGAGAAGAGCTGGTTAAATAAGGATCAGCTGCTCTTTGTACATCTGCTTTTCTGATTGATGGCATCAGAAAGCCATTCATCTGGTTTGAAGATAGACAGGTGGTTGCCTTCATCACACTGTGGGCTTTTGAAGTTCACCCTGTGATGTGATTACAGCAAATACTTAGCTTATGCTCCAGGGAAAAAGGTTGACCTTTGATCCTACTTCTCATTTGATCATAGGAGGTCATAGTTCAATTTCCAGTGGGAGCATATGCCAGCGTTGCAGGCTCAATCCCCAGGATGGGGCATGCAGGAGGCAGCTGATCAATGATTCTCTCTCATATTGATGTTTCTATCTCTCTCTTTTTTCTGAAATCAATAAAAATATATTTTTTTAAAATAAAAATAAATAAAAATCACACATTGGAAAATGAACCAACCTAGGAAGCTGCATTTGCTGCTGAGGTTGGTTGTCAAATCAATTTAACTGGCCTGGTTTACCTAGAGTTCTGGTTTTTCTGGTCAAAACTGATGACCTTTAAAGTCTGTTTTTCCCCTCTGACAATCTCTAGAGGACAGATGGTCTTAAGTGAGTTCTAATGGGTATCCCATAATCATGCCACGACTGTGGGTTCCAAATGAGGAAAGTGCATGTAACGAAGTGACAATCATAAGATATTCAAGACCATTTTCCAAACTAAGAGTGCATGTTTTTTACCCTTCTCATTCATTCATTCATTCATTCCATTGTTTATTAATTTGACATTCCTAAAGAACACATCATATGCCAGTCCTGCAGTGGGAACTGGTGATAAGGAAGTGACCAAATTATAGTCCCTCACTCCAGTATCTTATAAGGCTAAACATACAATGCAGGCACCATTGTCAAGATGGGATGAAAAGGTCTGGACGTGCAGCCACTGTGGAAAAGTGGTTTGGCCTCAGCCAGTTTTCCAAAATGGTTGCGAAGAAGGCAGAGTGGAGCTTCTGAGAACCTGATTGTGTTTTATTTCTAGACCTCAGTGCTGTTTGCATGCGCCTGTAGAAAACACTGAGCTTTTGCATACTTTCTATAGTGGCTGGTATAATTTATTTTTTTTTTTAAAATTAAATTATTATCTGTGTACATATTTTAACATTGCCCTCCCCCTCCCATACATACCCTCCCTCCCCAGAGTTTTGTGTCCATTGGTTGTACTTATATGCATGTATACAAGTCCTTCAGTTGGCTGGTATAATTTAAATGAAAAATAAAGAAATAAGGTGTTAGCTTCAAGCTCTTTGGGAATACAGAGGAAAGAAGGGAGGGAAAAGTTTGAGGAAGGCTTTCTGGGGGAGATGATATTTGAACTGGGAGATGAAGGATCAATAGGAAGTTAGGCAGACAGAAACTGAAATGGGAATTGCTTGCACAGACCCTCATTGGGAAGGAGGCCATAGAGTAGAGGGAGCTGGCCATTGAGGCTTGGGAGAGCTATGAGTTGCTGCAGCTCAGGATGTGGGGCTAAGGGGACTGAGGGGCTGCAGGGAAGGGGGCTGGACTTCACAGACAGTTTGTTCTTAAGACAGTGGGAACCCTGAGAGATTTTTAAGCAGCAGAGTGACACTGCCAAGCCTGGCTTTTCCAACAATCGGCATGCCTGTATTGGGGTGCAAACATTTAGGCATCTTTGCAACAGTCCCAGAAAGGAAGGCATCCCATTCCAGGTACTTAGGGAGGAGAGGAGACAGATCAGAGATAAGACGATATCATGCAATCAATAAGACTTGTTAATAACTGCAAGATGGAGGTTGGGGGAAGAGATGGGGCGGGGGGGGAATCAGGTCTTTTCTTCCAGCCCAGACTATAGTAAGAATCACTTAGAAACACTTGGACCTAAGAGCCAATTTCTTTTATTACATCAAATCACGAAGATTCTCTCATTAGTCATTCCAAAAACATCTACTTCATGCTTATATGTGCCAGTCAGTGCTGGATTTTCTGAGGATATCCAGATAGAAGGATATCGTACCTCAAGGATACACCTGTAGAGTGTGAGGAGATAGTAGGTCTGATTCTCTCTGCCTTAAACCTCAGACAGTATGTTTGAGTTTATGCAGTGGTGTCGATTTCTTATGTGATTCAAGGTCAGTTCTCCAGACCTTGCAGTGACAGTGATATGGCATTCCCCAAATCCTGTGCAAAATCTTTCCCCTTGAGTAGTTTTTAGCCAAGCATGTATCATTGTTGTGAATGTTTGAAAACTTCTCCTGGTTCTCAGAATGCAATTCTGTCAGTGCTGAAGGCTGTCAATTAAATGAAGATTTAGATAAAGGCTGTATGGGAGAGAAAACGCAATATTCTTAAACCTGATAATGGTTTCCTTCTGTCTGTTTGAAACTCTGGAATAATCCTGATTGACTGGCTCTCTGCTTTGGGCATTCCCATTTACTGGACAATTTAATAACATTTAAAATGTTTGGCAACCTTTATTTAGGGGCAGATATTCTCATTGGAGTTGGTAAGTATATTAATGCTGTACATTTAAATGTGAGGAATCAGGATTTAAGTACTTTTCATTTTCAGAACATGTCTCTGCTTTGGAATAGCAAGGAGCACAAAAGAGGTAAAAACAGGCTCTCACATTATATTAAACATGGGGAACATGTAATGACTGTCATGTGCCTTGCCTCATGCTAAGTGCTTTTCTCCTATCACCTCATTCAATCCTCCTGAAGGCATTGAGGTGGATGCTATGACTATGCAGGTGAAGTAGCTAAGGCCGATAGCTATGCTACTAATTAGCTGTAGGCTGGTGATTCTCCCTTTTGTGGTCTGGGATATTAGATGGGCTTCAGGAATTGAAGAGAGAATTCAGAAAGAAATCCAAGACAATTTCTCACTATATCAGAGGAGTAATCTGCTCATTCATTCATTCATTCATTCAACACATGTATTGAGTGTCCACTAGGTGCCAGGTATGGTTTTAAACACCAAGAAAGCAACGATGGACACAACCAAGTCCCTGAAGGATGAAGTGTAATAAGGATGCTTATTTCCATAGTGGTGGAGGATTGTGTATGAGGGTCCCTAAGAGAGAGGACATTTCAACTGACACCTGCCTAAGTGTAGGAGACAGACGTGTAGGTCTTATGGGGGAAGGAATATAAGAGGTAGAGCGGTATGTTCCCTGGTATATTTCTGAAATAGTGAGGCAACTACAGTAGCTGGACCAAGAGTTGGAGATTAGATTGAGTCAGATAGTTTAGGTCACAGGGAGGGTCTGGATGTTATTCTGAGAGTAATAAGAAACCATTGAGAGGAGGACAGAGCAGTGACATCATCTGTTGCTATGTGCGTAGAGGAAGCCTGAGCAATTTAGAAGTCTGCAGAAGCTCACAGTCTGTTTTCTTATTTATATACATTATATATAATGTTACATATATTAACTCTTTTAGTCCACACAACAGCCAATGAAATAGGTGTTGCTGTCATTATTCCTTATTTTGACAGTGGAGAAACTGAGACTCAGAGTGGGCAAATTGGGAGCAGAAACCATGTTGGAGATAGTCAAACAAAGCAGAAGGTATGAAGGTGGGTAGAGGCATTCCAAGCAGAGAAATCAGTGGTCCAAAGACTTAGGTAAGGTGGAGAGAGAATGGCTGACTGTTCAAAATGGTGAGAGATAGAGGCAGTGGTGTATCTGTTCGCATTTGAATGGTGTTTTTATGCAATCTTGGCTCAACTGTGTGTGTGTGTGTGTGTGTGTGTGTGTGTGTGTGTGTGTGTGTGTGAATGAGATGATAAGATAGGAGTCTAGAGAGAAATAAACATTTGTACCTGGTTGCATTTATTTTTTCAATATCTAGATAAACTTTTTTTAAGAGCAGTTTTACGTTCACAGAAAAATTGAGTTGAAGTTTCAAAGATTAACATATACTCTTAGTTCACAAATATGCACAGCTTCTCCCACTATCAAAATCCAGCACCATAATGACACATTTGTTAAAATTAATAAACCTACATTGACACATTATTACTCAAAGTCCATAGTTTACCTTAGGCTTCACTCTTGGTATTGTACCTTCTGTGGATTTGACAAATATCGATATATAACATGTTCCCACCATTATAGTATCATATAGAATAGTTCCCTACCCTATAATCGTCTGTGCTCTGCCTTTTCATTCTTCCCTCCTCCCTAACCCCTGGCAACTACTGATCCCTTTATTATCTCCATACTTTTGCCTTTCCTAGAATGTCATGTAATTGGAATTATAGCTTTACAGAATTGCTTCTTTTACTTAGTAATATGCATTTATGTTTTCTCCCTATCTTTTCATGGTTTAATAGCTCATTCATTTTTATTGATGAATAATATTCCATTGTCTGAATATACCATAGTTATTAATCCATTTGCCTGCCAAAGAACACCCTGCTTTCCTCCAAGTTTTGGCAATTATGAATAAAGCTGGTATTAACATGTGTTTACAGGGGTTTGTATGGACACACATTTTCAACTCCTTTGGATAAATCACAAAGAGGGCAGTTGCTAAATCAAATAGTGTTTGTATTTTTATAAGAAAATGCAAAAGTCTAACAATAATATGAATTTTAAAAAGAAGAAAGTAAGACTGTATTCATTCTATAAGTTGCAACCAGGTTGGCTGAGGTTCTAGGTTCAGAGGAAGCTATTGAGAAAAGGGAGGAGAAAAAAATGGTGTCCCAGAAATCACAGGAGCCAGGGAGCCTCAATAATTGAATATACTGGTTTGTCTAGGCCTAGGAACCCCCAAATAATCTTGGATCTGGTAGATATAAGTAAAACAATCAAATATGGGAATGTGGAAATTTTGTGCCAAAAGTGACTTAAGTCAAGGCAGACAAATATGGGTATATCAGGAGTAACATTTAGAATGTTTAACAACAAAATATGGCATAGGAACCACCAATCATGATAGCCATCTGCTGAAACCACCCTTTATGGGCATTTCTGTGCTTGCAAGGGTGTGGGGGAATCCACAAAGGAGCTCTAATTGGTCAGAGCCACTCAGTGGTACAGGGACTAATCTTAGAGCAGGACCTGGAAAAACAGGAATGGTCCGAAGCCAAGGGCAAAATATCAATAGAAGAATAAGACACTTAGGGCCCAGAGAAAACCTGCTGGAGGGTTGAGTTATATTTAATTCCACTTGCTGCATACCTGGAACCAGACAGGAGAGTGGCTCCAAACATAAATTATGTATACGCATGAACAAAGACAGAAAGGGAGCACAGAAAAATGAAAACAGTTTGATTTGTAGGGCTTTCAGCATCATGGATGATTTTTTTTCCTTCCTTTATTTAGAGGTCTGTTGAAGCTGCTACAATTTTGTTCCGACAATAAAAGTAAAATATATGTTGATCTTCACAGAGATGAGAAAAGCCTTTGGAAGGATGTAATTGGTTAGAATATTAGTTAGGTTTTAAAAATCGATTAAATTCATTGAAGAAGTCACAAAAACAAACCAAATACCATCTTCCTTCTCAAGATCGTGGCAATGGCCCCTTCAAGCAGGCTCAGTCTCTGTGATGAACTGATCATTTAGAGTGTGACATTTCATGCTGGATGACGATAGCTGTTCATTTTCTTTGCCTCCTCTCATCCTGCTTGTTGTTCATGCTGACCCGGTGAGGTTGGCATCTGGTTCTCCCCTCCTGGTGCTGGAGCGAGAGATAGTCCCGAGGACACATGCATCATCCATTGCAACAGATTAGCTCTGATCACAGCCTAATTACGTGAAGTGCAGCCAAACCCCTTATTTATGCTTTTCTGGGGATAGGAAAGAGAGCTAGGAATGGGTAATTGAGGGACATTAAGAAACGGACTAAAATAATTGCTTGCTGTCCTTTAATATGAGCACTACTAATGATGCATTATTGCAGGCACAGAGTAAAGAGATTACTGCCAGTCGTTTCTGTAGGGCATTCAGCAGACCCTTCTTCCCAAGTGGGGGATTAGTGCAGGTACCTCCATGGTAAAAACCTGGCTATCAGCAGTAGCACCTTGTAGGCAGTCCAGCCTGTCATGTTGTGGCAGGGGATCTGAGCAACTCCAAAAAGGATACTAAACGCATATAGGAAGCTCTATGCCTTACAGTTAGTCTATGGCAAATATATGGGCACATCTGCCTTCTATTCTTTTGGAAATAAATGCAGATTGTAGAAACCTGGCTTATGATTAAGAACACAAAGTATTGGAGGAGAACCTCAGTTAGGGAATAATGAGTTAATACTCTTGTCTTCACACACAGAGATGTGCATTCCATCAAAATATCTAATAGAGACAATTGAAGGAAAACTAATGTATGCCTTTCAATTGGGTGACTCTTCAAATCTGCACTGTCTAATATAGTAGCTACTAGCCACGTGTGACTATTTATGTTTAAATTTTAATTAGCCAAATTAGAGAAAATTAAAATTTAACAGTTAATTCCTCAGTTTTGTGAAATATAATTCAAGTGCTTACTAAGCCACATGTGGCTCCTGGCTACCAAATTATACAATGAAGATATAGGGCATCTCCATTATTATAGAGATCTGTTAGGGCAGCACTGGGTTAAATGATAGTATAGGATATTCTCAGAAGAATGAGTTAAGTACAGATATTCTGGCATAAAAATGTATCCTTTGTGTATTGCATGTAAAAAAGTTACAAAACTCTATAATATTAATGTTACTTAAAAACAAATGCAACACTCACAGTTTTTATGAGTATAAGTAAAATAAAGTGGAAGAATATTCATCAAATTGTTAGCAATAGTTGTCTTGAGAAGGAAGAGGTGGACATTTACTTTTTAGTTTCTCTACTTACGTATTGGCTGAATTTATTTCAATGAGAATGCAGTACTTTTGTACTAAAAAAGAGATTAATTTGATGAGATTCCATGAAGACAATTGAGACATAAATAGGTAGTTTTCTCTCTTTGGGTCTTTAGTTGATTAAAGTCTGTTTATTAAGGCCACCTGAGTGGGGTTGACCAGACGGCCCTTTAAATAGGGGCATTGTGAGAAAGGAAAGGAGGTGGTTCATACAAATCCATCCCTGATGCTCTCAAGACATACCAACCGGCATGCCCTCCTTGTTTCCTTGTCTTGAATGTTCTGTTCTGGTAGGAAGACAAATACACTTTATAATAAATTCTTACTATTAATCTTTGGTTGAGTCAACAGAAGCTTCTGCTATGGAATGAGGCAGAAATACACTGGGCTTACAGGTCAAAAGCATCTGGGAGACATATACAGCCACAGATACATGCCAGTCAGTAGGGAATAAAAAGATGTCTTCCAGGCTGGGTGGGTGAGTGCATGAGGTGCCCTTATCTATCCTGTCCTAGAGAATTTTCCTCTCTGTTAGCTTATGTACTATGTGAATAAAGCATGCATATGGAGAAGAAATACTTTATTTTTTCTTTCCCTTTAGAAATTCATCTCTGTCCTCCAACATCCCAGACTTTTTACTCGTAGGTAGAGTCACTTGAACTCTGAGGACAGTTGTGCTGCCTCTGCTTCTGGAGCTATGAACTATGGCTCACTGGGCACAGTCCCTTGACCTTCGAAATTCAGTGTCACCCTACCTCATAGGGTGGTTGCTCAATGTTAAAGGGAGAGAAAGGACAATGAGGGGGTTAGGCAGTGCTTGGCACATAATAAGTGCTCCATAAAAAATGTTAGCTGTCACTCAAAGTAGTATTACTTTGTGCTAAGCAACATTGCAGAACATTAAACTCTTACCTATTCTTATGGATGTGTACCTCCTCCCCAGATGAAAGGACTGTCATTGTAGGGTAAGAATGTACTGTCACACTTCTTTCTGTCTTTTTGGGTCCCCGACTGTGACCTTCACCAGCTAATTGGTAAACTCATGCCAAGTGACTGGTGCCTGAGAGTGAGAGGGGGAGCTGCCAGCCAGGAGCCCTGTGCATTCCCTGGGTCCTGTCAGTGCAGTAGGTGGGTTATAGGCATCCAATATGACTCCAAAGCATAGCTCTCTGAGGGAGAAGGCTGGAAGTCTTTCCATTTTGATGGCAGAGAGAAAGGATCCAAATTTTTCTTGCAAGTTTCCTTGAAACAGACTCACTCAGTGTTTTTTTTTCCCATTTTTTTTTTTTAAAGAATGGAAAATTTTGTTTATTTTGACTATTAACTGTACTTAGAATTTCACCTCTTGAAAATAAGGATTTACGTTTGCAAAGTAACAGATTTTTATATGAAACAATAACAATATAACTTCTATTTTTAGTATATGTGGTTCATAAGCATTTTATACACAGGTATATATGCATATGTGCATAATCATATATTCTAGAAGCCTGGTGCACAAATTTGTGTACCAGTGGGGTCACTTGGCCTGGCCTGTAGAATCAGGCTGAAACTGGCTCTCTGACATCCCCTGAGGGGTCTTGGATTGTGAGATGGCACAGGCCAGGCTGAGGGACCCCACTGGTGCATGATCAGGTCTGTGGAGATATGCGGGAGGTTGGCCAGCTGGGGGGTGAGGGAGAATGTGGGAGGGCTCCAAGGTGTGTCTGGTCTAGTCTGGACCTCAGCAGCCAGCTAACCTACCGGTTGGAGCATCTGCCTGCTGGTAGTCAGTGCACATCATAGCAAGGGGTTGAGCAGCCTTAGCATATCATTAGCATATTATGCTTTTATTGGTCAAATGGCTGGTCAGATGAGCGGACACTTAGCATATTAGGCTTTTATTATATAGGATGTATACACCAAGAGGCCAGATTATTATGCTCTCTGAATGCATAATAATCTGGCCACTTGGTGTATATCCTATAAAATAAAAGGCTAATATGCAAATTGTCCCCTTGACCAGGAGGCCAGCCAACCACCATGTCCCCTGGCTAGGCTGGCAGAACCCCACCCATGCATGAATTCATGCACCGGGCCTCTAATACATATATATATATATATATATATATATATATATATATATATATATATATAATACATAACTCATTATATAGATATAAATATAGATATAGACATAGACATAGACATAGATATATAGATATATAAAATGAGTGGCCAGATTATTATGTGTTCAAAGATCATAATCGTCTAGACCACATGTGTCAAACACAAGGCCCGCGGGCCAAATCCAGCCCGCCAGGCCTTGCAATGTGGCCCGCACCGCGCTGTCATCACTGCACTCCACTGTCAGTTTATGACATTGTCAGTTTATGACTGTTCAGTAAACCATTCGGCCTGCGATTTAGGCTGGATTTTAGATTTTGGCCCCTTCTCTGATTGAGTTCGACACCCCTAGTCTAGACGCTCAGTGTATATGTATGTGTATCTATGCATACACACACAGGGTTGGTCTTCCTTAAGAAGTCTGTATTTGTGAATCCACTAAATGTATCTGTAACTCCCACATCAGTACTCACAGCACTTCCGTGGTCATCTGCAGACATGCACAGAGCAGTGAAAACTGAGTTGTTTCATAGGCATGTTTCAAGTGGAGGCCAAACAGGGCTATGCTCTGCCTTCTTATTTTGGCTTTCATAATGCAAACAAGTGTCCTTTTGGTGGGTTTTTAGTACATTTTTTTCTTTTTTACATTTTTGTCTTTTGTTGATAATTTTTTTTAAATATATTTTTATTGATTTTGTACAGAGAGGAAGGGAGAGAGATAGAGAGTTAGAAACATCGATGAGAGAGAGTCATCGATCAGCTGCCTCTTGCACACCCCCTACTGGGGATATGCCCGCAACCAAGGTACATGCCCTTGACCGGAATCGAACCCGGGACCCTTCAGTCCCCAAGCCGATGCTCTATCCATTGAGCCAAACCGGTCTCGGCTTTTGTTGACAATTTTTATGTTTAAAATGGCCCAAGTGTAATGCTGAAGGGCTGCCCTGTGTCCTAAGCACAGAAGGCTATGCTATGCCTTATGGAGGAAATACATGTGTTAGATTAAATTTCATTTAGGTTTGGATGTTGGTTCTGAGTTCATTGTTCATGTGTCAACCTATGTATATTAAATAAGCCAACTTTTACATATTAAATTTAAACAGAAACATGCATACATAAGTTATATATTGGTTGGTTGAAAGTAATGTTGTCATCAGAGGCTTCTAATCCATTAGAAACATTGGTTTACTGTTTACTAATTTGTTCATGGTAACTTTATAGACCATAACTGCCGTGAATGAGAGCCAACTGCATATGTAGATTTCCTTAAATCCTTCCAGAGCCTTTATGAAAAGGGGTAGACTATGGTGCTCTATTTCCTGGATTCTGAGCCTGTCACAATGTCCCTCTCTGCCTATCGCCGTTGTACACCTGATTTTGTCAAGGCCCATAGCTGCTGAGGAACCTGCTCAGGGAACTTGGTGTATGTTTATCTTTAGGTGTCTTTTCATCTTCTCAAGCTCATATAACCAGGCACATACTTAGGGGAATGGATGGCTTATCATTCATTATACCAATTATGCCACAGGGAAATCCTTTCTGTATGCATTAAATATTAGAGCCACTTCAAATGCAAGGTCCCTGGACCACTGCACAGCAAGGCAATTACCAGTACTCCCTCTCTGATGGACAGATGGCCACACACTGTGTTTATTGCTTCCATAGGAGAGATAAACTTGAGTGAGTACCTTGAGCTAATTTCCCATTCTCTGTTGGGTAGGCAGTAGGCTGTAGGAGACAGAACAGGCATTAAGCCAGACTCACTTGCATTGGAGTCTGAGCTCTTTCACATAAAAACAATAACAATCTCTCTCTCCTTCTCTCTCTCTCTCTCTCTCTCTCTCTCTCTCTCTCTCTCTCTCTCTCTAACCTAGGCACTATGATAAGTGAGGCATCACACCAAAATGAGGATGGTACTATTAACATCCCCATTTTTCAGATGAGAATACAGAGGCTTACAGAGGATAAATTATGTGCCCCAGATCACACAGATGAAAATGGTGAAAGCAGGATTGAAGTTAGGTTGTTTAACCTCAGAGCCAGCCTTCCTTGTTACCAACCTAAATGATGCTATTCCACACTATCATTGAGTCCTTGTCAGAATGGATGATGACTCCAACAGAAAACCAATAAAAAATGCATTGTGCAGGTTCTGTCACTGGATTCATAATATGGCTTAGTCTGTTCTATAAACATCTGTTTTCTTGCTTCCAGGCCAACTCTGAGCATTTGAATATTTTCAAATTGACAAGGAATTTCTTCTTGGACTTGTGTCTTTAGAAGTGATTTAATATCAACTTATTCACATTGCCACACCTATTTGCAGAATAAATGAAAGAGGTATTGAAACTTAGGACATCAGTCTTTAGTTACTCCCTAGCTAGTTACCCCATAAAGCAGAGGGCTTATATGTTCATATCATACCCAGGAAGATAATTCCAGAAAGTCCCTGAGTGAAGAAGGGAAGAAGGATGTGAGGAGATGATATTGAATTGAACAACTCCAAATGCAACTGATTGATGATAGATTTGCAGGAACCTTCCTTTGCAAAGCCTGCCTCCCAGAGCTGTGGGGTCAAGAGAAGAAGAAAAGATTTATTCACTTATTCATCACTAGAGGCCCAATGCAGGAAGATTCATGCAAGAATGGGCCTTCCTTCCCCTGGCTGCTGTCACTGCCTTCACTCTGCCTTCCCATGCTGCCCAGAGGCCCAGAGCGGCTGAAGTGGTGCAGAACATCTGTGTAATGCCCTGCCCCCAGTCACTCAGTGCCTTTTTATGCAAATTAACCCACCATATTTGTTAGGTTAATTTGCATACTCATTCCTGATTGGCATGTGGGCATCATGAAGGTATGGCCAATTAGCATGTTACTCTTTTATTATGTAGAATCCCATCTGTTATGGTTAAGTGTTCACTCTAGGGGCTTTCTTTTCTGTGTACCCTTGGATTGTGAGTGCATGAATGGGGCACCTCTATAGAAACAAGAAGAAAGCCCTACCTGAAGGGGGCCAGAGCCACTCAGAGCATTAAATGAGGCCAGGAGGTCACACAGCAGTGCATACTCAGTGTCTGAGACAGTAATGCAGTGGTAGTCACTGTCCCACCTCCATCCATGCCACTGCAACTCATGCCTGCTTTCCAAGACCCTGTTCCTTGCTTTTCTCTTCCTCTGCCCTGCCATGGTACATTATTGCAGGCAATGAGTCAAGGCATTCACGATGTTGTTAGGGAGCCTTTTCAGTCTTTTATGCTCTACCTTCAAAGCTGTCTCAAAATGAGATAAGTTTAAGCCTAATATAATTTTTCAGAAACACCTGTATTGGTCTAGCTGACCTAAGATTAACACAGGTTATCATCTCTACTTGAATGTTACTCCAGCTATTGCTACACAATTACCAGGGCTGTGATCTGAGTCTTTAGAGCTCATCTGTGCACCTGATGCTATGAATACCAAGTAGGCGATGTAGGATGGCTGACACCCTTCCCGGGAGACAGAACTAGGCTACCCAGAGAGTTTACATAGACTTACAGAAGTCTTTGCAAGCCATGGGCTTTGCGAACCATGTAGTATCTCAGTTCAACTACTCTGGTGAATCCTGGCACTAAGACTTTGGTTGTCCCCCATGTCCCATGAGCCATAATCACAAGGTGAGTAATGCTGCTCAGGCTGGGAAAGCAAAGTTGACAAGAACAGCAAATCCTAGAGAGGTGTCAGATCCACCAGTTATGAAAGGGCAGCTGGGACACATTGCCAAGTCTATTATTGGTTCTAGTGGACTTGACTTCATTCCACAGGGGACAAAAGAAGTTAACAGTAAAGCGTTCAGGGTTTGTGCTGGCATAAAGAAAATGGTTCTTACCCCAAAGCTACAACTCAGGGATATTTGGGTGGTGATTTTGCTTTAAGCAGGAGTCTAGGCTGTTTTTTTCATTGGGATGGTATGAAAAATACGGATATTTTAGGACCATGCTTCTAATTCCTTGTTGGGGTGGGTGTAGAGGTGGGGAGGGAGAAGCAGACAAAGCATATGTATTTTAACAAGCTTCCTGAGTGATTCTGGTGCTCACTGCTATAGTGTAGTCAGCAAGTTAGGCTTCCTGGAGTACTCAAAGCTGTGTCATAACCCAGCACCATCTGGGAGAAAACAGGAAAAGTCGATGAGTGCCTGTGCCAAAGGGGCTCTGAGCCCTTGCTTTTCTGTATGATCTGTGTCTCTTTGGACCTTTAACAAGTTCCAGAATGCCTGTGGATACGAGTTTTCCCCTGTGAAAGGTGGAGATGATAATAGTGCCTGTTAGTATCCTAGGGGTGTGGAGGATTAAATGAGCTGTACCCAGGGTGTGCCAAGCACAGAGGTTTCATTCTGACTGCATTGCTCTCATTACCATCTACATCAAAGGGGCTGGATCAGCTGGGCCCACAGGCTAGGCATGAGTCTCAGATCAGGAAAACCCAAGAATCGCTTTTAGAACTTACCGAGGCTCAGATGTGAGCCATGATTTCCAAAGCCATGACAGGAAACTTACTGGGGACCTCTTGGGAATGCCATTCTAATCTGATGGACTTAGGGCATGGTTGGACACAAGGACAGTGTGCTGGATAGCACTGAACCTCAGACCTGAGGACAGCTTCCTCAGACACTCAGTATAGACTAGGAGAGCCTTGCCCTGCCCTTTCAAACCCAGTAGGTTATATTGCCCTATCCAGCTCTTGAGAAATGGACATGGGTATGATATATCTTATCCATGGCTACATTAATAAAGTCTTAGAAAAAAATAGTGGGTCTTTTAGGACTTACCCATTGAACCTTTTATTTTAAACGACATATTCTAGTACTAGCATAATTGTAATTCTGATAGCATTACTTATAATACTGTCTTCAGTCCTTAGAATTAATTTGACTGGAAAAATTCCAGAAGGACCTAAATGTTTCTCATTAAAAGCATTATAGATAACATATTGGACATTCTAACTAATTGTAATATCACCCAATGTAAAGCTACCCAATTAAGAGGCAGTTTCTTCTCCTGTGATTAGTTGGAAAACTTTCCAATAGGAGTATGGCCTCTAGAATCTAGATCCATTAAGCAGAGATAATTCAACTGAACTATTCCTCCCTCCCCCCCTAATTACTCTCTCTAGTGAGAGATAGCCCAGCCAGGTAGGCTTGCAGACACATGTTCCAAACTCTAGCTAGGGAGTTGACAAATGAATCTCTGTAAGAGGTTTATGTGCTAAATATTTCTCATAGTCCCTTTGGCAGAGATGTAGTCTGTTGTTTTTTGTTTTGTTTTGTTTTTTCAGTATAGAAAATTCCTTGCTATTTTGTATAACTTTCCTTTAAAAACTAAAGAGAAGTCATCATGCTCTCTTCATTCTCAACCTGCCTGAAGGAGCCAATACTGACGGGAAAGCAGCCTCTGTTGGGTAATAGATGCTTGTGGCAGGGTTTCAGGTTCTGCCTGGCTTTCTTGAGTCACCAAGTATATGGGGCTTCTGGCTGGACTGTCCATTCCCTGTGCCTGGAAATTTATTGGGGAGGTTTAATAAAGCAAAGCAGGGATTTGCCAGCTGCCACCAGAGCATTTGACCTCATACTGAATTGCAAATGCTCCCTAATCAGAACATTTGAAAGCCATTTAGAGGATTCAGGAAATAACCCAAAGGTTGTGAAGGAGAGTTAGAATAACAGTATCTGTGGCCTGGTATTAAGAAGGAACAATTACATCTTTCTTCTTCCTTCTATCTACTTTCCTGCATTGAATTTTCCTTTAGGCACATATAAGTATGAAATGAGAAAAACATAACGTGAAACAAAATCAAAAGCAACAGCAATTCTGGAATCAATGAAAAGTTTACCTCTACAAGGAAGTGGAGTTTACAGGTTATGTCCAGGTTGGATGTACCTGGACACGGCAGGACAGATGTACATAGGACTGGCAAGTAGGACAGCTAGGGCTATAATTAGGGGGTGAGTTTTCAACAGAATCTTAGAATGGACCAGACGTTTGTGGTGTTCAGAGTATATAGACTGGCTTGTAATTTGGGGCAGTCGGGTATGAAACTTAAAGACAGGTCCATGGATTTCCCTTTAATAAATCATCTCCTCTAGTAGTCATTTTTCATCAACAGGCAATTCAGTAAAAGTTAGAATTGAGCATAATGTTGCATATAATTTTGGAACATCTGGTCCTAACATGTAGTAACAGCTGTTTAGTACCTGAGATATAAACAAAGCATTTTTCCGATGGGCAACACTGTTTATCCTCCTGCAGGCATAGCATCATTGAGATAGGTCTGCTTCCCAGTGTTTCCTGTTATGGATAATAGTAATAGCAACAATATCAATAATGCAGTGATGGTTACCACATATTGTTTTACTTATATGCCAGATCCTGAGCCAACCATCAGCCTTTTGTCAACATTTAATGAAGAAAAGTTATGAAGCTAGAGAGCAGCTCTCCTGAAAGTCGAACTGAAGTCTATTCAATGACAAAGCTTATGTTCCTTTACAATTATAATAAATTGCTCCTAAGTAAGGTAAATGAGGAAAGGACACAACTATATATTGTCATAAATGACAAAGATAACAGAAGGGAATTCAGAAGGATTTTTTAATGGTCTTTCAGAAAGTAAGGCTAATTTTTGCCATTGTATTGTATTGAGTACACCATCACCAGATGGCAGTATTATATCTTGGTCACATGAGCCAATTAACAAGCTTTGTTTCACACCCCTCCCCCCCTAAAATTCAAGATGGTAACTTATTGAGCAAAGCCACATTTATAAACATAGCTTTGCAAATCTTCAATCAAAATCTTTAACATCAAATTTTAAAGAAAAGAATTATACTTATGTATCCCGATGTCAAAACAAATAAATCTTTAAAGCAAATTTCATAAAATTAGCTTTAAGTTCTATGTATGTGTTCTTATTACTAACTCTTTTAACTATTATTCAAATTGAATAGTTTAACTATAATCTTGTACATAGGCTTTGGTAAAATGCTAATCTTTGTGAATCTAACTGAAATTTAGTACCTTAGCTTCTCTAATATTCAATTTCTCATTCTGTATTTGGATTTCTAAAGACTTTAGTTATTTACCTTTTGGGTTTTCTTAAGGCTTTATTTTTTCTTTCCATTTATGGCCTATTGTTCTATACAAGGGGCTATACAACATGAGACAGACATGTGTCCAAGAGTAAGAGAAAGAGAAAGTTATAAACCTGAGAAGCCCTTTTGTACTGTGCCTCACTAAGAAGTAAGAATTTCTTTTGATGACTTCCTGTCCCACCTTTCTTCACCCTGTCACTATCACCTATTTTGGAAAGAATTATTGCACTTGCAGGATGCTCCCAGGGACCAATACCTACCTTCTCTTCTATTCTCTCTCCCTTGGTTTTCATTGCTTTTGCTAAGAACTAAGACTTTGAAGTGGGCAAATCTGTGTCCAGTTTCTAACTGTATCTTTCCAGTTGTATGAATTTGGGCAAATTATTTAACTTCTTAAGCCTCTGTTTTCTCATTTGCAAAATAGGAATAAAATAGGACCAATAACAATAGCTACCCTATGGGTTTGTTGTGAGGATCTACTGAGATAATATATGCAAACTATTTAACAGAGTACCATGCTCATCTTAAACCTCAATGATATTATTGTGTACTTGACTCATACATACAATATATTTCTCTATCCTGATTTTTCTCCTTAGTTTATATATATCATCACCTTAAACTCAGATCATTGGTAAGCTATGATTGCTATGATTACCCCTTCAAGTCATCTCTAATCACCATATTTCCATCATTGATATCAATGTTCTTCAAATCACACAGATTCAAAATGCCTAGAATCTTCTTATTTTATTTTTTAAAATGTTTTTTTTTATCAATGAGAGAGAGAGAGAGAGAGAGAGAGAGAGAGAGAGAGAGAGAGAGAGAGAGGAAGGAAGGGAAAGGGAAAGGGAGAGAGGAAAACATAAATGTGAGAAAGAACCATCAATTGGTTGCCTTCTGTATGCGCACTGACAGGGAAATTGAACTAGTGATCTTTTGGAGCACAAGATGACACTCAACCTATTGAGTCACACTGGCCAGGGCTAAATTTTTTTTTTAATAATACTTTACATTTAATATTGTTTTGTTTGTTTTCAGATGTTTAGCATAGTGATTAGATGACCATATACTTTCGTGTTCTCCCTGATATTACCAGTACCCATCTAAACCCCATACATATTGATAGTTATGAAAATACTAGAGGCCCAATGCATAAAATTCATATATGGGTAGGGTCCCTAGTCCTGGCCAGTGACCAGAGGCTTTCAGGGCCATCCTTCCCCTGGCTGCCACCTGTTGGCTCCTGGCCAGGGCCTTCCTTTGTTCCCCTGGTGGTCAGCACATGTCATAGTGAGCATCTGAATTCCCCAGTGGGTCAAACTCCCAATTGGACAGTTTGCATATTAGCCTTTTATTATATAGGATTATTGACTATATTCCTATGTTGTACTTTATATCCCTGTGACTGTTTTGAAACTAACAATTTGTATTTCTTAATCCCATAACTTCTTTTTACCCAGCTCTCCAATCCCCCATCAAACATCAGTGTGCACTCTATATCTATGAGTCTGTTTATATGTTTTTCATTTATGAGTTCTTTAGATTCCAGATATAAGTGAAATCATGTTGTATTTGTCTTCCTCTGTATGACTTATTTCACTTAGCATAACACCCTCTAGTTTCATCTATGCTGTCAAAATATTGCTAAGAGAGATATCAGAGATTTTACTGCATATCTTTTCTTCTAGGAGTTTCCCAGTATCATTCTGACTCTTCTGTCACTCAATTCATATCCAATCCCTTTGCCTCATATTGTGTATTCACTTTCCTACACACACCTCTGAAATCATCATTCTCTGACTTCCACAATTTCCTCTTTTATCTTCCTTGGAAAATGTCTCTTATAAGCCTTGGTTCTATTCTCTTTGAAACAGTCCTTCCATTGAATTACCTAGCCATTTTCTATAGACTTCCTTGTGACTTTCTTGGTAGGAGGAAATATCATATTTCTCTTAAGAAAGGAAAAGTATTTTACTTCTTTGTCCTCCCTCAGTACCTAGTAAAACACCTGGCCCCAAGTGGGAATTTGACAGGTATATGTGGTTGATTAATTTCCTTTTCCCATTATTTCTCCTCACCATCATTTGTCCCTTTCTTTTTTCATTCATTCAACCATTCATTCAGTCAGTTATTGATCACTAACTAAGCTTCATGCTCATGCAGGAGCTGAGAATACTACTATAACAGTTCTCTCTAGGAGCTCACCAGCAGGAAAAGGAAGAATCTCCAAGGTGAGAGCTTTGGGAATTAAAATTTTCAGTGCAAAAAGCATTTATTGGGCACTGACTATAACTCAGGCACCTCAACAGGCACTGGGTTTCAGTGGTGAACAAGATGGACCCAGCCCTGGTGGAACTCACAACCTAGCAATTAATTAGGTAAGGAATTCCAGAAACCATGAAGCTCACAAAAGGAATAATGTGACAACATAATGAAATTGTCTTTATCCTGTCTGAGTTGGAAGGTCTCTCTTTAAGTTTCTTCTGTATGTAATCTGAAGTTTAAAAATTGGGTGCTTGACAGGTGAAGATTTGACTCAGGGTGGTGGACACACACTCAATATATAGATCTTGTAACATAGAAACCCACACCTGAAACCTATATGTTTATATTGACCAATGTCACCCCAAGCAATCAAACAAATAAATAAATAAAGTTGGGTGTAACAGAGCTAATAATAATGTGTGTGAGAGGAAGGGGAAGGATGTTCCCATTAGAGTAGACAGAAGGAGGTATGTGGGTTGGTTTTGTGTGTTAATGAAGTCCATGGAACAAAAGTTTTCTTTCTCCTTCAAACCTTCAAAAGGTGCACTCTAGGTCTTGACGAGGGAGAGCAGAGTTAATTACATTGGTTTTTCTGTTTGTGTTCTTCTTTCCAGTTAATGATATACTTTTGACGCTACAGCCTTAAAATTTGTATGATTAAAATTCTAAACAACCCTCTACTTGTAATGATCTACACCCCAGATCAGTAAACTTTAGCTTTTTATTGTGACATTGTGGCCCTTTGCATCAGTTTAAGGAAATAACCATCTTGATTGGCAGAATTGATAGCTTACATTTAACTGTTTTGTAAATTGCTCTTTATAAAGATCTCTTTCTTCAAGTCAGACTAAAGACTTCAACTAATATTGTAATTGAATCACTTGGTTTTTATCTCTGATTTAAGACACTTTGAATGAACAGGAGGTTTAAGTAAATGAAGAAGCATGAAAAGTGTTAGCAGTTCTTCAGATAGTTGGAAATATCCTCTCCCTCTGTCTCCACTATGTCAAGATTGAAATTCTCAGTTAACTTCAGCATGGCTCAATATCTGGACTCAAAAATATATTGATTTTTGTATTCCTAATTCTTCTCCAGAGAAGTCCTTGGATCAGAAACACAAAACCAGAGGAGAGCTGTCACTGGAGATACATAGATGGAGGACATTTAAATTTGTAAAACATTATTGAGAAATATGAGATATGTCAGTCATCTTCTGTGCTAACATTTTTTCAAGTGAATTATTTTGTAGATGTTCCAAGTGGGAGCATATTGGAAAGAAAAAAGATAGAAGGAACCAAATTATTTATAATTATGTATGTGTTGGCGGGACGGGGGCTGCCATCTGAGACACAAATGGATAACAAAGAATACATTATCTCTTTATAGATAGAACATGGTAATAATTGCATAGCTTTCGGCTTCCAAAAGTCATAATCTGTTAATTTGATGAATATCCAAAAGCCATAATCTGTCAATCAGGTGTCAGGAGAAAGTGTGTCTCAGGGCTTTGAAGTGTGACATTCAGAATGTAGTTGATATCTTCATTTTCCTTCTGATAGTAACAGGGAGAAAAGATTCAAACATTCTCAGCATAGTTAGGAAGTGAATATTATTTTGGCTGTCTTAACAATTTTGCAACTTAAAAGTGTCATTGGATCACTATGCTGTATTTTAAAAAGTGTAAAAATCACCCTGCAGTGAATTAGAGGGAGATAATTTCATACTAAGATTTTGTTGACATTCCCATTATACCATTGCTTTCTTGTTATAATGTGAACAGAACCTGAAATTATTTTTTAAAAATTTCTGTGAGCTATGTATTACTTCTATATACTATGTGGATAAGTTTTTGAAACTTCCTGATGGATAATGAAGAAAATGCTCTAGTCTATCAATGGAATGTCAAATTGATGGAAAGAAGATGTAGAAAAATAGAGCTTTTCCAGAACCCAGTAAGTTTGCCAGTAATAGTGAGCAAAAACATCCTTCTTTGGTAGGAAGAGAAGAATTAAATGCCATAGTCCCTTGATGTTATAAGACATATTTCAAAATTGAATGGAGTTACATATGCCTCACTATAATTACTTCAGTTTAAGATGCCCGTATAGATACTTTAAAAATTTTTGGTTAAACTATTTCTGGATTCACCTTTTTGCTCACAATAAGTATGGCAAAAGAAATATTGTGTTCCATTGCTTCCTTTTCTCCCGAGGTCTTATTAAAGTTAAAGTTGAAGAGAGAATTATCCTGCATATCTAGTTTAGCCTTTGTGGCCTCTATTTTTAACACAACCACCTAGTTAAAAGCAGAAGCTAGGGAGGGTATCAGTGTTCAGAAGCTAAGAGAAATGGGTATTGCTTTTCCTGCAAAAAGTCTATTCTGAACCTTTAAGCCGAAGACTAGTTCTTTTCTTTCTCCCCAAGAACCAGCTTCCTTTGGGGTTTGCTCAGACACACTCACCCTGTTATTGCTCAAAAGATGGGGAAAAAGGGAAGGAGGTAAGATTTGTTAATACCCAATCTGTGCCTGGTAGTAGTCTAGTTGCTTTGTATATGAACACTTATTTATTCTCACAATGATCTCATCCATGTCCATGGTTTCAATTTCATCTACCTGACAACCAATGGCTCACATATTTAGCCCTTCAGTTTAGTCATCTCCAAGCTCCAGTGCTGTATAACCCATTAGAATATCACAGTTAATGTCCTTCTTTCATGTCTTAAAGGCTTCTGGACTGAACATTTCCCAACCCAATATGCAGCCTTTACTCCCATACCTCATGGCTTTCTATTATTCCCTACCTCAATCCACATCATGACTCATCCAATTTTTTCTTCTCTCATTTTAAAATTTAAATCCTGCCTCCTAAATATCAGGAATACATTTATTTCTTTCAGTCTCCATCACCAGCACTCTAATATGAGCTACCAGTATTTTTTTGCCTTGATACCAACATGGCCACCCAGCTGGTCTCCACATAGTCCCTCTTACTTTCCTTCTAACTCTTCTCCCCAGTCAGAATGATCCTTTGAAAGCTTTGATATGATGCAACTGATCATGCCAATCCTTTGCTTAAAATCCTTTAATTGCTTTTTATTGCTTTTGGGTTTAAATAAAAAACAAATCTTTGACATGAGGTTCAAAGTCTCGCAAAGGATGAACTTACCTATACCAACTGCTCCGAGCTCCTCTCACACCACTGTATACTTTATACTACAGCCACACTTGTCTTCGTTTGGTTGCTGAGACCATCATGCTCCAACACCTTTATACTAACTGCTTTCTCTATCAAGAATCTACCCATAACCTATTCCTGAGCTTACTTCCTAATTCAGACTCATCTTGAGGTCAGCTCTACTGCCAATCTAAGGTCAGACGCCCCTTTTATTATCTCTTGTAATGCCACATATCTCTCTTCCATAGACCAAGTAATAACCATCATTTCCATTTAATTATGATGAATTTGTGATTAAGGTTTATCTATCCCTGAAACTCAAAGATATACAAGGGCAAGGACTTTAAAAATTATTATTGAAGGCCCACCACTGAGCAGAGCTTTACACTTTAAATAACTGTTATTAAACTAGAGGCATAGTGCATGAAATTCTTGCACTGGCGGGGAGGGCATCCCTCAGCCCAGCCTGCATGCTCTCACAGTCCAGGAATCCTTAGGGGATGTCTGACATCTTTAGCATTGCCACCACTGCCACTGCACTCACCAGCTGTGAGCCCAGCTTCTGGCTGAGCAGCACACCCCTGTGGGAGCCCACTGATCACCAGGGGGCAACTTCTGCATTGAGCATCTGTCTGCTGGTGGTCAGTGTGTATCACAGTGACCAGTCATTCCACGGATATGTCGATTTGCATATTAGCCTTTTATTATATAAGATAACTAATAAAGAATGACTGCATTATTGGATGCATGGGTTAGATAGATATATTTATAACCTTTTAAAAATTAAGAAATCAGAGCTCATTCTAAGTGAGATCATAGAGGTATCAGAAGCAGGATTAGTCCCAGGGTCATAAAACTTAAGACTATAATATCTATGGTAGTGCTGATATTTTTTAAAAAGATCCTCTGATAACACTACACTAGCTGTTTTCAGTTTGACACTCTACAGTTTTTTTTTTCCTATGCACATGGAAGTTTTTGAGGGTTGGACCTAGACACTCTAGTTAGAACAATATATTTCTTTCTCTGTTTTTCACTGTTTCGATGTTTTCAAGGTGTCCCTGCTAAGGCTTTCTTCAAGTGCCAAACTGATCCTAGTGAACTTGGCTGCTGACCTTGCTCCCACACATTTGTCACCTCAGAATGATTGTTGTCTGCTTGGTCCTTGTTGAAAACTTGGTTGTTAATATGATCTAGGAAATCTATAGAGCAAATCTAGCATAATTTTAACAAGTCGTGGTCAGAATAGCAAGAAGCACTGCATGGAAGTCTTGCATGAAAATGATTCATCTCCTGTCATTTTTCCATTGGCCACACAAGTCCCCACGTGAGCTACCCAGAACCAAAAAGTTCTTTCCTATGAGAAAAAATATTTGTATTGGATAGGTGAGTGCATGGATGGATGGATGGGTAGATGGATATATGGATAGTTGCTTTATATTTTTATCTCAATATAGATTACAGGTCTAGGACCAAAAAGAAGTGAGATAAATCTAGATTACATTTTTTAAGCTGTTTTAAAATGCAATGCATAGTAGACAATTTTTTTTCCTTAAAACCTCTATTTTTACTTACATAATTGCTCCAGTTGTACTTTTAACAAGGTGTGAGAATTTCCTGTTTACCTATCTGCTTTTGATTTAAATGTTCACGCCTTAAGGACAAGAATGGGGCTGTTTATTTTCTTATCCCTGAAGACTTGCATAATTCTGGCTGGTCCTAGATACTCATTATTTTCTTGAATGAAATATACCCTTCCTTTGATGACAATGAAGCATATTGGAAGCATAAGTGACTGATTAGGGTGGTGAATCTCTGTTTGTTTTGCTATATTGAGAAACTAGAGGCCCGGTGCATGAAATTCATGCACAGGGTTACTCAGCTCAACCTGCACCCTCAACATTCCAGGAGCTCTCAGGGGATGTTCTACTGATGGCACAGGCCCATTCCCGTGGTTCTCTGCTCTCTGTGGGACCTGGGGGGTTTGCTACAGCCATGAAGGTGAAGCCCCCATGCCCTGCTCTCTGCCTGTCTCTGCCATGTACCATGTGGAGAAAGCCCCAATGCCCTGCAGTGTGCTCTGTCTATCAGGCCTGGGACTTCCCCTACACGGACACACTAAGGAAGTCCCCATGCCCTGTTGTCCTGGCTCTGTCTGTGGGGCCTGAGGGTGTTCCCGCCACCACCTTACTAAGGAAGCCCCCAAGCCCTGATGTCCAGGTTCTGTCTGCCAGGCCTGAGGCTTCACAGTCATCACCCTGTGAAAGAAGCACCCAAGCCTTGCTGTCCGGGCTCTGTCTGCTGTGTCTGGGGGCAGATCCAGCTTTGCTGCTTGATCCGCGTGAGCCCCTGTGGGGCTGACGGGCCTAACTGCTGCAGCACTGGTGGAGTAGGAAGGCTTCTGCGGCAGATCCAACCTCGACACTTGGTTACCTCTAGCCTGTCCAGGCTCTATCTGCCTGTGCTTGTTCCGCGAGGGGCTGAGGGGCCCAGGCTCTGCAGCACCAGTGAATCAGGAAGGCTGGATCAGCCCCCTCGGTCGGACAGGCCCAGACACTCCAGCAGTGGGGCTGAGGGGACTGGGTGCTGCCATCTTGTGGTATGGGGGCCACCATTTTTGTCACGGAGTAATGGTTAATTTGCATATTACTCTTTTATTAGATAGGATATCTGCATACTTTTGGTGAAGTCAAGGGCATATGACTATTTCTGTGCAATAGTCAGCTCCGCCTGTCCTTGGAAATAGGTTAAAGAGAGCACTGTGTGCAGTCTTCTCCAGGAAGATCTGCACCACTCTCTGAGGAATCTGTAGCTTAGGCAAGGAGAGCCTATTAGTCACAACAAATATTAACAAAACAAATCAACTCTCCATCATCCTTGATTTAGCCTTTACTCACCCTAAAAAGCAAAGCCTAATATAAGGGATTGTTCGATTCCAAGAATCAGGATGGGCAAAGTTAGACAGGGAAGAAGGGACAACTTACTCAAAGGGTTCAGATACTGGATGGTTATCAATATTGGCAACCAAGACACTCCCTTTAGACCCTGAGAGAAGAACCACAGAAATGTTGATCTCTAGGAAAGTTTCCATCCCCATTGGTCAAGCTTTCCCATGGGGTGTCAACTTCCTATCATCCTTAGGCTGTGCAGACATGAATGACCCTGAGGTTCCCCTGGGCATTCCATTGCAAGGTGTCTAAGAAATCTCAGGGCAGAATGTAGGAATGGGAGGTAAAGCTAATCCCAGGTGCTGGCTGTAAACCATATGCTGGGAAGCATGTGGAACAGGATGCAAGAAGTGTCCAGCACAGCCTACTAGTTTAGATATGGACTTTAATGGCCATTTATGAGGTTCCACATCCTCCTAGAATGGGCTTATGAGCCTGGAAGGTTAAGGCCTGGTAGGATGCCAGAGGAGAGGCACTAAGGCAAAAGATAATCCTGAGCATAAGGTCAACATAATATAGTGAATATGAACCCAGGCTCCAGTATCAAATATTCCTGGTTTTGAATTCATTTTGCTGCTTCCCAGCATAAACTTGAGAACATTATTTAGCCTGTCTCAGCTATAAGTGCATCATAAGAAAAATGATGTCACTAATGGCAAACTCATATTATTTAAGTTTTGGGTCTTTTATTGGTAGAATGTATTCGTATGTTACCTGAGTAACTGGAAAGAATAATACTATGTCTGACCTAATTTTAAAAATGAATCTGAAACAGATTTGTAACAGATATTTCAAAAAGAACCATACCACCCAGCCAGTGTGTCTCAGTGGTTGAGCATCGATCTATGAACCAGAAGGTCACAATTCAATTCCCAGTCAGGGCACATGCCTGGGTTGTAGGCTCTATCCCCAGTAGAGGGTATGCAGAAAGCAGCCAATCAATTATTCTCTCTCATCATTGATAGCGCTCTCTCTCTCTCTCTCTCTCTCTCTCTCTCTCTCTCTTTCTCTCTCTCTCTCTATCAATCTTCTACTCCCTTCCTCTCTCTCAAAAATCAATACAAACATATTTTTTTTAAAAGGAATCATACCATGCATGTTGGCCTTTTTGCTAGTGATAAAGAAAAGGAGGTAAGCACAGGGGTAAAGAATGCCCCAGGGGTCTTCTTTGGAATGGAGGGCATAAGTTCTATGGAAACTTGCTTTTCTCCGCATTGCCTACTGGGAGAGAACATTGATGGTAGTGTACTTCCAGCCCTAGCCATCACTGGCTCAGGATTTAGGAAGAGTCTGGGCCAGCAGACTGGACTCAGATAATGCCATGAAAAGCTGTAAAGACATGGAGAGAGGAATTCGACGCTGGGTTAATGTGGGTTCACATAGTAGTTGACATTTATTGGACCTTATTCTGAGAACTTTCTGCGTATTGTCTGTTTGTCATAGATTGTCTAGACAGGTAATGCACATTTTATATCTCATGAATCTGAGGCTTGGAGAGATTAAGTAATTAGCCCAAGTCATGTGCTTGGAGGTGCAGAGCTGAGAACTGAATCTAGGAAATGTGATTATAGATCCCACATTCATAATTAGTCTATTGCAATGCCTTCTAGCAATTGCTGTCTGGTTTACATTTGGGAATGGGGATAATACACAGGGGTTCAGAGTATTTCTTAGTCCCAAAGTTGTGAATAGGCATCATGAATTGTGCTTTAGTGATTGAGTAAAATACTGATGAGTTACTCTATCATTGGTCATTATTACATTAGTTAGGGTCCCAGCAGGAAAGACAGGCACACTAACTGGAATAACTTGAAGAAAGTTAAATAGACTATTTAGAAAGATGTGAGATTTGGGGAAAACTAATGGAGGATAATGCAGTTCTTGAGAGCTATCAGAAACAGGAAGCTGTTACTTCATTTAGGCCTGAAACTGGCAAGAGAGAGAGGAGCCAACAGAACATGGAGAGAAGCTTGGGACCCTTTGACAGCAGCCCTAGTCTTTGTAGGGGGACACACTCATTTTACCAAGACTTGGTCTTTGTAGAGCAGTGGTTCTCAACCTTTCTAATGCCATGACCCATTAATACAGTTCCTCATGTTGTGGTGATCCCCAACAATAAAATTATTTTTGCTGCTACTTCATAACTGTAATTTTGAATGATAATTGTAATGTAAATAATTATGAATCATAATGTACATATCTGTGTTTTCCGATGGTCTTAGGCTCTACAGAAATGGTTCTCATGAGGGCCTAAGACCATCAGACAGCACAGATATTTTTATATTACAATTCATTAACAATAGTAAAATTACAGTTATGAAGTAGCAATGAAAATAATTCTATGGTTGGGGGTCACCACAACATGAGGAACTGTATTAATGGGTCATGGCATTAGAAAGGTTGAGAACCACTGTTGTAGAAGGGCACACTCACTTTCCCAAGACCATACAGGCAGGGAGCTGGAGGAAAAATAAATGCCTGAACCATGCTTGCTTTTATCTGATAGCTTGCCATTAACTTACATTAACCAAACCTAACAGGAAGCTAGAGAAGAGAGCTAGAGAAGGAAGCAGCTCACAATGAAGACGGAGAGGAGTGACAGTTGATCTGGTTTGGCAAACTGTTTGCAAAGACAGTTTTGGACTTCTGGATGTCCAAAAATTGAGAGAGACTACAGTCCTTACAATAGAACATTATTCAACCAGAAAAAGACTGAAGTACTGATACATGTGACAACATGGGTGAATATGATGACAAGATGCTATGAGAAAGAAGCCAGACACAAAGGGCCACATAGTATAGATTCCATTTATATAAAGTGTCCAGGACAGTTAAAACCAGGGAAACAGAGAGTAGGTTGGTGCTAGCCAGTGCTCAGGGAGGAAAAAATAGAGAGTGATGACTAATGGGCACAGGATTTTTTGGCAAGAGTGATGGAAATGTTCTGGAACTAGATAGTGGTGATGGTGGTATAACACCACCCTGTTAAATGTTACTAATGGTAAATTGTGTGTTATGTGTAATGCCAGGGGATTACCCATTCCCAGGAGCCCAGCCAACCAAGAGCAGGAGTCAGTAAACACCAGCCTCTATATCCTCTAGGTGAGAATACAGGGTGGGTATGCTTTTCACCTGCCCCTGGAGGCCCCAGAAGGCTTGGTCTCAAGTTGCCTATAGTGGTTAACTGAGAGCAACAACCCTTTACTCCACTTTCCCCTCCTTGTCTCATGTCCCGCCTCACCTACTGATTCTGCCTGCACCTCCCAATGCAACCTATCAAGACCTTGTCTAAGGATTTATACCAATTTTAAAATAATAATAGGTAACATGTATTGAATTATTATTATTAAAATATATATTAAAGGAGACTGTCTTACATTCATTTCATTTCTCCTAGTTCCACCATAAAGCTGTCTTTATGTATCTGGCAAATAACGATCACTGGTTCTTATAGCTATAATAATAAAAGTGTAATATGCAAATCAATTGAACTGCCATATAGCAGAACAACCATCTGGATGTCCTTCCAGACGTACTTCTGGATGAAGCCGGGGCTGTGAGGGCCGAGGCAGCCGGGTCTGCAAAGGCCTCCTCTTGTATGAGTTTTGTGCATAGGGCCTCTAGTACTCCTATAAACAGAATTTCCTAGGGAGAGTGTCAGAAGTGCAGATTCTCAGACCCCACCCTCAGACATGCTGATTCAGAAAGTCTGGTTTTGGGACCTTAGGATGTAATTATCAAGCCTTTAGGTTATTTTTTTTTTTTTTAAGATTTTTATGGACTATTTTAGAGAGGGAGCAAGAGAGAGAAATATTGATGTGATAACAAAACATCAATCAACTGCTTCTTGCACATACCCTACCAAGGATCAAGCATACAACCTGGGCATGTGCCCTGACCAGAATTGAACCTGCGACCTTGCAGTGCATAGGATAACACTCAACCAACTGATCCACATCTCAGGTTATTCTTATGCAGAATAGAATAGGAGCAGTGTCCATTGAGAAACACTGGACAGTGGGATCATGAGAACTGAGAGGAGAAGCCACTTAATGCAGGCATTCATGAGTATCTGATCATGTAGTATTATTTCTGCAAGTGTGATCCCCCAAATTCTTTAGGGTATGTTCTCTTAAACTGATAGAGTCTACATCCAAGTTAATTTCAGTATTTAATAGTCATTAAGTAAAGAGAGAGTGAAATATCTACACCATTTAATTACATAAAACATGCTTCTGGCAAATTTTCCCCGTTGGAAATTCAAATAGGAAGTCTCCAAGGATCAAGGTTGTATTGTTGGAGGTGGACACAAAGTAATTGAGCTTAGCTAATGGAGATAATTAATTAAGAAATGGATGTGCTCACTTCTAAGAAAAATACTGTAAGGTTCTCCCAGAAGGCTTAGCCTTCTGCTCTTGTTATTTTCAAAAGTCAGTGACATCTAGAGATTCCAGAGTTAACTTCTGAATCATGGCCCCACCACACTTAGGAATTGACAGGGCAAAGAACAAACAGTTCCTGCCCACAGCTCAGCCCAACCCTAAGAGCATCTGGCTCTACCTGCAGGAAATAGTGCCTGATTCGACCTGAGGTTCAAGTCCCAGCTCTCCACTTATTAGCTTTTTGCTCTTAGCCAAGTTATTTTACTTCCATGGGGCCTAGTGTTCTTATCTTAAAATTTGTAATTATAATAACAGAAATGAGTACTAGTGAAACACCACCCTGCAGGAAAACAGGTTATGAAGATGCTGCTCTAGTGCAGTCTTGCTAAACTTTCAACACTGGATCTTGCTTATTTTCTTGCATCTGGATCACTTATTTGACCCTTTCTGCCCAAGTTTGAATGTCATAAGCCTAGTATTCTAGCCTCATCTTTCTAACTTGTCTGCTTGCCAGTTTCCTTCCTGTCTTTTTCTGGTTCCAAGTGTTATCTCAATCTTGCCTATTATGCCTGGCTTACTGGGTCCATTCTTGGTGCTTCAAGTGGCAGTGCCATGAATCATCAATCCTACTTTTTATCACCCCAATGATAGGGAACAACACCCCAGTGATAAGAGGTTGCATTCAGACCCTTTACTTACCTACCTCTTCCCTAGTTGTATTGCACAAGGGTGGGGCAGGACAAGAAGTCCAGCCCCCAAATATGATTGGACCAGCAGCTCTAAGAGGGCAGGATAATAAGAGGCCAGGCCATAGAGGTCATAGGCAAGACATATGAGTAATCATGGATTAAAGATGCATCAATCCTATGGTCAAAACCACATTTGTCTTGTTCACCAGGCTATCCACACCATCTAACTCACTCAATAATTGTGTAATGAGAGAAGCTGAGAACCAAGCTAAAGAGGCAGGGAGTTGATGTGGATGGTGTTTCTGCTTTCTGGTGATGGCAGATTTTACCTTACATGTTATTAGGATATGATAAAATAAGTCTTTTATTTTCTGTATTGATGAAAATTGTGCTTTTTATTCCTTTACATAATGAATAGAATCATACCACATTTATCTTTGACTTTTCAGTCTCCTTTTACTAACTATCCTCTAAGGAAGTTGGGTATGAAATGTCTTTTGTCTTGTCTATCCTTTTCCTAAGACTTCATATTGTAGCAATTAAAACCAGCAATGAAGAATTAATGAATAGCTGAGGTCAATGTGGTAAGACTGAGGAGAAGTCTCCTGGGGGCAGGAGGGTGGGGGAGAGAAAAGAGGGACTCAAGTCTATTTGGAGTAAATGCCTAATAATGGGGAAATGCCCAGGTTTTGATATCTACAGACATCTATTGGTGTCAGGGATTAAAAGGTAGGCTGACAGAGTCCAGGTCCAGGTCCAGGATTCAGAACAAAAAGTTGACAGTGGCATCTGATATAGGTGTTCCTGCTGCTTATCTCATTAGGGCCAGATATAAATGTCACTGGGTCATCAGTCCCTTAGTAATAATCATGTGTCTCTATCTGGTATACCAGCTAGTTTTCCTTGTGTGAGTCAGCTGTCACTTACAGACCGCCTAAATCTCTCTGTGCTGAGTAAGATCTGAAACTCTTCAGGAATGTGTGATGCCATTATTAATGATGTCTGTCATGGGCACGGGTATAGAGTTGTGTCATGCATGCCACATACTTACCATCTCAGTTTACTTTACACATAGTGAAGCTAAGAACTATCTTAATAAGTGAGGACTTTTCCCAAAATATTTTTTAAGATACTAGGTTCCATCTGGAGTCTACACTAATCCTATACAACAGCTCTGTTTACAGTTGGTTTTTACCCCCTTTCCAGATGATTGACTGCTTTTACATAAAAGGACAAATGCATCATTTTGGGGATTATCCTCTATAAACATGACTTAAACTCTGAGTCAGACCTCAGCCTTAGACCAAAGTTCTGCTTTCCTAAGGCCACAGGACCCTTCTGAGAGTTGAGGAGGAGAAAGGTGTAAGACAAATAACTTGTGTAGTCTTAAAGAAAACAATGACATTAAAAAGTTGCTTGAAATTTATTAAATTCAACTGCTTATCATATAATATTTGGAAGTGTGGCAAATTTAGCCAAGCTAAGCAAAAGTTAAGGCCAAAGGTTTATCACCCACCACAGAGTAACACATGCTTTATGTATTTGCTCTTATAAGTAATTCAGAGCACAGCCATTGGCATGCAAGGCATATTTTGGAAAAATGATTCAATGAGAGGAAGAAAATGTTCAGTTTTTTTGAAAGATTATGAAATCCTGTCCATGATATAAAAAGTGACATCTGGCTCAAAAAGTACTAGTTGTTGACAAAGATGTGTTTGTGCATGTACAAGTGTGTGTGTGTGGGGGGGGGGTATGCATTTACATGTGTTTCCCCTATATGTGTGTGTTTGTGTTGCTTGTGTTCTGGTGTGAGCTTTTGTATGTGAGAGATTTCTCCAGCTAGGAGGAGACCAGTGGACATTCAGCCAGGCTTATCTCAGGCAGCTTTAGCCTTCCAGGCAAACCTTGTGTTCAGCCCTTAGCTCATGGAGATGTTTGACAAATCTAGAGTGCTCACTGTATCTAAGTGTCATTTCAGATGCATGGACCAGAAAATGATTTTAGATGCAATGGGCTTGTTGTTTGCTTGCTGAGGAACCCTGGATAAATTATTTAACCACTCTGAGCTTCAGTTTATCAGATATAAAAGTGAGAATATTGGTTTCCTTTTTAAAAAAAATATATTTTATTGATATTTTACAGAGAGGAAGGCAGAGGGATGGAGAGCTAGAAACATCAATGAGAGAGATACATCTACCAGTTGCTTCCTGCACCCTCCCTACACACACACACACACCAGGGATGTGCCTGCAACCAATGTACATGCCCTTGACCGAAATCGAACCTGGGACCCTTGAGTCTGCAGACCGACTCTCTATCCACTGAGCCAAAGCGGTTTCGGCAACATTGATTTCTTTACAAGATTATTATGATGATTCCATGTGATGACTTGTGAGAAAAATTCCAGTTCAATGTTAGTAAGTTCTTGCTTAGTTAAACAAAGACATTGCCTATGGGGAAGCCCATTGCTTCTCTGTCTTCACAGAAAAGTATCTGCCTCAAATTTATAGAATTGGGGAGAGAGGAGAAGGGGCTTACTCATATACATTACATGTAGGTGCTGGGGGAAAGTCAGCAGCTTACCTGTGGCAGGCAGGCCAGGTCCCTGTTAGGGTAGATTCTGACACTAAACCCAAAGTAATAGAGAAATTAGCTCCCATGGACAGAGGGATACAAGGGTGTAAAGGAGAATACAGGATTTGACACAAAGAGAAACTAAGTCCTTAGCCTGTGGGGAACTGTGCAGTAGGATTTTCCAAATGTATAACAAGATGTAAGTGGTATCAGACCAGGTTTACTGGTCTACATAAGATGAAGAGGTCATTTGCAATAGGGTTGCTTGCCATTCTGATCTCAGCCTATCAAAACTGTGGATCCCAAAATGGTGGCCCTGTTGGGCCTCCCCTAACTGGCCATCTTTGGGGTGGGAGCAGAGCCAGGCAAATCCTCTTGGACACAGACATGCTTGGGATTGGGTTGACAGAATGAGTTCGCCTGTTAATTGTAACATTGCAGCATTGCAATGAGGGATTTAGGTCCTCAGTGGTCACAGAGCTGTAGGATAGCAATGATCCAAGCACCAAGGTGAGACCAGTGTTTGTGACTTCCCCTTTATGTGAAGTTGGGCATAACTGGGCTTCTGCCTGGGATCTCTACAGTTCATAAACATGGGCAGTTGCTGGCTCTTGCCTCATATGGATAAGCCAAGGGGTCTTCCTGCTCAGCACTATATGACCTGTCAGTAACTTCTTCCTCTGGCTGTTTCCTGGATGCTCTGCTGGGAACAAGATTTTTTGCTCCCAACACCAAGCACCTAAACACAAAGGGTCATAAATGAAAGCAAACCCTCTAAATCTTTCTGAACCTCAGCTTTCTTTCCTATAAAAGGGGGCCGCGACCACAGGAAAGTTAGTGTACTAAATCAAATAGTGACTATTGCAAGTCCAGAACTGGCCATTGTTATTATTCAAGACTCTGAAACCCATTAAAGCAAAGTCTGTGTTTCTGTGATTGCATTTCCTGAGCTTGGCATCCAATGGGGACTCACTAATATTTATTGATTAAAACACTATGACAACATAATCAAAACATCAATCATTAGATGGCATGTCTTGTAAACCATTTTGGGGGTTTTCTGTTAGTGTCTGTAAAAGTAAGTATCTAAGAATGATGCAAGTGAGTAGTCTCTAATTATCCACTTTATTTTTAATGTGTTTGCAATGTATGATAATTAAAAAACAACCATTGAACCCAACCGGTGTGGCTTAGTGGTTGAATGTTGACCTATGAACCAGGAGCTCATAGTTTGATTCCAGGTCAGGGCACATGACTGAGTTTCAGACTCGATCCCTGGTGGGGGACATGCAGGAGGCAGCTGATCAATGATTCTCTCTCATCATTGATATTTCTATTTCTCTTCCCCTCTCCCACTCTGAAATCAATAAAAATGTAATTTTTAAAAAAAATAAGCAATGAAAGAAAGTAAAAAGACTGGTTTGGTGGTTTGATGGCCAGACAGATGGACAACTGAAGGAAAAGGAACCAGGGTGACCACATGGCCAATTGCTTGTGCTCAGATGAAAGTGAGAGAGGGCTCTGGCCCAGGCTCCCTGACCGTGGCCAGGACCCAAGAACACAGAGAGTCAGACTCACTGACAACCAGAGGCCTTGGTTTTTACCTTGCCAGTACTTCAGTTTAAGAATGGTGTCAGCCATCTTTCTCACCTGCTTATGCATGGAGGGATAATGTGCATAAAGTAATGAGAACATTCTTGAAGGTTTAATGCACTTATTTAGGCTTATTCCTTTAAGTTGCCTGTATCCAAACAATTTTTCAAGGTAAAACCAATATGTCCAACTGCCCAGATAACATTACCTGGTATGTTTGAGAAAATATCTGAAAGAGCTGGGACACACAAAGTGAAATTTTCACCAGGTATAAATCACCGCTATTAAAAATTGTTGTTGATAAGCTATCCCATCCATCCACTCTCTGCAAAGCTAATTTTATGAGTTTTGTCTATTTTAAGGGCTGTAATTATTATAATCACTTTCATAATCTCCTTTTGCATAGCATTGCTTACTTGGTTTTCAAAACCTCACAAGAGGCAGGTGACTCATGGCAAATGCCTCTGTCTCAGTTTGGGACAAGTCCAAAGGGCCATTGAGATTAGTTATATGTGGGATCTGCAGAGGCTTCAGATGACATTCCATTGTGGCTTTCCTTGTCCCTTGGCCCACCCCTGACTTTCTCACCTCCTTGTGGGGTATCTTTCAGAAGTCTCCAAATTCTCCTGGATGCAGCTCTTTGTCTTAGAGCTGGTTTTCCTGATGAAGAGGGCCAGCAGGAATGACTGTCTGAGGCTCTAATCCTCAAGCTGTTTCTTGATGGTGAACAGGCATAAGAAAGAAAAAGTGCAAAACCCCATGGCAGAAAAGGGTCTGGGAATTCAGGGCACAGAAAGGAGAGCAGGGCAGTCAGAGTGAGTGATCAATAGGGAGAGAGCCAACATGAGGTTAGAGAGGCTGGCAGAAGGCAATTCCTACAAGGAGGGAGTGAGGTTTATTCAGAGTGTAATGGGAAACAATCAGTGGGGTTGGACCAGGGATGTGACAATATTTGTTTTATTCTTTAAAAAGGTCTTTCTTGATAATAGGGAAAATGAATTTGTTGCCTGTATAATGGCCCCAAATATGTCCAGGTCCTAATCTGTAAATGTTACCCTATATAGTAAAAGGGACTTTGCAGATGTGAACAAGTTAGGAACTTGAAATGGGAAGATTATCCTGGATTGTTCCAATTGGCCCAATGTAATAAGGGTTCATAGAAGAGGGAAGCAGAAATCACAGTTAGAGAAGGGGATGTGATGATGAGCAGAGGTTGGAGTGATGAGGCAATAAGCAAAGGAGTGGGAGCAGTTTCTAGAAGATGCAATAGGATAAGAAATAGATTCTCCCCTCAAGATTCCAGAAGTAACCAGCTCTGCCAATGCCCTGATTTTAGCCCTAAGACCCATTTAGGACTTCTGACCTTCAGAACTGTAAGAAAATAATTTGTGTTGTTATAAGTTCACTGTAATTTGTTACAGCCACATGAAAAACAAATACAAGGAGCTAGAAGATGAGTCCAGGTAGCCATAATGATGGAGGATGGGAGCAGATAGTGGCAGAAGCTGGGTGTCATAATAAGGTAAAATGAGGGGGTGATGTGCTTTAAATACCCAGACAGAGTGGAGCTCACCTTCCAGCTCCACCATCCCCTAGTGAGTTTGGGAAATGCTCTAGGCTTAGGTTTCTCCTTTGTAAAATGGTGATGGTACTTAACCTCATGGAGGTGTTATATCACTTAGATTAGATAAATTCCATCAACAAGTTAGCATCAGATCTGACATTGTGCATTCCTTTGCCTCCTCTCAGAACATTCAGAGGGCCCATCTCCTCTGCCCTCTTCCTTCAACTCCCATCAGAAGCTCAAGTGAGGAAAGGTAACCATCATCAGCTTCTGAAACTCCCTCTCTCTTGTTCTCTCTCTCTCTGAAAAATAAATGGGAAAAAAATCTTCAGGTGAGGATCAATAAAAACAAAACAAAGCCTCCACAAAAAGTGCATTGTTTTTAGCCTTTTAGTTTGTGTTAATTTGTAATACAGCAGCAGATGACTAATACATACATGAAAATCATGCCTTGAGTATTATTTGAAAACCTGCTGGCAAAATCCTTGTATATAATCACACAAGTGTGTAGGACATTCCAGTCATCCCCTTTGCTGAAAGCAGCATTCTTTGTCTCAGGAAGACCACTGCCAGGCCCATGATGCATAGACAAGCTCTAAACATTTAGGCATTGACCCCTGACATCATTGTGTCAGGTGTAATGGAATACACATCTTCCCGCACTGAGTGCTCTGCAAAAATGTCCAAGTGGACAATACATAAACATACCAATATGTAGGCCTACTTAAAAAAAGATCTGTGTTATCAATTCTTCATTAATACGCACTGCTGTGTATACTAGCATGTGTTAAAAGGCATAATTACATTCGAATAAGTATTTGAGATATTGACTTTAGGCATATTTCTTGGAAGGACAGGAGTAGAAAAAGTCCTCAGTTTTGGTTATTGATCTGAGGTGCTGTCGGTGTCATAAAGCTCTCAGTAAAATTTCAGTAACTAGATTCTGCCATCCCTTGATAATTTTATTACTCTCTTGGTTCAACTGCCTTATCTGTGACTTCATGGGATATACCAAGGTACAGTGAAGATCTGGATTAAATTTACTAAATGCATGACCTTGTGCAAATAATTTAAATAAGCTCTGAATTGTAATGTCTACACACTGGTAAAACTAAATCTAAAACATACACTTAAACAATATAATCATAAAAAATCAGTGACTGACACTTAGTAGGTGCTCAATAATACTTCCCCTCAATAATTTATTCACAAGCACAGAGAAATATTTATGCTGAAAAATTTACTTGACAGCTAGCAGTTATGGCTACTTTTATAGAAAATGTGTCTGTCTTATAATAAAAAATAGCATTTGGCTCCAAGCAGATGAGTTTGAACAGAGTTATTTGAGCTACTTATAATAAAATGTGACAGGCAGACTTTGGTATTTCACCGCCCCAAGTTTCTTTTTTATGGACTTCTCACTATCATTGCCACGTTCAGCACTTTTTTCTATGTCAGTGTGATAGACAATATTCATATTCTTCTTGGGTAATTGCCTTTTTAGCTGAATCAATGCCTTGCAGGCTTGAGAAGGAGGCTGTTTTATCTCAACTTTATTTATCTTATGATTATACTAAGACTATTAAACTGAATTTTCCCTCCTTCCTCTCCTCGTAGGCCCATTCCCAAACATCTTCTCAAACATCTCTCAATACTCAGCCCTTTTGTAAATTTTCCCACTGCCATGCTTCGCATTTCCCAAATATTTATCTTCTCTGGCAGAATTCCAAATTTTAAATAAGAGCCTGATAAATGAGAGGACAACTAGTATGATTCATTCACTCATTCATTCAAACACATTCTTTGAATGTTTATAGTGGGAGGATACAAGAGGGAGGGGGAAGGTTGCCAGTATCCCTCTGTATATAGAGGATACAACTGTGATAAATTCAGAAAGTTGAAGTTCCTATAAAGGGTTCTCAGGTATTCTTTATGAGAATAATAAATGCTTAAAAGTGGCTAACCATGAAGGGAAGTTTCTCTACATGGAGTCAGGAGATGTTGGAGGAGTTAAATACCCTAAGGTTGAGGGAACAGCATGTACAAAATCCCGATAGCCAGAGAAGGTGTGGTGTATTTTTGGAGCTAAATGCAGCTCAGTGGGAGGAGTCTGAAAGGGGGCCCTGGCAGGCAGAGTCCAGACTCTAGGGGCCTGTGGACCTCATTGCACATTCCAGACTCCATATCCAGGGAAATGGAGAGACCATGAAGTGAATAAGCAGGAAAATAGCACTATTAGAAAAGGATTCACATTTCACCAAAAGCTCTGTGGTTGTAGGGTAGGGAATGGATTGGAGATGACTCTCTTAGATGTGGGGTTGTAAAAATATTCAGGTCAGATGTGATGGAGGCTTGACCTAGCATGGCTGCAGTAAAAATGGAGCAAGGGAGAAGGCATTTTTATTTACTTAGGAGGAAAATCCACATGAAACAGCAATGTATTGGATATGGAAGGTGCAGGATAAATGGACATCAAGGATAACATCTCAGTTTCTGGCTTGCCTTGCTGAATGGCTGGTGTTCCTTGTCATTGAGCTGTTAGAAACACTGAAAGAAAACCAGATATGGGGAGGGATGGTAGTTTCCTCTTGTATTGTATGTGGCTTTAGCTTTATAGAGTGATTAGACTTCAGGAAACAAATGCTGAACCATACTTTTAATTTATTATTGAAAGTATTATAGTTGTCCCGTTTTTCCATTAACCCCCTTCACCTGCTTTTTTTTTTTTTAAATAAGTTTTTATTTTTCATATTATTACAAATGTTCCTCCCCCCCCCCCCACCATTGCTCTCCTCCACCAGGTTCCCACCCCACCCTCTGCCCTTTCCCCTCTCCCCATTGTCCTCATCCATAGGTGCACAGTTTATGTTCAGTCTCTTCCCACGCCCCCCTCTCCCCTTTTCCCCAAGAATCGTCAGTTCACTCCCCTTCCATACCTCTCATTCTATTATATTCAACAGTTAATATTGTTCATCAGATTTTTTTAATTTCCTTGGTTTTTAGATTCACTTGTTGATAATTACGTATTTGTTGTTCATAATTTTTATCTTTGTTTACTTTCTCTTCTGAAAGAACCCCCTTCAGCAATTCATATAATTCTGGTTTGGTGGTGATGAACTCCTTTAGCTTTTTTTTATTAGTGAAGCTCTTTATCTGGCCTTCGATTCTGAGTGATAGCTTTGCTGGGTAGCTTATTTTTGGCTGTAGGTTCTTGCTATTCATCACCTTGAATATTTCTTGCAATTCCCTTCTGGCCTGCATGGTTTCTGTTGAGAAGTCAGCTGACAATCGTATAGGTGCTCCTTTATAAGTTACTACCTTCTTTGCTCTTGCTTCTTTTAATATTCTCTCTTTATCTTTTGCTCTTGGAATTTTAATAACGATGTGTCTCGGTGTGGTCCTCTTTGGATTCCTTTTGTTTGGAGTTCTGTGCGCTTCCTGGACTTGTAAGTCAAATTCTTTCACCAGGTGGGGGAAGTTTTCTGTCACTATTTCTTTCAGTATGTTTTCGATATCTTGCTCTCTCTCATCTTCTGGAACCCCCATAATTCTGATGTTGGTTCGCTTGAAGTTGTCCCAGAGGTTTCTTACATTATCTTCAATTTTCTGGATTCTCTTGCCTTCTAGCTTCTGTGGAGGAGTGTCTTCTGGCTCTTTATGTTCCAAATCTTTGACTTGATTCTTGCGATCTTCCCTTCTGTTTTTAGGACTCTGTAGAATATTTTTTATTTCAGACAATGTATTCTTTATTTCTTGTTGATCCCTTATCATTTCTTGTTGACTCCTTATTAATTCTAGTTGATCTCTTTTCATATCCTCATAGGCCTTATCCATCTTTTCTAGGAAATTCTTGAAAAACCTTATAAGCGTAGATTTGAACTCTATATCCAGACGCTTTTTGTCCTCCATTTCTTTCGTTTGTGATCTATTTTGTTGTCGCATTTCGCAGTTACAGATGGGACGGGGTTTCAGGGTGGAGCCTGCAGCTTTGGCTTCCGTCAGCCCCGCCCTATGCGGGTCCTTCAGTGCTCGCTGCCGGCGCCTCTGAGAGAAAGGTGCCCTCGATTTTCGCCTGCTGCCAAACAGTCTATGCTCTCCCACAATGAGCCTTGTATTGGGGTTCAGTTCAGTTGGAAGTGGAGTTGGAGATGGCGTTCACAGCAGTCTGGAGCCCCAGTCTCCTTCCCGTCAGGGCAATCCCGCGGCACAGCCGACCGTCCCTTCTCTGGGGGCAGTGTGCGCGCCTCCGGGACCTCCTTTCTCCGCTACCCCGGGGTTCCGACTTACAGCCCAGCTCCCTATGGCTGAGCCTGAGTCCCCGGGGTCTGGCCCAGAACTGGGGTTCAGAGCAGTCAGGGGCCCAGCACAGTCGGAGTTTTATCTCCTTTCCGCTAGGGAACGCCCGCCAGGCACTCGGCCTCCCTCCTCTCCGGCTCCGTCCTCTTCTCGCGCGCCGCGTGTCTCCGTACCTTGGGCTTTTACAGCTCCTCCGTGCTTCCTTCTGGTTTTCTCCTTGCTTCTTGTTGTAGGATTTCCAGTCAGTCGACTTTCCTGTAGTTCTGGGTAATGTCCATTTTATATTTTAGTTGTATTTTATTAAAATTGTTGTGTGCGGCTGCGGCTAGGTGCCTACCCGAGCAGCCATCTTGGATTCCCCCTTCACCTGCTTTTTGCTTATACTTGCAGGGACCCCAGTTAAAGAGCAAGCACTTCCCCACCAGTCTATACCAAACATACCACATCATCTAGTATAGATTATCCAAACAGTGAATGTCTTAATCTTTCAGAGGTCTCTGGTTTACTTTTCCTCCTCCCTTGCTGCTGGAGAAACTAGAGGATGTATCTTCCTCTCTGGATGCCGTAGGAATTCTAACCCTTTCTAAATTACCCCAGCCTTCCCTTTCCTGTCATCTATATAATATCTTAACATCTTCATGCTTTTGGAAGTGATAGTTTAGTGTTTTGATCTTCTGAACCAATGAATTCAAGTAAGCAGGCTTCCTCTCACAAGCCAGATCCCACTGAGTGGTGGTAGTGGCTGCCTCTATGTATATGAAGATTCTGGAGCCGTACCTAGGCTTAACAGGCAAGAATTCTGGGGTTAATTGGTAGTGTCTGTCATGATCCCAAAATGGGAGAATGGTGTCATATGAGTCATTCATTTTTGTTCCTTCTTTACTGCTTCCCAATTACTAGTTTACCTCTTTAATCTACTTAACTATCAGACATCCCACACTTTTCTTCTGTATGTTGTTCTTTGGATATTTCTCTATTCCCTTAAGTACACTATAAATTATATGACAACAGGATCAATTTATCTGTTCCTAATTTTTGGTCTCCTCCTTAGCACTTGGATGCCTAGAGGGGTTTAATAAGTTATCTTTAACTCTACTTTCTACCATTTCCTTTCCCTTCAAGTTGTCTCTATATATCTCCCACCAATGGCAAGGTTAGCATGTAGCTCCTGAGCTGACTGGGAGGAACTTCATGTCTTGTCCATCTCTTAGCTTTTGTGTGTGTTGCTCCCAAGGCAGCTTTGGAGTTTGAGTCCAGTAGAGGAAAATTTGGCAGTATTGTGGGGTTAGGTACCCTTTGTCCAGACTCATGCATGCCTCTTAGCTCTCTTTTCAGGGATAGGAAACTGACTTACAGTCAAAACCCCTGTCTGAACTGTAAGAAGCATGATTATTGAGTCATTGATTGATTCTCCATCGAGTTGGAACAGCAGGAGATGTGAACATGAGGGTGTGATGCTATACACTGCAGTCTGACAGAATTGAATTGAATAACTTTTGGATTTATAAGAGAGTACATTTAATTTTTAACAGATTATATTCAAGATATTGAGTGACATTAAACACAGAGTTAAATCAACCATAACTTATTTAAAGCAGCCTTTCAGATTAAAAATCCCAAATCTACTGGCCTACCAAATATATTCTTTATCTACACACATTTGTCTATTTCTTTCCACAACACTAAACCTATCTAATGCTTCTCTGGGAGTTACATTTTTTCCCCCCTCAAGCCTGAAATAAAGGTGACATCTCTCTGTGAAACAGATAGGATTGACGAGGGGAAATTCCTTGATTTGTGATTGTTAATCCTTTGGTGACTACAGACCCTTTTGAGATTCTGATGAAATCTTTGGACTGCTTCCCAGTCTGAAAAGAAATGGTGTAAACATTTACAAACACTTTTTACACACAATCTATTTGCTACATTTAAGATTGATTCCATTTACAATCACACTATAGAATATAAAAATAATCTTTACTAAAAAGTAAGTGTTACTCTAAATTTTTCAGATAAATTATTACGATTTGTTTCTTAAAAATTAAGGGGAAAAAACATAAACTATGAAAGTTAAATAAAAAGTAAATCTAATTATGTCCAAAAGTGAAAATTAATGAGAACACTGTTGTTTTAAAAGTGTAAGAAACTTTAATTGTCACAAGGTCTTTGGTATGGCAATTAGGATGTCATCTTTTGTGAAGTGACCAATGGGAGTTCTCATTTTATTGCTGCCACCTACATTAGTGTGTTTACACATTTGTTGCCATCAAAACCAAAGGTGCAGAATTGACTGGTTAATTCTGCACCTTTGGTTTTGATGGCAACAAATGTGTAAACACACTAATGTAGGTGACAGCAATAAAATGAGAACTCCCATTGGTCACTTCACAAAAGAAATATAAGCTGGTGTCAAGAAAATTGGGTTATAAGACTTTTCCCATTCTTATTTCATGATTTCTTTGTTCTCAGGACATTTGGATCAGCTATTTATGAATGGTTTTAATCATTTGATGCTATCTGTATTAATTGTCGAATGCTGACATAAAAATTACCCAAATTCCAGTGGATCCAAAATTATTTATTATATCAGAAATAGCTTTAACTAGGTGCATCTGGTTCAGAGTCTTTCATGATATTGTTGTCAAGATGTCAGGGCTGCAGCCTCATCTGAAGGCTTGACTGTGACTAAAGGATCTACTTTTTATTTTACAAATATTTATTCTTAAATGTACACCAGGCTCTAAGACAACACTTCAATCTAACTATAGGTAGCAAAAGATGTTGTTTCAGGGAATCTAGATGTTAAAACAGGAATAGAATTAAGGATCATTATTGCCCAGGCAGAAGAAATAGTATACTTTTTTGCCAGATTCTTAATTCCACCTGTGGCCAAGGGTTTCTTCCTTATTGGGTTTCTTCTGTTCCTCTTTTTGCTTTTGCTTGAATTCCTTATGTAATCCATCTCATTGGCCTGCTTCTTGGCTTGCTTCAGGGGCCTCTTCTTACCACCTTCATGGCCAGACATGGCTCTTTCTGCCCCTTCCCTAGACCCTGCCACCAGAAGCTCTGGAGGATCTACTTATATGATAGTGCCTTTACGTGGTTATTGGCAGGAGGCCCCAGTTCCTTAACACATCAGCCTCTCCATAGGACTGCTGGAGTATTTACACATGACAATGGACTCTCCTTACAGTGTCATTTCTAATAGAGAGAAAAGCAGGGCAGCAACCAGAATGGCTTTTATGTCCTAATCTTGGCTGCCACACACCATCACTTTTCTTACACTCTACTTACTAAAAGCAAATTAGTAAGTCCTGCTCCACAATTGAAGGGAGAGGGATTACACTTCACCTCTTGAAAGAGAGGGGTCAAAGAATTTGTGGACTATTTTAAAACCAACACTCTGTGTCATTAAAGAAAGAATTGTACATTCCTGTTTAAATTTTAAGGTAATTTGAGAAAAAATTAACTATTAGAACAGTTCATCCTTGTTTCCAAATACTGAACATGAAGACCTCTCTCTGCAGATAAAATAATGATTCTGGTAGATTGAAGCACTGGCAGAAATGAGAGTTCTAATGCCAAGGCTAAGCCATCTCTATCTACCCTCTTTAGTGTTCTCTGACAAGTGTGACTAACCTGTTGATCTCAGGCAAATGTTTGTATTCAAAAGCAAAGATGAGAGCTGGTAGGGATGCTTTAATCTTAATGAAGACTGAGGCAAGAACTGTTTTCTTGGGTGTCTTCTGCAGGTGGTGAGTCAAAAGGAAGACTGCATAGCATATCTTGCTGTGTAACAAAACCTCAGTAGCGTATGACAGATAGCATTTATTGCCCATGCATGTGGGTCAGCTGTCACCTAGGTAGCTCTCCTTGTCTTGGCTGGGTTTACTTACGTGTTGGGGAGTTAGCTGACTGTTCTCTGATCTATGATAGTCTCAGCTGTGATGACTGAGGTGACCTTGCTTTGCCCCATCTTATAGCACCTTTAGCTCTGGCATGTTCTCAAAGTAATGGCAGAGGCAAAAGAGAGCAAGTGCAATCATATTAGTGATTTTCAAGCCTGTTTGGCAAGCATTCCAATGGCCAAACACTTCGTGGCTGAGGCCAATGACAAAGTGGGAGGACACAGTGCAGGGAGTGATGAAGAACCAGGGTTATTTTTCCCGTCTGCTATGGGAAGGCAAAGAAATAGCCAGTTTTTCATTTTTAAAAATAGGGATCCACAAACTCTTTTCTGTAAAGGGACAGATAGTAAATATTTTAGGCTTTGCAGGTCACAAATGGGCTCCTCCTTCTTCTAATCTTGTCCTTCCTGTTACTTCTCTTTCTTTTACTAATCTTTTAAAATATAAAAAGGATTTCTGGCCAAGACTGGTTTGGCTCAATGGATAGAGCGTCGGCTTGGGGACTGAAGGATCCCGGGTTCGATTCCGATCAAGGGCATGTACCTTGGTTGCGGGCACATTCCCAGTAGGGGGTATGCAAGAGGCAGCTGATTGATGACTCTCTCTCATCGATGTTTCTAACTATCTCTCTCCCTTCCTCTCTGTACAAAATCAATAAAAATATATTTAAAAAAATAAAATATAAAAACAATTTCTAACTTATAGGTTCTATATAATTGGGCTGCAGGACAGACTTGACCATGGGCCATAGTTTGCCAACCCTTGGTTTAAGTGGGAAGAAGATCTTCATTCTGATAATAATTTATTATGTTTTATGTACAAAACACACTAACGTCTGTTGTTTTATTTGGTCCTTGCAAACCTTGGTTGTTGAAGGTAGATATTAGTAATATCTTTGTTTTCATATAAGGAGAGATGTGAACTAATTTGGTAAACTTGGGTCTGGCTGCAGCAGGGGCTGATAGGGCCATCTATGTTTAACCAAGGTTATCCTGCCAAGAACACGGCTCATCTCCACAGCATCTGAGGAATGGGCTTCCAGGAGACTGCTAGTGTGAGGAGAATATTCTCCACCTTCCTGAGAACACACACTCTGCAGGTGGGAGGAAAGCAAGCCATATAATCATGTTAATTTTCACCCAACACAGTCTGATTGGGAGGGTCAGGAGGTAAGACAGTTGATTCTTAGGCCCCATTTTCAATTCTTCACTTCCTTAGCGTGACCACCTTGGCTATATTTCTTACCTCTGACTTCAGAAAGGTTTCCTTTCTAATAGAAATCATTTGGAAATGATGCTTTAGGGAATGTTTTTAAAAGACTCTTCATATTGATTAAGACACTTTTAAACACCAAAATGTAATCAGTATACACATTTTGATTTTTATATTTTATCCACAAATATAGTGTTAGTGTTTTTCCTTCTACTACCCACGACTGTAAACAATGTCATAGAACAAACGTAACAAACTATTAAGATATTCTCTTTTGTCTATGCCAAGTATTATTTAGCTGTTGGGAGAGGAATGTTCAATCTAGTTTCCATAAATAGTAATAATATAGCTTATGCAAGCCCATGTGGGTGGTACTAACTTGATATCTCAACAGTCCTCAGAAAAAGGGAAATAAAATGATTCAGCCAAATAATTGGCTAGTCACTTGCCTGCAAGTTGTCAAACAGAAAGCTTTGTTCATTAATTCTAAGTATTGTTAAGATTGGCTTAGTCTAGAAATTAGGTTACTTTAGAATTATGGCCCATGGAAGCATTTTCTAGGATTGCCCAAAGTATAATTTATGGATATTAGTTCCTCAGAATGCTGGAAAGTATTATGGAATCAAAGTTGCATTTGGCTAATCAAATTTAAACAAAATTAAATTAGTTTTTTCAATTTTTTTTTCTTTCCTGAAGGACTTCTCAGAGCCATTAATATGTGAATGGGCATCCTGAATTTCCTAGTAAGGGTTAGAGTATGCAGCAGTATCCAAATCTACTCAGCCATGGGACCTTTTCGCACACAGAACATCTCATGAGATAATATTCTATAGGGAATACTTTGAGGATCACTATCAAAGTGGAATGTCACCAACATTTTATACCAGAGGGGAACCTTGGAATTACCCTCACCAGTGAAGAGATATAGTGAATTAGTGGAAATTAAGCTATGCTTTTCAAATAATAAATTTAAACCTCAGTGTTTTAAGGAAGGTATCACCACAGAAATTATGCCTAGTGCACAAAATGTATGCACTCAGAGGGTCTCTCAGCCTGGCCTGCACCCTCTCACAGTTTGGGAGTCCTTGAGGGATATCCAGCTAACAGCTTAGGACCGCTTTCCATGATTGGGCCTAAGCCATTAGTCAGACATCCTTAGCACTGCTGTAGAGGTGTGAGAGGCACTTGCCACAGCTGCTGTGCTCACCAGCCATAAGCCCAGCTCCTGAATTGAGTGTCTGCCCCCTGATGGTCAGAGTGCATCACAGCGAACAGTCATTCCATTGTTTGGTCAATTTGCATATTAGCCTTTTATTATATAGGAATATATATCCATCCCTAGAAATAAGTAGTTAAGATTAGGAATTAAGCTTAATCATTTCACATATTATAAGACACTAAGTTCTGTGCTAGAATTTTGCAAGCATATAGAGAAATCTGCTGTCAGAATATCACAGCTTCTCATCCTGCCTTGAGTCTTCCTCTCCTCTTTGCTCTCATGTAAGATTTCACTGATGGCATTACTAACAAGATACATTTTAATTACTTACTGCTATTACTTCCCAATATGTCAAGCCTTGTTTTCTCCATATGTAATGATTATTCACAATGATTACCATTCAGAACACAATCTGATCTCTAAAACTCCAGAAAGAGGTCATGTCTTTATGGAGGCTTATTTTCTCACTGAGCACAGCAGCACCATGGCAGGTACTGCTTTCCATCCATACTGGACATCCGACCTACTGTCCTGAGATCAGCTTCAGCTCCATGTGGCTAAAAGTGAACTTGCTATCTTTGCCATGAGTCAGTTCCTCTTCCTGTGTTTTTTTCTCTCACCTCAAGTAATAGCATTAACATCCCTTTAGTCTCCAAAGTTAGAAAGTTCTGAGAATTTTATTTCTTCCTCTTCCTTGCCATATATTATTTGCCAAATCCTGTTGACTCTACCTCTGAAATATTTCTCAAATTTATACCTCCTTTTCATTCTCATGAGCATTGGTCCAGGTCAAGGTCCTGTTTTTCTTGGATAGACCATGTAGTCCTTTTGCCATTATCTTTTGTTCCAACCAATTAATACTTCTACCACTATGATTTAAGAACCTTAACATTTCTGACTTCTCCTCCTCCTTCTTTTATGAGTGTGTTAAACACATTGTCATTCAGTCTTTACAGTAGCTGAGATTGGTGCTATTACTATCCACATTTGGAAACAAATAAATAAACAAATGGAAGTACAGAGAAGTTGTGTAATATCCCCAAAGTCATACAGGAATGGATTTATAATTTCAATCTGGAGGATTCTGGCCAGATACCTAAGCTCTTACCCACTACACCATGATCTCTGACAACATGTGGACCTTCTGGAAAACAATCCTGAGTAGGGGAGACCCTCATTTCAAAAACCTTCACTGGCCCTTTCTTTTCTACATAATAGTATTAAGACTGTTTTGAATGGTACATATATTTTTGTCTGAAATTATTTTATTTTGCATTCATTTTTAAAAAATTAACTGTATTAAGGTTTACATTCAATAAAATGCACTCATTCATGTTACATTTCCATTGTATTAATCTAATGATACATTTTTGACAAATTTATATTAATGTAACTCCCACCAGTCAAGACAGAATATTTTTATCACCTTAAAAAATCCCTTGTGCTCTATCCTCAACTATACCCACACATGCCTCTGAATACAGACAACTACTGATTGGTTTTTCTGTCATTATAGATTAGATTTCTTTTTCTGGAATTTTTGTATAAATGGAATCATGCAGTATTTTGTGTCTGACTTTCTTAACTGCTCATAATGCTTTTGAGATTTATCTATATTGTTAAATGTATGAGAAGTTGATTCCTTTTTGTTACTGAGTAGTATTATAATGAATATATTACATGATTTTTCTTCATTCACCTGTTGGTGAACATTTGGATTATTTTCAGTTTTTTGGCTTTCATGAATGAGGCATCTCTGAACATTCAGAGTCTTTGTGTGGGCATATATTTAGGGTTGTAAAAAGGGCTTTTGATTAAAAAGGACAGAAATATACCCCCAAAGTAGCTCAAGAGGAAAAGAAAGTTTATTAAGTTCCATAACTAGAAGTCCTAGAGTTGACCTTAAAAGTTGTCATTAAAATAAAAGTCTTCCTCACTTTCTCTCTCAGATATCGTTTCCTTTGTTAGCTTTCTTGTGACAGACTGTCCGTCATCATGGTGATAATGTGACTACCAGCAGCAGTCTCAGACTTATAGTCATCCCCTCAGCAGCTCTGCTAGAGAGTTTTCTTTTCCCAACACATTCAGTACTAACGTTTGAACTAAATCTAGTTGGCCCTCATTAGGTCATGTTTCCATTCTTCCACCAATGGTTATAAACAAAGAATTGGGATGCTCTGATTAGTCAGACCTTATATGCATGCCTACTTCTGAAGCCAGAGATGTTTGGTAGTCAACTTCACCCAACCACATCAACTTATATTGCATGGTGGCTCCCCAGGGGAATTGGAGCATTGTTACCAGAAGCAGGGGAATGGCTGAGTGCCTGGGAAACCATCAGTGACCTTCATTCATGGCACTCTGTCATTCCATTCCACCAATCACTCCCACCTGGTCTGTTCCTGAATGCCAAGAACCAAATCTTCCAGACATAGTAAATTACACCTTCCCCACTGTGAGCTGCAGTTTTCCTCTGCTTACCCTCATCCATGCTGTTCTTTACCTGCAACACCCTCTGCAGCTATGACAAACTTACTCACTTTATAAGTCTGGCAAAAAGGCTTCCACCTTAGAAAGCCTTCCTAATCATACCTCTGCCTAGATTAGTCTCAGGGCACCTTATCTATAGTCTGACATAGTTCTTACTATGAAATGTCTAATCATAGAATTGTTTCCTATGATCCACACCTCCCCTACTAGACACAGACAGCATGACAGCCCATCACTGTCTTGCTCATTTCAGTGTTCTCCCGGGCTCCGACGCAGTGCCTTTTACACAGTACGAGCTCCATAAATACCTATCGATTGACTCTGGACTTGCAGCCATTAAGTGAAGTTAATGGAGGTTTTCTGATTCCCTGAAGATTACTGATTTTGGAATGTTATATCAGTCAAATTTCTAAGAATCAATAAAGTCTTCTTTAGATTTTTTTGTCTCTTACTCAAAGAATCTGTATATATATATATATATATATATATATATATATATATATATATATATTTAATTTTCTTTCTCTCACCCAAAGAATATTTTAAAAATAATTTTATTGTAGTTTCCCCTCCAATTTTAACAATATGTAAGCATTTCAGAAAATTTGTAGATAAAATGATATAAAAATGGTAGCAAGTTTCTTCCTAGCTTAGAGCCATTGCATATAGAAGGCTGGAGCCCCTACACCTTCACCTATCTGCTTCCTTATCAGTCACATCTCAGCAAGAACGTCCCTTTCACCTTGGGCCTTCCCTCACCTCTCAGTTTTTCTTATAAAGTTTATCCTGTTAAAAATTTATCCTCTAAGTTGACTTGTCTATTTCTGTCTCTCTGTGGGATTAGAGACTTAGTTTAGCTTGGTCATAGTGTTTTTCCATTCATAGAACAGTGGTTTGTACATAGTAAGAACTCCATAAATATTTATGGCATCGGATAATGAGGGCTGTTGTAATAGAGGTAACCATTACTTACATATTTTTATTTCATCACACACATATAAATACTTATACACTCAGAAATATATGTGCTCATGTGTTTTATGCACACAAACACACAATACATGCAAACACATAGTATATTATAAGGTATACATAATGTAACTTAGGGCAACCACACACCCTGTCTGTATCCCAAGCATGTTCACTCCTTACTCACCATTCCTTCTGGCACCTTCTCACTTCAAACCCTGGAGGTGCACTACCGGAGCCCTTTGTTTAGCTGCCTCTCGGCTGGCACTCAGGACAGGCCAGAAGTGCTGGGGACTCACACCTCCATGAAGAGCCCTTAGCCAAGGACTAATAGGATTGTAGGGTAACTCTACCAGCTCTCTTGCCCTTTTGGAGGGACTTCACTGGAGAGTGTTTACACCACTTCTCAGAGCCCCCAGTAGGACTGATGCCCCAGTGGTAGCTAGACTGAGAATGTTTATCACCCCCCTTTCCCATCCCCATGTCACTTCCCACCTTCATATCACTGCTTCTTAGAGTCACCTGCTAAATAAGCTGCTTGTACTCAACAACTAACTCTGAAGATTCATTACCTGACTCCGGGAAAAACTAAAAATCATTTTGTAAACAATAAGAAAATGGCCCTGCTCCTCTTAAATCCCATCTCACAGACTTTGCATTCTGCCTCCCCCTTCCTCTCTGTCCTGCACAGAGGGGGCGGGCACCCACTTACAGCCCTGTGTACTTTCTTGTTTGGGAAGCCATTCAGAGAGAACATCCTTATGCTGACTCCATTCAGAGTGTAATCCTGCCCAGCACAGAAGCTTCAGAAATTCCTGAGGCATCCATATTATAGATGCCTCTGCATTCAGCTTTGCTTTTATCTGTTTCCAATTTCTGTTTTCAAGGTATTCCATTTTTCTCCTTTCTTCATCCCCAGCCCCTCCTTTATAAAAGCACCAAATAAAAAACCCATCACACTGCTGCTATGGAAAAAAGCTTTTGAAAAAGGAGGGTGGCATGGCTTGAATGTTTCTAGACTCTAAACTGCAAGTCAGACAAATGAAGGAATGGGGCTGGGTGGAGTGGGTTGGGGGCTCTGAGCCCTGTAAGGAAGCCCTCAGGCCACACCAGCCTCTGGGAGCAGCAGTGTTTCTAACTTGGTTTGAATGTGCTGATTTGGGGCATCCGTCTTGCTGAATTCAGATTTGAATTATACGTGTTACTGAAAGAAACATTAAGACTCTGTCCATTGGGGCAGGCCTACCTCTCTCGCCTGTTAACTTTTCTGCAATGTGTTCAATCTTATCTAAGCGTTACTTCAACTTTGTTTTGGGTAGATGCTCTTTTTATTCATTCATTCCTGAATTCATTCATTCCACACTGACAGTAACTAAGCGCTGGGACTACAAACTTGTCTAAGGCCCATTCTTTATTTGCAAGGACTCAAAATCTAGTTAAGGGAGATAGACAAACAAATCAATAATTGCAATGCCTTGCAATTGTCCCAGGGTTGGGCTGAGCAGAGTTGCTTAAAAGCAAGTCCTGCAGAGTCAGCCACACCTGGGTTCCTTGCCCTGGCTTGAGGACCCAAGAAGATATCCTGGGTGAGGAGGAAGGGGCTAGTTGTCATGAGCCAAGAATATGGATTAACTAGCCCTTGCTCGTTAGTCTCTGTTTTGTACTAAATTGACTGACTTTTTTATTTTATTTTATTTTATTTTATTTTATTTTATTTTATTTTATTTTATTTTTTGGACTGACTTTACTTAACTTCCTTGAGCCTCAGTTTCCTGATCTGTTAAATGGCTAGAATAATGTCTACATCATGGATTGTGCAAAAATAATTGAGATAGGGCCTCAACTGTGCTTGGCAGAGTTTGTAGAATACTATAGCAATTTAATAAACGTTCATTAATTTTTACAATTAAATCAAGCACAGGATGTTGGGAGATACCCAGTGCAGACCTGAGAGGTGGATGTAATTTATTGGATGAGGTGATGTCTCACTGGAGCATGAGGAAGGTAAATGACAGTGCATTGCAGGCAATGGATGGGCAAATAAATGGTTTCTTCTTTCTGTTCTCCAGGGCATCTGTGACACCCACCGTATAACTGTGTCAAAACCTACAATTTATCAAATATAAAGCCACTGATAGTAACAATCTTGCTGGCCACAAGGCAGTAGGATACAGACTAATAGGCTTTTTCTGGGCCATTATTTTATAATGGGTTGTCAGGTGTGTATCAGCACGAGGAAGGGCAAATGCAACTGCCTTTCTGGGGCTCCCATTGATCAGGCAAGATGTGCGGTATATTTTTATTTAAGGTTTGATTTTCTCCCTCCTTCTCTCCAATAAGGGGATGTTCAGAGATGTAACAATTAGAACTCAATATGCTAATACAATTCTCATTAGCACAGTCATACAATCGCCTCTAGTGGTACATGTGCAAAGCCAGAGAATTCCCGGAAATTAGCTCGGCTTCCGGGCGTCCCAATCTGAATCTTTTCTCAACTACTTCGTGATTGCAAAGATTAGGCTCATTTTAACAGTGGGAATTTCTCTAGGCTGATGAGCTTAAGACTCATTCAAAAAATTAATACATTTTTTTCTCTTTCTTAATTTTTTTTTGTTTGGTGGGGCATATTTTATGACACATGTCTGCTTCTTCCTTGCAAATATTTCATTCAAATTTGGTCTTCAAGTTTTCAAACTTCAAAGACAAAAGAAATCAATTGTGGTCAAACACAATTAGAAGGCATTTCATAATTCTGAAGTGGAGCCATACTTGCTTGTGCTTTTCATTTTGTTTATGATTCTGAAAGGTATTACTATTTTTCTGCCAAGTGAATTCCCACTTCATTAGAAAGATGTTGATGCTTTTCCAACAGATTTTGGTAATCTGGTGTATTATTTAATAGATTCAGAAAATTATTTAATTTTCTTTTGTGGATTACAGCCTTATGTCTAAGTGATACTCATATTTTCCTGTCTTCCTCTCTTTTCTTTCACTTTATCTCAATCCTTCACTCAATACCCCTTCCTCTTTCCTTTCTTCTCTTCCCTTTTTACTTTCCTCCCTCCCTCCTTCTTCACTTATACAAACATTTATTCCTATTATAATTCCTACTAGAGGCTCAGTGCACAAAATTCGTGCACAGGGGTGTGTGCCCTTCAGCCCAGCCTGCACCCTCTCCAATCTGGGACATTGTTCTCACAATCCAGAACTGCTGGCTCCCAACTGCTTGCCTGCCTGCTTTCCTGATTGCCCCTAACCGCTTCTGCCTGCCAGCCTGATCACCCCTTAACCGCTCCCTTGCCAACCTAATTGATGCCTAACTGCTCCCCTGCCAGCCTTTTTGACCCTAATCCCACCCCCTGCAGTTCTGGTCTCCCTCAACTTCCCTCCTCTGCCAGCCTGGTCACCCCTAACTGTCCTCCCCTGCAGGCTTGATTGCCCCCAACTGACCTCCCTTGCAGACCTGGTCCCTCTCAACTGCCCTCCCCTGCTGGCCATCTTATGTCCACATGGGGGCAATCATCTTTGACCACATGGGGACAGCCATCTTATGTATTGGAGTGATGGTCAATTTGCATATTATTATTTTATTAGATAGGATTAGATAGGATAGAGGCCTTGTAAATGGTTGGGGGCCAGCTGGTTTTCCCTGAAGGGTGTCCTGGATCAGAGTGGGTGTTCCCTTGATGGGTGTTCCATGGCCAGCCTGCAAACCACCACAGGCCCCTCACCAAGGCTGCCCCACACTCTGCTGTGACCCAAGTAAAGGGCCTGGTATCTGGGATTTATTTATCTTCTATAATTGAAACTTTGTAGCTTTAAGTGGAGGCCTGGGCCTGCCAGGGCAGGCAGAAAGCTTGGCTTCCTCCATTGCCAGGGAAACCCAAGCCTTCTGCTCTCTAAGTGGCTGCAGCCATCTTGGTTGGGTTAATTTGCATACTTGCTCCTGATTGGCTGGTGGGCATGGTTTGTGAGTGTAGCAGAGGTATGGTCAATTTGAATATCTCTCTTTCATTAGATAGGATTATATACCAAGTACTATTTGAGACCTGGTAGATAAATAAAGCATAGTTCCTATGAGCTGATGGGGAAGACAGGTGATAAATAGTTAACAAGATAAGAGCAATGACCAAGAGATGTGCTGAAGAAATATATGTGATAAGGAAGAACTTTGGAGGGAGCTGTATGGTCATGAATGGATAAGAGCTAGCCAGTAAAGTGAGGAGTCAGTGACTGCCCAGAAGTTAGCAAGGACATCCCTATCACCATGTTGCATGCTCTGACCCTCACATGCAATGTACTAATTGGAATTTACAAGTTGAGATAATGTTTTGAAGAACAGAGGGTATTTTTATTTTAGAATGTTCACAATGAAGTAGGTAAATGTGCTGACAATTTTCCAAACCAAATCTTTTTTTCTGGCTATTTAATGTCAACAACCTCCATTCTAAAGTTACAAAATCTGTTTGCATTTGGTGGTGCACTGACTAGTGAGATCAATCTTACCAAAAGGAAAAAGATACTTAACTCAGGGAGTGTTGCAGAAACCTTAGATTGAGGGATTGAAGTGTGTACCATCCGCCATTCAGCAGGAAAATAGCTTTTGTCACAGACAGTTGCTTTGTTTCCTAAAGCATGAACTCAGAGGTACAATAATTTAGCTCAGTAGTTAATTTAGTTGTATTCAGCTTAACTAATTAACACTAATTCCATGCTTGATTTTTTCCTCCCATTAACTGAACAAAAGCCATCTCTAATGAGTTATGAATACAGGGCCAGCTGACTTGCTGTGTTGTGTAGATGGCAAATGAGGAGGAAGCTATAAACATCTGTAGGAAAATAGATAGGCAAAGACATGGTATTCAATGTATTTAACAACTGATGCAGTGTAGGCACTGACCAATCAGAATACACAGTAGTGTATGGGCGCTACCAGGCTATTTAAAGGGTACAGAGTAGGACATATCCTCCAAACACAGAAAATGACAGGCACACACTCATTCCCTTCTAATAGCCCCCAAAATCTCAACTCATTTCAGCATCAATTCAAGTCTGAAGTCTCATCTAAAAATCACATAAATCTTATATGGGTGAGACTAAGTTACACACCCTGAGGCAAATTCCTCTTTAGCTGTGAACCTGTGAATCAAACAAATTATATGCTTCTAAAATACAATGCTGGGCAAACATAAAATAGACATTTTTATTCCAAAAGGGAGAAATAGTAAACAAGGAAGGGGCAATGGGTCCTGAGCAAGTCCAAAATCCAATGGGGCAAATTATTTTGTCATTTAAGGTTTGAGAAAATCATCCTCTTCGGTTTAGTGAACCAGGCTTCCTGGCACAGAGGCCATGCCTTCCAGAAAGACTGGAGTGGGGCCTTTTCCCCAAGGCTCTGGCCACTTCACTGGGAAGGCAAGGGTAGCCACCTTGCTATGTGTTGCTGAGAGTTTGAACTAATGAGAAAGAAATCACAGGAAGATATCAAAGAAAGGCATAACAGAACTGACCAAGAAAGGAATTGGATTGAGAAAAAATGAAGTTCTCTTTTGCCAAAAGGGCTCCAGATGAGGCTTGAGATTGGGTAACTTTTCCAAAGTCAGCACTGACTTCTGACCTTGATGACATATGGTTGGGATCAACTGAGAGAGACTGCATGAAAACATATACATGTGTACTTTTAATATATAGTTATATGTTTAATATACATATATAAATATTTTATACTTACATATATAACATATATATTCATTACAGATATAAGTACATATATAAATATTTAATGTGTACCTTTCAGAATTAATCAATCCCATTCTATGCACGCATGAAAGAACTGTTTGATTTGGTATATCTTATAAATTGTCACCTATTTTTTCTCTTAGTCGAACATTTAAAAACAAAGTTTTTGCATAAACAAGGTTGAGGAAGAAGCTAGTCACCTAACCTCTTCCTGTCCAGTATCAGTGCTATGATATGTTGCAGCTGAAGATCTGGGCCAGGCATCTGCCTTCCATTCTAACACCCCCTGGTGTTTTCTGCCTCCATCTCCAGATCTTCTAACAAGAATTAATGTGAAAAAGCAGCATGTGAGTGACTGCAGCGTGGAGCTTCTAGTTATGATGATGAAAGAAGGGCACACAGTTTACAAGGAGATCCTACTACGTGGCCAGTGCCCCAGAGACATTATTTTCTTTAATCTTCCCAACAGTGCTCTGAGTTAGGAGCTCCTAATAATTCCATATTATGGTTGGGGGCGTGTGGTTCAAGGAAGTGAAATCACTTGCTTGACATCACAGCATTTTTAAAACGTTGGACTGAGCCGGGACTGGTTTGGCTCAGTGGATAGAGCGTCAACCTGCGGACTGAAAGGTCCCAGGTTTGATTCTGATCAAGGGCATGTACCTTGGTTGCGGGCACATGCCCAGTAGGGGGTATGCAAGAGGCAGCTGATCGATGATTCTCTCTCATCAATGTTTCTAACTCTCTATCCCTCTCTCTTCCTCTCTGTGAAAAATCAATAAAATATATTTTTTAAAAAAAGTTTAAAACGTTGGACTGAGAGAAAAAGCTTATAGGCAATAAATGTTGGATTTTAACCCAGGTGGTATTAATCTAGAGGTCTCAGAACTAACCACTTTACTCTCCTGTCTTCCTTCACTCTAAACTTCTCGAGGAGGACCTATACTACCTGATTATTTAACCTAATTTTTAAATTAAACCTGGCCAGTGTTGCTCAGTGGTTGAGCATCAACCTATGAACCAGGATTCTGGGTCAGGGCACATGCTTGGGTTTTGGACTCAATCCCCAGTGTGGGGTGTGCAGGAGGCAGCCTGTCAATGATTCTCTCTCATCATTGATATTTCTATCTCTTCCTCTCCCTTCCTCTCTGAAATCAATAATAAAAACTAAATTTTAATTTAACATACATTAAAATTTACTTTTTGGGAGGTGTACAGTTCTATGTAAAGATTCATATGTCCACCTCTACAATCAGGATAGAATAGCTCTTTCACTCCCAAAACCCCCTAGTCCCACCCTTTGTAATGATATGCTCCCTCCCAACCTTTGGCTACCACTGACCCATTTTCTGTCCCTGTATTTTTTTTTAACAGCATAATAATATCCAGCAACCTTCCTTCTATTGAGTGTTCCACTTATGCCATTACTAATATGACCTTGATGAAGCTAATAATTCTTCCTGTGTCAAAATGGTCAGTCTTCATTAATTTGTATTCATTAGTTACAGCTTGTATAATTTAGAGAAAGTCTAAATTATAGAATACATATTATTTTATTCCTTTTAAGCATTCAGCTTAACAAAAATTATATAAGAATGCTCCCTTCTGAGATTCACTTCAGTAATTTATTAGCATTGATTTTACTTATATGCAAATGAAGGAAAATTTAATATGAGCACTTGCTTATTATTCTCTAACTAATTCTGCCCAATAACCTATGCAAATGGACCTCATTATCTCTTACTAGGCTTATAGTGATGGCCTGCAAACTCATTGCCCTGAGCCTTGCCCACCATGTCTTTTCCATGTAACTTTCTCAATTGCTACTGATAAAATTCAGCATTAAAGCACATCCTGAGTCATTGTCCATACCCCAACCTGCATTAATGTTTAATTCAGCTGCCACCTTGTACTATCCCACCTCTAAAGTTCCAGCTACATGGCTGAGTCCCTGGTCTCTTAGATTCTTGGCTGTTTCTGTAGCATGGCTTTGGGTTGCCTTCCACGAGTAGCTGCTGTTCCAAGTTTAATCATCCTCCAGGAAATATTCTTGAGCCCCAGCTCTCAATCATCAATTTATTTCAAAAACTCCTCTAGGGCTTTGCTTTTTCCTGGGGCCTACTCTCATATGCAGTTTCATTCAGATCAAGTGATCACTTGTCCTATTTCCTCTTGGATCCTCAAGAGTCTAGGGCATGTCTCCTCCTGGGACACATTCCTTGCCTTCCCCAAAAAGGGCTGGGTGGCCGCTCCCCTGCATTTCCTCTGCAAACACTTGGGTGGAACATTCTGGTAAGGAAAAGAGCAGAGAAGTTAAAGGTAACAAAAATATAAAAAAAGATAGTTTGGACTAGTGATTTGCTATGATAGCTCTAAATCTCCATCAAAAAGCAACAAAAAATAACATATACTGAAAAAGACAAAGTATTAGAAAGCACAGAGTCAGATCTCACCAAGACCCTTACTGCTTCTGTGATCTTGAGCAAATTAGTTGATTTCCTAAAGCTTCTGTATTTGTAAAAAGGGGGAAACCCTAGTTCTTTTTTCACAGGGTATTTTGAGAATGAAATAAGATCCTATATTGAAAGTGCTGGGTTGAGGGCGCAGAGCAGAACATGTGCTCACTTAGTAATCCTGTGAAATACTTATTAGTGCCATTAGTATTCAAGTCATATTTTTTGCACGATTAGAACCTTTTCTTGTCTTCGTGGCTAGGCTGAGAGCCCAGAGTTTGGAAGGACCAGGCAGAGCTGAGTGCTCAGTTAGTGTCTTTTTGGATGAAAGGAACATAGTGTGATCAGGAGGTAGCACCAGGGGAAAGAATTCTCCAGGAGGCATTTTACAACTTTCTTGAGCAAGAGGATACCTCTTCTGCCTCAGGCTAAGCTCGGCTCCTCATCCTGAGAGGACATTCTGCCCAGCAACTTCCTGCCTGGATGACAGAATCCCTGATTGTCCCTCCTAAAATCTGACTACTCTTGGGAAATTGAAGAAGGGATCAGTCCTGGAGTCTGCCACCATACAGGAACACCTCTGCAACACCTCTGCTTGCTGCAATGGACATAAAAACTGCCTTCATCACATGCTTAGCTGAAAATGACTTTAGTGGGTGGTGTCTAGGCTAATTAAACTTGGCATATGCATAATGTTATTGTCCAGCAACAATGAACCCCTCAGAAATTTGTGCAGACAACTAATGATTTTTAAACTATCTATAAACCCCCTCCCCTGCCCCCATATCCGCTGTTCCTGACAAAGGGTTGAGATTGCAAGCCAGCTGGGTGTCTGCTTATTTACATAAATAATATAGTATGAAGTCTTCATAATATCCCCTCTCCGCCTTCTCTTTTCCAAGATAAATAACCCCCAATTCCTCAATCCATAAGCCCCATTTTTACACCCTTTTAATCTTTTTGTAACTCCCTCCTGCATCTTCTTTGGGCCCTATTGAAGCCTTATCTAAATTTAACAGGCATGCTAAACGGGCAATTAGGAAAGATGAATCCATTAGAACCTGGGGCCCTTTTAGTCCCTAATTTGGGTCTGAGTTTCTCTCTCTTTCTCTATAAGGGTTACACAGAGGATTTCTATCATGGGCTGTCAATTTTGCTTTCCCACAGAATGTTCTTCCATGGTCCAGAAAAGCCAGTCTCTGTAAAGGCAAGAACCAAAGGACACCCCTGAGCCCAATAGGGAAGTCTTTCCCTAATGGGTTCTGTGTGTGCCATTTAAGTGCCTGGCTGGTGGGGAGAGTTGATCTGCAACCTTGAACTCCAGGCTGCTAGAGGGCTGGAGGCAGATCTTGTCTGTCCTCCAGGCCATTTTCTTATCTGATTTAAGATTGAGCCAAAGAACTGAGCCACCACAGATTGAAAAGAGGCCGGCTTTGGAGTTTTCAACATGGAGTAATGTTCAACACATGGCTTATATACCACCGAACAGCCCACTAAAAGCTGCCAGTAAAATGATATGGCTAAACAGAGAGGGAATTCCTGGGGTTCTTAGATTGAGGGTTTTCTGACTAACGGTTTTCTTACTAGTAATATTTTGACAGCAGAAGAAAAAGAAAGGAGGCCAGCAGAGCCCAGATTGTAGCTTGTCACTTTGTAAAGACAAAACCCCGTCATTGCCACTCTGTGCTGCCCATCAATGCCCCCTCATGGGTCTACCCTCTCCTGTGCTGCATTTCCCCTCCACAGTGGGGCCTGATATTTCTCAGGGACTCGCTTGACAGGGTGCAAACAGTGGGGATGTATATCTGGACAAGGATTAGCAAATATAGAGATTACTATGTTGCTACCTTGTCAACAATTTCAAGGTGAAACCCCCACCAGTCCAGCAGTAATTTGGTAATTATTGTTTTGTGCAAAAATCAAATAAGATCCTTTGGGACTTTCCTTAGCATCACAAATAGCTCAGGTCTAAAGATCAATTAGACTGAACCTACTCTTCATTACACGTTAATAATGTGGGAAAGAAACCAGAGCAGGGAGCTGGGCCTCCCTGTCTCCCAACACAAAGATTTCCTGACTCGGTGGTCAGCAGCACAGGAGTGGTCCTGACAATGGTCGTGGAACTCATTTGTGGCCACAGATGGCTGTAAGCTCGTGAGTTTCAAAATTAGAGTGGCTTCTGCAACATGACAGAGCTTCTCATGGTGCTTAGGGCATCTTCTGAAAAGCCATATCCTGACTTAAAGTACTTCATAATGTTCGCTAACCGCACATTAACTGAGGGAGTTAATAACAATTAATAATTGAGAGAGCATGACTGCAATACTTCAGGAGTGAATTTAGCAAGGGGTCTGTCTATGTTCCCAGTGCTGCCTGAAGACAGACCTTTTGGTGTCTCTGGATCTAGACACACTAGAATGGGTTTGAACTTTTCTACTAGGGCTATTGGAACAGATTCGCAAACTAGGTGGCTTAAAACAACAGAAATGTATTCTCTTATAGTCCTGGAGGCAAAAAGTCTGAAATCAAGTGTCAACAGGGCCATGCTCCCTCTGAAAGCTCTAGGGGAGGATCTGTCTCATGCCTTTCTCTTAGCTTCTGGTATTGCTGGCAATCCTTGGCACTCCTTGGCCTGTGGACACATCACCCCAGTCTCTGCTTCCATCATCAGAGTTCTCTGTGTGTCTCCGGCCTCTTATAAGAACACCAGTCATAATGACGTAGGTCCCTCTCTCCTTCAAAAAATAACCTCATCTTACCTTGATTGCTTGTGCCAATACTATTTCCAAATAAGGTTACATTCACTGGTACTGAGAGGTTCAGGGTTCAAAATATCTTTTCGGGGGACACAGATGACTTTAACAGACTTGGATGCAGATGTTGTTGGTTCCGCCTCAGGTAAGATGATTTGAGAGGAGCCACAGGCCTCAAACAGTGGGGAAACTGCCTTCATGGGGCTGCTGTAACAAATTGTCATAAAACTAGTGGCCTAAAACAGCACGCATTCATTCCTTGACAGTTCTGGAGGCCAATTTCAGTTTCAAGGGACTGTCAGCAGGCTCTAGAGGCAAATTCATCTCTTGCCTCTTCCAGCTTCTGCTGGATGCCAGGATTCCTTGGTCTGTGGCCACACAATTCCAGTCTCTACTCTGTGGTTATGCGGCCATCTCCTCTTCTGTCTCAAATTTCCCTCTGCCTCCTTTTTGCAGTAGTATCTGTGATTGCCTTTCGTGGCCACCCAGATAATGCAGAATAATCTCCTCATGTCAAAATTATTTATTTAATCATACCTACAAAGTTGCCACATAAGGTAACATTTATGGGGTGCCTTCTGCATCCTCACCTGTTACAGGTAGAAGGGGGGTCTTTGCTATGTCATAAGGAAAGGAATTTCCTGAGACTTGCATGGGAGGATGGGTGATCTTTATTTCCCTGGAATTAAACCTCTGGGTTCCCAATGTCCCATTTTCTTCTATCCAACCATGGAAAAAGTCCAGTCTTGTCTTCAGCAGGACAAGAATTAAGGTCACTGCCCAGAGTCTTCACTCCAATTTAAGTGCATTCCAACCCAGCATCTGTCTAGCTTAGCTTGTGTTCCCAGCGCAGTCCATTGCATGTGGAGTCTACATGGCAAATGGCTACATGGCTATGACAAGAGGATAGGCAAGTGTGGGTCATGGAGCAAGAGAGGAGCAAATGGGCAAGAGTAAAACAAAGAGAGAAAACTTTTTTCTGGATATTATAACCAGTATCTTAACCAATTAGTCCTTTAAGATTTCATGTGCTTGCAGTGGCTTCACCCTACCCCTATCCCTACCCCATCCCCCTTAGTCAGTAATCATTTTCCCAGTTAGATTGACAGACAAGCATTTTCCCTATGTTACCCCTATTTCACTGCACATCTCTCCACCTCCCACTTTGTTGAATGCCTTCCCCAGTGATCTTCAGGAAATGGACTGGTTCCCTCAGGAATGTGAATTTTAGTTTCCTGGTGAAACTGCCCAGATGACCATGCTTATAATGTCTGACCTCCCATTTTCTATCTTTCTATTATATTAATAACTAGCTAATTACGATGACAACACAGGGATTAGGACTTGATTTCTTTGGGGGAGGGTGTCATTATTCAGCATAGTACAGTAGGGGCTTACCTGTGAGTGGAGTGTAGATAAACCCCTGAATGATGAGTTTCCTGAAGGAAAAGAACAGGGCTCTGTGAGACCTGAGTTAGCCTGTGTGTTCAGGAAAGCTGTTTTAGTTTGGGTACTTGCAGAAGCAGACTCTGCAACAAGGATTTGTGTGCAAACTGTTTATCTTGGAAGTGATCCCAGGGAACACTGGTAGAGAAATGTGGAAGTAATACAGAAAAAGGAAGACAGCCAATAAATGGGTTATCATGCCAGCTGGTTACCTTTGAGGGCAACTGGAGCTGATCCCACTAGAGAGTCTAGTGGACAGTGTGAGCATGCTTCAGTTACCCCTAACAACACGTGAAGGGCTGGCGTATCCATGCACCAATTCTCCATCTGCCCTTGCTGAGGGCAGCTCCTAGGAAGCTTTAGGCACTCCCAGGAAGCAGTTTCTGTAGAGTCAAGGTGAGTGCAAAGAAGATTTGTAAAAGCAACTCTGATTGGGAAGGTACCCAAAAAGAGGACCTCTGAACTGGACCTGAAGTGTAAGTAGGAGGTACCTAGCAATGAGGAGGAAAGGAAGGGGATGATGTTAGAGAAGAAACAGAAAGTACCACAGTCCTGAGGTTGCGGGCACAGTCTATTCACTGGTGTTAAAGGAGTTCAGGTGGGACAGTGTCTCATTCAAACTTGAGAGCTGGCAGGTATGCCCTGGTATGGCTACCTTGGTGCCTGTGGCCACTGTCTGCTCTGATCAGTTGGTGCCATACTGTAACAGTTGTTAAATATTTTTAGTAGCCTTCATGATGAGGTCAATATTTCTTTCACTGGGTGGCCATGGCCAATAAATTAGATATCCCATGGGAAATCAGGTTGCAGTCGTGAAGTCTTTTATGAAGGTTGGGTTGCTGCCGGGGAGGTTTCATGTTGAAATATGAAAAGGTGGAAAAATTCAAGCCTCAGTGACCATTCTCAGGGGTTACTTCATCAGGACACACTTAAGTTGCTGCCATGGACCTATTATAATAATTTTGGCCTGAGATTTTTCTGGAACAGATGTTGTGGAGAGACCCTGTTACTTACAGGTTGGCAGCTAACAGTCCACAGTTTCATGGAGTCAGGAAGTCCTGGGTTCAATTCCCTGTTCTACCACTGACTACTGAGTGGCCTTGGGTAGGCTTCACTGACTCTCAGTTTTTTCACCTGTAGAATGAGGTAATGACACCTGCCTCACAGGTTACATGAGGAGTGAATGTATTGATAGTCACAGAGGAGAGTCCAGTGTTTCCTCTGTTTTTAAGCATGTGAGATTATATATATATATATATATATATATATATATATATATATATATATATATATCCTATTGAGAAGGCTTTTATTCATGCTGGCCAGCTCTTTGTGAATTCTTGCTTGAGTCAGTCAGTGAGTGATAAAGACTACAAGATTTAGTTGAATAGTGGTTCCACTCAGCTCTCCCATATGTGTTCTCAGGAGAGCAGCCTGATGTAGGAGAATTAGTTTGAAACCAGGCTCCTAGGCCAGTTCCTATACTATGGCAGGTATAAAGTGGGCCAATTGTAGTTTTCTTCTTCTCAGGGATAAATAAGAGCCCCACCTCTTAGGGCTGAGGTGGGAACTCAGGAGTCAATACAGGCAAAGTCTTTGTTTCAATGTTGTAGGGTGACAAGACCTTAATAAATATGACCTAATGTGATTCTTGGAATAGAAGCTCATCCATAGCTGGTTTCCTGTGCCCAAAACACGATCTAGCAAATAGGAAGTGTTCAATTATCATAAGTTGAAAAATGTGAATGAATGAACTAGTGAATAAATGAGCTTTCTTGGAGGTGGGATCAAGAGCCTGCATTTCTGAGTTCTCACCATATGATTATGGGATACAGCCATGACTGAAAACTACTGGCCACAATGTTTATTTTATAGATGATGAAATTTCAGTTGGGGTTGCTAAGTAATTCACTCCAAAAGCACTTGGTTAATTTATTGAACAAACAGCCATACATCTTTCTTTTATTTAACAAAACCTTCATTCAGCACTTACAAGGTTGCTGGTGGTATTTAAAACCCACATTCTATAAGAAAGAATAAGATATTCCCTACTCCTTGATAAATTCTTGATCTGGTAGAGGATTCAGATACATAAACAAAAGACTGCATTGCATGTGCCATGGTATAATGTTTATACACAAGGTGTGCTGAAGGAATACAGATGAGGGAGCATTGATTCTGACATGGGGCCAGTGAAGACCAGTAGTGAAAGTTATATTTGGGAAGGCTGGGGGATAGGAAGGTTAGGAGGTTCTTAGGCAGCTAAGAGTATGGGATAGAAGGTACAGGATAAACAAAGCCATGGAAAAGGTCATGGAACTGGTTTCTAAGATTGCTAATTAGGCTGAAAGAAAGGCACTTCAGATGGAATTAACACCAAGGTCAAAGGCCAGAAATCAGCATATAGATTGATATGTTTGAAGAATTAAAAGCTAAGTCATGTGCATGTGGTTTGAAAGATAGGGTCCACATTATTCTGGTATTTGTAGGCCAGGGTAAAGAGTTCAGGTTTTATTCTCTACTAGAGGTCTGGTGCACAGCATTCGTGCACTGAGGATCGGGAGTCCCTCAGCCCGGCCTGCACCCTCTGGCAATCTGGGACCCCTTGGGGGATGTCCGACTGCCAGCTTAGGCCCTCCCACAGGGAGTGGGCCTAAGCCAACTATCAGACATCTCCTGAGGGGTCCTTAGCACTGCTGCAGAGGCAGGAGAGGCTCCCACTATCACCGCTGAGCTTGCCAGCCATAAGCCTGGCTTCTAGCCATATGGGAGCACACTGACCATCAGGGAACACATCTGCCCCCTGGTGGTCAATGCATGTCATAGCATCTGGTTGTCCTGCCTTTCAGTCAATTTGCACATTAACCTTTTATTATATAGGATACAATGGAAGGCACTGGCAATTGCAAGCAAGGGGCATTCAATAAGTCAAGTTTTAGAGTCACTCTTGCTACTATGATGAACACAGAAGTTAAGTTTGTAGTGGGGAGAGTCATCAAGATGCTCTGAATGTAGCCCAGGTGGGAAATTACAGTTTGGTTAGACTGAGTAGATGGCAGTGAAAATGGAAGGAAATGCATGCATCACTATGTGCCTTTGTAAAATGTAGTTGGGATGTGCTGAGTGCTTGAGTTCCCTTCCCTCCTCCAGTGTCAAATCACACTGGAACTAGACCATGGTGGCAGGAGTATGGATTCAAGGAAGAACTTGGTTTATATTGAAACCCAACAGGGAATATGTAGAATAAAAGTATTCCAAATGTTAATTCAATTTTATTCAACAAGTATTTTGAACCTTATTTTCATTAAGACCTTCTCAATTTTAAGGGATTAATATCCAACTCTAAGTGGGAAATGTAGAGTTCCCTAAATTGAAAATGTCTAAGAAATTGAACTTCAGAAACATTTAAATACAGGGGCTTGACTATAGCCAAATGGAAGAGGTTTCTCTTTATCTCTTGGATCTATTTTCTTCTATGGTGACTTCGCTTTCAGGCAGGTGCTCTCAATGAGGTATCAAATGACTGCTGGCAGATTTGTAGCTAATATTTTTAAAATCTAGTTTAAAAAGAGCTGTTGTTCCCCAGCCATATTTCAGAGGGGTGACCATGATTCATCCAGCTTGGGTCCTATAAACATCTTTCATTAAGATGGACTGTTAAAATGGACCAGGCAATGGTTACAATACTAACTCTGAAGCTGGACACTGAGTCATCTTGATTTCATAGATTACATGTGGAGAGTGAGATGGTTTTCCAAAGGCAAGCTGGGCACTGAGAAAGAATGGATACTGGTAGACCAGCAGGACAGATATACTAGTATACCACTTGCATCTGCAGTTATATGCAAGGATCTGCCTCAATCTCCTGTAGGGGAATCAGAGATTAATTATTTTGTTTCTGCCTTCCAGATGCACACAGGGTATTAGAGACACAGACACATACATAAGCTTCTTTAATATGAACCTGCCTATGATAAGTATTGTGATTTTATCTCCAGCAAGTAACCTGTCTTGGTCTATTTTTTTTAAATTTATAGTAAAAATTTATTATACATTTTTAATTTATAGTAAACTTTGAGCTAAAGTTGCTTGGATTTACATGCTAGCTTCTTCACTTATCAGCTGTGTAGCATTGGGCACATAATTCAACTTAGAACCTGAGTATTTTCATCTACAATATGGAAATAAAAATAGTAACCATCTCATCGAGTTATAATGAAATGATCCACATAAAACTATTACCCTAATTCTTGGCACATGGTAATCTCTCAATGAATGTTAGCTATTGTCACTATCAACTTAAGAAGTCCCTTCAACTTCTCTTGGTAGGTTTTCCTTATGTGTTTCACTTCTGTTTTACTTTGGATAATTATATTCAGTCTCCCTGAGAGTGCATTCATGACTTGTAAACTAATTTTGACACAATCTCCATTCTGGTTGGTTTTCCGAGAAATGTTCCTCTTTAGTGAATATGATAGCAGGACTCACTCATTACCAGGTTATTTTAGGCAAGACTGATTTTTAACTCATTACCCCGATAATTACTGCAGTTCTCTAGTTGCCTTTCTGTGCACAGACTTAATAAGCTCTAAATATATTGTAGTGGTAGTGTTTTTCTTGGCTGAGATAAGAGAATTACTGAGGCGCTCAGGTGAAAGTGTGAATAGATGCAGGGGGTGACTCACCAGCTGGGTCTCTGACTGTGACAAGGGCTCAACTCCTTTAGAAACCAGTGCAAGATTTTATTAATAGTGGGGCATTTCCAGCATGCCTGATACTGTTAGGTTTGCATTTGCAAAAGATGTCCAGAAATAAGTTGATGAATGAGTGTATGTGTGCACACATTTACTTAGTAAGTTATATGAAAACTAGAGTCCCGATGCATGAATTTCGTGCAAGGGGCTTGGCCTTCACAGCCCCTCACAGCCTTGGCCAGCTGGCCCTCACAGCCCTGGCTTTATCCAGAAGGTTGTCCAGAAGGATGTGGGGCAGGTCATTCAGCTGTTTGGTCTAATTAGCATATTAGCTCTTTATTATATAAGATGGAAACCAGGACCTAGGTAATTCACCTTTGATTCCCCAGCATCTTGGGGAGCAGGGGCATGTCAAATAGATTGGTTGGCTGTGTCCTGCAGTGGTTTAGGGTAGGAGTCAGCAGGCTTTTCTTATAAAACATTTCCTGTAAATATTTTAGCTTTTCTAAGCCATAAAATCTCTCTTTCAGCAACTTAGTTCTGGAGATATGGTGTAAAAGCAGTGAAAGGCAATATGGCTGGCCCCTGAACAACATGGGTAGAAACTGCACAGGTCCACCTACACACAGAGTTTTTTTGTTTTTTTCTTCTTCAATAAATACTGTAAATGTATTTTCTCTTTCTTATGATTTTTTAAAAATAATTGTTTATTTCCTCTTATACATTTTATTGTGGGAATATATTATATGATGCATATAACATGCAAAATATTTGCTAATCTACCATTTATGCTATTGGTAAGGCTTCTGGTCAAAAATAAGCTATAAGTACTTAAATTTTGGAGAGTCAAAAGTTATAAGTGGATTTTTGACTGTGTGAGGGGGGAGGGTCAGCACCTCTAACTCCTGAGTTGTCCCAGGGTTAACTGTATAGATAAATTAATAGATGAGGCTAGCTCCAATAAACTTGACTTGTGGATGTTGAAATGTGAATTTCATATTGTTTTTATAGGACCCAATCTATTATTTTTCTCTTGATATTTTTCAACAGTTACAAAATGGGAATCATAGTGATACACCCTCTAAGGTGGCAGAGAAAATTAAGAGTTAGTGGAGATGAAGTGTTTAAAACTGATGCACAGCACACACTTAAGAAATATTAGCTGTTGATGTAATCATGTACACATAATCATGTAAGTTATTGCTTACTGTCTCTCATTGAATTCACACAACCACCTTGTGAGGGATGTAGTGTTATTATTTCCACTTACCAGATGAAAAAACTGAAGTGTAGGTATGCTTAGTTATTTTTCTGAGGCCAGAGTTAGACCAAGACTTATATATGCAAAGTAGTGGGAAGCTATACTGCTTTTGTTCTCTTTCTAATGATGCTCCAAAGATTTCCCCATCCATCAGAATTCAACTATGGCCATCAGAAACTGACCTTTAGTAAGGGGATATAGGAGGTTAAGAGGAGTTACAAGATAAGAAGATGGTCCTGAGGAGGGAGTGACAAAGCAAATGCCAGTAACAGAGTAGTAGTCATTGCTTTCTTTCCATTTTTCTCTTTTTGGACACATTTTGGAATTTGCATCTGGGACATCCCTGTTAGGTTTGCAAATTGCCGGAGGCCACGGTTGCAAGATGGGCATTTATCCTCTACCATTACATAATTCTTTCCTCCCTAATGCACCAAATTAGAAGATTGGCTGATTTTCATTATCCCTAAAAAGCAAAATTTCTGCTTAAATCACAAGTGTCTGTGATGCATTTAGCAGTTACAGCAGCTTCTAACCAGCAGTTATTCCACCCTTTCACTATTTGCCTGAAAATAATCAGGTCTATTGTGATTTAGAGATGCATTAGCTCTACTTAGAGTTAGGAATCAATTTTGACTTCTGGGGCAGTCACCCAAGATTTATATGGTAAGAATCCATCCTATTTAGAGTTTGGTATATTCCTTCCTTCCCCTTTAAAAGATCTAAGAAAGTATCAGAGTAGATTCTGGAGGGATTTAAGTTACTAATTTTTTTTTTGGACAAAAATCACATGTGATCAGTAGCTGGCAAGTTCTGTGTGGTCAGTTTCAAAAGTTCTTCTTGCAGAAAATAGATAGCTCCAACTTAGAGGAATCTGCTTACCAGGGGATGGCCTTCATGACAGACCCGCCTAGACCTACCTCACCCATCTTTGATATGTATGTCTGCAGTATTTGAACAGACTTTCCATTCTGTGTCATGAAATCCATCATGCATGTTTTGGAGATAGTTCTGTCTCTCTACAAGTTCAAATGCCCCTGAATGAGAGAAAAGTTAGAAAATGTTCCACATATCTCAGCTCTACCACTTGTTAATCAAGTTCTTTACAAATGATTAATTGCTTACTCTCTCTGTTTCATCTTTGAAATTGGGGCATAATATTAACACCATTATTAATGTTATGATGTTGTTGTGAGAATTAGTATTTGTAAAACACCTAGAATGATGCTTGATACATAGAAATCATTCCAAAATTCTCACTGGGATTAAAAACATTAGGTAATAGGAATTGAGAGAGATCAAACTTCTTCCAAGTTATAAACATCAATGACCTCCCATTCCTTACAGCAGTGGTTCTCAACCTTTCTAATGCTGCAACCCTTTAAATACAGTTCCTCATGTTGTGGTGACCCCCAACCATAAAATTATTTTTGTTGTTACTTCATAACTGTAATTTTGCTACTGTTATGAATCATAATGTAAATATCTGTGTTTTCCGATGGTCTTAGGCAACCCTGCTAGCGGTTCTCAAATTGTGGGTCGTATCTATATAGTGAAATCTATATAATGATATGCTACTATTCCACATCTCTTCCCAGCACTTCATTAAGTGATATCACTGTGGTAGCTTCAAATCAGCCTTAATAGGCATAGTTCCACCACAGGAATTGGCAAACACTACAATCAGGGCTTGATTTATTGCTTTGTTGGTAATCTAAAATAGTAGTCAGAAAACTTCTTTCTGTAAAGGGCTAGTTAATAGATATGTTAGGCTTTGTGAGGAATAAGCCCTCTGTTGCAATTATTCAATCCATAAGTTGTAGACTGAAAACAGCCATAACAAATACATAAATAAATGAGCATGGCTGTGTTTCAATAACATTTTACTTACCAAGACAGATAGGAGGCTCATAGTTTGCTGAACTCTAGTCTAGGCTAAGAGTGATGGAAAAAGTGCTAATGTCAATCAAATGTTAAAATGTGTTGTGTCTGGTAGCTGTTAATTTGTATATTGCCCACCCTTCAAAAAACCTGAAGACATATTCCTCCAGCATTTGAAAACTACTACCCTGTTTCCCCGAAAATAAGACAGCGTCTTATATTAATTTTTGCTCCCAAAGATGCGCTAGGTCTTATTTTCAGGGGATGTCTTATTTTTCCATGAAGAAGAATACGGTACACATTTATTATTAAATGAAAATAAAGGAAATTTATTACCTGTATACGGTAGGTGTCAACACAAACCAGACAAACTTTGAATCCTACAGTATCAAGAATTTACTCATTTACTCAATGACAGTCATGTCATCATCTTCTGGAACATCATTATAACAATCCAATTCCTGAATTTCCTGGTGAATTTCTTGTGACTCCATTTCTTTCAGAATCAGTGGACCAAATCTCTCATGTTTAGCCTAGGGAGAGCCTTATTTTCGGGGGGATGCCTTATATTTCACTCAGAAGGAAACCTGTAAGTAGGTCTTATTTTCGAAGGATGTCTTATTTTCGGGGAAACACGGTATATAATTCAGGAAAGAAGTGTCTCACATCATTGACAAATGAGTGAAGCTCTGACATGTATCATTGTTTCACTTAGATTTACTTCTTAACTTAAAATCTCAACCAACGCAGATATGGGAACTACACTTGTTCATCAATTGTGACCATAGGTTGGCCACAGATAATAAGAATTTGACTAAAATCAACAAAAGCATTCTGTGAAAATCAATCAGCTGTGTAGAATTTTCAACAGAGAACATTGTATGTTTCATTATTGGTTACAAATTATGTTACTTGTATCATATATCAATAATATTTATAATAAACTTAGATATGCATAGATATATAATATTGGATTTGTGGAGAGTGATTGTTAACTTTTATTAGGACATAGTTGCTTGAAGAGAACAGGTTCCTTCAAGCCTCCAGGCTTTTGTGTGTGGTCTCTCCACCTTTCTTCTTTACTTTGCCTCTCTAATTTTTACTCATTCCATGATTTGCAGATTAAATGTGACTTCTTCAAAAGTCTTCCTCAATTCCCCCAAATACAAATGAGCTCTCCCCATTATACACATTTTCCTTGTGATACTTGCATTAATTATAGTTAAATGATTAATTTGTGATGGTTTATTATCTCCTTTCACCAAAATAATATGTGTCCCCCTGCAGGGATGGCCCATCTTCTTTATCATTGAGTCTTTGGAGCCTAAAACAGTTCCCTATAAATAGTAAGCACTCAATATATGGGTAGTAGGATTGAGTTGGCATTTAATGAATGAAAATAAACTTTAAATTTAAGAGTTTCAGCATTAACTCTATCCCACCTAAGTTCCCTATAAATTAAGCAAGTTAAGTAATAAATGGCTATCACTTTGCTATAACATATTTGAAATCAGTTTTGAATTCCCAATCATTGCTAAAATTGATGCCCACTTTCTCCAGGTATAGTAAATATTTCTTATATTGTTATTGACCTCTTTAAGTACAGCCCAGGACAAATCTATTTCTCAAGCTGTTGCTAATGACTTGAATCAGGAAGATGAATGTAATGGAATGAGGGTTGTTTGGAAGAAATGTTCTCCTCCTCAACCTTGGTCAAGAAATGAGTAGTCAATGGCCACAGACACAACTCAGATGAAATCTAGGAGCATTTTCTAACCCTTATCCTAGTGACTATAAGTGCTGATTTTCAAAGTTTTATTATAATTCTTCACAACAGTACATATTTCCAGGTACACTAGGAATCTATTACTTTGGTTTTCTGATTTCATGGGCTCTTGGTGTCAGTTGTCTGAGGATGAGTTAGAGGTATGGGACCCCACTGTGGAGGAAGAGTCTTACAGGGATACAGGAGGAAGCTCCCACCTGGAATTTAAATAAGTTCAGGGCCTTGGAAGGAGGAATGGAAGTGAAGTTCTCTCAAGCAGGATTTTGTTATTTTCCTTTTTGCATTCCCCAATGAAAGCAAATGCCAGCAGGTGACCAGGTTTATTCCATAGGTGTGTTCTGCGGTGCAAGGGCAGTTGTTTCTATCAAGTCTTCAAAAATAGGGCCGAGAAATTTACATCTCAATATGCCCAACCGAATCAGAGGACATGTGGAATATCATTCCACTGGTTCTCCCCAATGCATTATTGACTATATAGAAACTAAGCATGCAAAGTTATCAGATTATCAGCAGGCACAAAGTGAGCACTCAATAAAAGATCATTATAATTATTTCATTTTTCTTATTAGAATTTCTTTTAGCTATATGTTAAAAAAAAAAAAAAAAAAAAAAAAAAAAAAAGGTGATCTCAAGCATGTATATGTGAGTTTTGGTTAAAGCCACCTAAGGATTCAGTTTGTAAACATGACCATTATCTTACCTGGGCAGAATGCTAATCAAGGGAAAGAGTTAATTATTTGACAGATTTGCAGCCATTCACAGCTCCTATGATCTGAGTGATTTCTGAGATTAGTTTTTTCATCATTGTGATCCTATGAGATGTTCAATGCTATATCTTCATCTTACAAAAGAGAAAACTGAGGCTTCATGAGATCAAATATAAAAACAAAAGGTCACAGAACTAGTAGGTAAATGATCTGGGGTTTAAAATTAAAGTGGGTCTCATTGCTAAGTACTTTATCTATAGTAGTAATAGGGTAATATGCTAATTAGGGTGGATGTCTTCCAGATGTCCTTTTGGAGAAAGCCACAGCGGTTGTGAGGGTCGAGGCACAACTGTGAAAGGCCCAGACTCAATCAGCCATGGGCAGCAGCTAAGGGTCCAGGCTCAGGCTGACAGTGGCAGTAGCAGGGGGGTAATGAGTACAGCCTCTTCCCCTAATCTGCAAGGTCACCTCCCACAGAGGGAGGCCAGACTGTAGCTTAGGCTGGAGCTGAGGCAGAGGCAGTTAGGGTGGACCAGGCTGCCAGGGGGGCAACTTAGGGTTGATCAGACCAGCAGGGGGGCAAGGTAGTGTTGATCAGGCTGGCAGGCAGAGGCAGTTAGGGGTGATCAGGCAGGCAGGTAAAGGAGTTAGGGACGATTAGGTAGGTAGGCAGACAGGCAAGTGGTTAGGAGCCAGTGGTCCCAGATTGCGAAGGGGATCCAACTGCTGGTTTAGGCCCAATCACTGTGGGCTTAAACCAGCAGTCAGACATCCCCCGAGGGGTCCCAGATTGGAGAGGGTGCAGGCCAGGCTGAGGGAACACCCCCCCCCCCCCCAATGCACAAATTTTGTGCACTGGGCCTCTAGTTGGGATACAAAAGCTAAAAGGAGTCTTTGAGCATATAAACAAAATAAAAACAAGCACATAGGCATACAAAATAAAAACTGGAGGGAACACTGAAATACCTGTTTATTTAACAGATATTTATTTAGCACCTCTCCTATACTAGTTACTGTTAAGGCCCTTAAAGCAAACAAAATCTAGCTTGCCTCTTAGGGGAAGACAGAAGGTAAACAAAGCAATAAGTAAAATACAGAGAAAGTAAGGCAGGAAAGAGAGATAAGTTGAAATTTCAATCAGGTGATAAAAGAAGGAAACATTTGAGTCAGGACCTGAAGGAGGCAAGAGAACCAACCACTGGACTATTTAGGGCAGAGGTCACCAAATGACAGCCAACATGTCAGATCCAGCCACCTATTTTCATAAAGAAAGTTTATATGTTATCTGTGACAGTTTTCATGCTAAAATGACAGAGTTAAGTAGAGATGCTCCTCAAATTATTGTTGCCAGTGTAAATGGAGTAGTTTCATATAATGATAAAAAAAATAAATAAATAACAACCACAACAAAAAGCCATTTCTGGAGAAACACATATAGGGGAGGATAAGGTATAGTGGTAAAATTTATTGGGGTTGAAATAAATGACTGCCCTCAAGTTCCTGGTATCTTATCCCCACCCATCCTGCAGTGAAAAAAAAAAAAAAAAAACAGTCTAACTTTGTCTTCATTAAACCCAGAAGAAAGATCAGGGTCCAGAAATACTGCGCCGTTTGTTCAGACCATGCCAAAGTCCACTTCAGCCTCTGGCCCCATTGGCTACCCTTATCTCTGTTCCCCGCTGCACTCAGGCCAGTACTGCATTACTGTCTGTATCCAGGCTTCCCCTTGGAGCCCATACTTGGGCTTGGGTGGCTGCTGGACCTGTGTGGCTACTAGGCCAATATGGCTGCTATGAACAGAGAATGTACAAGCATGAACACATGAAGGAACAAGTGTTGCCTAGCTAGAGACAGACCTTGCTTTTGTTAGGCTTGGATTATATTATCTTGGGTTTAGGAAGGGGCCGGCCCTCTTCAAGCTAACCAATCAATTTCCTAATTTTTCACAGGTTTGTGCTGGGCCATCCCCCCAATGAATCAATTTCTTAGACCTTCTTGAGTTCTGTGTCCTTCATCCAATCTCATCCTTTCCCTAGGCTATAGACCTCCCCTTTATGGTTGTCATCTTAGTTCTTACTGCAATCTTGCCCTGCACCATCTTGGCTTCTGCTGGGCATGTGCCCAGATGAGGGATTTTCCCTTTATTGTTTTATCTCTCCCTTAGTAATCCTGATTAATGACAGGTAAGGATCCTTCCAGTTTATGGAATTAGGCCCCGAGGGCAGAGGATGCATCCACTGGGGAGCCTCTGAATGTTGCAACTTCCTAGTGAAACAGGTGTATTGTTTGATGCAACTCCCTAGTTTATTAGCCTTGCTATCTGATTCCCTTTGCTCTCTTCCATTATTAATATCTGACTACCTACGCCAACATTGTGATGGGGTTACATCCTGATAAAACCATCATAGGTTGAAATATTGTAAGTCAAAATGCATTTAATACTGCATTGTAGAGAATCGATTGTTTACTCTTGTAATTGCGTGGCTGAGTTGGAGATGCAGTTCGCCATGGCTGCCCAGCATCTTGAAATAGTATTTTAGCACATATTGATAGCCCAAGAAAATACCAGATTCAAAATTTGAAGTACAGTTTCTACTACATGCGTCTCACATTAGCAGCATCATAAAGTTGAAAAGTTGAACCATTGTAAGTCAGGGACCATCTGCAGTTGCAACAAAGATTTTGTGGCTCATAAAGCCTGAAGTATTTACTATTTGGCCCTTTACAGAAAATAAATAAATAAATAAATAAAAGAGCCTACCACTGATTCAGGAGAAGACTTTTCTAGAGGGAACAAACAATAAATGCTTGATGTGTTTGGGGAGGTGGGTATTACGGCTGGAGCAGAATGAGTGGAGGAGATGAAGTTAGATAGGAAGTTGGGGGGTTGGGGGGGAAGATCCTGTGGGGCCTGTAAGTAATTTTAAGGTTTCTGAAAATAGGGGAAGAGAGATAGGGTTCTAAGTAGGGTAGAGTGCTCAAACACTTAAGAGTTAACAGAGTGCCTATGGATACTTGTAATACATGCACCTTCACAAACTGGGGAGCAGTTCTGAGATGGAGTTTAGTATGCAGGATATATCTGACCCCTCAGAATTAGCACCTGTAGAAATTTGGGGCAGAAAGCAAGAGTGAGAAGAGGGAAAAGTCCATCTCTGATGCAGCCAATCACAGCCTTAGCCACTCACATAAGTACTTCAGAATATCTAGTAGTCATTAAATGTAGGTCTTTCAATGACAATAATAATAACAACAAAAAGCTTAACCTGAGGGGCTCACAGCTGAGGACTGTCTGCTGACTGTACTCCCAGCCCAGGGGGTGGAGGGGAGGGCAGAGGGCAATGGGTACTTTATTGAAGTAGGACCTTAGTGGCACATCATAGTACCCACCACATAGATATAGAGAGCAAGAGATCAAGCAAGACTAGTGTGTAGTCTGCTGGATAATCTGAGAGATAAAGGCAAATTCTGAATATTTTCTGAAGTTAGAGTCTTCATATATTCTTTATCTTTAGCCTAGATCCTTTTAGAGGAGCAAAGTAAAGGGGAATAAGTGAAAAGGAAATGTGATCCAAGGATTTATTCAAAGTTATAAAGTCTCTGAATTCAATGATTATTGCCCATGGATGGTTGTTGGTTCAATGTAACCTGAAGTTCTCCTTTTTCAGGTAGTATAGACAAAATTTTATATGATCACCAATGTTTCAATGACCTCCATGGAATAGAACCTGCTATGGGACAGGGTCTGTCCCAGCAGTGTACTATTCATAGATTGGCCAGGAACAATGTTATGTTGCTCAACTTGGCACAAAACAATAGTTATTTATGCATCTTCATGGCGTGCAGTATTATCTCAGATTTGAGATTCTGCTACAGCTACATGAGTGGGCAAATCAAGAAAATTTATTCCATAATTTATTTCCAGTCTGACAAAGAGTATTGGATATAATAGGACAAGTAAGCTCATAGATTTTAGCACATTTATTGCAGTGTGATGTGGTTTGATACGGTGTCTGTGAGCCTGTGGGGTGAAATGGAAGGTTTAAATAGATTCCAATTTTATTATCCCACTATGATCTGAGGAAAGCTGAGACCAAAATGTTGTCACCCAGCAAAGCACTTCATCAAATTCCCTCCCAGGCTGAATAGCACTATTCTGCCAAAGAAAGCTATCTGTTGGGTAGACTATTTAGCAAGTTGCATTTTTAATGTGGGTGCCCAGCCAGCCAATGAAGTCTAACAGGCTTTGCTTACAGTGTGCACAGCTTGGCTATTTAAAACAAGGTTGACATTATGAGAAAAAAACAGATATTACACTCCCAAGGATGATTTTAGAAGCTTCGCTACTCATTTGAATTCAGCAGAGCTGGCCAGGCTAGCCCAGGAAAACCTGCGGGAGTCAAACGAGAACCCATGGGAGCTATTTATGAAAAACCTGAAGTGTTTGTCTGGCCAGCGGGTGCGACTGAATTGGTTGAGCATGATCCCATGCCCCAAGGTGTCCAGTTTGATTCCATGTCAGGTCACATCCCCTGGTTGTGGACTTGATTCCTGGCATAGGGCATGCAGGAGTCAGCTGATCAATGTTTTTTTCTCTCCCTCTACCTCGCTTTCTAAAATCAATAAAAAAATATATATTTTTTTAAAAACCTGAAGTGCATAAGAAATTGATTCCCCTGAATTTCCAAACCAGTCAGTGAGCCCTACTGTGGTTTTGCTGTCTATGCCTCTCCCTTGCTTAGGGGTTGGTAAAAATCTTGAAACCATCTGTTCACTTGTTTTTCTTTCCTTAGACTTAAGGATGTCCAAAGTTATAATGGACATGCAGAGGCAAGTGGCTAACTAGATCCTAGAGCAGTGGTTCTCAACTTTTTTAATGCCAAGATCCTTTAATTCAGTTCCTCATGTTGTGGTGACCCCCCAACCATAAAATTATTTTCACTGTTACTTCATAACTGTAATTTTGCTACTGTCATGAATCGTAATGTAAATATCTGTTTTCTGATGGTCTTAGGTGACTCTGCTAGCAGTTCTCAACCTGTGGGTCATGACCATCCATGGACCAACAACCATCCATGTACCACAGGCGACCCTGCTAGCGGTCATGACCCACAGGTTGAGAACCGCTGCTTTAGAGCCTAAGACCATCAGAGAGTAGAGATATTTACATTACAATTCATAACAGTAACAAAATTACTATAAAATTACTAGTTATGAAGTAGCAAGGAAAATAATTTTACTGTTGGGAGTCACCACAACATGAGGAACTGTATTAAAGGGTCTTGGCATTAAAAAGGTTGAGAAATACTGCCTTGGAAGTTGAAGAAGGCTTCCTGGAAGAAGCGATGCCTAAATTTGGCCAAAAAATACAAAGAGAAATTCACCAAGCAAAGAGCCTCTTAAAGGTTGAGAATATGTCATTCATTGACTCCATAAAAGTTTGCTGAGAGTCTGGACTCAAGATATACTGGTAAACAAGTCACAGTTCCTGCTTCAGTGAGCAAATGGTCCTAATAAACAGATCATTGCAATGCACAGATTTAAGTATCAGGTGCAGAAGTCCAGGCATCGTATTCTGGTACACAGTAGAACCCTCTAAATATCTGTCAAATGAAAGTTTATTGTCTTATAATATTTTCTCCTTTTCATTGCTTTATGTTCAAGTCATAATTACTTGTTTACCAGTACTATCATTTTTCTCATGTTTCTCACCAATAAGTTTTTAGAAAAATCACATTACCCAGTCTCTATTACCACCTCCATAGGACACACCGTCTTGCCCCTTCATTCCCTCAGGCACTTTGATGTGGTATCTGCCCATGCCACCTTCAAGGGAAGGATTCTCTTGGTCATCCTGTTGCCTGGTCCTACAGCTTTTGCAGTTATCTTCCTCCTCAGCTCCTTGATTGTGTTGTAGTTAGTTGATTCCTCTTCCCTTGGCTTCACAGATGCAGCATACTATTGGTTTCTCTTCCTCCTCTCTGAATATTCTTACTCTGCCTTCCTGGGTTCCTTTCCTTCTTCCCCAAACCCATGTGATATTTGAAAAAATCCTTCTCTTTCTATACTTTCCTATTAGCATTTGTTTCAAGGATCCTGTCAGTTTAATTTAGGAGACAATGCCTAATTGTCTATATAGGCATACCTCGGAGATATTGAGGGTTTGGTCCTGGACCACAGCAAATATCACAAAAAAGTGAGTCACACAAACTTTTTGGTTTCCCAGTGTATATATGTTTATACTATACTGTAGTCTACTAAGTGTGCATAATGACTTAAAAAATATACGCACTTTAATTAATAAAGTACTTTATTCTAAAAAATGTTAAGCATCATCTGAGCCTTCAGCTAGTTTGTAATCTTTTTTTGTGTGTGTGTGCTAATAGTTTATCTCAATGCAGGATTGCCATAAACCTTCAATTTGTAAGAAATGCAATATCTGTTAAATGCAGTAAAGTGAAGTACAATAAAATGTCTTATGCTTGTATTAACACTTGGACATTTTAGAACAGTTTCACTTGTGTGCTGGGCATCTGGATAGCCCAAAGGCATACAAACTCATGTCAGAAGCCAAACTCGTTCTGACTTACTAATATCACCTAATGGTGTTGCCATTCTTTTATTCATCCAGGCTGAAGACCGAGGGTTGGGATGGAACTTTCCTACTCCTCCCATTTTGCTGCTCTCCAGATTTACTCAATGACCATATCCCAGGGATTCACCCCTCCCTCTATTTGTTTCCTTTGCTTTTCCATGTCATTTCCATTTTACCTTCCACATAAGGGTCTGTGTTACCTCCCACTGGACAAAATAAATATAACCACAGAAATATGCTTCTTATTTTGCAACGGATGGGTGGTATGATGGCTCTTTTAGAATGATCTTACTGATAACCAGTAATGTGTATAAACATAGTCCCCCAAAATGCCCCATAAGTCTTGTATTTCATACTTTAGCATGTAGTTCTAGGCAGAAAGGATCCATGAGATGGTAGAAATTTGAGAGTGGCTTCTCTATTCTAGACTATTTGATTCCTGAGTTTTGACTCCAGATGCAAAGATTTAACCTCACCTTCCCTACATTTATTTCTCCTCCTTTACCTCCATGACCATTAGGCTCTTTGCATTTTAAAAACATCTTTATTAATGTATAATTGATATACAAAAAAAACCTGCACATTTTAATGGATACAATTTGATGAATTTTATTATGCATACACTGGTGAAACCACCGAAATCAAGGTAACAAACATCTATCACCTCCTAAGGTGTCTTTGTGTCCTCTCCTCTTTTGTGGTAAAAACATGAGATATACTCTCTTAACAAAAATTTTAAGTGCACAGTTCTGTATTGCTAACTACAGGCACTGTGTTGTACAGTACTATCTACTTATCACACATTCGCTAGTTTCCATGTAAACCTGTCCTTGGGGATAGGCTAAGAGATTGTCTTTACTCTGTAAGAGTCTCTTGCTAGAAAATGATGTGTCTCATGGTGAAAGGTGGGATGGCTGCAAGATAATCAGTTTTTTTTCCATAGTGAAAATGTCTTATGCTAAAATTGTGTCTGAATTCTCATTTGATTTGAGTTACATGATACAGAGCCCCTCAGTTTTTGTTGATATCAAACTCCAGGAATTGGAAGGTTTAGGAAACCCATCTCAAACAGAAATAATCCCCTAGTGGGACTCCACTCTTAACGTCTCTTCATTTGAATCCATTAACTTGTCAGAAGTTTTTAACACATTATCCTCCTGGCCCAAAATGTTTAGAGACTCACCAGCTAGTTTCCAAATTTCTTAGACTGGTATTTGACTCACCTCCAACCCATCTGCCATTAGTATAGTTTTCTAGGTTACTTTTCTCCTTTTCCCCATGTTGTAAACACTGCTGGAAAGAAATACCTTTCTGATTTCTGATATCTGTGCCAATACCTTTCATTTTCTTTTCCCAGAATGCCCTCTTCTCTTTCCATATTTAAGTTTTATCTATTCTCCGCAGTTGGGAGAAATGCTCTCTCTCTCTCTCTCTCTCTCTCTCTCTCTCTCTCTCTCTCTCTCTCTCTCTCTCAGAACCAGCAGTATTTGTTCTGCCACTGGCTGTCTTACTAATTTTGGCATGCTTCACATACCACAGACTTTCCAAAACCTTTAGGTGGACCAATCATTTTATTGTAGAAATGAATTATATATTCAAAGAAGCAGTTAGAAAAATATGGTTTCTAGTCCACCTTTTAGAAACAAAGCTTTACATTTCTGCATTCCTAGGGACTGTGCCCTGACTACCATTTAGATGTGATAGTCACCTGCATTATAATCCTAATTGCATACAATTTTATTCTTTTCTAAAAAGGTGACATATTGGTAGCCTAACCAGATGTGACTTGACTATTATATATTTTGGTAACATTGTAAATTAGGAAAAATCCTTTTCAGAAAACGTGCCCTCATGCTGGGCTAGGCAAGCTGCCCAGCCTACTTCCAAATAAAGAAATCTCTTTCTCTACCAAGTCTTGGCTCACCTGTAAGAAGGAGAAGTACCCTACCAAGAATTCATATTTTAATTCAAATTTAGAGGCATTTAACCTCAGATATTTTGAAGTTCATCATGTAATATGATCTGTTTCCCTAAATTTAGTAGGACAAGAGAAGCCCCAGTAACACTTCATAAAAAGTAAGAAATCATTTCAGCCTTATACTGCCTGTTTACATGACAAAGAAGAATCTGCATATTTATCAATACTTTAAAAACGTTAGATGAGGAAGTGCTACTTTAAGTTAATGGAAGGCACATATATTTGCCTCTAGTTACTTAAAATAATATAAATCTTGGTTTAACTGTATTTCAAAGTACATCTGGACTTTGGGAAAGAAAAGGGAAGTATAGTGACATGTAGACATTTGTTGACCTTTCCAAAATATTAAAGAGTTTAAAAAAATTTGTTCTGAATTGTGAGTGAAGTCTGTGGCACCTGTAATATTTACCTGAATAGTGTACATTCAGAATGGAAAATAGTTTAATTTCTTTTAACTTTAAAAAAAACAAAAACCTTTCTTTTCTCTGAAGACACTTGAACTTTGGATGTTGGATACATATGAAAATGTGTCAAACACACAGATTCCACATCTCCAGACATTCAAAACTAATTATCCCTTAATTTGCATGTGAGAGCAAATTACAAGCTAATAGACCATTTGCCTAGCAAACCTTTTTTAATCTTAATGAGCAGAATGAGGAAGCTTCTTACAACCTGATTAGAAAGCCTCCACACTATGCAGCAGGTTGCTGCTTACATATAACATGATCAGGAGACAACAGAGAAGTAAATATTCTTATTCACAACAGGGAGCTGAACTCACATCTGTCCATTTAGTATTTTATTATAATTCATGGCAGCCCAGCAGGATCAATAGTCAATCCATTTCTTATGTACAGCATGTGAGTACTTTAATTCTGGATGGAAATTCAGCAAATTCTGGTTGATGAAATGACGTCGTTCTGCACTTGCAAGGACTGGGCTACATTTAATCATTACAAACTTCCAATTGTATTATCCTATCCAGATAGGGAATTGTATTATCCTATCCATAGGGAATCTAGCCCAATCCAAGTCCTTTAGAAGTATCTTTAAAATATATATATATATATATATATATATATATATATATATATATATCCATTGATTTCAGAGAGGAAAGGAGAGGGGAGAGAGAGAGAAACATCAATGATGAGAGAGAATCACCAATAGGTTGCCTCCTGCACCTCCCCCCTCCCCCCACTGGGGACCAAGCCCACAACCTTGAATATGCTCTTGAACGTAATTGAACGTGGGACCCTTTAGTTCACAGGTTAACACTCTATCTACTGTGCCAAACAAGCTAGAGCTAGAAGTGTCTTTAAGTAGAGATGAGCTGGATCTAGAAATTAAAGGAAACAGAAAATACCAGTGTATTAGTTAGTTGTTGCCATAATAATGCTTCATACAAACCATGTTAAAACTCAGTGACTTACCCACTGTAGGTTGTCTGAAGGGTTAGCTGAACAAGAGTGAGCCTAGCTGGGCTTGGTTCCAAAATTGGGTTTCATTCAGGTCTGATCCATGTATGTCTATTTTTCTGGGAACAGCAGACTACATTGGGGCAAGTCTTTTCCTGGTGGAGACTTAAAGTTCCCAGGTTAGTACGTGAAAACCCTTCTTGAAGTCTAGGCAGGAACTGGCACAAGGTCACTTCCACCCACTGGTCAAAACAAGTCATTTGGGGAAAATAATACATTCAGCCACAGCTACTGTGTTTTAGGAATTTTTAAAAAGGTATGATTCTTCAAAATGAGTTACCTCTTCCTCATGCTTGTATGTTTTAAAGTAAATATATCACTCTACATTGAATAGCTCAAGCTAAATGTATCTTGCTATTATCCTTAACCTAATTCTCTCTCTAATTTTCTAAATGAATCCAAAACTTTTCTTTTCTTCTACTTTCTAAAACCCAGAACTTATGCCCATTCTTGGCTCAAAAACATATCAATGGCTCTAGCTGTTTTGACTCAGTAGATAGAGTGTCAGACTGTGGACTGAAGGGTCCCAGGTTCAATTCTGGTCAAGGGCACATGCTGGGTTGCAGGCTCAATCCTCAGTTGGGGGCATGCAGGAGGCAGCTGATCAATGATTCTCCTCATCATTCTTATCATTGATGTTTCTATCTCTCTTTCCCTCACCCTTTCTCTCTGAAATCAGTCAAAATATATTTAAAAACAAAACAAAAACAACAACATGTCAATGAATCCCTATTTCCCATTGATATGACTCAAATTATTGGCTGACTTTATAATGTCTTTCACAATATGTTGAATGTCTCCTCTATCGGTCTGCTGGACACTCTCTTCTGTCTCCCACCTGATGAATGCTCATTTATTTGTCAGAGCCCAGCTAAACCTATAGCTTCTGCATATCCTTTACTAATCCTCTGTAGACTTTCCTGCTTCCTTATCTATGGTTTCCTAGCATGTTATACATATGTCCATAAAGCACTTATATTAATAGTTTGGAATTAGTCATTCACATGTCTATTTTTCTACCAGACTGTAAAACTCTTAACAATAGGGTCCATATCTCATTAATTTTCTGTCATCAGCACTCCTCTCTATGTCTGTAACCTGGTAGACTTCAGATAAGGTGGTTGGATTAAAATGAAGGAGACTTTTTTAAATGACTTTTTACTCACTTCTTTTACCCTCTCCTCTCCCCGCAATACTCCCACCAACCAGAGTTGTCTGCCCATTCTCTGTCTATGAATCTGTCTCTATTTTGCTTGGTAGTTCAGTTGGTTCATTAAAAAAAAAAAAAAAAAAAAAAAAAAAAAAAAAAAAAAAAGACATGAACAACAGTGTGGTGATTATAGGGGGGAGGTGGATTTGGCACAGGTAGATATATTTAATCTCACCAATCATGAAATAAAGTACAAAGAAACAAATAAATAATATTAAAATTGACAATTATTTTTATAAAAAGCTTGTTAGGATAGCAATATCTGGAATTTTTTGTAAGAGTATTAATGACAAATTTTAGAAATTTTTATCATTTTGTTTAAAAATTCTTAAATATACCCTAAGTGGTGAGCCAGAAATTTGATTTCAAAAATAATATATCAAATGGAAATAGAGATGTGAAATTTTTATAGTGTCATCAATAATAGCATCATTTATAAAAGGAAAACATAGAAACACTCCAAATTTCTAACAACATCAGATGGATGAGATAAGTCATGGTGTAGATATAACACTGGAAAGTATGCAGTAATTAAGAAGGACAGTTAATAAAATGGGGGAATGTTACTATATATTTTCCAACAGAGTAATTAGGTTATAAAACAGACTATACTGGATGATGCCAATTTTGTAAAATATTATGGGTTCTTAATATTTGCATTCTTTATAAGAAAAAATAGACGTAAAAATACAGCAAAATGTTTATAGTGGTTACATCTAGATATAGTGATCACAATGTGATCTTAATTTATTTTTGCACTTTTATCTGAATTTCCAAATTTTCCATAATGACCATACATAATAGTTATACTATATAATAAAAGGCTAATATGCGACTAGACCAAATGGCAGAACAAATGAACAACCAGTTGCTATGACCAGCACTGACCACCAGGGAGCGCACGGAACATGGTGGGCATCAGCCACTGCGGGATTGGGGAACCAGACCAAGGTGGGGTGCCAGTCACTGTCATTGGGGCAAGCCTCTAGTGGTTACTGAACATTTTTTGTTCCCACGAGCTGTAGTCCTGCCCAGTGCTGGCACTTGCTGCTGATGCTGGCCCTGCTCCCACCCACTGCCAGCATCCAATGCTGGCCAATATTGCTTGACACCATCAGCAAGTGTGAGCAGCAGCTGCTGGCCCCAATCACCCCTGAGGGCTTCTCTACCTCCCCCTGCTCCTGAGGGGCAATCAGGGCAGCAGTGCAGCTTGCACCCACTGCTGGCTACAGCCCCAATCACTCCACACTATCATTTGGTGTGAGGGGAACTGGTGCCTTCAGTGTGTGGGAGTGATGGCAGTGGGAGTGGGGATGCCTGCAGATGGGACCTGGGGCTGCAGTAGGAGGAGCTGGGTGGAGGCTCGGAGGATGGGCCAAGATTTGCCCTTGTGCCCACCTCAGTCTCCTGTCCCACAGTTCCTTTCAAGTTACAGGAATTTGTGCTTGGGGCACCTAGTAGTAAATAAAAAAATCTAAAAATAGTTTTCTTACCATATAATTATGATATAGTGACTGGTATTGTTAACTGGGTTTGTGAGAACTCTAAATTATTGCTTCTACAAAGCACTTTACTTTATATGTGAATTCTACTACTTTTGAGCCTTTACTCTTGTTTATTTTTTAAATGGCTTCCATTTTTCTTCTGTAATTAACTAAGAACTGAAATGAATTTTCTAAATAGAATTGTTCTAAATATAAATGCAAAATTCTGTTTTCTCTAATGTAATTGTACCTGATTGAAAGTAATTGCAATAAGGACTATAAAGGAAGATAAAGAAGGAATATAATGTATAATTTCCCTTTGCATTATTGTAACTCCAAAGAATGCATGCTCCCAACAGAAAAGTAATTTAAATTATATCACAACAAGTGCCATATTTTAAAATAGAAGCTATCTATCATGTGCTGAGTAAAGCTGGTAGCAACCTATATGTCTTAAGAATATACTGAAAGTTCCACCATGAGTCCATTAGAAATAAATTGATTAGTTTAATTCTAGCACATGCTGAAATAAATTATAGGTGACATAATATTTTTAAGTGGATAAAAATATAAAACTAATTATACATTAAGAAAAAAAAGATAGAACATAAGTAACCATTATAAGATTTTTCTATTATAGAAATATTGAAACCTATGTAATGCAAACATAAAAGTATAATAAACTCAGCATTTTTTTTTTTTTCTTTTTCGGCCCAATCTCTCTTTTGGATGATTTAAAAATCTGAAACTTAACAGCAAATACTTACTTTTTGGCCCATTTTATGGGCAAAATCAGTTTTGAACAGCAGTAGAACTGTGAATGGTTGCAGAATTACACTAATACATATTTGGAAAACACTGTTTGGATTGTCTTAGGACAGTGCTGTAGTATGGATATCAAAAGGGTTTTATCTAGACCAAAAATGGGCACATCTTTAATTTATTTTCACAATTTAAAATACATACCCAAATGTTCAGCAGTCTTTTCCTTGGACAGCATAAAAGATATGAATTTGGAAAATATGTTAAATATTGCTCCTTCCCCTACTATTAATGTGTGTGTGTTTTTTATATATTCTTTTTTTTTTTAATATATTTTATTGATTTTGTACAGAGAGGAAGGGAGAGAGATAGAGAGCTAGAAACATCGGTGAGAGAGAGTCATCGATCAGCCGCCTTTGCACACCCCCTACTGGGGATATGCCCGCAACCAAGGTACATGCCCTTGACCGGAATCGAACCCGGGACCTTTCAGTCCCCAAGCTGACACTCTATCCATTGAGCCAAACCGGTCTCGGCTATATATTCTTTTCTAAAGTTTCTTTCTGCATCTTTTATGTAAAAAAATCATGCCACATATCTGTTTTTCAAAAAATGTGTATATATATATATATATATATATATATATATATATATATTAAAATTTTACAAACATACTTAGAAAATATATTTAGCTATTAAGACTGTGAAAATTCGATTTTTTATAGGAACTTTTGAAATGGTTGTACTGATTGATTGCTTTGCTTATTCAGCATGTACTAGACTCCCAGAACATGTCAAGTACTGTTCTAGACATCGGCATAAATAGGGAACACGATGGAATTCCATTTTTGAAGCACCAAGTTTCTCCAGCTATTTATTGTTTGAGAGATAAAAGAAGCCTTCAGCTGAGGACACATTTTATCTAACTCCCTTTACTTGCTCAAACCCATTTTTCCACCCCAGCATGGCACCCTCTCCCAGCTTGTTACAAGAATCTTCAGCCACATCCTCAAGATGAGAAGCAAATACCTGGTTGGAAGGACCCCTAAAAGCAAGCAAAACAAGACCCGTTACATGAGTAATTATAGTAAACATTAAAAAATCGCCTCTGTTTAGGGCTCAACTTTCTCCCCCTTGTAGTTATTGTTCACATGTTGAACTTCCTGTGCTCCAGGTGGAACAAACCAAATTGTACATTATCTGTGCGTTGTGGTAGGTTGAGTTGAGTATAGCTTTCCCTGATTTCTAATGGTTACTGAAATTCATGAAGGGATTTCATATACACAGATAAAACTGGTTGTTTTACTATGGATCAAGCCTATCTCTTTCTTTTCAGATGTAAATCTCTGCTGGCTTAGAGGATATAGGGTCCCTTTTGTTCCTCAAATTCCTATCCCTTACCACTGAAGTTTCAAAGATAATAGGGTAAAAACAAAGATGCTCCCTTCCCACAATTGATGAATAAATTGAATATTTACTATGTGCTGGGCTGGCAATGACTGTTCTGTCACACTACCTTATTTAAAACCCACCACCTGTTTCATGGACGAGGGACATTTATATTCTTGAGGTATAGATGAGGAAACTGAGACACAGAGAGCTTTGATCATTTGCATGAGGTGCAGAGCCTGTGGAATGGAAGCTTGGCAATGACACTGAGGTGTGTTACTAATCACAGAGGCCACCTTGCAGGGCTGCCTCTCTTGAGAGATATAAATAACTGTAAGCCTGGTAGGCTGCAGACCGAGTTGCTTCTCTTGTGTAGGAAGTGGGTGAGTTGTGAGTGGCTATTGTCATAGCATATTTAATGTAGGGCAAAGCAACAAAGCATTAGAGCTGAGATTCAGGTTTAGAATCTCCCTCTTCAGAATCTACAGGGTAATCTAGCACTCTATGGGCTCTGCAGAACAAAAGGATGTGGTTTGATTAGGCTCCTGAATTCAGGTGGTTCATGGTGCCCTCCCAGAGATAGCAGCTTTGGTTTACGGTGATTTTGAAAGAGATTCAAGCCTCAGTAGCAATGACTGCCTTAATGCATTATTAAATAAAGATACAATGTGTAGTTCAGGACTGATTTTGATTATTTTAAACATGCTTTTTCTCTGTTAATAAAGTATCATAAAGTCAGTAATAGAGACATTCTACAAAGTCTGAAAAAGAAAATAAAAGCTAAGAGTACCCATAATCCTGCCTGGATATATATATATATATATATATATATATATATATATATATATATATATATTATTTCCTTTCTATTCATTTTTATATTTTTATACATTTCCTTTCTATTCATTTTTATTGGAAGTTTTACTTGTTTATCATCCTAGAATGTATACAGTTAAAAAAATTATTCCTTAGATATAAGCATTTCCCATGTTATCATATCTCTTTTATAGACAACGACTTTTCATGGTGACATCATTGAATTAATGAACTATAATTGATGTTGCTATTTTTATTTATTTATTTATTTTTTAAAAAAAATATATTTTATTGATTTTTCACAGAGAGGAAGAGAGAGGGATAGAGAGTTAGAAACATCGATGAGAGAGAATCATTGATCAGCTGCCTCTTGCACACCCCCTACTGGGGATGTGCCCGCAACCAAGGTACATGTCCTTGACCGGAATCGAACCCGGGACCTTTCAGTCCGCAGGCCGACGCTCTATCCACTGAGCCAAACCGGTCCCGGCTGATGTTGCTATTTTTAAATTATTGAGTATTTACGGTAGTTTCTTGTTTTTATTCCCTTCCAGCTTGATGCTGCAAAGATCAGATTTGGTCTTTCCCACTCCACCCTACCCTGCTCCACAGCCGACCCCACCCCAGATTGCCCCCCAACCTTAATAGGGGTTAGGATCCACTGTCCAATCCCCCTTGGTCCCTCCCCCCAGCCAGCATGGCCCTGATCTGACCAATTGGGGTTGGCTGCCTGGCCAACCTCCCACAGGCCTGGCCCTGATCTGTCCTAATTGGGGCCAGGCAGGCCAGATCCACCTATGCACAAATTCGGCCTCTAATTTAATTATAAAAGTTTGGTTTATGAGTGAAGTTGCCCTATCAAATAATATTTTCTAATTTGAAATGCCAAGAGGCATACCGGAAGAAACTAATTCACTTATCTTCCTCTTAAGTAGGTTGTTTACTTGTACATTTATATGTATAAAATGTAATTTTCCTAAGATCCAGAAGAAATTCCAAACCTACTTTTCTAATATTTTCTAATAAGAAATTCTAAACCTACTATTCTAATATTTTCTGACTTGTACAGAAGTTGCAAGAATAGCACAATGATCAAAACTATTCTTAATTGTTTTGTGTTGATATATATATATATATATATATATATATATATATATATATATATATGATATAGACTATTTTTGTTGATTGCTTACAGCAATTTAACTTTCTGAAATATTAAAACAATTATTAGGGACCAGATATGTGATTAGAGAAGCCCTATTTTCTTTATTTTTTGTGTGGCCAACAGTAAAGATTGCCATGCAAATAGTAGATATGTTCTTAAATTGACTTAGTTCTCCTCTATGCCACATACTTTGGATAGAATGTGATTGATTAAAAAAAAATAGAAATTATGCTCCTTCTTTGTAAGGAGTTTATTTCCAGTGGACTGTTTATTAGAATGAAATGTTGTTGTGCCATGGATAATTGCCTTGCCCAAAGAGGTCAGCTCTTTTATTATGGAGCACAAACAGTGATTCTCAGACCAGCAGCCTGGTTAGAAATGCAGAGTTTCAGCCCTTGCCTGAAACCTAGTGAATTGGGATATGCATACTTTATCCAGATGCCCAGGGAAGTGATTGGCACTTTAAAGTTAGAGGAATGCTTATTCAGGTAGATTTGGTCCCTCCTTAAATATCCTTTAGATATAAAGGCATGGGCTGAATTCTTTCATATGTCAAGATACTTATTTTTTAGTGCAGTGCTTTGTTTCCCCAGATCAACAGCATCAGTATCAAGAAATCTTAGGCCACACCCCAGGGTTACTGAATCAGAAATTCTGGGGTGTGGTGTTACTATTTAACTAGTCCCTCAGATAACTCTAATGCCTAGAGTTTGAGAACCACTCCTTTGATCCTAAAAAACTCCTTTGATCCTAAAAACTGAATTAATTGCTTGAATAGAAGCATAGAGGTTTTGAAACCATTTACAAATTAGTGTCCCCAAAGGTGTTTTTTTGGTTTTTTGTTTTTTGTTTTTTTAATGTCTGAATGATTCAAATGTTGTGAATTATGTCAACTCTAAGGATTTAGGAATAGCACAGTATCAGTATTCCAAAGGAAAAATTATAACAGTTTTCTTTGCTTTTTTTCCTTTTCGACACTCAACAAAAGGCTATGATTAACAGGAGAAGGGCCATTTGTTTGTAACAGGCAACCACTATATTTCAAAACCAAGGCTTGCCTTCAAGGAGTCCATAATACCCAGAAAAGTTAGGGTTCAAGTTTAACAAGTAGGTTCCACTTGACTTTTCTCTGTATTTCACAAATGTAGAAAAATCCATTTTGATCTCTGTGGGTCCAGAATTTTGCGCTCTCCTTTCTGTACCCCAGTGGCCTCCATCTGACAAAGCAGCTGGTCTGTAATCCATGACTCACCAGCTTTCAGCATCCTAGTTGCGGGCTCTGCTGGAGCCCTTGGTGTTTCTTCGTGGTGTGACTTAACCATCTAAGACAATGGATCCACAAACCCCATAGTAAATTAGTCTCATTACCGCAACTGAATTCACGTTCCCATCCAGAAGAGGGCTTCAGCTGCAATTGCACATGGCAGTTCATTTATTAAGCAGAGTGCGCTTTGTGTGGTATCAGCTTTCATTCTTACTTCCAGGATAAGATAATCGCCTTTGTCCTTATTGTATGTGCAATTTGACAGTCAAAATGGGCTTTGAGTAATCTCTTGGCAGTGTCAGGAACAGAGAGGAAATTTTTCCCTTAGTTGGACTTTGATTCTGTGTGACAGCTTCTTCTTTCCCCCCTTCTTCTTGAACTGTGATTTCAATATGAGTAAGCAGTGTGACAGATACATCTTCAGAGAGAGAGAAATATTGCTCTAAACTCCGTTAATAATTTTACATTGTATGAAAGTGAGGCATATTGGTCACACTGTGCTTACCAAAAGTCAGAATCAACCTGGAGAATCAGGATGTATCCGAAGTCTGCGTATACTAGATGATCCTCTGTACGAGGCCCAGATGGCTCATGGCCTGTCTGTGTACTCCAGCTACTTTTTGTTTGCCCAGTGCCTTCTCCTCTGCCATTGACTATTTTAAGCACTTCTACTTAAACTTTCAAATATGTATCTCTATCACCCCAACAGATACCTGCACCAAGCTGGCCCCAGATCTGTATTTCTTGGGCTCAGTGATTATACTGGAGATACATTTATGACCCACATGATGCAATCAAGAGTCCTTTGAGGGAACTAATTTGAATGTGCAGAGAGTTGCTCATTTTCACTCCTCAGAAATAATTAGTTCTGTATATTAGAGGACCTGGAGCTATAGATCCAACTGTGATATAGTGAGTTAGAAAAAAAGCTCAACAGAGATGAGACAGAGAGAGAGAGAGAGAGAGAGAGAGAGAGAGAGAGAGAGAGAGAGAGCGATCATGGTGTTATTCTAATTCTTGGATCCAGCTGTTCCTAAAATCCTTACCTGGGACGGACTTCCCAGTTACAAGCATAGCACACATTCTATTTGCTTACAATTAAAATTTGAGTTACATTCAGAACCTTAATTGACATAGCCCAGAAATACCATGTATGAGGAATTGGTTAAAGACAGAGACAAACTTTGTAGGGAAAAAAATGAGGCTTGATGATGGCAGCGGGGAACAGAAGCACTCACTTTAAGTGTGTCTGGGTTTAGAATGGGGAAGAAGGCGTTCACTTGTTCTCAGCTCTTCCAGGGAGCAGGGCCAGGAGCAGCCATGGAGGTGGCACAGTAATGGTAGGAGCAGGGGAGGGTGGATGAGGGGGACAGACACAGAGATCTCAGCCTCATAGAACCCAGGCACCCACTCTGATTCTGCCATTTTCAAACCTTGCTCAAGTTAAATAGCTTTTCAGATTTAATTTTCTCATTTATGAAATGGTCAGCCCCTTATCCCTCTGCATCAAGTGAAAATTACATATTGATATTTATTGAGTACCTAGTATATGTCAGACACTCTCACAGGCATTCAAGACCCAGGGATGAACAAAAAAGACAAAATTGAAGCCCTCATGGTATTTACAGTCTACTATGATGAGGGTGAACTGGATTATCAATAAATGTCACAATCATACACATGACTGTAGAGTTGTCAGCATGATGAGGAGAAAGATGTGTGGGGGGCTGTGATAGCTTGTCAGAGGATAGAGCTGACCAGTCAGGAGACAAAGAAGGAGGCCACACTTGAGCTGAGGAATGAAGGGGCAGGAGGAGTATAAGGGTCAAAGGAACTTTTCCCTGCAATGGGCAGAGTTGCTGTGGTGTGAAAGGCATACTAGAAAGTCAGCGTGAAGCTCCCAGGGAGCTGTTATAGATGGGGTTGGAGAGTTAGGTAGAGACCAGAACATTTAGGTCTTTGGAGGATGAATAAGGTGTTTTGTGTCCAATTAAAGGGAAATAGAAGCAAATGGAAGGATTAAGGGGGCATTTTCATATCATTCTGTTGGTCCTGTAGGACAGTTATAAGGGGAACCAAAGAAATTTTTATAATGAATCTATAGTGTCATGGTGATGATGATAGTAGCTGCCTCTAAGAGGACTTTATGTAGAACTCATCTGTTCCTCTGGTTTAGAAAGGAACAGATGAGTTATACATGAAGTCCTCTTAGACCATCGGAAAACACAGATATTTACATCATGATTCATTAAGAGTAGCAAAATTGCAGTTATGAAGTAGCAAATAAAATAATTTTATGGTTGGGGGTCACAACAACTTGAGGAACTGTATTAAAGGATTGCGGCATGAGAAAGGTTGAGAACCACTGCAACAGTGCTCTGAAGCAGGAGCTGTTATTAAGCCCATGCTATAGATAGGAAAACTCACCGTAAGTTGGTAACTTGCTTAGTCATGAACAAAATGGTAGAACTGGGATTAAAGTCCAGGACTGTGCAATTGTTTTAAGTAGACTTTTCTACACCTGAGTGCTCATTGTATTGCATATGTACCTTCTTTAAAACTCCTTAAACTAAATATATTGTAATTATTTGCATGGTCCACTAGACTACACCAGGACAAGACCTTTTTTTCTTTCTTTTTTCTTTCTTTTTTCTTTCTTTTTTCTTTCTTCCCTCCCTCTCTCTTTTCCTTTTCTCATTCTTTCCAGCTGTCCCTTCTTTTCTCCCTTCCTTTATTTTCATCAGTATCTAATATACAGCCAGGCCTATCTGTCCCAAGTAGATCCTGGAAAAAGATTTGGGGTGTTATCTAAGGCATTCCTTGAGATAAGCTTAACCATGCAGGTGTTGGAACATTTAAGTAGTTGCTAGCGAAGAGACTGCTCAAAGCAAGCAGGACCAAGGGCAGATTTAGGACCGAAAAGACCAAAACCTTAGTTTCAGTTTCAAGCCTATGAGAAGCAAATTAATTAACTGCTGGAGGAATTACACCACATACAAACATATACAGTTGCAAATCACACAGCATTTTATTACTCACAAAAGTTTCTGATGCTGTGGATACAGGCTTAATGGGATCCCGGTAGCGGTGTCCTCTGGGGTTGGCAGTTGGGCTGTTCTGGTCTGGATGCAGGGAGCCAGCGTTTCTCACCCGAGAGCTCTGTTGAATCTGGATCGGGATGTAATAGTCATTTTTTTGTTGTCTGTCAGGGAGTGGAGAGTGGAGTGGCACAGTATAACATTGTCTGTTGGATTGGCAGAAGGATGTGCCTTGTGGTTGTCTCAACAGGCGAGCACTGTCGGCTGGTCAGAACTCATTTTTAAAGTCTGTTCATACCCACAGCAGTTCAGGTGGCTATCAGTGAATTACAATGTAGTGTTTCCCAAATTGTGGTACGCGTACCCCCAGGGGTATGGGAAGAGTTTGGTGGGAGTATGCATTGCACTGGAGTTTGGTGGGGATATGCACTTCACCGTGCTTAGCTGTGCCTAATTCTACGTTCTCATGAATACGAGGGGTACTCAGCGTTACAAAAATTATAGAAGGGGTACACATATGTCAAAAGTTTGGGAAACACTGATACATCAAAGCACACATGTTAATCTTAACAGGGAGAGGGGATACATGTGTTTATCAATCAGGGTGTGCACTTGTAGGTGCATATCTGGAGAAAGTACATCACTCACACATGTGGCTAGTCACTCTAAGTCAGCAACTGAAGTTCAAATCCTTATCTTGGGCTACACACATTCAGGGTAGTGGGATCTGTGTCCTTAATATCACACTTTAGGTTTCAGGAAAGTTAACTCAAACATTTTAAAATATTTTTAACATTTTTAGAACATTTTTAAACATTTCTATATATTATAATACTATAACACTATCCAAGGTATTCAGTGATATTATTCCCAATGACTGACTGACAGAATTACTGTATGCAAAGGCCAGGGCTCCCTGTCCCTAGAAATATGGAACTAAAAGCTATTGGGTTTCTGTTTTTTGTTTGTTTGTTTGTTTTGTTTTTAAAAATATATATTTTATTTATTTTCCACAGAGAGGGAGAAGGATAGAGAGCTAGAAACTTCGATGTCAGAGAAACATCAACCAGCTGCCTCCTACACACCCCCTACCGGGAATGTGCCTGCAACCAATGTATATGTCCTTGACCTCAATCGAACCTGGGACCTTTCAGTCCACTGACCGACACTCTATCCACTGAGCCAAACTGGTTTCGGCAGATTTCTGTTTTTTTTAATTCTGGGGAGAGTACCTGAGTTGAGTTAAAGATCAGATTAAGAACTCTCAACAACCTTATACAACCAACAGTGCAGTACCAGGAGACTTTTTTTCTATGTACTTGCGTGTGATTCCTAGCAGACAGAGGCTGAACTGAGTCAATGGAGGTTACCTTATGTCATAACACTCCAGGGCAGTGGTAAACAGAAAATTAGGAAGCAGATGGTGGTGGTGGTGGGGAGTATCTGCAACCAGAAATAAGAATATCTTTATTGCTGAATAAGAGAGCAAGCCAGGTGCTGATCTAAAGGAGCAGAAGTTTCCTGAACATTCAGGAAGGATGTCCGATCTTAGTCTGTATTTGAAAAGAAAACCTCAGAGAGGACCTGAGTGTGTGTGTGTGTGTGTGTGTGTGTGTGTGTGTCTCACTAGCCTCTGCCTTTTTCTTGTGGTTTACTGCCTCCCTATTTTGTGAAAAGCTTGTGGGTTATTCTCCTGGTGGCCCATCTAAGAGACCCCCACACTTGCTCACCCACATCAGGTCTGAGTGAGGAGGTAATGACCTGACATGGGACTGAAGAAGGCCCAAAAGTTGAGCTCAATTCTGCTCACCATTCTCTAAGAAGGCAGCCCTCAGATGGAGAAGGGAGTTGTAAATGATAGCACTATGGGCTTTTTAATAATGAAAGGGGAAAAATATCTGAAAGAATCTTCCAGCTGATTTGGGTTGGCCAGAACAGCAAGGAAAAATTTTCCAAATCTACCTGGAACTTGATAATATTGAAAACTGCCGGAGACTGGCTTGTGCTATTTCCTTTTCCCCAAGCACAGGCAGATATTTTGAATTTCACTTTTCTGTTAGAGTTGAGTGCATTCTTTTGGCAAGCACATACTGAGCTCTTTTTATACTAAGATTGATCACTTAAAACAAGTGTCTTCAAATATATTTTATTTAGACACAAGCTTCAAACCACAACAGGGATAGACTGGAAACATTACTGTGCTGGTCCCCTTCCCAGCTGGGCTTCTCTCATTCTCTCTTTCTGAGCATCGGTGTTCTTTCTGACCATCTTCCCCATTCTCTGCTTAGTCATATGTAATCTTCAGCATGTGCTCTCACAAAATGCTACAGATACTGCCATAGACAAGGAATTTACAATGAGGAGACAGCTTTATGGGCATGACCTACATGTAATTGCATAGTTCCTGTGCTCAGAAGGGGCCTTGTGGTTGGGGGGTTTATATATATAAAAAATTTCAAAACTGTGACCATAGAGCATAAACCTCCAACCACAAGGCCCCTCTGAGCACAGGGACTATTTGTCTCTGTGTTTTGTAAATGAAGTCCAATGAGACAATGGAGCATGACCTGGGGCTTGGAATCTCCCTTCAATGGCAGCCCCACCTCCCACTCCTTCCCCATTGCCTGGAGTCAGGTTCTTGGCTTCCTGCACCCTGATTCTGCCCTGCTCCGAGCTATAGGCACCTGGAAGGGTTTATCCACACCCTATGAATATCCTGTGCCTGAGGGAGCATGACATAATAGCAAATGAAAACCACCATGACAGGCTCAGAGAGCGACTGGGGGAAAAATAAAGAAAAAAAAACCACTTTTGTCTGTTCTTTGAACAAAGAGGCCCCACATTTTCATTTTGCACCTAACCCTGAAAACTGCATCACAGCCTTTAATGTTTATCCACAAATAGGGTCAGTGAATGGATGAGAATATGAATCCAAACATGTGTGAGTATGGGAAATCATCCTCCAGCTTAAATGCCCAGAAAGCAGTCCCATGTAGACTAGCTCTGCTCTCAGCTGGCATGCTGATTGATTCTATCTGACTCACAGAAACATACGGGCTAAAGCGGCATCAAATAATGACTATGTCTACCCATCTAAATATTCTTCTAAAAATTCTGCTGCCAAATTTTGGGAAAACAAGGTGATGACTAAAATTAACTGAATGCTTCCTAAAGCATGAATGTGGGAAACAAGTGTATTATTTACAGTATAAATTAACAAGGCGGGCCCTTGACAATCAATGCATGCCCCTCCTCTCCACCAAATCTCTCCTCATTATGTAAACAGGATGGCCTGAGGCACAAAAACAGTGAGTAGAATAATAACTGGAAATGTAAGGGAGCTAATAGTGAGTTTATCTGGACTGGCAAAGTTTGTTTGAAGACCCAGGCAATGAAGCATAGAGAGCTGCACGCAGTAAGTAAATCTCTGTTCCTGCTTCCATGTACTGCTTTGTGCAGGCTCCTTTTCCTCCCCTTCCCCCCATTCTCAGCACCACACCCCATGTGTCTAGAACAGTGTTAGGCAAACTCAGTAGTCAACAGAGCAGCGGCAAACCGCAAACCGTGGCTCAAGAGCCGCATATGGCTCTCCAGCTGTCGTTTGCTGACCAGTGGTCTAGATCAGTGTTTTTCAATCTTTTTTGGGCAAAGGCACACTTGTTTCATGAAAAAAATCACGAGGCACACCACCATTAGAAAATGTTAAAAAATTTAACTCTGTGCCTATATTGACTATATATAAAGTAATTCTCTTGAATAGGAATCAAATAAACACAAAGAAAGTATTTTATAATTACTTTATTATGAAATATTAAGTAAACAAAATAGTGAAAAATTATAAAATTCTTGTCTTGTCTGCACCTACGGCACACCAGGCAACATCTGTGCCGCGGAACAGCGGTTGAAAAACGCTGGTCTAGATTATAATGTTTCCCAAACTTTTGACATATGTGTACCCCTTCTATAATTTTCATAACGCTGAGTACCCCTCGTACTCATGAGAACGTAGAATTAGGCGCAGCTAAGCACAGTGCAGTGCATATCCCACCAAAATCCGGTACCCCACCAAACTCTTCCCGTACCCCTGGGGGTACATGTACCATACTTTGGGAAACACTGGTCTAGAACAATATCCTATGCAGTCCTCCACTTCTCAAATGACTTAGACTAGAGTCTTGTTTTGAATGGATGCTTGCACATTTTTCTTTTTTTGATTGGTTGATGCCAGTCTAAGCTGAAGCAAGTCCCAAATTATGTGATATGATGTTTCCTTCTGAAAATGTTCAATTCTCAGTCAGTGGTTATTCATTGGAAAGTAGCACATGTCTACTCAAACAAGTTAAGAAACAAGGAATTATTGGGAGGAGACAGGGGCAGAGAGTTTAGCCAGGCCTTCCAAAAGGCCAGAAATAGGAGGCAGAATATTGAGTCCTGGGAGACCAGTCATCTCTCCTTAGAGGTGTCCAAGTCCTGATTTGTAACATTTGCCTATTTCCATGATAAATAATTCCATGCTGATTCCAAACTACCAAAAAGGCATCACTGAATGAGGAGTTGGGAATAGATGCATAGTTGCACCCCACTATATAGTATTTCTACCAAATAGATATATTATACAGAATTAACTCTCACAGCATAGATAATGTTAAAATATAGTAAAAGAATTTAGAATGATGCACTTTTCAGTAATTGTTGCCTTTGCTTTTAAGATAATTTATTTAACCATAAATTTATCTAATCTGATTTTTAATAACATCAGTGCTTAACTACAAGCTCATAAAAACTCTGAAAATTTAAGAATGAACTTTTGGGAACAGTACATTTTGGCTTCTTCATCTCATTGTTTCCTCCTTTTGGGGTTGGGGGAGCAGCCTGTGTGAGAAGGCAAAAAGCAGAAGAGGCTGCAGGCTTTGAAGGAAATGACTGTCAGGAGAAGCAAACGATTGGCATCTCTAGTTAAGTCTCCCAACAGATATTTTATTTTGGCATAATTCAAAATTAATATCTTAACTTCATGTAAAAAAAAAAAAAAAAATATATATATATATATATATATATATATATATATATATATATGTCCCCATATGTTCTTGTCTTCATGTTCTCTTACCTCTTAAAACATCTCTTTCTGGCCAGTTGTTGAATTGTATTTTCTGGAAAAGAGTTAAGTTTTTGTGTGGGAGCTCCTGAGAGTTGCCTTGAGACATTCATTTTGCTTTCACCTGTGCTAAGCATTACCAGGCAAAGACGAGGCCTTTTTACAGTGAGAAATGGTAGGCCTTTCTCTGTTCAAACTGCTGGATCAATATTGTTATCATTTGATTTATTTATTAATTTCTTTAGGTTTCTAAGGAGCTCTACCTTTTGTTGTGATGATGATAGGGCAAAATGCAAAAACAGCTTCTGATAGACCTTTGCTATCTAGACTGTTGATAATGATCTCTAAAAGCCAACTCATTTCATTTTCATTTATAATATATAACCCCCCAAACATCAACTAGTGCTCATCACAGTCAGTGGGTACTTCATGAACCAAGAGTGCATGGGAGGATATTTTTGCTTCATTATTAGGTTTCTGTAATTGAAATGACATTTTGTGAGAGCAATCATGTATTTTAAGGGGAAACTCAAACCAATGCAGTAATTTCAAAGTTTTTATTACTATAATCATGAGAAACGAAATTTTTTTCGTTGTGTATATATGTCTGTGTGTATATATGTCTGTGTGTATGTGCAGACACATGTGCACACACATTGTAATAAATGGGCCTGATAAAACATACGAGTATTCTCTTTGTTCTAGTTCCAGTTGGCCCTATAGGGACTCTATAGACAATACACTTTTGGCTACAGTCCCCAAATCTTTCCTCTTTCTCTTCTGATTGAGGCTTATCCACAAGAACTATAGGGGGCTGTGGCCTATGCATTCAGCCCCAAGTGATGGCTCACCGGGTCAGAGCATTTACCAGCCTTCTCTCTGTCCCTTTGGCTATATGGCAGTAATTGCATTGGAAGAAAACTTGGGAATAACAAAGGAAACTGCTTAAGCAAGTTGTGTTTGGGAGGATTAGAAAAGGGAGTGCACAGAAGGATTCATTTGAAGTCTCTAAGGAAGTAATCTTGTTCAAATAATAGTTTTTCTTGTAACCATATTTTCTCAGGTTGGTTATTTCTGATAGGGTCCTCAATTTTCTGAAATCTTTTCCTTTAAATCTTTATTGTTAAAAGTATTACAGCATTACATATGTCCTCTTTTTTTCCCATTTCTGAAATATTTAAAAACTTATATTCTAGTACCCTTCCTTCAATTTCTTATTCTCCTTTTATCATTCTGGTGCATTATGTGTTTGTTTATTCAACCCATAATCTATTCATTTATTGAACTGACATTTATAGATGATTCAGGTAAACAAAATCCCTGACTTAAATCTATGGGGGCAAAACCAAATCCAAATCAAAATTTAATGAGAATTCATTGTGGCAGAGCTCACTGTTAGGAGGTATGGCCTTATGGGGTCTTTAAGCCATTTGTTCTGATTAAATGCCTTGTTAAATATGTGCTGTGAAAAATTTGTCATAGGAGTTATGGTAGTGGTATGAGCACAGTGAAGAAAATATGGAGAGAGTCATTAAAATTTTAGTTGGAGCCCAGAGATGGGCCCAGAAAAACATTATAAATTAGGTTGCTTGTGCCTTAGGCGTAAAAGAAGTCTTAGAGCATTCTAGGTGGGAACACTGAGGGAGTAAAGGCTGGAGGCAGTAAAGCAAGTGTTGTTTTCAAGTTTAACTGAGTCCACAAACAGTTAAAATGTTCAATGCTTAAGCTCTGATGAGGAAAAGTATGCTTTTTGTTTTTTCTTTCCTGTCTTTTTTTTTTTTTTTTGAGGTGGCTTGTGAAAGTTGAATGCTTTCATTTGTTGCTAGGGTAGGCTGGCCACAAACCTATTTGTTAAGTGTGGGAGCACTGTCTGTCAATTAGATATACACACACCACACACACACACAAAGGGAGAGAGGAAAGAGAAGGTCCCATGCTCCCAAGAAGGGCAACTGAAAACTGACATTTTTAGCTCTGGTGGGTTTGGCTCAGTGGATAGAGTTTCGGCCAGTGGACTGAAGGCTCCACTGTTTAATTCTGGTCAAGGGCATAAACCTTCATTGCAGGCTGGATACCCAGCCCAGGTCAGAACACATGCAGGAGACTACCAATTGATGTGTCTCTCTCACATAGATCTCTCTCTCTCTCTCTCTCTCCTATCCTTTCTAAAAAGAAATGAAAAATATCATCTCTGGTGAGGATTTAAAAATGAATGAATAAGTGAAATTGATTCTTTAAAGAGAGAGGAAGGGAAAGGGGGAGAGAGATAAAAACATTGATGTGAGAGCAAAACATTGGTTGGCTACCTCCTGAATTTCTCTCACCAGAGATTAAGCCCACAACCTGTACATGTGCCCTGACTGGGAATCAAACTGGCAACCTTTTGGTACAATACATGGGGCAACACCCAACCGAGTCATATCAGACCAATTGTTGATCACTTAGCATAAACTAGACACTGTGTTAAATCTCTCAGATACTGTCTCCTTTAACCTGCCTGACAAACCAGGTGATTGGACTGTACAGGTAGTATATATAGTTCCTTGTTCCATTGGCTTAGCCTCTCCCAGACTTAGTTTCCCCTTCTTCAAATGAAGATCACAGGACTGTGGGGACAGTAAATGAGGCAATGTTTATTATGTACTTAGCACAGTATCAGCAGGAAGTAGTGGGTCAGTGAGAATTATAGTATTACCTAGTATTAGCATCCCTCTCCCCCTAGCCTACCAACTCTCTGGACTCAGTCATTCTCTCCTGGACTCCCATGCAGCTCTTGGTTCAGATTGTGGTCAGATAATTTTCATGTTGTGTTTTAATATATCTACCTTCTTGTCTGTTGCCCTGCTTGCTTAGACTCCACAAAGGCAGATAATACTTTTTATCCAATTTGTACTCCTGGTTCTTTGCTCAGGGTTGGCTCATAGCAGACATTTTGCAAATACTTGAATACATAATTACAACTACCTTATCTGCTCAATTTTCTTGATCCTTGAACTTCTTACCAATAGCCTCAAGCCCACAGATCTTTAACACTTGCTCAGAGGTTTTAAAAGAATGTATACCTGGGGATTGGGCAGTTCTCAATAGCCTGGAAGGAAGCCTTGGAGCAAAAGAAAGCCTTTACCACTAAAAAAAATTAGGTCCATATTTAATTGCAAGAGATAGTTGTGCTTTCTGAAGGGCTTTCAGGACAACTTAGTTTTTGGTTTAAATTTCAATGTCTAGCTAATTGATCAGGTAGAAGCAATTTGAATTTTGCAACTTGGAAATGCAAGCTTTGGAAATGCCCTAGCTTCTTAAAATGTCATTATCAATCAATTTTGGGACTGGAAATCTCTGTGGCAGTTATGTAAATGTCAAGATAACAACTTTGCCTTTCAGATTGTGTCTTTCTTAGTGACCCTCCAGCCTACTGAAGGCAAGAAACACTGGACCCATGATTAGAACAATAGTTTGATGGGTGCCAAGACCCCAACATTGAGTGCATAGATGCCAGGGAACATTTTTCTTGTACCAAATGGGAAAAAAACTGGACAAAACTAGGAAGTTGATGAATACTTTCCTGGAACATGTTAATTTGGCTTCTTGAGCTGAAAAAAAAAAAAAAAAAAAAAAAGGGACACTCCCTCAGGTTATGCTGAAGTAATGGAGACTTGAGAAATAAATAAGGGAGATGATGAGAAGCTCTGGGAACTCAAGCAGAGCTGGACATCCAGATCTCCCAGAGACGGAAAGGTGGTTGAAGAACTGGAGGAAGAGTTATGTTCCCAGCTCTAGTGACTGGATTTTCATGTTACAACCTTGACCCACAAGATTGTTATAGTAATCTATTTGCTTTGCTTCTGCATCTTTTTTCATATATGTCTCCTTTTGACGGAACATTGTTTTCACTTTGCCTACTTCAAGTTCCTGGGGAAAATATGATTGGGCAGAAGGTCGCATGGTCACTTTGAGCCAATCAACAGAATCCAAAGAAGGGGTCATGTGGTAGAAATCATGGCCCCCTGTGCTTAATTAACCACCTAGGGCACCTTCCTAAAGGGATGATGTATACTTGTGCCCTTTCATACAAATAGGTTATGAATGTGGCAGGCATTGGCATGTTTCTGACTTATCAGAAGATGGAGTCATGATTAAACCTATGAATATTCACTAATCATTAAAATTTAGGTTTGGCTGAAACCGGTTTGGCTCAGTGGTAGAGCGTCGGTCTGTGGACTGAAAGGTCCCAGGTTCGATTCTGGTCAAGGGCATGTACGTTGGTTGCAGGCACATCCCTGGTACGGGGTGTGCAAGAGGCAGCTGGTCAATGTTTCTCTCTCATCGACGTTTCTAGCTCTCTATCTCTCTCCCTTCCTCTCTGTAAAAAATCAATAAAATATATTTTAAAAAAATTTAGATGTGGTAGCCTGAGGTGTGACAGTAACTTGAATTGGCACACCTCAGTTCTCAATTCTTCTTATTCAGTAATGAACCTGTAAAGCACAGGTAGTCTTCCCTTAAATGTGTGCAATGGCCACTGTGGTTCTCTTCATCTAAGCCCATTGGCCCACCTAAGTTCACTTACATGAGGTGGATAGTTTGCACTACCTCAGAAGCCTCTCTTTCTTCTCCTTCTAATGACTTTATCAGCTATCAGCACAGGGAACTTGCTAAGGAGAAAACAGGAGAATCCTGGAAATATGGGGAAGTTGACTCCCTGGATCACTTTTAACAGATGAGAGTAAGAAAGAAAAATAAATAAATAAAAAGCCCAGTGGCCTCAGCTTTCAATGAGACAATTCTGAGTCATAGTTCATATGGCTTCATAGAGGGTTCCCTTTGGGGTTGGGTCCCAGTTGCCCACAGCAGGAACCTCATTAACATAAGCTTTATTTGTATATCTCCCTTCTCTGCCTCATTTTTCTACCTCCTTACTTGTGCTTCTTGGGATAAATTTCCATATATATTATCAGAACCAAAATACTTATCTCACTCTCTGCTTTTGGGAAATCCAAGCTAAGACAATAAAATATTATCCCCATTTTAAGGGAGATTTATAAAGGTAAGGGCCATTACAGTCTTCATCTAAATAAAATGTGTTCTACTGTATTGCATATTTTTATGATGTAAACAAACTTATAGGCAATTGACTAAATATGGGAATATCAGTATAGCATAAAAATTACTTTGGTCTGTATGCAGTATTCCCCAGAATATTAATGTTTTGCCGCATCAAGAAGGAGCATCAGGATGAACGCATACTAACATGCTGAATGCAGCAAGTCTCAGAGGAACACAGAATGGGCTACGTGTTGCTCACCCCAAGTTCCTGTTTGTGACTCACATAGCCAGATCCTCCCTCTTGGAAGGGCTTATTGAGTAATTTCCTTCATCATGCTGGAAATGCTGTTAATTGTTTCCATAATTTGGCAGCCTCAGTCTTTCCTTACAACTTTTCCACCAAAAGTAAACTGCACTTGGCTTTTTTAAAGGCAAAGTTTTATGTACTAAAAAAAAAAAAAAATTAGAATTTATCATCTTTCAAATGTACACGTTTAAGAAAATACAATGATGATTATTTGAATTGATCATGTAGTTAAAATTTTGCAAAGATCTGGAGTGGGCTATTCTAATTCTATCTTTTTCAAAAAACCTGTGATTTTATTGCACAACTAGCGGCCCAATGAACGAGAGATTCGTGCAAGAGCAGGCCTTCCTTCCCCTGGCTGCGGGCACCGGCTTCCCTCTGACACTCAGGACCAGGGCTTCCCCCACAGCCCCGGCTTCCTCTGGGAGGTCCTCTGGTTTAATTAGCTTATTACGCTTTTATATTGCACAATACTCCCAGGCATAGGGTTTTTATGAAACCCCATGGCATCTGTTTCAGTGTTACTCTAAGCATATGAGCATCTGTTTTTGGTAGACGTAAGCGTGCAGTTCATTATTGGTACTTCCTAACAGGGTGAAGGGAGTGAAGGCAGTACAACACTGGCAATAATACAATTTAGATACGATGACGACTGGCAATTGGCAATTAGATTTGATCCTTTGCCCAGATAGTTCTCAAAAGGGGAGAGTTGAATTGTCTTCTGGTAGGAGGTGGGAAAGGACATTGGGTTTCAGAGATGTCCACATCACAATCATTTGGTGTACCGTCAGTTACAGCCAGTATAAGTATCACCATTGCTTCTTTTAATAGATTTTATACCAATATAGGCTAAGTGAAAAATGTATTTTTAACAATATTTGTATCATAACCACTTATTTTAAATGATCTATATTTGGGACATTATTTACAAAATAATGTGCCAGGTTTTACAGTTTTTACTGTAGTACCTCTATTACATGCTAAGAACCATACTGAATGGGCACATTATCAAACCTGTGGGATAAACACTCATATTTTTATTTTTTAGATGAGAACATTGAGTCATAAAGTTTTGAGGAGCTAGCTGAGGTCTGGTATTCAGAATCATCACTGTCTGAACTCAGCTTTAAAAAAAAAAAAAAATATATATATATATATATATATATATATATATATATATATATATATATATATATATAATTGATTTTTACACAGAGAGGAATTGAGAGGGATAGAGAGTTAGAAATGTCGATGAGAGAGAAACATCGACCAGCTGCCTCTTGCACCCCCAATGGGGATGTGCCCGCAACCAAGGTACGTGCCCTTGACCGGAATCGAACTCGGGACCTTTCAATCCGCAGGCTGACTCTCTATCCACTGAGCCAAACCGGTTCCGGCTGAACTCAGCTTTTATACTGACTGTATTTTCACCTAAGAGGCTACCATTGGTAAATTGTTTGGGGTCATTTGCTTTTAGCATATGGCATTGCATATGAATATGCTGGACAAGGTCAAGAGAAGGTAATGGCAACCTTTAGGCATGATCACAAGCCATGCAATCTTTCAAATTATAGCTTCTTCTTCACTTGTTTCATATCTCAATAATTTTCACTTGTTTAAGCTAGTGTTTTTCCAAGTTGCATTGTCATGAGTGGAATGTGATATTTTTGAGGTGGAAAAATGAGAATGGTTCAAAGCTGTGATATTTGGAGTTGATGACTAAAATTTTTCCCCTAACATATCTATTTTTATTTTTGACCAAAATTATTATGTTTTGATAGTTTTTATTATTTTGTTAATTTTTATTGTATTTTGATAGTTTTCCTACTAGGATATATATCAATATTTTAATAATTTAAGATAAGAAAAATGGCTTCTGTTTACTCTGAGTTCTCACAGGTGAAATATGCATTAAATGCACAAAAGCTAAAAGACAAAGAGAAATGGCAATTTAAGCGCTTGAAAGGCCCCCTGAATGTTTTACAAAGTATGTCAAAGGGAGTTGCAAAGTGAAATCACAAATTGGCGGTAAGAAGGGAACCAACTGGGCAATAGAACAGGATGTGGACTGGTATGTTTCTCTTTTGTTCCCCCCAGTGACCTGGACTTTGGACTTCAATCCATGCCAGTCTGCTTTCTCCATAGTAAATATTGGCAAAATGAGGGAATTGGATGCAGTGACGACTGAGCTTTTCTTTCTGCTCCAAAGATACTCTGATTCTCAGGACTTCTAAGAGTTCTGTGTCATTAGAATTGATTACCTTTAAATTGTTATCTACTCTTCATAAAAAGAAAATTATTCAAGCTTGAACTTTTTGGCACAAAATTTACTCATGACTTTTCTAAAATATTATCTCTTAATGCACAGAATTCTCAAGCACTGAAGCTTACTGGAACTACCACAGAGTATTTATAGAAAATATATGTGAGAGGATGTTATTTAATAAACCCTTAAGTCAGTAATTCTAGTGATTCAAACCAATGTTAACTTTCCATTAGGAAGCCAAATTTTCAGCTCTGCCTTTTTTATCTGTGGCTCGCCCTGCTTCGTGCTGCTCAATGTGGCTGTGGTCCTGGTCGGGTCACTGCTTCCACGGCCAAAATTCTCAGGCCGAACAGTGAACTCAAAAGAGGGATTTCCTGGAAAGCTGTGAGCGAAGGCTTGGGGGCTAAGAGAAAAGATCTGCTATTTTGGAGGAAGAGGAAGGGAGCTCTGCTCTTTGCATTTGTTTGTAAATGTCTTTCTAAAGAGCAGGTTCTCACTCTTGGGAATGCCCTGGGTGGGTTGGGTGGACACTCTCTTCATGATCCCGCCATTGTATTGGAGTGATTAAAGCAGCTTGATGACTTTTTGAGGAAAAGTAATTGTCCCCTGGCTCTCCTGGTGGCATATTAACTGCTCTAAGATGGCACGTACAAGGCAGGACATCCCTGGTGCAACTGTGTGAAAAAGAACCAGTAGCACCTTCTGTGTGTAGATTTTATTAAACACAGGACTGTGGGATTCCAGATGACAGCTTCCTCTTCAAATCCTAGAAAACACCAGACACTATTCACCTTGGGAACTTGCTCCTTTCACTGTTTGTGATGCATCCCTCGCCACCCAATATCCTCATGACTTGTTACTTCTAATTAGATTTTTCTCAGATGTCACCTTTCTACAAAGGTCATCTGCATCTCTTCTGTCTCCCATCACTCTCTGGCCCCTTACCCCACTTTTGCTTAATACCATTTATCACATCTTGACATAGTAAATATTTAAAAGTTGTTTATTTTTGATCTACTCCTTCACTCTCTAGAATGTTCTGTGAGTGTAGACTCTTTGCCTGGTTTAGTCCATTTCATCCCCAGACCTGGGAGAGCATAGTGAGCAGTCAGTAACTATTTGCTGAATAAATAAGAAAATACACAAGGAGATTTGAGCTCCCAATCAACAATATAAGTCCAAAGATAATCTTTACCTTAAAAATGCACTGTCTGCACACATTTGGCACTTAGTAGATATTTATGGAGGGCCATCCATTCAATAGATAAATAAATGAGCCCCTGAGTTACCAAAGGAAAAACATAGAGTGGCAAGACCATGGTTTTGGGAAACAAATAGTTGACAGCCAACCTCAATTTCTAGATGCTTTAATTCTGAGTCCATGAAAGTGCAAAATCTGCAATCTTGTGTAGCCTATTTCTTTGTCTATAAATGAAGGATAACTATTTTAACAAAAATAACAATACCAATAACACCTACTTTACAGCTTCTCACAAGGATTAGGTATGACAATGCATGGGAAACAATAAGCTGGGTGTGGGTCTAGGTCTGAGTAGCAGTAACATTTCCATCTATGCATATTTGGAAGCAAACAAACAAATATTTGGGATGAGGGAATGCAAGAGCAGATTCTGATTCTGTCCATCCAGGTCTTTCAGTTCCCCACTCCGCTGAAGCAAGATGGGGAGGGGAAGTAGAAGGGGAAAGCTCAAATCTTCATCTGGAGACAATATGGCAAAAGCTGGAGTTTGTGGGGGGAGGGGAGGAACAGATGTGAGAACAGAGAGGGCATTTTGAGATCCAAGTTGCCTTCCTTAAGGGGTTAAAAACTATAAGGTACAATTTGTGTCCATTAATGCATGGGTGTATCTGAAGCCATGGCATTGCTTTGGTACATAGTAAGTGCTCAATAAATATATGTTGGCTAATGAATAAAGGACATAGGTGATTTTGGAATTATTTTGATGTTTGGATTTGTGTCCCATTATCCTGTGAAACTGAACCAAACTCACAGTCACTTCATTCATCCTTAACCCATTCTTTTCTTTATGGAATTCCATCATCTGCATGAAGTTTGTGGATGCATCATCAAGTCAACTTGAATGTCATTTTTTCTTTCACTTTTTAAAGAGACTAGTAAGTATTTGGTTCTTTGGATCTGCAGTGAATATTCAGAATTCTGTCGGCTAAACACCTCTTGAGGCCCTGATTACTGAGACAATAACCCTCTAGAACCACAAGGACTTCCTTGTAAAAATACTGCTATTATGCATCTTGTGAAAAGCCCCCTCATCATTAGCTCAATTCAGCAAGTTTTCATTGAGTGCCAGCACTAAAAGTCTTAAATGGAAATTGCTTCCCTACTTCTATTTTAACTGTCAAAATCATAGACTATATTGTTTCAGACTGAAAACTCACTAACAACTCCCTGCCGATCACCTTGTTGTTTCTTCCAAGCACTGGCACTGCCTGATACCGGTATCAATGGGGAATCTACATTGTGAATGGTATTTATTATGAGAAAATCATGTGGCATAAAGTAGAATAATTGCCTTCATATGCACATTTTTTATACTGTGAGCTTCTCAATGGGAAGGCATTTTAAGGGTGGCATAACTGCTAACTCCAATATTAAACATACTTCTGAGGGATATTTCATGGCCCAGATCTCTGAGTGTCATGTCTTCTGGTGGACCAGAGAAGAGGGTGGGAAGAAAATAAACTTTCATTGAGTGTCTACTCAGGGTTAGGCCCTGTAGGTCCCAGATATGGGTTTCTCTTTATAATGACTTGAGAATTACATGGAATTATCATTATTATAAAAGAGGATAGATTCTCACAGGGCTTACATAACTTCTCATAAAATCACCTCCCTACAGTCATATGAAAATTCAGATGCAAATCCAAGCTTCTTAAGAAATACACAGTGACTTCACATCCTACAGGTTCCACTTAAAAAATTAGGTGTCCCAGTAGCTGCCTGCCTTTTACCACCTCACTTCACTGTCTGAACACTATGAAATCACTCTTGTGTTGCAAGGCAAGAGTCTTCTTTAGGCATCTGCTAAAATATCTTATGCAACGTGGGATGTCAAGCATAACCTCTTTTTAAGTCAAGGAAAACTTATAGACTTTAGGTCAAGATACACTGAGAATAATTTGCAAAACCCATAAATCCAAAGCTGATATATTTAATACCAGGTACAGACTGTTTCTGAAGGATTGAAATTCTCCTTAACTCTGGGAGGATTGAAGTTCAGTCTTTGTCTAAGAATGAATCAGTCTGCTAAGGCTAACTGCAGAGTATTGCGACAAAGAATAAAGATGCTACATGGATTCTGGATCATATAGACCAGGGTTCAAATCCAGGTCCTACCAGTTGCCTTCTGTGTCTCCAGTATATGCCTGCCTGAGCCTACATTCAAATCTCACCAAACCACCTCTGTTGATTAGCTTTGGGAAAGTCAATCTATTAAAGCTTAGTTTACTCTCCCAATAAATGATAATATTTGCCCCTCTCTCTTAGGGTTGTTGTAGGATTAATGCTTGACACAAAGAGTGGCCAGTATCTAGAATAATAAAAGAATAATATGCAAATCAACCCAATGACTGTCTGGACAACCTTCCAGACAACCATGCTATGACACACACTGGTACCAGGCTAGCCAAGTACCAGTGTGTGTCATAGCATGGTTGTCTGGAAGGTTGGTACGATATGATTGGTTAGGGGGCCCCACCATCACCCCACGAGGGAGGCCCAGGCTACCAGCTGGTGGGGCAATCAATTGTGGGGTGGGGTGGGGGATGGTGGGCTCCATGATCTCTCTGTGGAGGCCCAGGCCAGCCTCTGCATGGTGATTGATCGCAGAGTCTCAGCCAGTGGCAGTGCTGCAGCTGGTGGGCGGGGCCTCCCTCTGTGGGGCAATCAATCTGGGGCTCTGTGATCAACTGCCCCACAGAGGGAGGCCAGGACAAGAGGGCACAGGCTGGGCTGAAGGACACCCCCTTCCCATGCATGAATTTCATGCATCGGGCCTCTAGTATGGAAATAATAGTAGTTGCTTTTATAGTCTATTCTGTATATCATCTAGTAAATTCCAATAAATCAGACTAAATTCCCCTAAATTGCTTTATTTTCAGCACCCCTTAGTGTAAAATGTGAGATGTCTTTTTATAGTGAAATACATTAAATCCTCCTAACATAGTCATTAGTGAATTTAAGCAAAATGATGTATAATGAAACCTGTTTTACTATAGGCTAATTGATATGAATAAGAATTAAGTTCCTGCAGCATTTTTCAAAGTTATAGTGAGACCATTTTGAACAAAATAAGTTATTTGAGGACCTACTATATAATACTTACTTTACTTCAAGACCATCTGTGCCCAACCTAATTTTTAAAAATCTAATATTTAATTATAAAAATCTTCAAACCTACTGAAAAGTTGAATTTTGCAATGGGCACATGTACTCACCACTCTACCATTAACATTTACATCTTGCTTTTCTACCTTTCACTTTCTCAGTGCATTCTTCTTTTCATCCACTAATTCATCTTGGGTTTTTTTTTTTTAATTTTTAAAAAAATATATTTCATTGATTTTTTACAGAGAGGAAGGGAGAGAGATAGAGAGCTAGAAACATCGATGAGAGAGAAACATCGACCAGCTGCCTCTTGCATACCCCCTACCGGGAATGTGCCCGCAACCAATGTACATGTCCCTGACCGGAATCGAACCTGGGACTTTTCAGTCCGCAGACCGACGCTCTACCGCTGAGCCAAACCGGTTTCAGCTAATTTTTATTTATTTATTTATTTATTTATTTATTTATTTATTTATTTATTTTTATTTATTTTTTTATTGATTTCAGTGAGGAAGGGAGAGGGAGAGAGAGATAGAAACATCAAATGATGAGAGAGAACCATTGATCAGCTGCCTCCTGCATGCCTCCTGCTGGGGATCAAGCCTGCAACCCAGGCATGTGCCCTTGACTGACATCTAACCTGGGACCAATCACTTTGCAAGCCAACACTCTATCCACTGAGTCAAACCATCCAGGACCATCTTGTGTGTTTTGATTTAATGCATTTCAAAGTAAATTGCAGACACTGGTATACTTACCTCCAATAGCATGCATATTATTAACTGTTGGCATTATTATACTATATATTTTTCTATTTTGATGTAAAATTTAAAGACAGCGAAATGTATGTTTTAAATGTATTTTCTGAGTTTTAACAAATGCACACCTCTATGTAATCCAATCTCTTATCAAGATGTAGAATATTACCATTACCCCAGAAAATTCCCTCAAGCCTCTTCCTAGCCAATTCTAACCTCACCATTCCCAGAGCAACCACTGCTCTGTTTCTACCATGGGTTAGGAGGGAAACCAGAGTGATGACTGTAAAACTCCAAAGAGAAAAGGACTGAGAAGTGAGGGCAAAGAAGTCAAGGCGATCAGCTCCATTAGCAGAGAGAGTGAGCTGGGTTGAGGCTGGTGGTTCAGGAGCGAGAAGAGGAAAGCTATCAGAGGGTATTGTAATATCTGTAAATTCTTGAAATATTAAGTAACTAGGTTAACTTTCTGTGTGGCTGTTGGGAGTGCTTCTACATATTCTACACAAATATGTCATATTTGCTGAATTAAACTGCAAGGTAGTCTCTTACTATGGAATGGGAGAAAGTTTCCTAAGGTGTTTTTGTTCCCTCCTGTGCCCTGCTGTAGGGAGGCCTCATTAGATACCTGCTGATTGCGAATGCAGCCTCTCACCTGCTCAGTCATCCTAGCAATTAATTTTATTGATATTTGGGGGTCTGAACTTAATGTGTATTTGATTAAATTGACCGTTTTGGCCACTATAAGCTTTGTAGCAGTTGTGTGTGTCAAGGAAGTAGAAATTGGGCAATGGAGACTATTTTAATTTTGTTGCCATTTTACCACCATAGTATGGCTGCACCCACCCATTAATGTTCATGGTAAAAGGTTCTTTTTGGCTTAAAAAAATATGGTATAATATCAATCTCTGTTCATGTTGCTCTAAAATTAAAATAGGCAGCTTTGTCCAAGAAGTTTTGTTCACATGTCCAGCCTTAGTGCTTAGGTCTGTTTTTATAGCCCAGCGATATCCCTGTTGGAGGAGAGAAATGATCTGACAGCCCCTGGACATGTTTCTTACCTTTTCTTGTTTCTTACCTCCCTAACCCAGCAGGCTTTCCTTAATTAACACTGAGTCTGATTCAGTATAACAAAGACTAGCAGAAGCAATTCTTTGTCAGCAGACACCCTTTTATGCCTTAAATATTTTTTATTTTTCCAACATTTCAAGGTAGTTTGAAGGTCTCCCATTTTCTCATGAGGGCTGGACATGAATGCTCAAGAGCGAGAATTGTAATGGCATCTTTCTGATTAAAAAGACAGCTAGTGAAATCAAGATAGAACATCAAATTCAGAGACATCATTAACGGATTCTATTTCGGTTAGGTCTAATCTTCTGTGGGGTCACTATGTTGCCTTCAATGAGTCTGACCATTTTATATCATTTAGATTGAAACAGACTCATCATGTCACAGGCAAATAGCTTTATCATATTTAATTTACCCAACACCATGTAGTAATCCCCGTGGTAATTTTCGCTCACCAGTGCTTGAAAGCATGCTGCAACAAATAAATCATCACAGTTGCAGGTATACTTAACTGTTAGTTGGTGCCATGGCAGAAAAATTTGGCAAGTTACTGCAAAATGCTAATTACACTAAGACAATGTAAATGGCTTCATCAAAAGCAGAAAGAACCAGATGGCAGGTTTTATATACTGTATCCTCATGTGTTAGGAAATAGGGTATGAAAAAGGAAGGAGGAATAAAGGCAAGTGCCTGCATCTTAATGGGGACAGGCTAAACCTCCAATTGAGGAAGCTGTCTGGAAGAGGGGAACATTGGAAAGGACATTAGTGTTGACATGTCTCATAATGCCATCCAGGATGTAGGTGTAATGGTAGCCCAGCTGCTGTCCCCAGCTTACGATACCAGAGCTAAGTGACAGCCAAAGTGTAGCTGGGGTTTGGGAACTTATCTTAGAGGGGATTCTCTGGTTAGGTTGGGCTGCTGCCTACTGTAGAACATGGCTGTGATTTAGCCTTATTAGAATACAAATTTGAAAACCATTTAAAGAGAAAAGTGTTTGAACAGTAATGTTCTTCCTCGATTTCCACTCCTTACTATTTCATCTGTGTGTATGTTGGTTGTTGTTTCTCAACAAATCAATAAAAACCACTATTTATTCTATTATTATAAAAGTAATAATCCATAATTAAATAAAATTTGGAATATGTCAAAGGAAGATTAAAAATAGTTCAATACTTTTAACAATAATGATTAAAAAAATAAAAACACAAAAGGGTTGCAGCCGTAATATGATCATTATTAATAGGTAGTTTACTATAGCTAGTTTAGAATGTTTTTTTACCTTTATGCATTATTTTTAATTGAATAATAATTGGCATATAATATTATATTTGTTTCAGGTGTACAACAATGATTCAACATTTAAATACATTTTGAAATGATCACTACATTGAGTCTGGTAACCATCTGTTACCATACAAACTTACTATAGATTATTGACTATGTTTTCTACATTATATCTCTATGATTTGATGTGCATTTTTAAGCTTAATTTTCATGTAGATGGGCCTATCCAAAATCATATATTAAATATTCTGCTAAGAAATCATCATAAGTTCAGTCTACATAATTACATTAGCAATAATTATGCTTTGAGCTGGAATGCCATTTCATAGACAGATATTATTCCATAACTTTTTACATAGCCAATTTTCAATGGATATATAATATTCTTCTGCTTAGTTATAACACATTTAATTAAGCATTCTCTTACTGTGGCACATTTGTTTTAAATGTTAACAGTGCTTTCTTTTTATATTTAAAAAAAATTAAATTGTGACTTTACATTAAAATTTGTGTTCAACTTTATAAACCTTTACACAGGTTTTATTTTATAAATTTAAAATAAACTTTCACAAACATAATTTTTAATTATCACATTTGTATTTAATGGCCACATTTTTAAAAATCAAAAGTTCTAATAATATTTATCTCTTTCTTTGTGTTTAGTCTCATAACATGTATCTCTTCCATTTTTTTTACAATGATAAATAATATCTTGACTTATTAATTAATTAAAATGTGTGTATATGTCAAATATATATAAAACACCAGGCTAAACTGGTTGTCTTTCTATATAAGCTTTTCCAATAGGAATCTTTACTTAGGAAAGATGTCTAAACTTGGTGTCATTGGACAATAGTGGGTGCTTCTAAGGGATGGGGTCGAGGTTGCCAAATGGCTTTGGGAAGGGCTGTTACTAAGCTGTTCTGCCACCAGCATTTCCTGAGTGCTCATTTCACCTCTCGTAGGCAGTCAGTCAACTAATATTTTTCCCTTGGGAGAAGGTAGAGACAATTGGGCAAAGGACCTGATTAGATCACAAATAGGTGTACTGGCTTTGTTTCTTCTGAGGATCCTTCTTGCTTGCTGCCCTGCATTGAGCACTGCAGGTTTGGGGAAGCTCAGGAGTAAGGCAAACTGCAGTTTCCAAATCCCAGAGCTGGTCCAGTGGGACCATAGTCCATCCAGGAGACCCATTTCCCCTGCAGCAGAGAAAAGTGATGGGGGCCTGTTCCAGGAAGGGACAGCTAAGGAACCTGCAGTCTGATTCCTAAGGTCAGAGTAAGCTCAGGGATGACTCAGGTCAAGAGCCCTATTAGCTGCAAATGCTCAATCAACAATGCAAAGTGAAGCTCTGGCCTAGAGGCCAGGCACGATGCTCTCTTTAAAAATAATAATAATAATAATAATAAAAACAATAGCATTTATGAGGGATATATCACATGCCAGACTCTGTTAAGCTTTTTAGGTTATTTATCATTTTTCATTCTCCCAACAGATCTACAGGTATGGATATACTACATCCATTTTACATATAGACTAGGCTCAGAGACTAAATAACTTTTGCAAGTCACATGGTTTGTATAAGAATTAGAATTTGAACTCAGAGCTTTATAATGCAAGCTTTCAAGTACTATCTTAGTTGGGTTACCCAGAAGCTGACTCTGAGATGAGAAGTTGTATAAAAGTGACTTATTAGAAAGGTTCCAGGGGAAACTAATAAGTGGGAGAGTAAGACTTAAAAGGGAGGAAGGTAAGTGAAGTTGTGGTATCAAGCAAAGTCCCATGGAGATAATGTTGGCCTAATCCTCCAGGAAAACTGGAGATGATAAGGGTAACACTTTAGAGTTGGTCCCAGAGGAGGGGAGGGATCTTGAGTATTCATACCTATGAACCCACCAATCCTTTTTTTAAATTTATTTGCTTTTATTTTTTCCATTTTTAAAGTTTCTTTATTGATTAAGGTATTACATATGTGTCCTTATTCCCCATTAACCCCCACCTCCCATACATGCCCCCATACCCCTGTTGTCTGTGTCCATTGATTGGACTTATATGCATGCATATAAGTCTTTTGGTGATCTCTCCCTCTTACCCCCACCCTCCCCTACCTTCCCTGAGGCTTGACATTCTGATTGATGTTCTTCTTTCTCTGGATCTATTTTTGTTCATCAGTTTATGTTGTTCATTATATTTCACAAATGAGTGAGATCATGTGATATTTATCTTTTTCTGCCTGGCTTATTTCACTTAGCATAATGCTCTCCACCTTCATTCATTTTGTTGCAAATGGTAAGTACTCCTTTTTTACCACAGTGAAGTATTCCATTGTGTATATGTACCACAGTTTTTTAATCCATTCATCTGTTGATAGGCACTTAAGCTGTTTCCAAATCTTAGCTATGGTGAATTGTGCTGCTATGAACATAGGGGTGTATATATGCTTTCTGATTCGTGTTTCTAGTGTCTTGGGATATATCCCTAAAGTGAGATCACTGGGTCAAATGGGAGTTCCATTTTTAGTGTTTTGAGGAAACTTCATACTGTTCTCCATAGTGGCTGCACCAGTCTGCATTCCCACCAGCAGTGCACTAGGCTTCCTTTTTCTCCACATCCTTGCTAGCACTTGTCATTTGTTGACTTGTTGATAATAGCCATTCTGACAGGTGTGAGAGGGTACTGCATTGTTGTTTTGATTTGCATCTCTCTCATGATTAGTGATTTTGAGCAGGTTTTCATATGTCTCTTGGCCTTCCTTCTGTCGAAAGGTGTCTATTTAAATCAGTTGCCCATTTTTTTTTATTGGGTTGTTCATCTTCTTTTTGTTACGCTGCATAAGTTCCCTGTAAGTGTTGGAGATTAAACCCTTACTATTGATATCATTGGCAAATATGTTCTCCAATGCGGTGGGCTTTCTTGTTGTTTTATTGATGGTTTCCTTTGCTGTGCAAAAGCTTTTTATTTTGATGTAGTCCCATTTATTTATTCTCTTCAGTTTCCATTGCCCTAGGAGTAGTATCAGTGAAGAAATTGCTTTGGCATATGACAGAGATTTTTCTGCCTATAGATTCCTCTAGTATTTTTATGGTTTCCCATCCATAAAAGTCCTTGGCCCATTTTGAGTTTATTTTTGTGTATGATGTAAGTTGGTGGTCTAGTTTCATTTTTTTTTTTTTTGCATGCATCTGTCCAATTTTCCCAACACCATTTATTGAAGATACTGTCTTGACTCCATTGTATGTTCATGCCTACTTTGTCAAATATTAATTGAGCATAGTGATTTGGGTGGATTTCTGGGTTCTCCATTCTATTCATTTGATCTATATGTCTGTTCTTGTGCCAATACCAGGCAGTTTTGAGAAGAGTGGCTTTGTAATACAGCTTGATATCTGGTATTGATTCCCACCTACTTTGTTCTTCTTTCTCAGGATTGCTGTGGCTATTTGGGGTCTTTTTTATTCCAGATGAATTTTTGGGAAGTTCATTCTAGGTCTGTGAAATATGCTGTTGGTATTTTAATGGGAAGTGCATTGAATCTATAGATTGCTTTGGGAACCCACCAATCCTTGGTTAAGGGTTTCAGGAATGGGGAATGAGCAGAGGCATAAATGCCCAGACACTTCCTGACCTCACTGAGTACATCCAAAGCAGATCCTGGCAGCCGGGATGCAACCTTCCTAAAGGGACATAGATGCCTATAGCATGCAGGCACTGTCTCTTGCTGGCTTATGAGAGTTAGTGTTAAATTGTTAGGAATTTTGCAAGCTGGTTAACATCACATTGATAGCTGAAAATCAGCCATTGAAATAGTTACACGATGGAAATTGGCTAACATTACAAATTAGGGCTTTCCCAGCCCCAGAGGTGGTTGTTAAATATCTACATATCAGCATACCATTGCAGGTGCTGACTATCAGGAATGAAAGGAAAACACACTGGGCCTCAGTGTGCAGTAAAATGGCAGTGGTGTCTGAGGAGATGTGGATGGAGCACTGACAGCATCTGCTGACTACAAATGGAGCAGGAAGCCCATGCCAGCCAACCCACCCACAGGCAAAGCAGAGGGTCTGAGACAAAGGGAACTGGTGAAAAGTGAGGTGACCAGCTGGATTTGAGTACCTGAACCTGGAGGTGGTCTGGGTAGGAGAAATACCAGGCAGGCAAAACCAAGGAAGAACTAAAGTAATTACTAACTAAAGTATTGAGCACTTCCAGTGTCAGGCACTGCACTAGATACTTTACTTTGATTATTCTTCATAGGAGCCCTAAGAGATAGATGAGATCATCATCATCATCATCATCATCATCATCATCATCACTGTATTCACCATTATCATCTTCATCATCCTTTTTTTTTACAGATGATGAACCTGAGATTTAGAAAAATAAAGTAACTTGCCTAACTTCATAGGGGGATATCTTAGCTTTGAATACCTTAAGTCAGATTCTAAAGGCAGCACTTTTAATAAAAAAGCTGGAATCCCTCTTTGGTCTACTCCCCATGAACTGAGGCAGCATTCGGGGGGGGGGGGGAACAAGATGGTAAAGGGTAAGGGGTAAGGGTATGCCCCAAGAGTACATGGCCTGCTTCGCAAAAAAGGAAGTGTAGAGGGAGCATGGGAGCCCAGAGTAGTTATGCCTCAGAGTTGTGGGGAGGATGTTACCCAAGCCCCATCAAGTGATGGAACTTCCAGTGGAGGTGGACTCCTTTCCTCTCATACTCAGCTCAAGACTGGGTCCCAAGAAAGAGACAGGCAGAGGAGACCTTGGAGAGGAGCTGAGCCTGCAAAAACATTTACAGCCAGGCTGTCTGAATTCTCTTGTGGCAACAGAGATTAATGTCCCTCTTATTTTCTGTGGTTTTATTTGCTGTGAGAGCCACCACTTTGCAAAAGTTCCTCCTTTCTTTGGTTTGTCCATCCCTGGATTGATTGGTGGTCAGCAGCGAGGATGTGGAAGGTTCTGGAAGGCTGCCACTGTAGCTTATTCCTGCCATATCTGCCCTGCTAGGCCCACAGGGATCCCTTGACATAAATAGTTTTGTAGAAGGGAGTAATAGATGGACTTGCCCTTGTGACATAGTGGATATGTATCTGGAAAATTCATTTGAACATTAGCATGTTGCAGCTTTATGTTTGGAGTACTTTTATCCTATGTTTTATCTTATAACAGTCTAAAGCTGCCTTTTAAGTGTCACAGATTTCCAAGGCATTTAGTACTTTCTTCTATGTATGTCAATTCATGTGTCTATATGCTCACTATTATGAAGTAACTTCACTGAAGTAAATTGAAAATACATTACATTTTTTCTTCTTCTTAGTTCATCCAGGAGTATTATTTTCCTTTATACCTAAGTAAATAGTTAGTGGAATTGCCTTTTTAACAAAATCTGTTTGCTTACCACTAGGTCAAGAGTGTTTGGTGAGTGTGTGTGTGCCCTTGCATGTCTTTTGTGTAACAGAAGGATATTGGGGGAGATAACTGCATTAAATGGGAAGGGGCAAGGTCATGGCTCTCATCCTGTCTTGTCACACAGGTACCTTTGGCAGCCCTAGTGAATCAATCATTCCCCTGAGGAGCCAAACACATCTGTACATGTGTATCATGTTAGCTCCTCCTCTCCCTGACAGGTACACTTTTGGGGATGCAATCTCTGCCCTTCTGTGCCAAGAGCAAATTCATTTTGCCCATGATTTCTGAAGCACAGCTGAAACATTGACTTAAAATCAAGCAATGGTTGGTCTTTGCAATTCATCTATTGTAATTCCCAGAATCCTGCTCCCTTTCCTTGTAGGAATTAAGTGTGTTGGGCAGTCAGTAATATATATTTGAGGGGAAAACCAGAGATATGGACCCTAAGTGCAACAGAATTGGTTTATTTGAAAGTTCTGTCTCCTCTTCCCATGCTAAAGTTCAGGTCAGGACCTGGGGATTTACAAAGGTAGAGGAGTTTTCTCTCCCTTTCTCTCTGATAAAGGGTGTAGCAGGCTGGAAACAACTGCTGGAAAGCAAGGGATATAATATTCAGTCATGACAAGTCTCCAAAGGATAAATGACAGCAGCCCATGCAATGTGCCTCCTGCACACATTAAACTGACTCTTCTCCTCCACACCCAGGCTGACATATTAGTAAATTGATTCTAGGTGATGCTGACATTTTGTAATTATCACTATCTATAATTTTCATCTGGTCCCATTGAATATTTTGATCATTTAAAATAGAGTAGCATACCTAACAGTGGTCATTAGTTTTCCTCAAGGGAAAATTCATGGTTTAATAAATTCACATTAGAAATAACTTACTAAAATTACAATTGGCATGATTAGTTTCCCTTTTTTTAATAAAAAAAAAACACGAAACAGTCTGATTTTATCCAAACTGATAGCTCTTCTCTTTTAAACTGGTCCATTGTTTTTGTTATCTCAGAGGAAGGAAAGAGGTCTCTAGCACAGTAGTGGTAATAAAAAATGTAATAACCCAATACACAAAAACAAGGGTTGTGTGTCATTTTACATTTGGCAATAGCAGAGTACTGTACGTTCTCTTATTTTCTGACTAACTGTTGATTGGAGCAAGGAAAGTCGTGTGGCTTCGAAACAAGGTCACATTTGCGGGAGTGGGTCCTCATCCTGCAGTCTAAAAGGGGCTGTTTTGTGAGGATTGCCTGAGAAGGCAGGCAATTCTGGGCTTGACTTCCTTATTTCCCTGGATGTCAATTATTGTTTAAACGCATCTTCTGCAGCTTGCCTTTATATTCATTTTAGGTTCATTTCTGAAGATTAAAGGGGGCATTTTAATATGCAGGAAATGATTTTTAAAGGTAAGGAAGTAGATTTGTTTATTGCCAGGGCATTGCTGTTTGTTTGGTTGCCATAGGGAAACATTTCACCTATTGGCTGATTACCCAAAGTTTCAGCATTCTCCATATTCCTTCAGCTCCAGGGAATGCAGGCCATAAAGGACCTGCCTACTGTTTCACTTGCTGGCAGTTCAGGTTTTGTGAGTTTATTAAGGGTTTATTAGTTGAGATTATTTTACTGGAAGTAAGCTATATTGTTGATGTGCATATTGGCACCTTGATGGCTGAAGTAATTCTTTATTCATTCATCTAGCTACCTACCCATGCACCATCCTCACTCATCAAGCATCCATTTATTCTCTTTCTCTTCACCAATTTATCACCTATGCATTCATCCATTCACTCACTGAGCCATCCACTCACCCAAACATCCATCTACTCATCCAAGTATACAACCATTTATCCACACATCTGTTTATGTTTATCTATCTATCTATCTATCTATCTATCTATCTATCTATCTATCTATCCATCCATCCATCCACCTCTATATCTATGTATTCATCCACCCATTTATCTGTTTATTTATCTATAAGTCCATTTATCCACTCATCTTTTTTATTCACCTACCCACTCACCAACCATTTCATCCATCAATATACTCTTTAATCTATCCACATGAAACCCCCACCTTTAAAATAATCAGTTAGAAAACATTTACAAATCCTGGCCTTCTCTCTATTTTATTCCTACTGTTGGTGAGTCTGCAAGAATCCTAACAGACTAACTGCCTTTCAACTCTAAGTACCTGGCACTCACCTCTGCACAGGGGCCTGAATGAGGCTTTATGACTTTCCCAGAGGCCTCCAGTCTCTATTGAAACACAGCAGCTGTTACCAAGGGCAACTACACTTCCCAAATAAGAGCATAGGTTCTATGGAGCTTTCCCAGGTGCTGTGGACACTGTGTTGCCAAGAAATAAAAAAAAATGCCCGAGACCCACACAGTCTCTTTCCCCCATAGCATTGAAATAGATTGGAAGCAAATGCTTGTTGACAACAGGTGTGGCTCAATATGAGAAAATGCTCCATTCTGTTTTGGCAGAGTTGGCACCAAGGGATATTTCCTGTGGAAGGAATGTGCTTTGAGGAGTATGGGAGAACGATACCAGGCCAGAAAGTGCTCAGTTCCTCCCTTTTAGGGATAAAGGCCCCACATCTCTGGGAGCAAGTGTTCCTAATAAGATCAGAGGTTTCCAGGGCTAGAGGAAAGTTAGGTCAGGAAGGGCGTGCTTCCTGGCCAGGAAGCTCCAAGCAGCTGACTGATTGGCTCTGTGTGATGGTGGGTAGTGGCTGCATCTTCATTAACTCATCTAGATTAACCTGCTCAGCAGAAGCTTGCAAAGCTGTGTGAGCCTGCCTCTGCTCAGCTGGAGTCAGAGATTGGGCAGTCAGGGTACAGAGAGGCAACCTCCAAGAGGTAGGCCGCAGCCCTGAGGTGACTTGACAGAAAACTCAAGGGCATAGAGAAGAACTTTTTATTTGTTTGAAAAATCTTCCCACCAATTCTTTCTATCCCTGAACTGTCTTAGGGGCAAACGTAAGTTCTACATTGAACTAAATGGAATTGCTTGCTAGATAAGATTCTAATTTCAATGACAAGACTGCATGGTTTTCTATTGCTTTGGGAAGTCCCTCCTCATAACTGTGAGAGCTCATCCATACCCAGGGCTTTATGTGGAATTTCTAGAGAAGCATGGAAGAATAGGGAGAAATATAAGAGGCAACGAAGGCTCTCTTACCAAGACGCACCAGTCATCAGACTGTTCTCATAGATGTTCGAGATTGAGTTAAAAGTAGGAAAGAAATAGTGGAGATAAATAGAAGGAAAAAAGTTGTTTTAATTTTGAAGACTATTGTCACTGATTGCTAAGACTGAATCCAATGTATCAGTATCCTAATGCATTAATTTGAGTGGGCTAAGTTGCAATAACAAATTGACCCTGATATTTTAGATATTTAGCAGCACCGAAGTTTATTTCCTGCTCAAACAACAGCCTGGGTCAGTAGTTTAGGTCCCAGAAACCCAGGCCAATGGTGGCTCTCCCATTTTCAATACATGGCTTTTAAAGTGACCCTAGACATCAACATCCCTGTTAGCCAGAATGAAGAAATATCACAGAGCTGCTCTGAGAGGTTTATATGGTTGGAGTCTAAAAATGGCAAGTCATTCCAACTCAATCATATGACCATCTACCTACAAGGATGTTTGGGAAATGTTGTCCAGCTGTAAGCCCAGATGGGCACTGATTTGGGTGGGCAGCTAGTGGTTTCCTCTACATATGGCTTTCATCATTATTGTTAGACCCCCTCTTTTATTGAGGGCCTGCTAGGAGCCCTGCACTGTGCTTAGGAACTGGGGAATAGCCCATACATGGTTAGAACCTAGGGAATGAAGAAAAATTGCTAATGGCTTATTATAAAAACTATTAGTGACCATTTTTATACAGGCTATAAGGGGAAACTACAAGGCACCATGAGAGCTGATAACTATCTCTAGGATGAAGTGAAGGGGAAGCAAGGAAGGTTTCCAGGAGGAAATTACATTTATTTACCTATAAATAAATGTTAAAAAATTATTTACATTTATTTACCTATAAGCTACCATAGGAAGACAGAAAGATTTATCCAGTTAGAGGCATAGCAGAAGGGCATATTCAGAGGAAAATGACTGCTGGAATAAGAGAAATAGATTGGATTGAAGAAATATGGTAAAGACATTATGTAGGGCTCTCTTATCCTATATAATAAAAACATATTATGCAAATTGTCCCCTTGACCAGGTGTTGTCTGGGAGTTCGACCAGGCCTCAGCTAGCCATTGCATCAGGCGACCAGGGGAAGGGAGGAAGGTTCCAGTGGCAGCTGCAAACTTTGTGCTCTGAACCTCTAGTTTAGACATAAGTTAGAAAGGCAGCCCTAAGGTCCCAGGTACATAAGACTAGGTTAGCACTTGGCGCATTTGAGAATTTATCCTTTTCTCTGTAGTTTTATGAGCTTCTTAACTTCAGGCCTACTTAATAAAAGTCAGCTCTTTAAAATGGATGTTCAGAGCAGCTCAAATTTACCCTTAATCTGCACTTATGTGGACTTTGATTAGTATGCATAATAGAGTGGTATACCTGACATCCACAGCAGGATATTCCAACACCAGTAGAGAGGTACAAGATAAATCCTCCAAGTTAGTGACTAATTAATCAAGCTCTTGATTTTAATAACATGTACCGTCTGTTCAAGATTCATCTCTCTATAATCTTGTACTCTACTCTATAAATTTGATAATCAGTAAAGTTACCCATGGATTCCTAATCTAATACAATTTATTTCCTTTCTTTTGGAAAAGTTTGGAATTTAGGCATATTTGAATAGCTGTATGAATGGAGGCCAAATGGAGGAATGTGTGTTGTTTTGTCTGTCTCAGAACCCATCATTAATATTTCAGGATAATCTGTGGGACAAAATTGACACGCTCATTGTAAATAAAAACGTGTAAACTCATTTCTAGAAACATCTATGCCAGAGAGCATGATTGCAATGAATGTATCTGTGCTCTTCCAAATCAGAAAACTATTATTTTCAAGAGTAGTTGGATAAGAATCATGACTACTTAACAGTTAAACATGCCTCACTATGTGTGGCCTCAAAGAGTTGTAAATTAACGGTATATGAGTCATGACTCTACTTATTTGGAAGAGGTAGCTCTATAAAATAAAATACAGTTCACTTGTAAAGAGCTCATCTATATCACGTGATAAAACAAAACCATGGCCTTATTGCTGAACACTCTTCTTCATTGAGGCCAGTCTCATCTGGGCAAGGTAAATATTTTTAGGTGGAATTCTTCTGGAAACATATTCTCCAAACTTTTTAAATAATTGATTTGCTTTTTTTGCCTTACACATTTATATAGCTAGGCATGGTCAATCTCCTGGCATATGTTACATTGTTAAAAATAGAATCTCCCCTCCTCCACACAAAATCACCAACAGAGCATATGTCCGGGGTGGAGAAACAAACATACATAAAAGTGTCCCATTTGACTCATTACATTATTTGGAAGAAAATGTCATTAGAAAGGATGATGTGAGTGGGTTGATACTGATGAGGAAAGGGAAATTCTGAGTACTTACTAAGTACAAAGAATTGTGCTGTGGGCTTTAATTATGTAAAATGTAAAATAGTTTATGTGATGCCTTTTGAGAATTTATTATATGTGAGGCATATGCATCACCTCACTTAATTATTAACACTAACTTCAGAAGTAGGAATTACTATAACCCTGAATTTAATAATTAGAGAGATATGTAACCTAGAAAAGTTAAGGAGTGAATGGATTTTCATAGGGTCTCATAGCCATTGGGGGAAGGCAGGACCCAGTCACTATCCAGGGGGAAGGCAGTCCTCAGTCACTATCCAGGAAAATGACTGTTTATTTATTTATTTATTTATTTATTTATTTATTTATAATTTATACCATTTGGCTTAAGAGATATATGACTACAATTTGACATTCTATTCTATGAATTTGGTGACCAATGAAGCCACCCATATATTTCTAATTGATGACAATTAATTTATTTTCTTTAAGCAAACATAGTAATCAAGATGTATCCCAGTGACTGTATGGAGAGCGATGGAAGGAGAGGGTGTATGTATTTTATTTCAAATAACATCAAAGATACTTCAGGATAACCTTAAAATTAAAATCTGAAAATCTAAAACCTGACACATATGCTACACCGTGGATTTGGAAGATGTAGCTCTATAAAATAAAATACAGTTCACTTGTAAAGAGCTCATCTATATCCCAATAAATGGGAGAATGGTGTCATTTCCCCCTCAAAAGTGTTCCATTGCTACATATCATTCACATGATGTAAAGTTATCTCCAAGAAGTATACTCTAGCCTTTGCACACACCTGGCCCTCTCCAGCATCACCCTAAGGAGACCATCCCTCCACAAGTTACAACTGCTGTTTTTAATACCTATCTTAGGGAATTAGACTGAATTAGTTCTTTGTGTTATTAACTGGAGGAGCACTTACATTTTCTGACATCTCTAATCATGGAGCTTAGGGAATAACAGATCATTTGCATGAAATTACCCCTCATTCTATCTATAGGCTTAGCTGGGAGTTTGTGAATTTGGCAGAAGCCAGCAGAGCTCACAGTTAATAACTTCCTCTCTTGCCAGATTCTTTGGAACAGGGTGCATTAGAGTACTGTGTGACAAAGAGCAGGGCAGATCCTTAGATGTGAAGCCCAGGAGATACTATTTACATCCAATTAAAGAAGCAACAATCAGTGGCATTACTCACATGTACGACTTTTAATACCTTTTGGCTCATTAAGCCTTTGGATCAACTTTTGTAGGACATGTTGGCAAGAACATGGGTAGGGCTTGGGCACAGGTACAGGTGAACTTCCAGGTCCAATTGCCCACCAGGTTATCAATTATGTTTCCTTTTTGGACTTGCTTCTGTGCTCCAAAGGAGTTATCATTTGTTACTTTGATTGTCTCTTATCACATCATCATAGCTAAGGAGCTCAGGTTAGATTCAGGTTGATAAAAGGTTGATAGGATAAGCCCTGCATTTGGCCTTTTCCCTCTCTCTTGGGGATTTTCCACTACCCATCCCTCAGGGTGACTTGGAGGGGTTGGGAGGCAATCTGTCTTCAGTTTCTATGTGGTTGGCTTGCTCAAAGAAATTAGAGATGTCACAAAATATCAGTATCTCTCTGGTTAATTACACAAAAAGCTAATTTAGCCTGAATACCTAAGCCTGGGAGTTAATGAGAGTGTTTGTGAACTCATGAGGTAGTGTCTTCTTAAGGTGATGCTGGAGGATATATAGTGTATGAAGGGGCCATTGTACCCTGTGAGAAGATAAAGCTCACCTTTGAGGATGACTCAGAATTATATCAAGAAGGTGTCTTGAGAATGGATGGTCCAGGCGTGGTGGTGTGCCATTTAACAGGACACTTTACCTCCTGAGTGTTCAGTTTGAGAGCTGAACTAGAGAAATAGTTTCAAATGGCATTCTGAGTTGCAGAAAGATAGGATAGCAACAGGAAATTCCAGTGTGAAGGACATCCCTGTTTCTAACAGAGCAATTCACTCTTTTAGTTGTTGTTTGTTTTAATAAAGAGATTGTCAGTTAATATTGTATTTGAAAAATAGAGTTACTGTACAAAGCCCACAGATCTAAGTGATTTCTTCTGACTCTGGGAGTCAGGCCATCTGCAGGCCAGTCTTCAGATTCTGAGAGCTTTCACATTTCAGGTCCCAATTTTAGGCTTCATTTCTGATCAGTCTGCACAGTGAGTATCTCCTTTCTGTGGGCAGGCATTGTGGACATACTCCAGGAGAACTGGGATGACAAAGCAATAAGTAGGCATTTTCCAGTCTTGATACCCTCTGGCTCAGAATGGCTCCCACCTTCACTTAAAGGGAATGTTTCTTCTTTAGCTGCTACTCCTTGTGACACGAAGGATTGCTTCCTTATCTAAACAGTCCTGGAGCTCTAGGTGGAGACTGACTTACTGATTAGTGGAATTTAAAATTATATTTCACACACTCACACACTTCTTATAAAATACATTGAGAGAATGTAGTATGTCTATATTGAATGCTTTAGATCAACATTTCTAAAATATAGCTTCTTGACATAGCAATAAGAATTAGATAGCAATAAGAATTAGCTGGGTTCTCATATTTATTTCAGCATTCAGTTTGTTGTAATATGATGTTTTGGTTGAAGAAAAGCCTCACACAGATATGTAGTCGAAAAGGGATGGCCATTTTAATAGTCTTTTTATTTTATTATTTTTTTAAATTTTTTAAAAATATATTTTATTGATTTTTACAGAGAGGAAGAGAGAGAGACAGAGAACTAGAAACGTCGATGAGAGAGAAACATCGACCAGCTGCCTCTTGCATACCCCCTACTGGGGATGTGCCCGCAACCAAAGTACAAGCCTCTCACCGGAATAGAACCCGGGACCTTTCAGTCTGCAGACCGACGCTCTATCCACTGAGCCAAACCGGTTTTGGCTAATAGTCTTTTTAGATAACTATGGATATTATTCTTTGATACTCAAGAAGTCCTAGTTTTTTATAGGCTACTAGTAATAGATATGTAGAATCTGAAATCATATCAATGAACCTTCTCCCTCCCTTTATTGATTAAAGCATTACAAATGTGTCTTTATCCACCCATTGCCCCCTGTCCCCATTAGGTGAACTTTTTATTTTTATTTTTTTTATCTTTATTTATTCTCTAAAGTTTTACATGTCTCCTATTCCCCCAATTGATACCCCCTCCCCCACAGCCATTCCCACCCCAGGCAAGCCCCCACCTCCCCAGTGTCTGTGTCCATTGGATATGCTAATATGTATGCATACAAGTCCTTTGGTTGCTCTCTAAACCCCCGCCCCCCCCCCCCAATTTGTCTCTCTGGATCTATTCTTGTTCTAATACCCCCTCCCCCCATTTGCCTCTCTGGATCTATTCTTGATCTCACATATGAGTGAGATCATGTGATATTTATCTTTATCCGAATGGCTTATTTTGCTTAGCATAATGCTCTCCAGTTCCATCCATGCTGTTGCAAATGGTAAAAGATCCTTCTTTTTATAGTGGCATAGTAATCTATTATGTAGATGTACCACCGTTTTTTAATCCACTCATCTGCTAATGGGCAATTAGGCTGTTTCCAAATCTTAGGTATTGTAAATTGTGCTGCTATGAACATAGGGGTGCATATATCCTTTCTGATTGGTGTTTCTGGTTTCTTGGGATATAGTCCTAAAAGTGGGATTACTGGGTCAAATAGGAGTTCCATTTTTAACTTTTTGAGGAAACTCCATACTGTTTTCTACAGTGTCAGCAGCAGCAATCTGCATTCCCACCAGCAATGCAGAAAGGTTCCTTTTTCTGCACATCTTCTCCAGAACTTGTTGATGATAGCCATTCTGACAGGTGTGAGATGGTATCTCATTGTTGTTTTGATTTGCATTTCTTGGATAATTAGTGACTTTGTCAATGAACCTTTTATACACTGCATTTTATGAGAGAATAAGACTAAAAATGCAAATAATATCTTGGAATTATTATGAAAACGGTTTTACCCTTATATATCCTTTAGGGATCACTGGGGACATCAAATCACACTTTGATAATGACTGATTTAGGACCATTAATCAAATAGGGGGTAGATTCAGCCTAACTGATTCATCAATTATGTACTCACTGCCTTGATCATACAACACACAGAACCAGGTGCTGGAAAATATGTAAATAAATAATATACAATGCCTGCCTCATTTGGAGAAGAGAAAAACAAGTAATCAACTACATACTAATAAAAAGCCAAATGCAACAAGTGCTTGATAGCTATGAGAGAGAGAGAGAGAGAGAGAGAGAGAGAGAGAGAGAGAGAGAGAGAGAGAGAGAGAGAGAAAGAGAGAGAACCTCCTTCAGAGAATGGTTGGTAGTTAGTTGGTTCTGTAGCATCAAAATTATAGAAAAATAGGGTGAGAAGAATAGGAAATTCAGTTGAAACACCATGAATGCCTTGTTCTTTATTCTATAAGAAAAAATATTTTCATAGGATTTCATGTGAATCAGTGATGTAGGAAGAGTAGTTATCTAGAACTGTAGGGGAGACGTAAAAGAGAGTAACTGGGCACCAGGAGATCCATCAAGTGACAATTGCAATCACCCAGTGACAGCTGGTGTGAACAGTTGCATATGTTTGGAATTGCTAAGGTCCAGAGAACCCACATGGAGGAGACTGAATTAACAGGGCTTGGAAGCTGCAGAGGGGATGATGGTGAAGGAGAGGGAGAGCAGTCAGATGAAGAGTTGAGAGCATTCTTCTCCCTCATCAGATTTCCTAATAATTCTCTATCAGGAAAGTATTATTTTCTCAAAAAGAAATAAATTTCATATGTGTAGACTTTGATTAATACAAGGAAAGAGTAAATTTAGTTCAAAAATAGGAGGGACCTTACAAGAGCCACATGGGAGAAATGAGAATGTACAGGAGAAGAGAAATGAATATGAATAGATTTTTTGAAACACTTAAGTGGCATCAAATCATAGTAAAGAGTATCTACTCTAATGTAGCCATCTAGGGGGATCTGACTCTCCCCTAGAATTCAATCAGAGCCTTATTCTGAGCAATAGCATTGTGCTTTTTATGAGTTCTTTCATTTATTCCTGTCAATAACCCTTTGAGAAGGTAGTGCTGTATCTCCATTTTGCAGCTGAAGAAACTAATCAAAGAGAAGTTAACAAAGAGTAGAAGAAGAATTTGAAGTCAAGGCTGCCTGATTCCAAACCCAAGTTCTTAAAAATCTTCTTTAGACCCCCTCCCTAAGGCTTTATTGTCCACCAACATTCCATATTTCCCTGAACTTGCATGGTTTGGCCTATTGCTTCTTTACCTCTATATTCTTTGTTAACTGCTCTGGCTGGAAATACCCAGCAGTCTCTCCTTGCTTTGACCTCCTCATTTTTACTTTTCTATATATGAGCCATTTATCTCTGAATTTTCTCCAATCTTTGACTTCTTATACTTGTAACCTGAGCTAAGAAATTATTCTACAACTTATCTGTCCTGAAACACAGGATTACTGTCAGACAGGTGGACATATATGCCCATTCCAGGGTGGAAATCATCCCTTATTCATTCTATCATTACTTATTTATTCAAAACCCATTCTCACATGCTTGGGGGATACAAAGTTAAAATATAATAGACCAATAGTTAGTGTTTTTGTGTATAGTGATATCCTATATCCCTCTTAGAGTCTGATAAAAACCATGGATCCATTATTCCCCATTTATAGAAATTTAGTTTATGTACAATTTTAGAGATTTCTGCACCCCCTAAATACCATTTATAAGGCTCTCCAAGTCTGGTTAAGATCCCCTTTTCCCTCCACTAGTCTATAAGACCCTTGAGACAAAAGCTGTGTCTTACATGCCATTGCACCAAGCACCGAGCACCAAGCATAGTCCCCAAAGATTTTTAATCAGGGTGAGTTGAATTGGCTGCATGACCCCATCCTCTGGAGCCCTATATTCATTTTTTGCATTCCTACTATCTTGCCACACTCCAGAAAAGAAATGTATACCTTTGCTAGTCTAATGACAATTAATTTTGAAATTATTGTCTCATGCTTGACTACACACAGGCTGTATGACATCATTACAGACTATAGAGTTCCAAGTGATAATTGATTTTAAGAAAGTCCACAGGTAATGCATGGCATACTCCCAAGGGCTTCCAAGGGCTCCCATAAGAGGGACAACAGCATTGGCCTCTTATGTCAGAAAATCGTGCTTGCTGGCCTGTGTGAGACAGGATGACATTCTGACCAGGAAGCAGTCTTGACTTTGGATTTCAATCTGCCCCTGATGGAGTTATTCACAGATGGCTAAGTTAAATGCAGCGTTCATAGCACGAAGGCATTTCAGAAGCAGCTAAGCAAGTGGCCCATGAAATGGAGGCACTAGAAGCCTCTGGAAGCATCACCAATGCATCACCTAGTGAAGCCACTGTGTCTTTACTTGGTAATGAGCATTTCCAAGGGCAACATGGGGGATTTCCATCAACCTGTGAGAAGGCAGGGTGTGTAGGCATTGTGGACTCAGGAGGGAGTCAAAACAGGCCATAAAAATCAGGAAAAAAAAATGGGACCAGGATCCAAGAAGATACTCTGTGAAAATGAGAGAGAGAGAGACAGAGAGAGAGAGAGAGAGAGAGAGAGAGAGAGAGAGAAACAAACAAAAATCCAGCTCCACCCCTCCTGTCCAAATGAAAAAACATTTAATTGAATGTTCTTTATAGAGGTGAAAAAATACCTTGTGGAGTTCCCAGTGTTTCATTATTAAATTGAATTCTGTATCTCAAGTTTCAAAGACCATTCTCCTGAATGATTATTCTTATTTCTGTGTCAGTGTGCCCCATGCTTAGTGAACCCCTACTGGGCTACATCATTTAAAAGTCAAAACCCTTAAAGTATTTTTACACCCAATATAGTAACAGAGCAAACTTGGTGTCACTCATTTTATTCTCTATAGCCTCCTTCCTCTTGTCTGTTATATAGATTTCTGTGCTACTAAGGATGCTTGGAATCCACAGGGCTGCTCCCCAAACCCTTTCTTAATTCTGTGAAAAGCCCTAGAGAAAGAGATTAGAAGGCTTAGTGGAGGCAGCATTAACTCAGGACAACCATTTAAGTAGAAGATGCTCCTTTCAGAGGTATCCACTTGAAGTTAGAAAAATAAGGGATGGCCTGGGGCATTGGTGAGTGGTTTTAAGTCAATCAGTCTATCAGGAGACCACAGGCCTGTGCAGGGTGGAAATGTTCCAAATAATTAATATTGTCTGCAAAACAGCTTTCAATGAGGCAGACTTTCCTGGAAGAATCAGAGAAGGGCACAGGATATAGACTCTTCCAACAAACTCACCAGTTCTGCAAAATAATCCTCTTTGTTGTTTTTTGAGAACAGTGTAAATCAGTTTCAAATCATTGCAACATTAAGGAAGTTATTTTTGTTTTTCTCCCCTGAGATGGAAATCTGGGGGTGGAGGGGTGGAATATTATTTCAAATATTTTCCTTTCAAGATAAACTAGTCCAGTTGGCTGATAAACAACATAAAATAATTGTTTGAAAATTTCACATCTGACTCACATAGCACCTAGCACATTTTGTTAATTTAGAAAGTATTTGATGATACTGAATCCAATCCCATTTTCTCAAACTTAGGTTTAATTCCTTATGACTGAAATGAGTAGTTATGTTTCAAACCTTAACCAAATCCTATCAAATTAAAGAGTAATATGCAAATTAGCCATCACTCAGCTGCACCTACCAGCCAATCAGGAGGAAGTATGCAAATTAACCCAACCAGGATGGCTGCGGCCACAGAGAGAGCAAGAGGGAGGCTTGGGTTTCCCTGCCGATGGAAGGAGCCAAGCTTTCTGCACACCCTGGCTGGCTGAGGCCTCCTCTTAAGGGTATAAAGTTTCAATTATAGAAGATAAATAAATCCCAGATACCAGGGCCTCTGCTTGGATCACCAGGGGGTGTGGCTGGCCTGCAAACCATTTCAGGCCTTTCACCCAGGCTGCCCCATGTCCCCACCCTGATCCAGGACAACCTTCAGGGAAAACCAGCTGGACCCCATCCATGTACCAGGCCTCTATCCTATCTAATATAAGAGTAATATGCAGATTGATCATCACTTCAACACACAAGATGGCTGCCTCCATGTGGTCAAAGATCCTGCTCCCATGTGGACACAAGATGGCCACCACAAGATGGCCAACAAGGGAGGAAAGTTGGGAGGGACCAGGTCAGCAAGGGAGGGCAGTTGTGGGTGATCAGGCCATCAGGGGAGGACAGTTGGGAGAGACCAGGCCTGTAAGGAAGGACAATTGGGGGAGATCAAGCCTGCAGGGGAGGGCAGTTAGGGGCAACTAGGCAGAGGAGGGAAGTTGGGGGCAAACAGTCTGGTAGGGGAGCAGTTATACATCAATCAGGCTGGCAAGGGGGTGGTTAGGGGGTGACCAGGCTGGCAGGCAGAAACAGTTAGGGGCAATCAGGAAGGCAGGCAGGTGAGAAGTTGGGAGCCAGTAGTCCTGGATTATGAGAGGGATGTCCGACTGACTGTTTAGACCCGATCCCAGTGGGGTCTAAACAGCAGTCAGACATCCCTCAAGGGGTCCCAGATTGGAGGGGTGCAGGCTTGGCTAGGGACCCCCCCACCCTCACCCCCAGTATGAATTTCATGCCAAGGTCATGTAGTACTAGCAAAGCTAGGTAAACTCAATTATCTGATTCTAGCTAGAACCTGTGGATTCCTCCCCCACCCCCAGTCTCTTCCCCCTATGGATGTATAAAGGGAGTACATGGGTCTCTGGATGTAACAAGTTTTCCCTGGAATATTGTCTCTTATTCCTACTCATCTCTTCATTTAGAGCCAACTTCAACACCTCCCCAGAGTGCATTCTCAAAATAACTCCAGCAATTTATTATTTTATTGAACAATCAGATACTGAGTCCCTGTGCCAAGTTAGCCATGAAATCCCACAGAATGTTTTAATATTCCAATGAAGGGGGAGGGAGGTAGAAAGAGTTGGCAAACATTCTCTATACAGGACCAAATAGTAAATATTTCAAGTTTTCTATAGCAGAAGGTCTGTATTACAGCTATTCAACTCTGCAGTTGACAACAGGTGAATGAATGGGTGAATCTTTGTGCCAATAAACCTTTATTTATGGGCACTGGAAAATATTCACTTATGATATTTTGGCTTATTGCACTGAATCCAGGCATGATTTTAAAATAATTCACACCTTGTTAATTCAGAATGGACTGCCTGTGTCTGGAGTTCCTAGAGTTTCCTACTGTGATAAGCATTACACTTTAGTTGCTGAATTAAAACAAGGTTCTGAAGGATCCCAGAGGAAAGTTGGGCACAAGGCAGAGGACTCATGGGTATTGGAGTATCAGCTTTTTATCCAGGGGCAAAAGAGTATTCCAATATTTCCACATGGCTGTACCTGTGCATACTGGCCAAATGTCAGCCTTGCCCACATAGCTTATGGGAGTTTGCCTTTTCCAACTAGAGTGAATGCCCATGAAATACAGGGATTCTGTCATCTTTTCTTTCCTCCAAATGAGCCAGCACAGTGCACATTTGATCGGATTCATCCACAACTATGTACTTGGCATCAGTTACTCCTTATTTGTTAACAATTTGACCTCAAAGTCCAACAGTCCAAATGAGATAAGGTTCCAGGTTTTCTATTGTTCTATCTCTTAATAGTTTTTTTTTCTTATATAAATTACGCTTTTGTTATGGGAAAGAATGGTGACTTTTCAGTTAATTAAGTTTTTCTGTTTACTGTGCATTGCCAAAGTGTGATTTGATAGAACCCAGCTTTGGGAGACTCACTCATATGGAGCACAACTCAACTGTGCTCATTTGCACACCCAAAAGACAGTTCACGAATAATATCACAAAAAGAGCACTGCCACTGTACACTGTCTGCCTAGACCTTGGACCAAAGGTAGCAAATAGGTGATACTTGTGCTGCCACCAGTCACTTACCTTGTTTCGAAATCCATGACTTCCCTCCTTAAGACCTCAGAAAATTTTCATCATATCACTTTAGGTAGCTACTACCAATGGATCAGAATTAACTCAGGAAATTAAACCTGTCACCATCCTGTATCCTGGATGCTGTTTAACTAGAAAACAAAGGGACCTCCTCTACCCCCACCCAGAGAGAAGCTGATAATGTTTTATGTTTAGGAAATAACACATTATTTAGATTCAGGTTCAAATGCTAGTTTAATTTAATGCTCAAGATGTATTTGTCATTTGGGCGAGAATCCAGTGAATAACGTGTGTGTATGTGTGTGTGTGTGTGTGTGTGTGTGTGTGTGTGTGTGTGTGTTTATTTATTTAGATCTGATAACTAATAAAATAGAGAGAGACCTTGGCCTTTGCAGGAGACTTCTTCATTGTGTTCTTATCACTGGTTAGTGCTTGTTTTCTAAGGAGCGGAGTTCATGTGCATGCAGTGATTACTCTGTCATCATATGGGTTCAGATTTAAGATACCATTGGGCTATCACAAAGTAATCAGACACTTCCTTCCTCAGGTATCTCTGTGTTGAGGAAACTTTCTCTGATGACTAAACTATGAGTAAATCAAATACAGACTCAGTGTCTTGAATTGAAATCATGAAAGAAAAAAAGTCTGTCAGTTATTGACTATCTACTGGATGCCAGGTTATCCCTGCAACTCCATTTCACATAATGTAAATAATAACCCCATGGGGTAGCCAGTATCATCCCCATTTTAAAAATCTGGAAACAAGAGCATCCAAGTGATTAAGCATTTGGATAGGAGCTGCACTACCAGAGGCTAATATTAGCTCTCAGGTCTGTTGGTTTCAAAGCCCTTTCCACACTAAAATATTTATGCACCAGATGAAAGCTTTTCTCCCCCCACCCCTTCGGGATTGTTTCTTAAATTTGTAGCTCTGCTTTCAGTATATGGTTTCTTGAAATGTAATGATGTGATTATACTTCTGGTTATTACTCCCCAACATCATTTTAAAAGAAATTGACATATGAGGCTGAAGGGATAATAGCAGGGTGAGTCATAAATGCAGGTCAACCTTTCTAATGTGAGCTTGGTAATGTCTGACTTACACAGAACTGTTTTTAGAAGTCAGTTCCCCATGCCAGGACAGGGGTTATAAGCACAAATATCTACAGAGGCTGGGTAGTTACCATAAATAAGAGCCTCAGACTGGCTCGTGGCAGGAGGTTAGTGATGGGTTTGGGGAGCTGGATTTCCTAGAACACATATGCCAACCAAGAGTAGGGGTCTTGATTCCATTAGGATTATTTCTGGGTCCCAGCAGGAAGACCATGGACAGCTCCAACTGGCTCATTGGAAGAGACCTAATGAAGGAATGTTTGCAAAGATATGGGCAGAGAAATACATCTCCCAAAGTCGCTCTCTCTCTTCTCTTCAATTTCCTGCTGGTGCTCCCCATTTGAAATTTGGAGGGACATCAGAAGATGTAGCATTGGGAGTCAGAAAAAGTTCAAAAATTGGCCAAAGTCTAAGAGCTGCCGAGATAGCAACTTACAGATTGCTCAGTATTTAAAGAGATTGTTATAGTTTACTTTTGAAGGAGAAAAATTGGCCATAACACAAGGAACCAGCCGACTGGACCTGTTTTCTCTTAGATGGTTGTTTATCAGAGTTCCTGGTGGGTAATTTTAAATTTCATGTTTTTAAATGTAATAAAAATAAAAGAATGAGGGAACTGGTTGACTGATTACCTAAAACACCTCTATTTACTTTGATCATTTGTAAAGAATAGTCTTTCCCTTCTATATGTCTGAGACTGGTGTCCTGATAGCATTCCAAGGTCTTGAAACTTATCAGTGGCTACCATGTGTTGTGGTTATAGACTATAGGAAGGTGTGATTGTAGACTGTAGGAAGAATGTGGTTGTAGACTATAGGAGGGGTGTACATATCACTCAGTATTTGATTTTTTTTTTCTTATAGAATTCTTCAAATCTATGTATTTGAAATCATCAACTACAGTTTTCAACAGAGACATGATCAGGAAATATTATTTTCCCCCACCTTATTTCTCCTTTTTTTTCCTTTTCTTCCTTTTTATCCTCTCCTTCTTCATATCTAGAAGCGACATCAGTATCATAGCTAACACTTAACCAATATCTGCCATGTGCCAGGCACTGGGCTAAGTCCTTAAACGGATCATCCTACTTAATACAGATAATAATCCTAGGAGGTGAAAGAGCACAGTTTAATTCTCTTTTTTTTCAGATTCAGAAACTGAGTCCCAGAGAAATAAAGTAATTTGCCCAAAGAAGTTAAATTATTGAGAATTTGGCAGAGGTAAAATTCTAATTTAGGCAGTCTGCAGCAGAGTCCTCACTTAACCTCTAAATTTCACACCTCTTTTAACTATTAAACATAGCATCCACTCAGAAAACAATAGATAAACTTGGAGATAAAAGACTAGTCAATGATCTCTCCTCCTGTTCCCAATTTCTTTCAGCATCTTTAAAAGCACTGGGTTAACAAAGCTAGAGTGTGATCAAAGAAAAATCTAATGCATGGAAGTTTTTGTTGTAGGATTCAGTTGCTTACACATAATTCATTTGTAAATTGATACTAATGAAGTTGGTCTTGAAATATTATATACAGCCAAAATTAGGAGCTTGGCACCAAATCCCCTTTTGGACCACAAATCATTTACTCTTGCCAAATTAGAGTCTAGAGTAATTTACCATAAGATGGGCTTTTAACCCTAAAATCTAGATGTACTTATCAGTTTGCTATGCAAGCACATAAGCATCTAGAAGCAGCTCTTATTAAGAGATGTTTTCAGGACAAACACATCACTGTACTGTTTGTTTACCTCTTAGCCTCCTAATATTATTAATTCCACCTTGTGATAAAGGAAAAAATGAACAGAAAACATTTAGTATTAATTCATCGGGACTCTTTTATTTCCACCAGGGACTTCTCCGAGAACGTTAGTTCAATTCATTTTACCATGTGTAGTCTTTGATGCAGGGAATGTATGTCTCCATAATTAACAGAGATATTTTTCAAATAGAAAAATATTGTTTTTGTCTTTCTTTGGAAATTAAAAAAAAACATAGTGAATATAATTTTCTAAATGCAATATAGATTTTTTTATTTATTTCCAACATGTGTCTCTATCTCCTGATATTATAGATTTTTGCTTATGGCAACTACCAGACTTCTAGCTGTTGGATTGGACAATTTATTGGCTCTTAAATAGGAACAGTGAAACTGCTGCATTGTCATAACTGTTGCAAGCAAAGAGCATCCATTTTTTAAGCAGATGTTTTTTGAGTATTTGCCTACTGTACACAAATGAAATTGCACTTTGTTTTGTTGGTTATGGTTGTTGCCATTGTGATTAAAAGATACATAGACCCTTTGGTTGACATTAATATTGCATATTTGTCTGTCTATCTTGTCAATAAGATAAAGCTTGTCTAATCTTGCCTTCCAGTTATTTGTTTATTTGGGGTTAACCAAATTTGAGATTACATCAACAGTCTTCATTGATTGAGGAAGTTGGCTCTCATTCTGTGGGCTAGATCTTTTTTTTTAAAATTCTATTATATATATATATATGTGATATACATATATATGTGATATATATCACATATTCAGAGATCAAAATAATCTGGCCAATCAGTATATATATAATTTTTATTGATTTCAGAGTAGAAGGGAGAGGGAGAGAGAGATAGAAATGTCACTGATGAGAGAAAATCATTGATTGGCTGTGTCCTGCACACCCCCTACTGGGGATTGAACCTGCAACCTGGGAATGTGCCCTAACTGGGAATGGAGATGTGACCTCCTGGTTCATAGGTCAAGGCTCAACCACTGAGACATATCCAGCCAGGCATATGATTATCTTATATCAAGACCTAATTCAATGGATTTCTCAGTGAGTTTGGACAAATGATGGCTATTCACTTCCAAAAGGTCTTTTTTTGTATTGAAGAGATCTCTAGATGATCCTCTACATATAATCAGAGTTCTTAACTTGAAATTCATGGAACAGAGACTAAGGGATGGACTTTAGGTGAATATATGGTAAATATGCCCCAAATCATATATTATTGCCAGATCCCATTATTTAGAAGAATTACCTAAGATCATTGATTCCAAACCTTTTTGGATCATAAACCCTTTAGTTAATGTGATACTATTTGTGAAATATGTCCACACCTACAGCATTTTGTATACATTTGAAGGTTGGTGGGCAGCCAGGATTGAGAACAGTAAATAAGGCTACTGCTAATGACTATGGAGTCAACAATACTTGACTCTTTAGACTAGGGGTGTCGAACTCAATCAGAGAAGGGGCCAAAATTTAAATCCAGCCTAAATCGTGGGCCGAATGGTTTACTGAACAGTCATAAACTGACAATGTCATAAACTGACAGCGGAGTGCAGTGATGACAGCGCGGTGTGGGCCACATTGCAAGGCCTGGCAGGCTGGATTTGGACCGCGGGCCTTGTGTTTGACATATGTACTTTAGACAATGGTATTGACTCAAGGCAACAAGCGGAGCTAGCATGACATTCTGGGGCCAGTAATCAAGGAAAGTGTAAAAATTAACTGGAAGAAACTAGATAATAAATTGAAAATGCCACTTTAGTTTCTTCATTGAACCCATACACAGTACATAAAATGATTCTAAGTAATTTTTTTAAACCAGAATCTTTTAACAGCTCTTAAACTCTTGTCACTATAAATGTATAGATTGGGATAGGGGTGGGTGCAGTTCTAAAGGTTTGTCATCCACATTCATGCCAAACCCAGGTATCTTAGGTTCTGTTCCCCAAAGCAACTGCTGACACAGGATTCAGTGCAAATAATTTATTTGTGAAGTCACAGGAAACTCCGGTAAGAGGGTAAGAGAGTAAGGAATGCTACAAGGAATGAGAGGAAGGCAATAAATTGTGTTTTGATGGATGTTACCATTGTGGGTGAGTGAGGCTCAGTCACATTGAGGACCTCTGGAATCTGTGTTGAGACACATCAGGGCTTCACTCCCCACAGAGAAAGAATGCTGAGGAATCTGTCGATCAAGTTCCTCTCTTAGGTTGAGGGTTGCTTCCAGGGGCATTACTTCCTGGTTCTTCCAACCCACCATAGGAGTCAGCCACATATGGTCCTGTGGCCACAGAAAGAAAGGTAGATGTTGTGAGACTAATGAGCCCTAAGTGGATATAGGTTGGAGAGTAATAGTGTCTGCTACACCAGCATCACATGTAATAGAGCTGACCCTGATGAAGCAGGTGGCTTCCTCGGCTCTTCAGAATGCTCTTTTCTGCTTTTAGTGGCATCAGCACAACTGGGATAGGTTGTCCATCTCAGGATTTTCTTAGAAGGGAGGCACAGTGGATCTGCTTCTCTCCTGGTAATGTCAGGGTATGATAGGCCTTTAAGGCATAGCACAAGAATGGAAACACCCACAGTAGCAGCAGTATGTCCACAGTGCAGCTTCATCTCCCATTCTCTATCCTGTTCTCTCTCTGGCTGCCCATTTACTCCCCTTTTGCATACCCTGAAGACAATTAATGCACCCTGGTCAAGCACAAGAGATCAGAGAATCTGTCAATGAATGAACAGATTAAGAAATCTGTTCATGTCTGCATGCATATATGCAGTAGAATATTCTTTAGCCATCAAAGATTAAGAAAAATCTCTATATGTAACAACATTGATGAATTTGGAGGACAATATGCTAAGTGAAATAAGCCAGAAACAGAAAGACAAATACTACATGATTCCACTTATATGTGGAATCTAAAGATGTCAAGCTCAGAAACAAAATAGAAGGGTGCTTAGTAGTGGGGAAAATGGGGAGATGTTAATCAAAGGTACAAACTTTTACTCTAAGTTGAACAGCATGATTACTATAGTTAACAATACTATATTGACACTTGAAGGTTGCTCAGGGTGTAGATCCTAAGTGTTCTCACTACACCTAAAAAAGGTAACTATGTGAGGTCATGGATGTATTAATTAACTTGACTTTGGTAAATATATGTGTGTGTGTGTGTGTGTGTGTGTGTGTGTGTGTGTGTGTGTGTATGGTAAATATATATAATAATATATATAATATCATACATCTTAAATATATACATTTTTGTCAATTATACTTCAATAAAGCTGGGGGAAAGTAGAAAAAATAGTGCATAAGGACAGAGGAGCTATGACCAGTGGATATAGCTTTAAAATTGAATATACTGGGGAGAAGTGAAAGTACCTTTACCAAAATATTCAGGCAACATACCTATCTCCCTCCTTTGGCTGCCAGAAAAGTATACTTGGAGTGGCCAAGGAGCAAATTTCCATTTGTTTCCCAACAATCACAGTTGCCTCACTGCCTTCATCTTTCTCATCTGTTTGCTTCATCTTTGCTGCATTCCTCACTTTAAAAACAATTTCCACTGAGGGCCCTAAACAGAATCAGGGATGCTAAAGCATCCATTTAGATCCCTGAGATGGCCTCATCCATTCCTGTTTGTTTGTTTTTCCTCCATCATGCTGTTCTATGGCAGAAACATGGCTGGCCCTGGAGTTCAGTTTGCACAAGCACTCCCTGCTTTAGAAAAAGGCACAGATTGTACTTAAGTGTTTGCTTTGCTGTTTGTTGGCCTGTGCCTCTCACTGACCTTGGGGAGGTCTAGACCACCCTTAGCTCAGCTACCTTGTCCCTGACAGAGATGTGGCTATGGTGCTGGGATAGCATCATGGAGACTCAGAGTTAAAATATTTAAGTTGACTTCAATTTTTAATAATTCTCTTTTATCTTTGAAAGGCTACTATCATTATTTTTAAATATGTTTTTAAATTGATTTTTAGAGAGAGAGGGAGAAGGATAAAGGGATAGAAACATCAATGATGAGAGAGAAAAATCAATTGGCTGCCTCTTGCATGCCCTTCACTGGGGATCAAGTCTGAAACCCAGGCATGTGCCCTGACCAAGAATCTAACTGTGACCCCCTGGTTCATGGTTCAACACTCAACCACTGAGCTGCACTGACTGCTGAAGGGAAACTATAACTTGTTTTCTGGAAAATGCATATCCATTTACACTTGCTTATTAGACCTGCTTCATCTCAGAATGTAGGAAGAATCATGGTATTATCTTTCCAAGTTACTGACTCTCTCAACACCCAAGACTCAAATTATTTGTAATGTCTGAACAGCTCAAACTCAAAAATGTTTTTTTTAAATGCCAGAATGTGAATTTATCATCATTTTTTAAAATAGAAATTTAGAAAACAACTCAAATGTTCCTGCTGTCAGTTTAAGCCTTTAGACATGGTAGACAAAAAATAAAAAATAAAAAAAAACGACAGAGAGAGAGAGAGAGAGAGAGAGAGAGAGAGAGAGAGAGAGAGAGAGAGAGAGAGAGAAACAACAGGAATTCATATTATCAGATCATTATGAGTTTAGGCTCTGGTCCTACTTTATGCACCCTTTCCTTGATTTCCCCAAATGGTGGATTTAATAATTGATGGGTAGAGTCACCATGAGGATTAGTACACATGGCCCAGGACATGACTCATGGTAGACACTCAATATTTGGTTGAATCTTCTCTGCTTCTATCTTTTGGAGTACATAGCAAGTGCTAAAGTTATATAAAGAGCATGATTCCCTAGATTAGATTTTCAGTGAAGGGAATTGATTGATGACCCTTCAATACAGTTAGTGTTGAAAAAGCTGTATTTATATTATTAGATATATTGGGAAATTGAGAAAAAATAATCTAATGTTATCAAAGTATGTGTACCATTTCCTCAAATTTGCTTTTCCACCTTACCTAACTCTATATTTTTCATTTATATTACTCATATTTATTTAGAAGACATCCAAGGTTGGTACATTCACCTTATCCATCCATCTTTTATTATCCAGAGGCTTAAAGAAAAATCATCAACATAAAACACCAAGCATCAATAAGGTTCCAAAGCTCTGGTCAGTGTACTCAGTCAGAGTATTGGCCTGTATGGTAGGCAACCAATCAATGTCTCTCTCTCACACTGATTATCTCCCTTCCACTCTCTCTCTCAAAATAATATATATATATGATCTCGTAGGGTGAGAATCAATAACAATAAAATAATAATAAGATTAATAAGATTCCCAAGTTTGTTATCATAATCAGGAGTGTAAAGTTTTTTTTTTTATTTTTCATTTTCATTATGGGGAGCCTATCTTCACTCCTAACTACCATTATCATGTATTTTTTGTTCATATTAAGACCACAGTATGACAGCTCTTGATGGAGAGACAAGTTTTATAACCCAAGAGGAAGGAGGGCCATGTCCAGAAGAGAGAGGTGCTTATATTATTAAGTTGATTTGTAACCCTTTAAACCAAAAAGTAACAGTAAATTTGTGTATTTTCTGGCTTTTCTACTCATTTGATGATTAAATCCTACAGCTGTCCAAATCTAGTCCTTGGCTTATCTCAGCTATGCAGAGTGGCATGGCTGGTTCAAGCTGTCCATGGAGAAACAGATGAATGAGGCAAAAATCTAGCAAAATTCCAAAAGAGTGTTTGGGCATTATACCAAAATATGGTTTAGGGGCCTGCAGGGATCTGGGACCAGGGCCAGTAGCAGATAGTTAGAGACTGCAATGAGATATGCCCAAATATGAGTATTACAAGTAGGAACACTATTCCATGAATGAGAATCAAAGTCAAAAAGACTTCATAAAAACACAATTTACGGTCTGAGCATGAGAGTCTGATTTCGAACATTTCTCATAGCCTAGTGATTTCTAATGGTGCTTTTCTTGGAGGAAGTCCTGAGAGAGTCTAATTTTATTTTAAAGTGTAGTCTTGCCAGTGTGATGTGGGTGTGCTGTACTTTATCAGAAATAAATGAGAAAGTACTGTAGAAGGTACTGTTTTGTTAAACTCTGGGTAATAAATAAATAAGACAACTGCCCTTGTTTTCTAAAACATTATTGTTGCATCTCTGTTTTGATCACCCTTTCTATTAGTTGGTGAGAACTAAAGTTCATTTATTGCCTCCCTAGTCCCCTAGGTTTCTATCTAATTTCTATTGAGCTACATGCTGCCAGCACGTGGGAGGCACTATGGCATCCACTGAGATGTTAGTTTAGGTATTTGGACTTCGGTCTTCTCATCCCAAGCTTATGGGTGATTGAAGTATTTCAGCTCTCTCTTCACTGTTCAGTCTCTTCCAAAAGCATATGGGAAATGTAGGTCAGAGAGATCAGGGGTCATTGTTCCTTTTATCACATCTGTTGTATTTTTCCTTCTCCTTCCAACCCAGGGAATTTTTTATCTGGGCAATAGGTGGTAGTACCGTGGATCATAATCCATTCTTCTCTGTCATTTGAAGCTCAATATTGTATATCCAGATTCCTTTTAAAATTTAGGGATTGAAATGTAAAACTTTCAGCTCTTAGAACAACAGCAAAACATTTGAATGTTTAAAACTTAAAATTTGATTATTCTTGGTATCTCTTTGTTTTATAGTAACAATATCCATTTCCTGAGGCAAATTATGGGAAATGGGGTAACAAGTATAGGGAAATTTGGGGGGGGGGGTAGATCTCATTTAATTTTTGCTCAAACTTTCAGCCTGCTTGACTGGAACCTCAGTGAGAAATGATGTTTTGTCTTGAGGAGATGAGTCCCAAGCATTCAGGCAGGGAGACCTGAGGAGTTTGCATATTTGTTTTTAGGACTCACATGGAACAAGGATGAGTGAAATATGGCTATGTTTCTTCAGCAGGGAAATTTTAGGTCCACAGAGACAAAGGCTTTCATTATGGCATAGTAAAGAAGAGCAAAGCATAACTGAGGAACACAGAATGTAGATAATAAGGTATAATATGTTCTTGTATATACGAGGGAGTCCTGATGAGATGTGGGTACAGCACTCATCTGGTGGCTGAAATCCAAGGCAATCAGAGGTAGGGGAGGAAGTAGTTGCCTTTAAGAGAACAAGACCAATAGTGTTTTTTTTTTTTCCCAAATGACAAAAAACATCTAGTTTCTAATATATGTTTTTGCATTTGAGACCATTTTTAAAAACAAAAAAACTCAAATTGTTTTTACTGACAACAGACATTGCCAGATTTATCCACACAACCAATGTTCCTAATGTCGTGTAAAAAGGAAGGAATTGGACAGATTGCTAAGAAACCTGTTATTCTACTTGCTTTTATTTGCTTTATCCTGTTGAACAAATGGCCTCTTTCATATTTTTGCCTAAAAGAAAAAGAGGAGTTGAAATTTTTTGGTTGTTTTGCAGAAATAAAATCAGGTGTTTTTTATTGAGGATGGAAGATCATTTCTTTAGCACTTTGGGCAGCATGATAAGTAGGGAGAGGTCTGGTAGCTGGGAAAGGCAGCATGAAAAAGGTGGAAGATTTTAAGGTCAAGGGTAAGGTCCAGGGACCTAGGTTGGAGTGGATGATTGAGAGTTAACACTTAGATATAAGAAAGAAACAGAAGAGTAAAACCATCTAGATAAAAATGACATCATATCTTGATTTTGGTGCTAAGGATCTCTGGAAGATGGACCCATTGACCTCTTGTCTTGAAGACCCCTCCCTGTGGGTCTAAGGATAACTCTCAAGCTAAAAGCTTTATGTGTTTTTTTTGTTTTTTTTTTTAAAGAAGATAAAGGATAGTCTTCATTTTTTATAAGGGTGAACAGAACAATTAACCTCAAGATTTTACCCTCCAAAGCCATAATAAAGTATTTTGTTGTGGAGAAAACTATCCAAGGGTAAACATATGCAACTAGATCCATAGCAATAATTCTTGGGGAATTTAATGAACTCCAGTTTCTTCCAAACTTAAGACATGTACTCAACTATAGCTTGGGTAATTTTTAAACTGTGTTCTTTTTCTCTTAAAATGATCAAAGGGAATTGCTTATTATCCAGGATCAACTTATTAAGGGGAGACAGCATATTTCCTAATTACAGTGTTTCTTGAATGCACATCTTATTGACCTCTAGGCAAGAGGCAAATTGGGAGGAAAGGACAGAACTCAGTAAAAAATCTCAAAGTTTTACTCTGGTTTCCAGCTGACTAGCTCAGTGACCTTGGACAACCCTGTAATCTTTTTTTCATGTACTTCCACATTTGCAAAATGAAATGAGATGGGATAATTCCATAAAATCTTTCTTTCTCTCTGATTTTCTAAATTTTTTTTAGAACTGTTGACTTTTTGCATGCATGAAATAATTTACTTTCTTCTTTGAAAAAATGGAACTCATTTTCTAAGATCTCTATCTCCCTATATTTCTGTTAAGCAAGATCTAACAGCCTTTGATATTTCTTTGTCTACTTTCTAGGGAATTACAGACATAGAATCATTTGATTTTGTGGAAACACTCGGTAAAAAATTGTCACTGAATACCTTATGCTTTTCCACAATGCTATCAGAGCTGAACTCCTACAGCAGACAAGCCAAAGATAACATGAGAGGATTGCAAAGACCAGTAAATAGGAACATGAGAAAAGCTACCACAAAGAAGGTTCTTTCTCTGTCTTTGAGGGTATAAAAATATTGACTTATTTATTAGTAAGATGATTTTAGAAAAGTAACAAGTGAGTACCTACTGTGTACCAGGCACCACCATTAGCCCTCGTTTTGGCTATGCCATCTGCTTTGTAGATGAGACTATTGAGGCACAGGACTCACACGGGAAGTGAGTGGCACAACTGAGGTTTTAACCCAGGGATTTAAGTCAGAAGGTAAATAAAAATTAAATAATCACAGATAAGTAATCACAAATAAGGCTCCTACTACCCCTAACATCCCCTTATTCTTAGATGTCAACAGCATTACCATTTCACTATGCAATGTATATTAGATATCTTCCCATGTGGGAATGCTTCATTTATTTTAATTCTATATTATATCCATGGTGTGGGTCTACCATAAATCACTTTATTTAACCTTTTCTTTATTAATTTTCACTATTAAAATTGATCCTATAGTGGGCATTCTTTTTTTAAAATATATTTTTATTGATTTCAGAGAGGAAGGTAGCGGGTTAGAGAGGTAGAAACATCAATGATGAGAGAGAATCATTGATTGGCTGTCCTGTGCATGCCACCCACTGGAGATCGAGCCCGCAACCCAGGCATGTGCCCTTGGCCAGAATCCAACCTGGGACACTTCAATCCACAAGCCAACTGAGCCAAACCGGCTATGGCAATAGTAAGCATTCTTTTAATATAATATATGATTGCTCATATATATATATTATTGCTAATATATATATATTATTGATTTTTTACAGAGAGGAAGAGAGAGGGATAAAGAGTTAGAAACATCGATGAGAATCATTGATCAGCTGCCTCTTGCACACCCCCTACTGGGGATGTGCCCACAATCAAAGTACCATCCCTTGACCAGAATCGAACCCAGGACCTTTCAGTCCGCAGGCCAACGCTCTATCCATTGAGCCAAACTGGTTTTGGCTATAGTAAGCATTCTTGTACCTGTTCCCATGTGCACATATAAAAGTCTTTTTCTAGATACACATTTGAAATACTAAAAATATACATGTATGGCAGGGCAAAAGTAGGTTTACAGTTGTTCAAATGGAAAATCCTATCTAATCGATGAGTAATATGCAAATTAACCATCACTCTAACACACAAGATGGCTGCCCCCACATGGACACAAGATGGCCACCACAAGAGGGCCTGCAGGGGAGGGAAGTTGGGGGTGACCAGGCCTGCAGGGGAAGACAGTTGGGGAGGACCAGGCCTGCAGAGGAGGGCAGTTGGGGGGAACCAAGACAGCAGGAGAGGGCAGTTAGGGGTGACCAGGCCTATAGGGGAGGGCAGTTATGGGTGACCAGGCTGGCAAGGGAGAGCAGTTAGGGGTAACCAGGCTGGCAGGGAGCAGTTAGATATGGATCAGGCTGGCAGGGGAGTGGTTAGGGGGTGACCAGGCTGGCAGGCAGAAGCAGTTATGAGCAATCAGGCAGGCAGGCAGGCAGGCGGGCAGTTGGGAGCCAGCAGTCCTGCATTGTGAGAGGGATGTCTGACTGCCAGTTTAGGCCCTAATGCACCGGGATCAGGTCTAAAAGGTCAGTTGGATATCTCTCGAGGGGCCCCAGATTGTAGAGGGCGCAAGCTCGGCTGAGGGACACATACACCCTCATGCACAAATTTCATGCACTGGGTCTCTAGTAATATGCTAATTGACAAATAATAATATAAGAATAAACTGGTAAACTCACAGCTGTAAACCTGCTTTTGCATAACCCTGTATATATATAAATTTATGTATATGCATATATATATGTATATATATATATATTTGTGTATACATACATATATGTATTTTTAAGATCTTGCCAAATTCCCCTTAAAGAGGCGTTATACTAAATTACCTGCTCCTCCTCATTTTATGAAAGTTATGTTTCCTTATACCATCACCAACACTTGATATTATCAAACTTTAAATATTTGCCAAGCTATTATTTCATTTATATTTTTCAAGTACATATTCTGATCATGATTGAGTTTGAGCACCTCTCCAGTTATTTTCCTCCAGAAAGAGTTTTCAATAAATAATAGGAGAGCAACTGAGGCCTGTTCTGTACTGTGCAGGAAGCCAATGAGTTTCTTTGCGAAGAGGATGCTGCCTGGTCATTTGACTTGGAGGTCCTGGACACGGGGGAGTGGTAAGATCACGCTCATTAGGAATTCACATGGGGGCCATAAAGGAGGCTGAACAGGTTATTTAAGCATGTAAATGATGGCACTCAAATCTAACAGAATATTAACCCTGAAATCAGGTCTGAATTTACAGCCATAATATCTATCTTTGGATTTGATTTTATGGTTTTACTCTTGATTTATGTGTGTGCCGTACTTAGCATCCCATATCTCAAGCAACATAAAGTAATGGAATTTAGCAAATATGTTATAGTTACCATCTTTGTTCCCAAGAGAGGATTTGGAAATTTGACAAATATTATAGCTTTCATTTTCAGGACCCATTTTCTGAGCAGTTTCACTAACAAGTCTCCTGATTTACCATGCCATTAACAAAAATAATTCTTTCTGGACAGCAGTAAAGAAGTGGATTAGCACAATTTATGACTTTCTTAAGATACAGATAAGGTGCCTGTTTAAAAAAAAAAAAAAAGACAGGTTTTTGATTAACTGATACATAGACTTGCTTTTAAGATACCTCAGTTCATTTGCTGAAAGCTCATCTGTTAAGGACAGTGTCCCTCAAGGAGGAAGCCTGCCACAGCTCCATGTCTCAGCAAGATCTCCTGTTTGCCAACAGTGATTAGGAATTACTTAGTTGCTGACAGCCCTTGTCATTGATTGAAAGAGGAACCCCTTTCTAAAATACTTCAAGCTGAGGACATGGCCCTTAGGTTCTCTCCTTTAAATAAAATGTTATCAAGAGACAACCTTTTGAATGCATACCCAACCACACACACACACCATTCAACAAAAGAGCAGCCTGCAATGAGCAGAGATGTAGATTGGTTGTGAACCTAGGACAATAGCTCATTAGGCAAAACCTGTCCTTTTTCTTTGTGAAAGTCAGGGAGGAAACAAATGTCTGCCAAACAGAAGGAGTAATGAGGAGCCTGTCAGTAAGGGAGATATACAACTCTGGGAAAAACAGAAAGTTTCCTCTGGTCCATGGGAACTCTAATTATGTCTCTATAGTCCTTGTATTCACAGGATTTCAAAGTGATTAGGGGCCCATTACAAAGTTCCACTGCAGCCTGGCAAGAGACATGCCCAATGTGAGAAGGGTGTCTTTACATGGCGGTGTAAATTGCATGGTGATCCAGGCTGTGTCATTAGCCCAGAACTTTGAGGTCCCTAGATCTGATTCCCAGCTCCTACAGCAGATCATGGGGTTAGCAGAGATTCCCAAGTACATGGTAGTGGTGGTGGTGGTAGTGGTGGTGGGTGGGCTTCTGGGAGAGATTAACAAACTGACACTTATAATTCAACATTTTAGTCAGTTGAGAACTTTAGGTGTGAAGAATATGAAGCAGGGGAGAGAAGAGGTGATATGGGCTTGGCCATACAGGGCTTTGTAGGTCATGTGAAGGATTTGGGCTTTCTTAAAAGCAGGGGGAAGCACTTAGCAGGATTCAATGGGTGTATGTGTCAAGTTGGGGGCAGACATTGGGCCTTGGGGGTAACAGTTTTAATTAGATTTCTTTTTGAAACTATTATTCTGAGAATTACAAGGGTTCTTAACCATTTTGTGTATTGACCCTTTTGTCAGTCTGGTGAAACCTGTGGCCTCCATCACCACATATTGTGTTTAGATACATTGGATAAAATATTTAGAATAATGCTAGAACCTACTTATACTACACTCTTTGTATACTATAATAGTTCAATTCCTTTTTCAAAATAGCAAAAAACAAACAAACAAACAAACAAAAAACACAAACAAACAAACAAACAACCATTTTTGTGAGAGAGTACTACCTATGCAACCATGTTCAGGAGCCAGCTTATTCTTAGAGCTCATAAAAGCTGATTGCACACATCTCTTTTCAACTCTGTGTTTAGTGATGTCATGTTGCAAGCTTTAATGTGGCCATGAAGGGAGTATTTAGACCATAGAAATTGGCAAACATTGAATATCAGCCTCTCCCCGCACCAAGAGCCAGTTGTTAAAACTCCACTACAGGCCTATCTGGTTTGGATCAGTGGATAGAGTGTTGGCCTGCAGACTGAAGGGTCCTACTTTGATTCTGGTCAAGGGCACATGCCTGGGTTGTGGGCTCAATCCCTAGTGGGAACATGCAGGAGGCAGCCAAATGATGATTCTCTCTCATTGTTGATGTTTCTATCTCTCTCTCCCTCTCCCTTCCTCTCTGAAATCAATAAAAATCTATTAAAAAACAAAAGCAAACAAAAACCCCCCACCACTACACATATATATATATATATAATATCATATTTGACATATACACTTCATATGATATGTATATATTAAACCTCTGATCAAATCCTGTTATTTAAGGCATTAATAAATAAGTATGTATAGATAAACTTTATTAATGCCTTAAATAGGATTTGATCACAAGTTTATTAAATAACATAATTTTGATGTAGTGATGGATATAAATTATATTTCACAATATCAGCAAACACTGTAATGTGATATTTCTGTCTTTAATTGATGACAAATTATTAGTTACAGATGATACTACTGTCATTTTATTATCTATATCCTTGGTTAAAGGAGATGCTGAATTTCAGTTAGTAGGTAATATCAATATTCCAAATGAGCAGTCATGATATCTTGTACTCAGCTTAGAAGATAGAGATATATATATATATGGAATTACAGATAGTTAACAGAAACAGTATACAAAAATTAGGGATGTCTTAATGTTATGAAAGTAAGGTATGTATTGAGAGTGATTCCTAGGGTTTTAGCTTATACTACTGGACTTACTGAAAATGGAATATGAGGAATGAATAGGTTTAGGGAAGATGACTGTGAGTTTAGTTTGGGACTGGTTGAGTTGGAGGTGCCTCTTAGGTATCATTGTGGAATATTAAGTAAACAGTGGGATACAGCATCTGGAATACAGGCATTAGTATGTTCTGTGATCAGTCTTGGGGTGAGACAGGGTCAGGTGAAGTTATTCCTTGGTGGAGAAGCATGTTCATCTGAAATGTGCCATTCTTCTAGTTACTGTCTTCAGACTTCATTTCCTACCTTCTATATCTCCTAATAATCATTGTATCATCATATCGCCTTTACAAACTGGTAAGATGGCCTCACTTTGGGGAAGTCATAATATCAGAGAGTAATGACTATCACATTCACCTCACTGGATCTGCAAGTCCAGAAGAGAGGCAAGGGCAATAAATGTACACTAGGGATTATTAATATGTTTGCAATAATTGGCGCTTTCATCCTATTTGAAACTGCACTGAGGAAAAGGACTAAGTGAGAACAGTAACTTTAAGGATTTCCAAATGCAGTGGCTAGCAGATTCGGACAAGCCTACAAATGAAAGTAGAGAGGAACAGCTACAGAGATAGGTGGAAATCCAGGTGAGGTTGTGGGAGATCGTGGGGGAGGACTTTAGTAAGAAGAGAGGAGACAGGGAGACGGCAAGTTGAAAAGAAGACAGAAAATTCCTCATTGAATCTAGTGAAACCAGAGGGAGCTCATTTTATGGGAGCTTTGTTGGGGGAGTGATGGTGGTGAAAGCCATTTGGAAAGAGAGGAAATGGTAATAGAAGTTAAAGACACATTTTTTAGAGAAATTCAGCTGCTAAGGACACAGATAGTGAAGTAGTTGAAAATAGATGTAGAGCCAGTACAAGTTTCCCCCCCTCTTATTCCTTCCTCCTTTTCTCCTTCGTCTTCTCCTTAATTTGTTCCTTTTGTCTAGAAAGAGAGACCTGCCTATAAGGAGGATCCCTTTGAGACAGCGGTGGAAATACATGGGAGAGAAGTAATCAATGATGATATTGTTAACATAAGAAACATTCAACCTGTAAAGAATTTTTGTGAGTTTATTTGAGCCAAACTGTCAACAAGTGCCAGGAAGCAGAATCTCAACTTATTCAGATAATGCTCTAAAGAATGTCCCTTTTTTTCACCTAGTTTTATAAAGGAGGATACATGAAATCCATTGGTGATAGATTAAGGAGATAGGAGAAAGCAAAGTGGGGAAACCTCTGTGATTGGATAAAAAGTAAAATGATAGACACATGCTTATTTTACTAGTTAACTGGCAACAATCTTACATAATAAAAGGCTAATATACAAATTGATTTAATAGCGCACATGTGTCAAACACAAGGCCCGCGGGCCAAATCCAGCCCGCCAGGCCTTGCAATGTGGCCCGCACCGCGCTGTCATCACTGCACTCCGCTGTCAGTTTATGACATTGTCAGTTTATGACTGTTCAGTAAACCATTCGGCCCGCGATTTAGGCTGGATTTTAGGTTTTGGCCCCTTCTCTGATTGAGTTCGACACCCCTATAATAGCGAAACAGCTGGTTGCTATGATGCACACTGACTACCGGGGGCAGATGCTCAATGCAGAAGCTGCCCCCTGGTGGTCAGTACACTCCCACAGGGAGAGCGCTACCCATCCAGAAGCCCTGAGCCCAGCTCACAGCTGGCCAGCATAGCGGTAATGGGCAGTGGTGGAAGCCTCTCTCACCTCCATGGCAGTGCTAAGGATGTCCAACTGCTGGCTCAACCCAAGACTGATTACAAAACATACTAAGCTGTCCATCAGACATCCCCTGAGGGCTCCAGGACTGTGAGAGGCTCAGGCTGGGCTGAAAGACCCCCTTCGCATCCCCCGCTTCTCCCACCCTGAGTGCATAAATTTCATGCACTGGGCCTCTAGTTAATAGATAGCAATAACATGAGGGAATCTGTGGTCTCTTCTGTGGTGCCCTAGCATATTGGTTGTGCCAAGAGGGTTCAGAAAAAAGGGAAGTTACAAGTTACCCTGACATCCAAAGGCATGTTATAGATGCAAAAAGACAACAGGCTCAATTAAGATCAAAGTTGATCTTTGTCAGGAATATCCTGGCCTAGGATATGACTACCCACCATAAACTGCTTTTTAATGAGAATGTTTTAATTTCAGACCATCCTTTGTGGTTACTTTAGGTTCTGAGTTTGCAGAACCACCACACAGGCCTTGCCTGAGCTAGTCAGGTTAGCATGTGGTCCTTTAATCCACAGTAAAAAAAAAAAATCCAAGAAGGTTGGACAAGGTAGACTTTAAAACTTGGAGGAGGTATTAAATTTTTATTGCAGAGAATTGAATGAATGAATGGTTAAATGATGTTACCATCTTTAATAGATGTTGTGTATTGCCCCATCTTAAGGAGGCTTTCTTTAGTGGCATTGAATGCAAAGCAATTTGCTCCAGATTGGAGGGGTGGAATGCAGACTCAGCAGGTCTCTAGAGAGGGTGTTGGTCCCTTTGTCTCAGAAGCACATGTGGGTGGTTGGGCATTCACCTCTTACGGACTTCACGTATTTGTGGGACATGTAGGAGAATGTGTGATAAAGTGAGTCTGATGTTGTACTGCTTTGTTGATGTTTCCTGAGCAAATATTGAATTGGGGTTGGGGAGTAATGATCTGGGCAGGAAAGATCGGGTTTAAGGGCCCTGGCTGGTTGAAAAATAACAGTGCTATCCTTGGGGAGGGATCTGTAGTGCAGATGGGTTAGGGGGTTCAGAGACACCCTTCTCTCTTCCTGGATCAGAGCTGCAGGATCTCTGAGGTTCCAGGCCCTGCTTACTACGCCAACACCACTTCCAGGGGAGGGTTGCAAGCCTCTCAAAACACAGAAACTAAAACCATGTTGACTGATGTGGACTCTTCTATGCATCAAAAGGCTCAGTAATGGCATGCTCTTTTTTAGTGCTTCTCTGTAGATACTCTGCCAAGCTACCTGGGGTGAAGATAAAAGGCTTCAAATAGGCAACAGCTTCCTGGGGGCTGCCTGTAGCCACTCACTTTGCTGCTTTGGCCATGCTGATCCCAGGCTTCCAGGGCCAGCCTTCGCATGTCTAACTGTCACCTCAGGCCCTGTGAGCCCCAGATCTCCAAGCCTTCACTGCTGAAACACACTGAAACAAACTTTGGAGTTTAAACTGCCCGATACTCCCCTTGCTTTGTCCTCTGTTATCTGCACTATTTTGGAAAACATAGACCTGGAAGTTAAGTTAGTCTTAGTTTTAAATATCTGCTCTTCCTAATAGACTGTGGGAGTCCCTTGCCTTTTCTGTAAACTCAGTTTCATCATCTATGCAATAGGGATAATCTTGCCTACCTTGAAGGACCATTGTAGGTATCCATCCATTCAACAAATACGGGCCACAGTGCTGGGTACTGGGGTCTAACTGCACAAAATGAGCATGATCCCCAACCTCAGGGAGCCTCCAGTGCAAGATATGCCAAAGTGCCAAGTCCAGTGAACACATTTAATATATATCTCATTTATTTTTCCTTGTCCTTCATGCACCAGGCTCAGCAGAAAGTACCTCTCATTGCCCTATCTGATGCACAGTAAGGTGCTTGGAGGCATTGCATAGTTGGACTGCATTGCATAGTCGCTGTGCAGTGAGAACTTGGTGGTAGAGTGGGATCAGGGTCAAAGACCAAACTGAGAACAGCATGTAGGCATCCCCATTGCAGCTCCACCTGTTACTGGCCACAGGACCAGAGATCATATACTTGCCTCTTGGCTTGAGCCTCATTTTCTCATCCATGCAGTAGAGACATTAATGGTATATGCTTCTGAGGGTTGTTGTAAGAAATAAATAAGCTAGTACATGTCAAGTCCTTAGAACAATGCCTGGAACTTGGAAACTGCTTGATAAATGTTAGGTATTATTTCCATTTTCAGAAACAAGCTACTTCCATTGGAGCTCACCAATCTCAAATGGAAATAAGATGGGAAGATTAGTTGAAATTCTGCACCAGACTCTATCCCCCTCCCTCATCTCCCTTCTGAATGCTGTTCCATTCCTTGTCTCTCTTCTTGGGTCTCATAAATGGATCTCCTACTGCAAAGAGTGTGCCTAATAGCAGAATATCACTTTACTGGTACTATTTGTTGACCATCCATTATACTGTGGAGTCTCAACAGCTTTAATTACAATGATTTGAGGTTTGTTCGAAGCATTGTATTTCAGAGAGTTCACAGATGCTTTTAATTTAATTATATGCAGTTTAATGCCACAAATGACTGTTTGAAAAAAGGAAAATGCTGTGTGTGTTTTCTGAATACAAAACACATATTTAGAACTGATAAAATACATTAATACCTTACTGTATTTTGTTTCAGAAAAATAAAGTATCACAAAATATGTGACAGTAAGTGGATGCTGGGACACTTGGTCTGAGGCCCTATCACCAGAACAGGCTTGATACTGGATAAGGGAAGGCTGGGTGAAGGATCAGCCTTGTATGCATGTCAGGGGCCCAACACCACCCACAGGGGCCCAGTGTCAACCTCTCTCCTACAGAAACCTATGTCAGTCCTCCAAACAGGCACAATCGTGCTCTTCCTGCTACTATTGCTATTTGTAATAATATTTATTCATTGCCATCCGAGTTCATTCATTCAGCAAATATTCATTGAACACCTAGTATGTGCCAGGCACTGTTCTGGTGATGTAGGTGTGGACACAGGAGACAAATACCTCTACCTTCCAGAAGTTTACATTCCAGAGCAGAGGAAAGAGAAAGCAAGTCAGATGTGGGCTTGTGCTTGTATGTGGAGTTGGGAAACCTGTGGAGAAAAGGGAAGGAGGGCACCGCCGAGGAGAGATGACTGTACATAAAAAGGACAGGGAAGGCCTTCCTGAGAAAGCAGCTTTAAGCAGAATTAAGACTTGAAAGGGGTAGGGTCTGAGGATCAGCGCCGGTACACATCCCTACAAAAGTCCTGAGGAGGAAGGGCACCTGGTGTGTCCTGAGGAAAGACAAGGAGGCCATTGTGGACAGACAGGGAAGATGAGGTTCAAAAGTTTTAGAAGAGAAAGATTGTGTTGAAACTTTTCATTGTCATCAACGTTACCACCACCAAGCCTCTTACTGAGACTCGGCAGGGACCAGGCCATAATTCCTGCACCCCTGAAACTCAAACTCTGCAAAGGAGACAATGAAAGGACAGTGTGATCCTTGCTACCAGTGGAGAGAGCAGAGGTTTGAAGTGAGTTCAGAGGTGGGCAGAAAACATGGCCTAAATGAGAGAGGATATGAAAAACTTCCTGGAAAATATCCAAGGCTCAATGTATTTGTGAAGCTAATGGAAATCAGCCAAGTGAACTGGTCAGAATCAGGCTATGCTTTGCTGCTAAGAGTATCCTGAAATCCTATTCTGTAGTTTTTCTGACCTCTTTTTTCAACTCTCTACCCACTCTTCACCAGCTCTACTGTGGGTCCTATTCCTTTTTCTGATCCAACTCTGGACTTGGAGAAGGGTTCTTCTCATAAGTTTATCCTCCCTGCATTCAACACCATCCAGGTCCACCCTCCTGGTTCAGCATATTGACAAGTTCTTATAAATGCATGTATACACACCTAGTTATATATATACACATGTAAGTTTTATATACATGCATTTATGCACACATACATGTGCATATTTGTATATGACTGCATGGATAGTCATACATGATTAGGTAGATGCATGCATCCTATATAATAAAAGGCTAATATGCAAATTGATCAAACAGTGGACCAACCAGTCACTATGGTGTGCACTGACCACCAGGGGGCAGATGCTCAACACATGAGCTACCCCCTGGTGGTCAGTGCGCTCCCATAGGGGGAGCACCGCTCAACCAGAAGCTGGGCTCGTGGTTGGCTAGTGTAGCGGCAGTGCTAAGGACCCCTCGGTGGACATCCCCTGAGGGATCTTGGACTGTAAGAGGGCACATGCCAGGCTGAGAGGACCCCCCCGGCCCACAGTGCATGAATGTTGTGCACCATATTTCTAGTATTTAATACTAGTAAATACAAGTATGTATACATACATGTATGGGTTGAGTGATGTATGCATGTGTGCATATTTTAGAAAGTCTACTTGTGCCAGGAGCCTCACAACTGGTCTTCCTTTTTCTGTGCACCATGCCCTGCTCTGCAGGTGCTGCCACTATCCCTGCTACATGGATGAGGTATTTGAGGCTTTAAGAGTTTAAGTTTCTTGCCCAAGTTCCCACAGCTGGTGACTTATGAAGCTGGCATTCGAACTAAGGAATAAAAGAAAAGAAAGCCCATTCTATCTCATTGCTTAAATGATGTTAACAGAAAGGGGGATGGCAACAACAAAAAATCCAATAAATTGTAGATCTGGTCCTTGAGCTGCTCCTAGAAAATACCTTAGTATATAATGTGGTAGTTTTCATGAAAGAGAAAAAAAAAGTTATATGTGAGCATCAAAGAGCGAATGGCATTTGAGTTGGCTCTTGAAGGATGAGTAGGAGTTTGCCAGGAAGGGGTTAGAGGAGTTAAGATTTTGCATTTCATTTAAAGTCAGAGGTATCATTATAACAAGAAGTCAGAGTCTGCCTGTTGGATGTGTTTATAAGATTCTAAACACCTTTGGCTTAATAGCCACAGAAATGGGGCGTTTATCTGAGGTGGCATCTGAGACCTGGCCTCAGGCATCTTTTAGCTGCAGGCGGTGATCTAGGGCATTCTCCAAAAATGGTCCTCTCCTCTCTCTCTGCCATTACATTTGCATATTCATGTATCTGCACACAGAAAACAAGTATGCCTTTAGCGATGTCATAACTTTGAATAAGGAAGGGAACGTGGTTAAAGGTGAAATGAGTTATGCCTTTATAAAGCAAGTTCAATGGCAGAACCTGCTCCCCTCTGAGCACATTTTGAGGATCTGAAATCACAAACCAGTGCTCTGCAAGTAGGTGCTGTCAAAGATCTGGTGGACACTGTTTCAGCAAAACCACTGGGCATGTGTGATTGCTTCTATTAATTCAATACTAAGAAATACAAAATTGAGTTTTATGAGAAAGAGAGAAAAAACAAACAAACATATGCCACATTCCACACATAGGTTTTCCTGTTTAGGGTGTCTTTATTGCCTCAAAGTAATCTTCTGATTGCTCCATGAGTAATCCCATAATTACAAAACCAATCAATTAGTTCACCTGAATTAATCAGATAACATACTTTAAGCTGCTATGCATGAAGGTAGATTTCAGCTAACTTTCCAAGCAAAGGAGACATTGCACTTTTATAGCCACCAGCCAGGGATAGTGACAGAGATTTCAGTCTCAGAGGCCAATTCCTTCATCCACATTTAGAATTACTACGTGAGGAGCAATGCACCAAGGACTCAGGAAGTCCTAATCCATTCATTCTGTCCAGAGCCCCCCATTGCCTGGGTCCCACTGCTCCTCCTTCCCCTCTGCCCAGTTGTCCCTCTCTTGGGATGAGATATCCCTAACACCTTGGTTGCTCATTTCATTCTTTTATCTCTGGCCAGGTGGTACTGCAAGAATGGCAGCCCAGAGACAGGGGGAATGGGGCATGTGCACTGATGGTTTCCAGGAGAAATGCACTGAGCAGGGACCAGGTATTACAGAAGGGGGAAAGGTATTTCATACACACATTCTCCTCTCATCCCTCCTTTCCTTCCTTTCTTCCGTGGTATTTATTGAGTGCCCTTGATGTACTAACACATTTTAGGCACTTGCAATACATTGCTGAACCAAAAGAACAAAGATCCCCAGGCCTGTAGCATGGACATTCTAGCAGGAGAGACAAATAATACAAATAAGTCAGTCACAGAGTGTTTTAGGTGACCAATGCTATGGGAACAACACAAGTAGGTAGAGTAAGGGCCTGGGGTGCTGGTCTGTAGGCAGAGCCACTGGGCTGGTGTTAAAAAGGATGCGAGAAATGTTTCTGAGACTCAGCAGCAGGAGTTAGAGGAGGGCACACTGCAGTATGACAAGTCAGAGTCCATCTGAGCTCTGCCCATGCATGTACATCATCAACTTCTCTCACTTCCTTCATCTTTAAAATAGAAACAACTGTATCTGTCACATATGGATGTGGGGAGGAGTAAATAAGATACTATTGGGAGTGTAACTGGTTTGTTTATAGCACTCCTCATTAAAATGACAAGAACAACAACAACCACACCAAGGAATTGAAATAGTGTGTGTAAAGCACCAGGTGCAGGGCCTGGCACATGTTGGGTATTCAGTACATGTGCAAATCTGTAATTATAAAAGAACAGACAAGCTTGAATGTTGCACTCTTACACTGTATAAAGCACTGTTCTAAATGCTTTATAGATATTAGCACACTTAATATTTATAACCCTGTGAGGCAGGAATTATTTTATGCCCATTTTATAAATAACAAAACTAAGGCACAGAGAACTTAATTTCTTCAATGACTTAAAACTAGTTAGTGGAGGCAGGATTTGAACCCAAGCTTCCTGATTCTAGAACTGCACTACAGTTACCCCCAGGGCTCCAGGATATGGAAATAAGCCATTCACTTGACAAATACATATTTATTTATTTATTTATTTATTTATTATGTATTTATTTATTTTAATTGACTTTAGAGAGGAAAGGAGAGGGAGAAAGACATCAACGATGAGAGAGATCCTTCACCCCCACAACCCAGGCATGTATGTGCCCTTGACTGAAATCGAACCTGGGTCCTTTCAGTCCACAGGTCAATGCTCTATCGACTGAGCCAAACCAGCGAGGGCTTGACCAGTATTTATTGATCATCTACCATGTGGCAGGTTTGTAATAGGAATGGAGGACCTAGAGGTTAACAAGATGGACAGGGCCACTTCCCCAAAACATCTGAGTAAATGTGAGACTCACACTTTTCTACCTGAGAGATCTGGGTCTAAAAAGACATTCTTTCATGAGAATGATCCATGCCTGCTCCAGATTTTCTGGGCATGGCCGTGAATGTAAACATTCCATCTCCTGTTGGACACTAATGCTTGGCTGTGAGCATATGGTAGGTTATCATAGTTCATCTGAAGAAGTCTGCTTCTTCATTTGCAGAGCCCCTCCCAGTAAGTGTGAGGGCCCTGCCTCTCCTGATAAGGGGTGAACCTTGTGACTTTTAGACTATGATCTCCTCATTAGATAAAGCCATCAGTTATAGCAGAAATGATCATTATTGGCAAGCTAGAGACCTGCTGCTGTCAGGGAAGAATGGGCAACCACGGAAGGGTGCAAACTGATGAGTATTTAATCCTTGAACTTTGACAGCAACAATATTAGTTGAAGGTCTATAATGCATTCACAGCTCTCATCTGACATTTTCCTCACATCATTATTTTTCTGGTTTTACTTTCAAATTCCCCATAGGACCATTGACATGCAATTCTGAGGGGAAATTTGGAACATTAACGAATGTTTAAAGCAAATGAGTAAGTGTCCTTTCCAAGAAGAAATTACCTTTATGGTGTTGGCATAAAGCTATTTTTAAAATTTATACTAATGAGAGGCAACCCAGGTAGGTGACTAAATTCCCAGGCTTTGAGTTAGCCCCTGCAGCCTCCTGAGTTCAGCCTGCTGTGGGCTCTGGGCGGCCCTGCCTGGTTGGGCCCAGATGCAGGGGGAGGCTTGTTTGCTCAGCATTCCTTTTGTTCACATCTGATTGGTGAGAGCCTTGTCAACACCACACAGGGTTGGACATGGGCTCAGGACCATGAACTCAGACAGTCCCAGAGCTGGTTGTCTAGCAGGGAAGGAGGACACTCGCCAAGTAAAACCCTCCTAGAGGTCTCAACTGCAAACATTAGTCAGTGCCCTGGAGGAGGGAGAGCAGCATCTGTGACCTTGAATGGCAGAGGTCTTGGACCCTGCTTGGGCAGGGGGGGTTATGGAGGGCTTCCCTAAAGAAGATATACTTGTTCTCAATCCTGAATGAAGGGTAGGGTCTAGAGAGACTAGAAAGCAGGTGAGAGGAACAAGGGTTCCAATGAGCCCGTGCTTCATAATCCTGGGGGTCCCAGCTCCAGTGACGTGAGACCCATGGTGCTCACTTATTGGCTCACACCCACAGAGGTTTTCCTTGGTAACTATAGCTGATGTGTACTCATTGTTTACTGTGTAACAGGCACTGGCCCTGGTCCAAGTGTGGGAAAAGTGACATTAACAATGATCAAAAGAAAACACAGGTTAGTCATTACAGCAGTATTTGCTAACAAACAAACAAAATGTGAAGTTTCTCCAATGTCTGATGTAAGGGCCTTGGGTTGAAGAAACAATGAAATGCCTGCACAAATGAGTGCTATATAACTCTGAAAAGGAACAAGGGGTATTGCTGTAGACTATTTTAAAATAATCCCCAGATATATTATTCAGGGGGGAAAATAAGTGGTAGAAAAACAGTGTGATACTGCCCATCTTATGGGGGGTGGGTGGGAGGGAAGAGGGGGCTGTGGTGGTGGTAGGGGGGTTCAAATTTATATAGAAATTTACTTTTATATTTTAAGGAAAAAATGGGTTAAACCATAAAATTAAAAAAAAATGTTACTGTTTCAATTACCTATTTCCGTTTGACAGAATTAATGGCTTTAAGTATCAACATCTCTCCCAGTCTGGGGTTGTCCAGCTCCGCACTGTGGGTCTCAGGCATGCTTGTTGTGAGTGGCTGAGGCTGGAATCATGTGGTCCTGAGAAGCTTGCGCACTCACATGTTCCGTCTGGGGAGGGAAGACTCAAACTGGGCTGGGGCTGGAAGAACTGGGGCTCCCCAGGCATCTTTCTTTCTTTTTGTGGTCTTTCCAGCTTGCAGGCTTCCAGGTAACTGGTCTTACATGTTCGTTCAGGGCCCATTTACCTTTCCTGCAAGAGGCAGGCCAAGCTGTCTTACCATCTCTGGTTAGTCTCTGAAGTCACAGTGTCACTTTTGCTGCCCTTCACTTTTTGAGGCAGGTATGAGGCCCACCCAGGTTCAAGTGAGGTGAGAAGGGAACAGACTTCATCTCTTAGTGAGGAGGTGGTCAGGTCTGAAAGAGCACATATTACTAAAAACAGTGTTGTGCCCATATCTTGGAAATATAATCTGACACAGTAACCTGAAGTGAGAAGTAAGGAAAAAAGTACAAGGAAGGAAACAGAAAAAAAAAAAAAAATCAAATAGACATTTTTTCGTAAATTACAAAATGAAGCTAAATAAAAAGGCAATTCTAAAATTCAAAAGTCAGAGAAACAATTGAACCTAAATGTGTACTCAGGTAATAGCAGAACCTGCAGAGAAGAACTATTCCCAGTGACTTCAAAACAGTAAATGAACTGCATTCATTAGGGGCATATATTGAAATGGCAATTGAAAAAAGCTAAAAAGGGAAAATGTAATTGTCTTTAGTAGTACTATTGTTAAAAGTAGCATTAATATTATTCTTGTTATTCTTGTGTGTATGGAGAGATAAAGTAAATGAATAATTATGTTAGCTTTGAAGAGACTTAGTATTTCAAGGTGTGGAAGGGACAAGAAACAGATGGGAGATCACTGAGATTTACTTAAAATATTGGAGCCCAGAATTCCAAGTAGAATTATCAATATGAATTAATTATGTATTTTATCTTAAAATTTGATAATATTCTATCTCTGTCTGATGAGGAACATAAGACATTTTTTGGGGGTAGACCAGCAGCCTGACTCTGTACCTAGTTAAATCAGTATCCTAATGCCTATAGTCTAGTTAAATCAGTATCCTAATCCTGTTAGCCTCTAGTCACTGCCCCTTCCTTAATTATATGATCTTGCAAGACCTATTTACCTAAATACTCAAATTTTACAGAGGCCATAAACCATGAACAATACACAATGCCTAGGGGTTATCAGTGCTGGCGCCAGGCAGGCCTTTAGGTGTGCTCTCATGGCCCTCCTGGCCCATGAAAGGTCCAGAAGTCTGATCCCTATTTGGGGGACAAAGAAACCAAAGGGCATAAAGAAAAAACTTCCTCCATATTGGCTTGCTCGGGATTTGGAAATAGGCTCCCCTGAGACACAGTATTAGTACATCTGAAAATAAATGTGTGTTTTTTTCCTGTATCTCTGAGTAGTCCTGTGTATTTTTTGGTCACATGTCTGTTAAAAATGTCTAGAAATAGTGAACAGCCCCATAGCAATGAGCTTCCTTAGCAAATAGATTATGGTTTGTAATGACCAATTCCCAAAAAATGTAACCAAGTCTCTATGAGAAAATGGTTGATTTTTATCTCTGGACTGGAAGTTACCAGAGAAGTCTGTAAAATCTTATTCTATCTAAAAGCAGGGAAGTTACCTGATGTTATTAGGGTCATGTCATTTAGATAAACCAACATCAATAGGCTAAAGATGAGATGATTTGAAAATCAAAACAAGACTAGTAATTTCAGTGGATTCAAACCTATCAAATGTGTTTAAATCCATATGTTCATAATGATTGTGAAAAAGAAAATGACTTATTAGTCACTTTTCAAAGATGCTAGAGACCAACTCATTATTTTAGAAACTAGTAAAGTAAGGGAAAGAACCTAACACTTATTTTGTATTTCTTTTAAGAAGCCCAAAGTGAGATAATTACATAGTTAGGGAAGAGAATTTCTCTTTACAATAAATAAATAATGAAGAAATGATATAATTAGGATATCATGAATGTGCAAACTCCCTTTAATGAATGGTTCTAAGCAATGACCATCAGTCGTTCCTAACATAAAAAGGGAGACTAGCAGGGGATCCGAATTCCTGAAGGAAAGTCACACCACCACTATGTCTTGAGCCAAAAATGTTGAATCTGATCTGGCCTCCAGAATATAGCTATCTATTTACAGAAAACACAGTGGATAGGTGAACACGTCCAGTGACATATCAGGCATTGAACCAGCCAACCTGGCATTGTGAAAACAACCCAAATTGTTCAATGAAAAGTTGTAAAGACAAAATAAAATAAAATAAAATAAAATAAAATAAAATAAAATAAAATAAAATAAAATAAAATAAAATAAAATAAAGTAAAGTAAAGTAAAGTAAAGTAAAGTAAAGTAAAATAAAATAAAATAATGAGAGCTCTATCAGTTTAAAACACACACACAAGAAATATATATCAAATTAATCATCACGTTTGATTCCAATTGGAATCCTGACTAAAAGTAATCTGTAAAATTATAAGGTACTTAAGGCAAATATAAACATATACTGAATATTTGGTGATGTTTAGATACTTGTTATTTTTATTCAGGTGCAGTAATGCATTGTGTTTGTGTTAGAAAAAAAAGAACTTCAATTTTTACAGACACATTATAAATATTTGCAGATAAATGGCATGATATCTGGAATTTTATTTACAGTAGCCTGCGAGGTGGATGGGTGTTTAGTTGAACAAGGGCAGCCATGAATTTAATGTTGATTTGAGTAATGGATACAGAGAGATTCATTATATGTCTCTCTTCACAGTAGTGTTTGAAATGTTCAGTATGAAAATATAGTAAAAAAATTTTTTTTTGACAAGGATAAAGTACTCCTCCCCTCAAAAAAAAAAAAAAGCTCTCATCTATGATTGCAGTCAGTAAATATCAGAAAATGGTCAGACAGCACAGGGGCCTCTGTTAGCTGCCAGCACAGTGAAGGGCACCTGCTCTCCAGTCACCTGTTGGCCACTGCGGAATTCTCCAGGAAAATGTCAGGTGTCTGCTTTGCATTGTTCCATCTTTAAATAATGTCTCGCTTTCTAGGAGCAAAGCGACTCATTTTTTCCCCTTGCAGTTTCAAAAACAAAATAATAGAAAAACTTCTCATTAGATGAAAAGTGTGTTTCATTCAATTTTGAATTTAGTGAATAGTGAGGACTAAAATCTCCTTGGCCTATTTCTCTTAGATCTAAACAATTTTAACAAATATTTTCAAGATGCATTGTCTGCAACGGGAAAGGCAATTTTGATTCTGAATTACTTTGCTATAAATAGCCACACAAGAGCCAAATGAAAACCTGGAGTCAGAGTATTGCTTTTGCATGAAGTCAGGCTATTTTAGAACCACAGTGCCTTCTATATGGCTAGAGGCTTCCATTGGCCAAGTCAGAATTCTGATTTTAATAATGAATGGGGACAAGGATTTAAAATGGTCATGTGGTTTTTATTTTTTGCATACAATCTCAAATGTAATCCCAAACTTGAAGCCTTGATAAAATTTTGAACATTTTAGTAATTTTTAATTGTTCAATGCTGCACGTGATCAGAACTTCAGTCATCTTTAAAATAGGTGCTTCTATATATGGATATGTATAAAATGCCCTCCAGAAAAGTTAAATTACCTCTCATCTCAGGAATAGAACCAAATAATTTACAGATTGAAGTACTATAAAAAAAATAAAGATGAATTGCTCCAATAATTTTAAATTTCTTCTTACAATGAAAAGTACCTGTATATTACTGAATGTGGCAATTTGTTCCATAAGTTTTTTTGATTTGTAAGTAACTTGGTGGATTTGCTGGTGAAATACGTTGGCAGGTACCTTAGATAATTTCAAGATTGAGCCTACACATCTAAATGTGATTAAAAGACAACATTCACAGGTATTGACCACAGGGAAGGGAGATGGATTTCCAAGATTCTACAGCTGGAGAGGCCGAGAAAGACTATCGATGACTCTCAGGGTACCTGGAAAAGGCACTAAGAATGCAAAATAGAGCTAATTACAGAAAAAATGCCACATGGCTGGCTTTGGAACGATTCTTCAAGCCCCTGGCATGCTCTGCCTACCCTCCGCCTGATGATAAAGTAGGGGTTATTTCTGTCTGTGGTTACATTTGTTTTCTGTCTCACCCAGGCAACACAGCTTCAGCCTTGCTCTGCTAGTGTTTATTTATTTTAAAAATAATAACGTTAATTTAGTAAAATATGCTTGATGGGCTTTTAGTGGGGACAGGGAGAGTTTCAGTATGTAATTTTCCAGGCTTAGTGCCTTAATCATCTTGTGAACTCCTTTTCTGTACAAGGCCTTCATCTTTACTGTTATGGATAAGGGTTTATTGTTTAGCCACAAGAGGGCTTTGGTTACTGGCTCCAGAGACAGCTGCAGGCTCCCAGGATGCAAAGGGGTCTGTCTTCCAAGGGTCAGCAATCCAGTGAGGGAGAGAGGTGAAGCCAGGGATTCTGAGCCTTTAACTTTAACTGAAGTTTGGGAAGGAGGTCCTTGATGATTTTTTGACACAGGGATGATATAAGTCCTATGCTACAAGTGAGGATGGATAGGGAAGTATGTCCCTCCCACTCCCTTTTCCAACAAGTATACTGCAGAATCAAGGGGGTCAGCAGCCAAAGCTAGGCTAGCTTCTTCTGGGCAGTGTCTGAATTCTTTTGTCTTTGGGCTATACAAAATAGTCCCTACTGTGGGGAAACTGAGGCAAGACATGAAATCCCTGGGGAGGATCAGGTCTAAAAACTGCTTTAAAAAGACCCATCAATGCCCTTTTCATTCCAAGGAAATAGGCCAGATATTGTTTGGGTTACTTGAATAGGACAATAATGGGTAAGGACAAAATAGTTGTGAGAATATATGGTGTAGGATGTTCAAGTGTGATATGAGTATGGCGTGGAGCCAAAGCTTCTTGTTTGTTCATCAGATTTATCACCTGATGGAGGTAGAATATTGTACCTTTAGAGGGGTGACATAGGGGTAGATTGTCCCATTTCTGGCACTAAAGTCCTGTGCCCTGGTCATCTTATCTTGAGAGGTTAAAGAGGATGCATTTTCCAGATGGGTTTAGTCTGGTAGTTTAGCTTAATTTTAATTTTTAAAAATGTATCCTTATTATTGAAAGTATTACAGATGTCCCGTTTTTATCATGCCATTATCCCCTCCACTTCCTCCATTCCCCTCCCTGGGTCTTCCCCCCACTATTGATTGTCCGTAGGTTATACATATAAATTCTTTGGTTAATCTCTTCTCCTCCACACACATACACCCCTTCCCTCTGAAATATGCCAGTCTGTTACATGCTTCAATGTCTCTAGATCTTTTTGTTTTTGTTCATTAGATTCCACATATAAGTGAGATCATGTGATACTTCTCTTTCTCTGACTGGCTTATTTTGCTTAGCAAAATTCTCTCTAGGTCCCTCCATGCTGTCTTACAGGGTAAGAAACCCTTCTTTTTCACAGTTTAATAGTATTCCATGGTATAAATGTACCACAGCTTTTTTATCCATTCACTTACTGACAAGAGGCCCCCATGCTCAAAAATGTGTGTCCTGGAGGTGGGGGATCCCTCAACCCTTCCTGTGCCCTCTCACAGTCTAGGAGTCCTCAGGGGATGTCCAGGGGAAGTGGGCCTAAGCCACAGCCTGGCCTCCCTCTGCAGGAGTAACTGGGTCGACTAATCAGGGGACAGCACTGCCCACATCACCGTGCCGTTGCCGCCCAGCCTCCCTTTGTGGGGGGTGACCAGACAGGCCAATCAAGGACAGTGCTGTCCCCCATTGCCCCTCTGCCACTGCTAGTCACCGGCCCCGTCCCCCAACCCCCATTTGCAGTTTCCTCCCTCTGCCAGCTGGCCTGGTGCCACCTGCTTGTTGGCTCTGCCCCCCACTGACTGGTTATTACACAGTTTGGTCAATTTGCATATTATGCTTTTATTATATAGGATGGGCAATTGGACTGTTTTCAAACCCTAGCAATTGTAAAAAAACACTGCTATGAATATAAGGATGAACATATTCTTTCTGACTTTTAAGGATATATTCCTAGAAATGGGATAACTGGGTCAAATGGCAATTCTATTTTTAATCTTTTTAGGAAACTCCATACTGTTTTCCGTAGTGTTGCACCAATCTTCATTCCCACCAGCAGTGCAGGAGGGTTCCTTTTTTTCTGCATCCTAGCCAGCACTTGTCCTTAGTTGACTTACTGATGAGAGCCATTCAGGCAGAGGTGAGGTGGTACCTTTCCATCTCTCTGATGACTAGTGACCTTGAGCATTTTTTCATATGTCTCTTGGCCATCTGCATGTCCTATTCAGGTCTTCTGTCAGTTTTTATATCAGTTGTATTTTATTAGAGAGGCCTCCACCAGGGTAAGACTTTCAGAACCATCCCAGAACCTTTTCTGGAGTTGCATCTAAGAAGAGGAAGCTGGGCCCCTGACAGCTGCTTCCGAATCCACCATAACTCCTTTTGTATGTTTTATGGACCAGGCTTTTAGGTAAAGTTTTATGGATCAGAAGCTTCCTCAGTGAACACAAAAGTGGATTTTCAGGGTAGTGCTAGATGGTGGGTTTAGAAATCAGCAGGGACAGAGGATTTATGGACATGCACATTGTCTATAAGTAAGAATGGTCCCTGGAAAACACTTAAAAGAGGATGGGACAATCCAGTCAAGTCAACCAGGGACTTGGCAATATGCACACATGTACACATGAGCTGAAGAGAGACAGAGGAAGCACTGCCAATGAGGAGCCCATCTTTGCTTTTGACTTAATTTCCTGTTTGTTCCCGCCCCTTACCCAGAGTCCTATGTGAAGACCTAGAGAAAGGAAACTATAACCTTTAACAGCACTTAATTAGGATGCTGGGTAAGGAAACAGGCACTTGGGGAGCCGGATCTGCCTCCCTGTTAAATTTTTTATAAACTCTTAGGCTCAGCACACCTCCCAGGAAGGAGGGGCCTTGGCTGCATCTGCCTTCATTCCACTCCTGTTTTCACTGCCACCCAGGAGGAAACAATTTGATTTGGGGCTGCAGGGGGTGAGGCAGAATAATGCCCTAGGAAGCCAAGAAAATCAGCAAGAAAATAACTATAAGGGGGAAAATCCAACTGGCTGTGTGTTTCCAACAACAGGAGTTAATCAAATACTGCTCCTTCTTACACAGCTGTGTTCAGTTTGTTTTACATTGTTTGGTGTGTAAAAGGATTTGGCTTTGTGTTATAGAACTAATTGCTTACCAGATATTACATGGATAGCAAAATACTTTATAAATATTAATTAATCTCTACCTAATTCCCTGGCAAGCACAAATAACCAGTGGCATATTTATTGAATGTGTAAGCAATAATCTGATTTTCCAAGACTTGTTTTCTCTGCAGAAAGTTTCTCATCATCTCTAAGTGTCAAAATGCTTCACCTCTTTTGAAAGGCATATCATATGCCATTTCCATAATGATTGTTAGGAAAATAGTAATAAGAGATGATACTAAAAGTAACCAGCATTACCATTTGCTGAATAGCCATCCTTTGCCAGGCCCTGAAGTAAGCATTTCATGCATATTATCCCATTTAATCCCCGCAACAATCCTATGAGGAAAATTTATCACTTCCTATTTTTTCATAAGAGGGAACAAAATTTCCTAGGGCTGGAGGCTGGCAGGGCTGGGATCCGTACCCCACTCTGTCTGTGGTAAAACTCATAAGAGCCACTTCTCTGCATCTTTTATGCCTCCCACATTTGTAGAATATACTGGCCTTATGCTTGTTGACTCCTCCATTCATTTGTTCAGTCAAAAGTATCTACTAACGGCCAGCTCTGTGAGACACTGTGCTAGGCTCTCTTGTGCCAAGTGCCATTCTGAATCTCCAGTAGTAATTATGGAAGTCGGCATCTTTTCTCTTCTGCCATCCTTTGCGATTACCGAGAGCAGCAAGCTCTGTTGTTTGCAGCAGGCAGGGTACTTCACACAAGGAACCTTCTTGAGCAAATGGGAAATGACATAGTGCAAGCAAAGAGTGTGATCTACACTTTCGTTTGCTTTTAAATGGGTGAGGGGTGAGAGCACTGAGAAGATTAGAGAACCAACTCTCTTCTTGTCTAACGCTCATCATATGTAGTCACATATTTCTGTGTTATTACTTATCAGTATCGTGCTAGGTTGACACTTCCTGAGGGCAGGGAATATATATATATATATATATATATATATATATATATATATATATACACATATATATATCTTTTATCAGTATATACACACTGCTTAGCATAGTATCTGACCCATAAACATTAGTTAAATTAATCTATGAATCATTTTGTACATCAAGAAAGGTCAGTTACAATGATAATATGTGCATATTATAATGGCCATAGAAATAATCCCATCCCAAGTATGGTCCAGCTCTTTTTTTGGATGCACAGAACTTTTATGTGGCAGGATTGGAATGATCCATTGAAGGAAAACTGTCCCTTAATATATTGTATATAAAATGTCTCTGGTGCTGTAATGGGCCTGGCATACAGAGGGTGCTTAACAAATCTTCATTGGAGCCGAAACTGCACCATGTGTTGTGATGAATTCCCTGTTTGCTCCCTATTACAATCCAGGGCTTTGCCTTTCAAAGTGCGGTCCATGTATCGATAGCAGCCCATCAGCATCACCTAGGCTCCAAGAGGCTTGTCAGAGACGCAGAGTTTCAGCCCCTCCTCCCATACTCCCTCCACACAGTGAATCAGAATCTATGTATTAACAAGATCCCAGGTGATTTGCATGCACAGTGGCTTTGAGAAGCCTTAATCTAGCGGTTTCTTTGCAGTCAGTAATTGTGATTTGCAAATTGTCAGCGTTTCAGAAATCTCAACTAAAATCATACCCTTATCCCAGGCTTGGCAGTCATCAAGTTTCTCTTCTTTGAGCCAGAATTCTATCAACTCAGTTGGGTAGGTTATCTAAGATGCTTCTATTAGACAATTGTGTATATCTTTGATTTTCTTTTAAGTGATAGGGGTGGGGTGTCCCTGGGGAATGAATTGAAGCTTACAGGGAAGACCAGAAATTTTCAAAGACTGTGAAGTATCAGAAGGATACAAGCAAAACAACACCTCAAAGGCTCCCTGGTGATGAAAGGGCTGAGGGCCCCAGCTGTGGATGAGGCTGCCCCAAGAAAACCCGCCACAAAGTAAATGCAAGACAAAACAATAGTCACATCTGGGTCATTTCACTTAGGAAACAGAAGCGGAAATAGGAAACAAATTCTTAAATACACGTGTTTCTGTTGATCCGTAAGCTTTCATGGGGCTGGCATTGTGATGACAACCTTCCCAATGATTAATTGAATTTCTCACCTTCTGTTCAAATGACTTGACCCCTTGGTTTTTAAATAACATCTAAGGGCAAAAAAGATCCAGGACTTTGCCAAATGACTTTTCAGGATACAGTGACATACAGAAACACCCATGCTGCCAGTTCCCTCTGCTAACGGTGAAATTGTATCAAAGATGACCTTTTGAAGAAATAAAACCCATTATCACATGAAACATGGTAGCTATAAAAGATCAACACTTGGAAGCCAAAGCAAAATCCCACATATGATAAATTAATTAGAATAGAAGTTACACAAAGCCTAGACCTTCTGTGTGACCATTTTCTTATAATTACTCCTCTTTAAAAACGGAATGGAATCTTTTATGTATGAAGATGTTACTGTTGACCCTAAATGCATTAAGAATCAAGAAGACATTTTTCACATATTGAAAATAAGTTTTGATTGAATGCTTGCAAGTGGCCTAGTGAAATCTCATTAAACCACTGTTTATTCTATATCCTTATAAATGGCAGAATATTAGGCATTAATTATGAAAATGAAACCAGTTAGAAAATAAGTTTTGCAATGTCTAGAGCTTGCTTTTCAACCCTAATGACTTCATTGCCTTTGTTATAGCTTTAAATGTTTTAGAGCAAATAGGTACTTATGACTTTTGTGTAACTTTTCACTTCCTTTTTATCACGTTCCTCCTCCTTTTTTGTTACTCAGTCAATATGGTTACAAAAATCCTGATGAAAATCAGACAATGTAGTTTACTGAACATATCTATAGGCTGTGTGAAGCCTGCTGTCGTCCACAGTTCTAATTAGATTTATAAACCATGTGCAAGATTCACAGTGAAACATGTCAATCTAATACTCTTTCAACTACTACCACCCCCCAAAAAGAACAATTTGAAATTATTTGGTAACATTGCCATGTTACAATAAACTCATATGCTCAGAATAGTAAGCACCATTATTCTGAAACACAAATGGATAGAAAGAAAATGAATTTGTTGACATCTAGTGGGTGTCAACCACTGAAATGGTATAAAAACTTGACAGCACCAAGGAAAATAGGCAAATTTTGGTTCAGGTGAAACTTCCATTATTTGTCAGCAGATGATAGGAGGCTGTGTTGGGAAGAATTCTGATATTGGATCCTGCAAACATCATAAAAATGTTGAAATGGATTAGCAATGTCTGTTACATGAACAAGCTAGAAAGAAATGACACAGTTGTTAAATTTTACCCTGAAATTACACCTCCTTGCACCTAAAATGAGTCAGTATGTTGTGGTAGCACTCCCAGATGGCAGACAGAGGGAGGACCAATGTGAGAGTCCAGTAGACACAGATCCATCTTCCAACGCCTTCTCTAATTTGTACAGCAAGCAAACATCTCAGACTTGATCAGAGATTTCTGATTTCAAATGTTAATATAATTATGTAGCACTTGCTTCTATGTGCCAAGCACATTAATGAGCCTATTCTTCACTAGCCCTGTAAAACAGTTAATCTGCCCATGGATGCCCCAAACTTCAGCCCTAGACAAGAAAGTGTCTCAGTAGAAGCTGCATAGGTAGTAAATGGTGGCATGAAGATTCATGTCCAGGTCTGCTTGACTTCAAAGTCCAGATTCGATCCAAGAATCTAATGGCCTCATCCTAATCCCCATGCTCACTGAGTTCTAAAATTCTTAGTTTGCTTTCTTCTAGTCTTCTGTCACTCACGGGACTTGTGTTCCTGTCATAATCAATAGAGATGGAAATTTGCTCTTCTCTATTCTTCTCTAATCCAAGGAAGAGCCTAAGGCCAATTCAGCCACTTAGTGGAATCTATCTTAGATCCTCTCCAGTGTCATAGAATTCTCAGGGGACCCCTGACCACAACCAAGGCTGGAAGGAAGCCCCTGCTCTAGGAACCAACAACTCAGGGGCCACTTAGTAGAGAAAAGGGTGTGAGCATGAGGGTCTTTTCACAGTTGATACCATTATAATGTAAAATGATCTTTCCAGGGAGCCTAGAAAAGATGAGTAACAATGCTATTGGCATTTTGTATTTAACAATGCATCTTTATCCAGAAATGTATTACTTGCTTCATGGGTGGGGAATTGTCTCTGAACCCAATCAGGATTAGTCACTGGCTGTGACTATCTCATTTTTAAATAAAGAATAATTTTCTCAATTCAGCACTAGCAAGTTTGTTCAGAATATAGGGTACAACTGCTTTGTATTTTCTCTGTTAATAATTTTTCTGCATCAGAGGATTAACTCCTGGCAAACTGAATATAATTCTTGCTACTGGAACCCTGAAGGTCTTATTCTCCCTCTCTGCCCCCACTTGGCAGGCTGCTTGTATCTTTCAAATGAATTTAAAGGTCAGAGCCTCATGCAGGAAAAGCAGGGCCAGGATGGCTGAGCTACACTCAACCTTTGGCCATTTGCGCTGAAGGAAAGGCAAGAGGGAGATTCAAAACTGCCAGGAGGTCCCAGTTCTTTATGCTTTTTTTCCCCTCCATCCACAAAGCACCTACTCAGTGCCAGGCATACTATCGGGCCACCTGACATGATCATGCAGCCATAAAAAAGACTCCTCCAAAAAAGAGAAAAGGGGAAAATACAAAGCACCTTGCACTGCTAAAGAAGATAATTAATTATATGAATTTTGTAACCCTATTTGCCTTTGTTCAAGTCCCACCTTGCCTCTTTGCTGCTGATCAACTTTGGGTCTGAGCCTCAGTTTGCTCATTGTTATCACTCATCTGATAGATGTCTGCTCACACAGATAGCTCCATAGAAACTGCGGGCTCCACAGGGCTATATGCTAGTTGTTTTGAGAACATTATCCTGTAGATTCTAGAGGAATAGAGTCTAACAGGGGTCTTCAAACTACGGCCCGCGGGCCACATGCGGCCCGCAGAGGAGTCTGATCCGGCCCGCCAGGTTTTTTGGGCAGTGAGCGCAGCCGAGGTGTTACAGTAGGAATTAGTAGTTCATATAGTCCGGCCCTCCAGCTCTCTGAGGGACCGTGATCTGGCCCCCACTTTAAAAAGTTTGAGGACCCCTGGTCTAGAAGAATAGAGGTCTGTAAGTTGTGGCCTGTGGGTTAAACCTAGGCTGGCACTGTTTGCTTAGGCACATGCAACGAGTGCTTTTTACATTTTTAAACAACTGCATTTTAAATGCTTATATAAGTACCGACATAATGTCTTCAATTTTGCCTATTGGCTCACAATCTCTAAAGTAGTTACTCCTTGGCCTTTTAAAAAAAAGTTTTGGAGAAGTGTTGACAATGGAAATCTAATTTGAGCCACATACATAAGTTTAAGTTTTCTGGTAGCCACATTAACAGAAGAAAAAAGAAATAGGGGACATTAATTGTAACATATTTTCTTTAACCAGTTACATAAGTAATAACATTTCAACATGTAAGATATACATAATTACAAATAGAACATTTTACATTTTATACCAAGCCTTTGAAACCAGTGGGCAGTCTGCTCTTACAGCACATCTTATGAGTGCCAGAGGCTTCCACATTGGGCAGCAGCTCCATAGAATTTAACCAGCTCATGCTCCTCCAACATTCACAGAGAAAGAACTGTGTACGTTTTGGTCTCTTCTCTCTTTTCAAGATCACACAGCATCTGAATTCAATGCAGGGGCTGCATATTAAGCTGCAAATGGGGGCCCCACCCAGTAAATTTCCTGGGAAGAGTGAATCCAGTTGCTGTATCCCTTGGTCAGGTGGCATGGTCCTCTTTCTGGCTTTACTCTTGCTCTGCAGTCTTCTCAGCTGTGACAGAATTGACCAGTGGCCTCATCCAGTCTCCTGACATAACTTTCCCCAGGCTCTGAGGATCTCGGCTCACATGGAGGAGGAGGCCAGGGCTGCCTGGCTATGGGGATCAGGCTGCATGTTTGCCTCCAGCTCACCGAGGTCATTTAATGCTTGACCAGAGTTTCATCAGCTTGATAAGTATGACAACAAAATGAGTGTATGTCTTGGTTACCCCAGGAAGTCTGCTCTGCAAACACTCCTGGAAGCCATGCTCCAAGCCCTTGGAGCCTTCACCACAGCAGAGCCTCATTGCTTGGCCCTGCTCTTCAGAATTTGCCATGATTCACTCACAGCATGTGCCATGTGGCCTTAGTGAAATGTTAGAAATGATTTTTTTCTTTGTGGCTTTAAGTGCAGATATGAGCCTCGCCCATAAAAGATTCTTCATTCGAGTTTATTGACAGAATGAATGGTTGAATGGTGAAACTGCTATGTTTCTCAAACTTAAGGCGCCACTGGGGGACTGTGAAAACACAGAGTGCAGGGTCCCACCTCCAGAATTTCTGCCTCAGTGGGTCTGAGGGGGGCCTGTGGCTCTGCATGTATAACAAGCTCCCAAGCAGAAGCTGCTGGTCTGGAGACCACACTTGGAAAACCACTGATCTCAGTTAATGTGGCTTTACTTTCTTCTGATTTGGACTCCTATTTACCTTCATCTCACTCTCCTATCTCTGGATGAAAATCCCTATCTACAAACCTTCCCAGATAAGTTATCCAGTTCAGAGTTTCTCCAACTCAAATCTTGTATATATAACCATATTACTAACTTATATTTACTATTTGGTACAAGTATATTTAGAAAGAAAGTTTTCTGTCACTACCCTAAATAGAAAGTCAGTATTGCTTACTATAAATAAGAAGTAAACATTATAATAAGGATATAATTATTAAAGTAAAAAAAAAATGTTCTTCTGAGTATGCTGCCTAAAATAATTCCACATACTACAGTGGTATATGTAACCCACTTTGAGTTACATAACCCACTTTGTCTTTAGGCCTGACAAAGGAGGCCAGGCCTAAAGAGATATTTTTCTTCAAAAGAACACAAATAAGTTTTAGAATAATGCAAATGATAGCATCTTGGCATTTTTCACTGCTGCCTTTGAACAGCGAACATCTCACTCCATTCTGTGGCCAGGAATGCAATGTGTCTGCATTCTATAACACCTGAGACATGGCTTCATAGGGGCCTACCAACCTCCTACTTCTTTGTGACAAGATGAAATGAATTTGCTCAACCAATAAAATCATTCTAATTTGCATTTTCATAACCCACTCTTCCATTCTCCAAGTGTGACTTTCATTTTTAGGACAGTCATTCTGTCAATGGATATGCAGTCCTCTTAAAGGGATATTTATCACCCTTGAAAAACCTTATTGCCAAATCTTAATCTTCTTTCTTACAACAAAGACTCAAATTCACGATCTAGATTAAGAGGTGGAGCTTGAATGAGCTTTGCTGGAGCATCTCATGATAAAATAGAGGAAAGTCTTAAAATGGGCAACGCTTTGTGGTGGAAGTCAAACAAATATTCGAAAATATCCCTGAGTTTCCTGCAGGCTGTGTGTGCTATGGGTGATCCTGGGGCTAGTCTCAGGACTAGGAGTTAGACCACTTGGGTACTCTGTCAAGTGGGCTCGGCTGGATGACCTTGAGGGAGATACAGAAACTCTCTGCATCTTAGCATCTTAATTACTTCATCTTTAAAACGTTTGTGGTGATGTCTGGAAGGGGTTGCCCACCACAGAGACTCCTGGAGAGGAGTACATGGTGAAGTCTGTGTGGAGTGCTTCCTCTGGATTCTGGCACCGAGAAAATAAATGAAATGCACATCTGTCGTTGTGTCAGGGGTCTCAGGACTCAGCATATAGTCATATACATGGCTACCATTTATTACAGGGAAAGGATGTAGAGCAAGACCAGCAAAGGAAAAGGTTCCTGTGGTGAACTCTGCAGGAAGCCAGGCATGGGAGTGGAGTCCCACAGGATGCCCCCAGTTCCTCCAGGAGTGAGTTGTGATGCATGTGAAATGGTGCCAACCAGGGAAGCTCACCAGAGACTATGTGCCCTAGGTTTTAACTGGGGGCTGCTCTTATAGGCACATTCTGCCTGGAAATTAGTGAAATTTCAGGCTTCCAGAGGGAAGGAACTGCTCAGCATAAACCACAGGGTGTGCAGTTTAGACCTAGTGAAGGTATCCTTATGAGGTGGGATAGTGGGACTCTCCTGAATACAAGTACCCAGGTTCCAGCTGGGGACCAATTTGCAAGAAGGCTTTTCTAAGACTACAGACTCAGATCTGTTATTTTCACTATTTTTTGTACAGCATTACTGGCCATAGGCCTCATCCTGCTCTTTGGCCTCACTCACTTTACTGCTCCCAGCTGCCCTGGAGTCCCTCCCATCAGTGGGCATATTCCTTCACCAAAGCCTTGCCTTTGTACTTGCTACTGCCTCTGCCTCCAATGCTCTTCCTGACCTTGGCCTAAGTCCTCCTCATTCTCCTCATTAAAGATGTTTGCCCAACCACATTCTAATATCCTTCCTCTACCCCACCACTCAGTTTTAATTTCTCCATAGAATTTAACACTCTGAAATTAGCCTGTACTTATTTTCTACCTGTTCACTAGTATCTCCTCCACTGGAATTAAGCTACATGAGGGCAGAAAAACCTATCTGTTCTGCTATGATATCTCCAGTGTCTAGGATAGGCCTGGAAGTAGTAAGTGTTCAACTAATTCTTGTCACATGGATTTTTAAAATTATGAAATATTTAATTGTTCTATATTCCTAAGAATACACAAACCCATACATCCTTCCTATTCATAAATTTATAGTATTTTTGGATGTTTAAAAATATTATTAAAAATATTGAGCTTTCTACAAAAAATTACCCAAATAATATCATGAAGAGTCTGGTACCACTAGGCTTTTCAAATCCTGTTTTTCCATAAGGCACCTTTTCTGTAGGAGCCTAATTCATGGGGGGGCTGCTCAAGAAGCTCATGGATCTGTTTATTCTCCATGTGATTGTGGATCCTCTGGTTTTGGGCCTAGGGTCTCCTGGTAGTTCTCCAGGTTTATGATTGAGGTCACAGCTGCGGGGTGTGCTGAGCAGCTTCCTTGGTTTTTCCAGGTCCACTCTTTATGCTTCTCCACCCTGCCCTCTGCCCTATATGGTGTTTCTCTACCGCCTGGCTTCCAGTGGGCTTAGTCCAAGGGCCAGCAAACTATTTTCTGTAATGGGCAAGATAATATATATTTTAGGCTTTGCAGGCCACAAGGTCTCTGTCACAATCACTCAACTCTTGTCACTGCAATATGAAAGTGTGCTCAGTTGAAATCAGTCTCTTCCACTGGATCTTGAGAAGATTATTTCATGGAACCACTCATGGGAGATTGTGGCTTGGCAAGATGATTTATTTGTGATACAAAATCAAAGGAGTTCCCCTCCTGGGTTTCCAATGTCCCTTTCCATCCACCCCACAATAGAAAAAGTCCAACCTTATCTTCATCAATGCAAGACAAAGGCCAGTGTCCAGAATTTCTGTTTCATATTAAAGCTTAGTCCTTTAGAGCTGCATGGTATACGGGCCTTGGTGGCTGCTAGAACCACATGGGTATATACTCCCGGGTGAGTGAACGTTGAATGAAAAGACAAGTGTGTTACTGATAGAAGAGAGAGGAGAGAGAGGGAGATAGAGAGAGAATAAAAGTTAACTCTTTGTTCCTTGGGGTTTTAACCAAGCTAGGTTATTTTCAAAATAGCCAATCTACTTCCCAACTTTTCTCAACTTACATTGGGCCACCCCCTCACCAATAATCTCTTTTTCCTAGCTTAGACTGGCAGGCCTCTATGGTCAAACTGACTTCTGTTGCACATGTGTTTACCTCCCCCTTTTGTTTTATCTCTTTCCCCAGTGACTGCAGGGAACAGATGGGTGGCTCCCAGGTGTGTGTGTGTGTGTGTGTGTGTGTGTGTGTGTGTGTGTGAATCTGTAGCTTCATGGTGAAGCAAATAGGCTATCCAGCTGACTATGCTTAATAATGTCTGATTATTTTTGCTTCCTTCTTATTAATATCTAGCTAGCCATGGTAACAAAAGTAGGCATAGGCAATGTAAATAGATGGCCATTGCTGTGTTTCAATAAATCTTTATTTACCAAAACAGGCAGTGGGCTGTGATTGCCAGTCAGTGCTTTAGCCAGTGGGGGACAAGGATAAGAGCTCAGAGAAAGGGAGGAGAGTAAGTTTCTACAGGCTGCTGTGTCCCTCTCTAGGGGTCCTTGCTCCTCTCAGGGAGTCCCCTCCATGCAGCTCTCTCTGTCCTTCTGGAAACTGTCCCTCTCCTGGACCTTTAGTTCCTTGATGAGATAAAGTTACCGGGATGTTGTTCTATGCCCTGTGTCCCTTTTTTTTTTTTAACCCCTCCCATACTTTTGCTAATTCCTATATCCCTCTCTTCTCCAATGGCTCAGTCTTAGTGCTCTATCAGTTCCCTGCTGGGCTAGGGTATCTGGGGCAGAGGAGTTTCCTGTGATGTGCTAAAAATCCCAGATAGTCCCAGGAAAACCAAGACTGGGACCTAGTTCTCCCTCCTCCCTAGCCCCTTTCCCACTGGCCTTAGCTCCGGCTGTCAGTACCTCCCACTTGATTGCTGGCCTCCCTTGCCTTCTAATGGATAGAGTGGCCCCAGGGGACTGTGGCCATCACAATATGCACCTCTCTGCTCCAACTTTCCCCCTTAGAACAGAGTCTGTAGCTGACAGGTTATGTCTTGACTATCAAGGGAGCCCTCCAGCCAAATGTGGAGGCCCTTGATGTGAACATATTTTACACTGTATAATTTTTTATTATCCTTTTCCTCCAAATTTTAGTATGGATGAGATATACTATTTTCCCCTAAGAAAAATCAGACTTACTTTGAAAGAGCAGTAGGATTAGCAGAAACTTTGGCAATTGCAGTAATCCACCTTAAATTGAAATATTGGAAAGACTGACTCATGAAATTTCAGATAATTGAACTTGCAGACTCAAGTAGACATGAGAAAATAATATTTAATGTTCCTGACAATCTATTTTGCTTCAGATGTTTTCTTTCTTCTTAGCCCCAACCCTGATTAATATTTGTCTGATGGAGAGAAGAGAACAGCTTATCGGCACCTAAATTTAATGTAAATTGTATTGGGGGTGTTGTGACTTAATATATTTGTATCTGGATCTACTTTTTTTATTTGTTTTCAGTGAGAGGCAGTCTGAAGGGGCTGCCTGCCTATTGTAGAGATAAGAGGGAAGGATGATCCTTTGACACTGCTGTGAAGTTGATGGAGAGGCTGTCCTCAGTCTTTGGAGACCAGCAATAAGCTGCTTTTATCACCCTAAAATTTCTGTGTCTTTGAACAAGTGGGCTTAGAGGAAGGGCCTGATACTCGGGAAAAATATGAATTTAATGGAATAGACTGATTCAGCTCCTCACACTTTAGAAGACGGAACCAGGGAAGTTTCAGAGGAGAAGGCAGGAGAGTTTTTCATGGTGGTGGTAGTTTCACTGCAAAAGAGACAGCTCTGTGACTCATTCAGGGACACTTTTTTCTAGGAATACTGGTAGATGCAGAATGGAAGCTCAGGTGCCTGGGGAAGTTAGGAAGGTAACATAAAAGAATGAAGAGGTTTGGGTGTAAGAAAAATTTACATAAAGATTAATGCAAACCAGAAATCACTTTTAAGTTGAATTTAGGAAATCAACAGCACAACTAGTATAATAAAAGGCAAATGGTACTTGTTGCTGGGGTCAAAGAGGGAGGGTCATGAACTAGTTGTGTGGAGGTGAAGCTCTGCCCATCAGGGGGTTATCCTTATCATCTGTGGGATGTTGCTCTGTTTGACTTCAGTCCCGGTGCTATTTCAAATACAGGCATTTATTTTTTAAAAATCCTTGATATTTATCAATTAGCAATTAATCCATAAACTAAAGGCCACCTTTACATGACAATTAATCTTATTCTGAAGAACTCACACAGAATAAGTGGCCATAGGGGCCTGTTGGCCATCCTACTCTGCACCCTCTCTGCTAGAGCATGTGTGTGATTGGAGCAGTCTGTAGCTGATATTTGACTGTTGAGGGAGACTAGTGTGGCTGCCACATCTGTGTTCTGAACACTAGTATAGGACTGTAGACAAACTTTCAAGGTCAAGTTGATTATCCTCCAGCTTAGCAAAGCGCATCTTCCTAATTATGTCAGAAGGCAGGATAAACTCTGATCATTTGAGCTAGGACTCTGGGTAAAACATCAAAAGCAACATTTAAATAACACACAGTCACAAATCAAGGATTCATTATATTTTATTTTACTACTAGTATAAAACCAAATTATGGTGGGCCATTGCGCACCATTAGTAAGTGCTTTCCAGGCTGCTTTAATTTATATGTAGTGGAACCCCATTCTCTATTACAAAAAGTCTCCCCTAGAAGGAGGGAAGCTCCACTTGGTGTCATAGTCATATTCATATTCATAAAGGCTCTGCAGAAATCCAGGAAAGTTTTTGGCCCAAACAACCAGAATTAAGAACTGGCATACCCACTGTCTGCTGGAGCACACTTTAGGTCAGCCAGCGGTGCAAATCTTTCCCAACCCTGTTTCTGGTGACTCCTGGCCTTGAAGTTAGCCATGTTGAGAGTATTTACACTACGGAAATTGGCGAACATTACATATCAAAGCTTTTATTTCTTAGAGAGCCAGTCATTAAACATTTGCTGAAAGGCCTCCTTCTATTTTTTTCTTTGAAATTGATACCAACTTGTGTTCCATTTAGACATTGTATTACTATCTTGCTTGCTATTCTAGAAATATAAAGCAGTAAAAATGCTATTTTAATTGTTTTCTATTTTTCTCTTTCTACCTCAGTGTATTCTACATTGCAATCAATGTTCTTTTTTAAAATATTTTTTAATTTAAATTCTTTATTGTTTAAAGTATTATATGATTCTCCCTTTCCCCACTGACCTCTCCCTGGCCCCAGCACATGCCCACACCCCCTTACTGTCTGTGTCCATTGGTTTTGTTCATATGCATGCATACAAGTCCTTTGGTTGATCTCTTATCCCCTCACCTCGCCTTCCCTCATAGATTAGACAGTCTCTGTTCAATGCTTCTGTCTCTGGATCTGTTTTTGTTCATCAGTTTATGTTGTTCATTATATTTCACAAAGCGGTGAGGCCATGTGATATTTATCTTTCTCTGACTGTCTTTTTTTTTTTTTTTTTTTACCACAAAGTGGTATTCCATTGTGCAGATGTATCACAGCTTTTTAATCCACTCATCTGCTGATGGGCACTTACGCTGTTTCCAAATCTTTGCTATGGTTAATTGTGCTGCGATGAACATAAGGATGCATATATCCTTTCTGATTGGTCTTTCTGGTTTCTTGATATATATATATATTGCAAGAAGTGGGATCACTGGGTCAAATGGGAGTTCCATTTTTAGTTTTTCAAGGAAACTCATACTGTTCTCCACAGTGGCTATCCCAGTCTGCATTTCCACCAGCAAAGTAGGTATTTACATATGTCTTTCCTGTGCTCTGTATTCCTAAAAGGGGTTTGTCTTGTTAATTTGTGTATATCTTGACACTTAAACACATAGTGGGCACTTCATAAAAGTTGCTTATATCAATGAGTGTGTTCTTCAAAATAAGATTGATTGGCAGGCAAAGAGCAGTCAAACAGTTAGGATTTAAAGAGAAGATGTAAATTCTTTCACTTCTTCCCCGGGGAGGTTATGTGGTGTTCTGCTTAACATAATCAATTCTTTGACTTCAACACCAATTTTTGCTGGGCTATTTACTTTCTTCTGGAACTTTCAAAGACAGAACCTTTAGCAGAAAAAATAATTTAACCAGATAGACATTTAGTTCAATAGGAGAATTTTCCTGGTGTGAAAAAATAAATTACAAAAGGACTTTGCCTCTGAAAGATAATTAATAAAAAGCTTCCTGCATGATGACAAACCTGACATCTTGTCTAATGTCTAGCAGAGAAGAAAGTGTTGAGATTTGCAGTTAGAATAAAATGTTCCACTTCACAGCAAAGCCAGGCAGGATCTGATAATTACTTCTAAGCAAGAAAAGGTCACCGTCTAGTTGTTAAATTGACACAACCTCAGGATTGTATCTGTAACTATTGACCCTCAGTGAGGTCTTCGTTTACACTTTCCCGATTTCAAACATAAGCATTGCCTAAATGTAAATGATTATGGAATTACACCCTCTTGGTCATCGGAATGTTTTGTTTTAATGTCAGCTTTATTGATATAAATTAACAAACAACTTTGTTGTAAGATTTTTAAAATGTACATAATGGTGATAGGACACACATATACATCCTGAAATGATTCTCCCTATCTAGTTATCTAGTTAGTTAACATGTGCATTACTTCACACATAGATCCTGTCCTTTATTTTTATTTTTCAGTTACACCCTTGAACAATCCTCAACCGTAGGACTCAGTGGTATCAACCATAGCCACCATGCTTTACATCAGATCCTCAGACCTTATTTATTTTATAGCTTACAATTTGTATCCTCTTCCCAACCTCTCCCTGTTTCCCTCATCCCTAACAACCACTTTTCTACTCTCTGTTTCTATGAGCTTGACTTTAAAAAATATACAAATATTCCACATATAAGTGATTCTATGTAATGTTTGTCTTTCTCTGTCTGGCTTATTTCACTTAGCATAATGCCCTCAAGATCTATCCATGTTACAAATGGCAGGATTTTTTTTCTTTCTCGTTGCTGAATAATAGTTCATTAAATGTATATTTCATATTTTATATTATATATTTTACACACACACACACACACACACACACACACACACATATATATATATCTGAAAGAAGGCAGATGGGGCATTTAGCCAACTGCCATTTCTCAGTGTTGAGGGCTATGCCAGGAACATTAACTCCTCTGCATTCCCCATCTCTGCTTGGCTTCACGTTCACCAGGTTCCTACAGTGTAGGTGCAGCTTCAGAGTGGAATGTGGAAACACTGTGGACACTCTGTGGGGCTAGTTTTAGTTCTTAGAGACCTGCTCACTGCAGTAGTGCCCGACTTGGGAGTTGGGAGATTGGCCCAGGCAACACACTCAGGCACCAATCTTCTAGTGTGCTGATCCCAAACCTCATTCCTATTCATTTAGTAAGTCTCCTAACCATTATCTCCATAAATGAAGGTTTTATGTAGAGACAAGTCTTCCAGGGAATGGCACACAGTAGGCATTTAATATTTGCATAATTTAACTTCCTGAGGCTGCTAAATCTCACCCAAGAGTGTTTCATATAAGGAGGGACTCCTTTGTTTAACTTAAGGGAAGCAGGTTTTACCTGGCATTTGGCACCATTAATCTAATCACTAAAATTTCCTAAGTAGACATAAATATCACCAACGTTAGGGCACGTAGAGCCTCCTGTTTCTACTAGGGGCCAGCCAACCAGATCTTCCTAATTAGAATAATTAAAATTCTTATAAAACTCTATCTTTCTTTTAAAAGTAACCAACTGAGTCTAGCTGATTAATCCTGGAATATCAATAGTAAAGAGTTAAATTCCATTTAGCCCAAAATTGTGATTTCATGGAGTGGGTTATTTTGGCTCTGTTTAGACAGACTTGAGGAGGTTATGCCTAGGCAATTTAATCCTATTTTGAGAAGACAAAACATTTTCAAATAGTCTTGAAAACAGCCCAGAGCTTGTTATCCCTGCCAAATTGCTCCCTGCTTCTTCAACGGGCATGCCTCCGTGCTTACATTTACCATCCCCCTGGTGGAACATGCTTCCTAATTCTTTGCCACTTGAAAAATGTCAGTCATCTTCACAATATCTGTGGCTCTGTCCCAGTTTCTCTTCTCAGCTAAAGAGTGTGTTGTTCCTTCTTATGTGTATTCATAACATTTTATATATACTCCTCTACATTAATCTAAGTAATAATAAATGGTAGCAAGTAGCACTTATTATGAACCAGTTACTTTACCTAAACATGTTGGTTTATGTTAACTCATTGAATCTCACACCCAATGAGTGCAGATAAAATTATTGGATGTATTATGCAAATGAGGAAACTAAGGCACAGAGAAGTTTGGTAACTTGCCCAGTCACATTTCTGCTATTTTCCTTTAAATATTGAAAAGTTGCTGTGTGCAGCAACTAAGCAGTAAAATTGTGACTTGAACCCAGGTTGTCTAGCTTGAGAATCTTTCCTTTGTACTGCTTCCTAATTCCCAATATATATAAACTTTTATATTATATTATACTAGAGGCCCAGCACACATGAAATCCTGCAGGAGTAGCTCACTTCTGCTTGCCTCAGCTGACTGCCCCACCCAGCCCATCGTTGCCCATAACTCATTGGGCCCCCCCCCCCCCCGGCCACCACCTATAGCCCCCTGCTGCCTAGTAGTTCTCTGCCACTATGTGTTTCCCCGAAAATAAGACCTAACACATGGAAAGATAAAACATCCCCTGAAAATAAGACCTAGCGCAACTTTGGGAGAAAAAATTAATATAAGACACTGTCTTATTTTCGGGGAAACAGGGTAGTAGCTCCCACCCTACCCCACCCTCCATGAGAGCTGCTGCTCATTTGGTCGTGATGACATTACAGAGTGACAGCCACGGCCCTTCTATTATAAGAGATTATATCATATATCATATCATATCATATCATATTATATCACATTATGTTATTTGCCTGTATATCTACATTTCCTTTTAGATAATAAGTTTACCCAGGGATTTGTTCATCTCTTCACCTGGAGCATCTAGCCCAGCCCTGGAAGATAATAAAGAATTTAAATTTAATGAAAGGAATTAATGAAAAAAATGAACTTGACCACCTGTCATAACAGCAGATCAAAATGCCCCATCACTTGAAAGAAACAATTTCTAAGACAAAAGGGATTATGCCTATTTATACTCAGGAATGGGGCACTTAGACTACTATTTCTATATCATGGTTTTCAGATGGCCTTGTCGAAGGGCTCCAAAGCCATGGCTCTTTTCCCATCTCCCTTTCTTCCTCCCTCTCTCAATTTCCCTTTATACTTCTTTCTTCTTGTCCTCCTATGCCCCAGCCCAGAAAAAAAATTATATTTGTATTTGGACAAGCCAAGGAAGGAACCAGAGCTTTCTGAGTGACTGCAGTGGGGCCAGCACTGTGGAAGACCCTATGAGTTGCCCATGGCTTCTGGAGCTGTGTGCCACACACCCAGTTACTGAGGACAACACAGAGATTATCATGCAGTTTTGAAGGCCATGAGTCTAAAATGAGTCTCAGTGGGGTGGAAGAAAGGTGTCAGCAAGGCTGCATTCTTTCTAGGGGCTTTAGGGGTTTTACCCTCCTTCCCCCAGTTTCTAGAGCTCTCTTGCATTTCTTGGCTGGTGGCCCCTTCCTACACCTTCAAAGCCAGCAAGGACAGCCAAGTCTCAGTGTTCTGGTGTCTTTCACACACCAGAACGCTGAGACTTGGCTTTCATGGTAACATCTCCTTTTCTAATTATTCAACTCTTTCTTCCATTTTCAAGGATCCTTGTCATTACATCTAAGTAATTCAGGATAATCATTCTATTTTAAGGTCAGCTGATTTTTTAACTCCCTGTTGCTATGTAATCTAATATAGTCTGGGATTAGGACATCTTTGAGAGACCATTATTATACATCTTACCTTTTAATAATTTGAGGAAAAGATACTGAGTAGCATTCACTTAGAAATAAGGTCTAGAATGTGGATCTCAAATTGTAAATGAAGGCTCATCAGGACTTACCAAATTAGAAGCTTTCTTCCCTAACATTTCCGCAAGAAACACAGAAATATTATTATTATTTTTAATATTGGCTCCTTTGCCTCAACGTATATTTTGAGGTTGCCCCAATTTTTTTTATTGTTTGAAGTATTACAAATAGTAGTACATATGTCTCCTTTTTTCCCCATTGACTTCTCCCCTACCCCCCAGGACATGGCCGCACCTGCCCTCCTCCCCCAGTGTCTTGTACCCATTGGTTATGCTTACATGCATGCGTACAAGTCCTTCCATTGATCTTTTACAGCCACTCCCACCAAACTCCCCTGCCTTCCCATTGTAGTTTGACAGTCTGTTCAAATGCTTCTTTGACACTGTATCTATTCCCACCACCCCCGTTTATTTCCTTTTAAAATCTTGCCTCTGCAGACTAGAAATAAACACATAATTACAAAAAATGTTTGAGTCCCAATTTTAATGTCCAACAGTTCTGGGTCCCCATTTTAATGTCCAACAGTTTTTTATGTGTATATGTCAGCAATGATATCTGGATGGTGGGCACATGGTGGCAATGTAGGTCCGACCCTCTCTAGTTTGGTCCTAGGCAACCTGCAGTGATGCACAGCTGCTGACTGCGAGTGTGGCAAGGCGACATCAGAGTTTTCCATCTCTGGACTGTTTCTCCTCTTGTCTTCATGATTGAAGCAGACCTGTCAATTCCTCTCTGTTGCAGGAATCCAAATGGTCTTGGAATTGTTTTCTGAAAATATACAAACATATTCTTGACCAAAAGTTAATAAAGGAATCTTTTCTATATAATTTATTTAGGATCCTTTTTATTTTTGCCCAAAAGATTTTCCTTTGTCTTAGACACCATGTGTGTTTTTTATGGGTGTCTTGCTGTTAGCATTACAAATGAAAATTAATTTTGTAAAGTAAAAATTTTCTAGATGTAATTTACTTATAAGATATTTTTCCTTACATAATATTACCCCACTACCCGCCCCCCCCCCCTTTTGGTTAATGGAGGATTTTATAAATTTTATAATGCAGTCTTGATAATTTTTTAAAATATATATTATTGATTTTAGAGAGGGAGAGGGAGAGAGAGATAGAAACATGAATGATTAGAGAGAATCATTGATTGGCTGCCTCCTGCACATTCCCTAATGGGGATCAAGCCCACAACCTAGGCACGTACCCTTGGGTGGAATCAAACCTGAGACCCTTCCGTCCTCAGGCCGATGCTCCATCCACTAAGCCAAACCAGCTAGGGCCAGATAATTATTTCTAAGTGTCAGTTACAGTAACAGCCAAGAAGGTGCTCTGTGTTCCTGAGGAAAACATTTAAAGTTCCAGTTCAGAGGGAGAGTGGATGACATGAGCTGACACAGTGAGGGTATGAATAAGTGCCACTGAGCGTGTATGTATGCACGTGTGTGTGTGTGTGTGTGTGTGTGTGTGTGTGTGTGTGTTTGTGTGTGTGTTGAAATGCATCTTTTCTCCATGCTCTCCCTGTGGGCAGTGCGTCTTGATAAACCCTTTCAAAACTCTGGGTTTTTCATCACTGGCAGAATAAAGAATCAATCAAAATACATTGCTGTAACATTTTTATATCCTGCAAGTCAGTAGCCTTTCTTCCCTGCCAATCTAAACCCCTCCAAGCTGATTCCAATAGACCAACTTGGACAGTGGTAAAGGAAAGGTGTTTTGTGTCAAGGATAAAGTAACTGTCCATCCACGCTGATAGCAAAAAGTGAGTTAGTCAGTGAAAGAAGGACAACTAGGGGCCAGGAGACACTAGCAAGTTCGTTTGGAAAATCCCATTTTGGAGCTGACTTAAAAGAGGATGTGCTCTAAGGTTGTCCACAGCCTGCTGAAATAATTATTTGTGGCAAGAAGTTTCTTTGTATTTATGGCTATTTGATTACAGTTGTGTGAAGCATTTCTTCAGTTCAGAGGTTTTGCCCCTGGCCTCTGGGGTGTATTTGTGATGTCTGGTGTAGACGGCCCTCTTCTCCACCCCTTCCTGTTGGGTGTGCACTCAGCCAGGCAAGCTGCTGTGCAAACCCCCAGGCCTCAGGGATTGCACCTGTGTGGGGAGGCTTCTTGTTGGGCAGTTCTCCCAGGTGCTTGTCCTCTAAGCAGTGGCTGACACTTGGCCTCCTTCTATTGGGTGACTCTGCCAGCTTAGAAGTCCTTCCTACCCATTTTCATAGATGGAGAAGAGAAGGCCTTTCAAGGGGCAGGCCTAGAGGTAATGAAAATCCTTTCATTTCTCCTCCTATTGGCCAGTGCTTCCTCAGGTGGCAAAAATTACTGCAACTGAGCACACGGCTATCAGAACTATTGTGACAAGAAACTAGAGACTCATAACAAGAGTTCTTTGCTTAAAGGGCCTATTTCCTAAGTCTAAAACAGTTGCAAACTCACATGCCTAGAGGGCCAGACAATTGTGTAGTTGAGTGGGAGCAGTAGCATAGGGAGAGGTGCGGACAAGGGTAGCTCAGACAGGTGTATGCTACATAACATGATAATTTAACGTTTATGACAGATGGCATGGCTAAATCAACCACCTCAGCTGGCCAGGTTCATCCCATATGCTGCCAGTTGGCAACCTGTACTCTGGGACAGAAAAAAATAAAAAAGTCATCTTTTTGGCAGCAAACTCCAAAATTGGCTATGTTCTTGAATCAGTACTTGTCAGGACAAACAAAAACCTTTTCTGTTTAAAAGAGAAAGCTCTGGATAGCAGCAAAGAAATAGGAGCTAAGAAGAGAAGCGGGTATAAAGAGCTTGATGTGAGGATTTGCTATCCATGCATACATTTAAGGCAGTGGCTTTGCACAGAGGACGGAGCTCTGAGCTCCCATTTGAAAGGCTGCATGGAGTCCTCCCACAGCAGCACACCTCAGCTCACAATGGAATTTGATGTGCTTATTGTGCAACTGACCCTAAGATGCAGACTCCCTCCTCATCTTCCACCTGATTCGGGTTTCTCCTGTTTCCCTTTGAATATTTCTAAGCATGGTCTACAACTGAAAAGTTTTATAATAGCAACAAAAGTAATATTTTGATGATATTTATAAATGTCTATTCTAAAGAATATCAGTGAATCTGTATATTAGTTTAAACCTAATATATAAAAACTAGAGGCCCGGTGCACAGAATTTGTGCATGGGGGGGTTGCCCCTCAGCCCAGCCTGCACCGTCTCCAATCTGGGATTCCCTAAACGGGCAGTCAGATATTCCCTCTCACAATCCAGGACTGCTAACTCCCAACTGCTCGCCTGCCTCTGCCTGGTTGCCCCTAATCGCTTCTGCCTGCCAGCCTGATCACCCCCTAACCACTCCCCTGCCAGCCTTTTTTATGCCTAACTGCTCCCCTGCCAGCCTGATTGTCCCTAACTGTCCTTCTCTGCAGGCATGGTCCTCTCTTCCCCCCCACACCCTCCTGCCCAACCTCTCTCCCCTGCAGGCCTGGGTCCCCCCAACTTCCCTTCCCTGCAGGCCCAGTTGCCCCCAACTTCCCTCCTATGTGGCCTGGTCACCCTTAACTGCCCTCCCCTGCAGGCTTGATCGCCCCCCACCCCCAACTGCTCTCCCTTGTAGACCTGGTCCCTCCTAACTGTCCTCCACTGCTGGCCATCTTCTGGTGGTCATCTTGTGTCCACATGGGGGCAGCCATCTTTGACCACCTTGGGGCAGACATCTTATATGTCAAAGTGGTGGTCAATTTGCTTATTACTCTTTTATTAGATAGGATAGAGGCCTGGTACATAGGTGGGGGCCAGCTGGTTTGCCCTGAAGGGTGTCCCAGATCAGGTTGGGTGTGGGGCAGCCAGGGTGAGGGGCCTGTGGTGGTTTGCAAGCTGGCCACACTGCCCCCTCCTCCTCCCTCCCTCCCCCAGCAACCCAAGTGGAGGCCCTGGTATCTGGGATTTATTAATCTTCTATAATTGAAACTTTGTAGCCTTAAATGGAGTTCAGGGCTGGCCAGGGTGTGCAAGAAGCTTGGCTTTCCTCCATTGCCAGGGAAACCCAAATCTCCTGCTTGCTCAGTGGCTACAGCCATCTTGGTTAATTTGCATACTCGCTCCTGATTGGCTGGTGGACGTGACTTGTGGGTGTAGCTGGTTGATTTGCATATAACTCTTTTATTAGATAGGATAGTACTACTACTAATAATAATAAAAAGAGTAAACATTGATTTAGTAATTACATAAGGCTCTTAACAATATTAACTCAATCCTCATAATAACATATATAATGCTATTATTTTCCCATTTTCCCTCTGAGGAAACTGAACTACCAAGTTACTTGGTTGGGGTCACAGCTGGTAGATTGGGATTCATACAGAACCAATGTGGCTCTATCCTGTGCTTACCGTCTGTCTGAACATGAATCTGTCTTCATAAGCAGACTGATTGCAATTTTCAAGTTATGGAAATCCTTTGGTGATCATAAAATTTGATCTTTGCTGAGCTTCCACAGATGTATTGGTTGCCTCTTGTTTATGAGGTGCAAGCCAAGGCATAAATGAACAAAAGAACCGCATGGAAAGAACATTATTGCCATGGCATTAAAGACAAATTTGGAATGTTGCTCACAGCATATATCTTGGAAATGTTAATCAGGGTTTCGGGAAAAGTATGTCCAGGTAGTCTGGATTCTTTTTTAAACACAGTTTTGTCAATTCAGAGATGGGTTACATAAAACCCAGAGGCACAAAGGAATTAAATTGAAAAATAAGAGCTTGTTGTTTAAAATGACAAGTTTATATTTCTCTTCATTTACCCAGCTAATTCTGACCCATCTTTGAGATGGAAGCAGGAATGTTTTAGTTTCTGACCCCTCTTTATGAAATTAGATTCCCAAAAAGACCTATAATTTCCTTCCAAGTTAAATTGAATTTTAATCAATAAATTAAATTATGATTTGTTACTGCCTCTCACCTTTTCTAGTCCACACTGACAGTCAGCACACACTGACTACTTAACTTACATTCCACATGGTACTGATTGCTTTACCTGGAGCCGCCCACTGAATCCACAGCCCCTCCCAGTGCACATCTTATTTCCCATGTTTTTCTAGATTTGAAAACTGAGACAGAGAGGGACCATGAAAAATGCAAACCATCCAATCAGTAAAGGACAGAGCCCAGATTTGAACCATTAAAGTGACTCTGGGATTGTTGCTTTGACTGCTGCACTGACTGCTTCTCAGTGAGCCCCATGACCAACCCTGGCCAGTGCTCTCTGAGTTCAGTGAGTATAGGAAACAAGTGGATGGGTAATTGCAGGGAGGGGTGAGCGAATTAATTACTCGACTAGTGCTTACCTCTCTAAGTCACACCTTGCCCGTGAAAATGCTGCATGCCTTTATATTATTAAGCATTTAGCCTGAATTTTGACTGGTCAATTAAGTGACCCAAGAATTTGCAAAAACAAAGCTGGAGCCTCCCACCATTCCCACCCTCCCTGAGGATCAACAATTGGAAAAGGTTTATTTTTCCTTTATGACTACAAAGGAATCCCAAATAGAACCTCCCTAGGATTGAGGACAGAGTGAGCTCCAGAGAGACAAGAATGGGAGACTCACCCAGACTCTCAATCAGTTCTGGATTCTTACACTCGGGCTCCCTGGAGAAACATCATCTCCAATGGTCCTAAGGGATGGCTAGTTTACTGGTCTGGGATTTGTGAGCAGAATTAGCTGATTAAAAGGTTAATGTATAATTGTAGACACAGGGTGCCTGGAGGCAACCTTTGACCATTTGCTGTTTAACTGAATTAATGTTGGCCAGTTATAGATCTTCTGCTTGCAAATTTTCCAGCTAATTATTTTGAGTCCTGAATCTGCATTCTGTGTGTGCCACTGGATTGTCAGCATTATGACTGCCTCAGCAGTGATTTAACCAGAGCCAGCTCTCAAAGCAAGGGGACATTTTACAAGCAGGACTGCACCGACACTGGGCTGCAGCATCTTTCCCCCTTTGATTTTAGAAAGATGATGTTGGTCAGGGTGATGACTCTCCCGTTGCAATTTCTCTGATGTTTCTCAGGCCACTGCACTGCGAACCTCCAGAGATTGATGGTTGCTCTTGTTCCTTGAGGTTCAGTGCATTTCAGAGGCTGGTATTTAGAGAGAAGCCTTGCTTCCACAGCTCCCAACCTTTTGTACACTCCTTTGAGTTTGCTGGTGGGGATGGTAATGAGCTTCCTTCAACAACCTGTGTGCAGTGGTTAATTGTGTTCTGGTATCAAATTTTGGTTTCTTAAGAAGCAAATGCCTAGTCAAAGATTTGAGAGCAAATAGCTTTATTTGTAAGGTGATGTCAGAAAAATACCAACAGAGATGAGGAAATGAGCCCAGGGAGAGAAGACAGCAAATGGAAGGTGCATGATTAAGACAGATACTGTGGGCAACTGGAGCTCAAGTCCACTTGGAAACTGCTATCTCACCTAAGGGGCCTTGGAGGGAGCTGGGGTATTTGGCACCAGCTCTCGTCAGTTCTGGTCACAGGCTGCTCTTGGGGTTGTGAATTTCCCAAACCCTCTCCTGGGACCAGGCTAAGGTAAAGCAGCCTCCTACATACAGGTCACAGAGATATCTCAAGGAAGATAATGCAAAGTCCCACACCACTCGGGAAGCCTGAGGGATATAAGAGGGGCTCCGACAGTGAACCCTTAAACCTGGATTCAAACTCCGGCTCTGTATCCTAAATGGATGACCTTGGGCAAGCATTGTTAACTGTGCTAAGATGCCAGGCTCCTTGTCTATAAAAATGTATCTTATACTGGGTACATTGCAGAGCTTGTGGAGATTAAAGGAGATTATACAACTAGCAAATTTAGCACAGTGCTGCATAGTAAGGGATGAAAAACATTACCAGTCATAATTTGAGTATATAGAGTATCTTCTCTGAGCCTGTATATGTGGTAGGTGCTTAGAAAGAGAGGTGATCCCTAACTTCACAGGAACTTAAAGTCTTTGCCTACTAAACCTACAACTATTTCTTACTTACTAAATTATCCCTCATTCAGGGATGTGCCATCTTATGTTCCAAAATATATATCCTAAGTTTTTCACCCCTGGATGAAGTGTTCCAAGGACTTTCTAAAATATATATTTTATTGATTTTTTTACAGAGAGGAAGAGAGAGGGATAGAGTTAGAAATATTGATGAGACAGTCATCAATCAGCTGGCTCTTGCACACCCCTTCCTGGGGATATGCCCGCAATAAAGGTACATGCCCTGACCGGAATTGAGCCCGGGACCTTTCAGTCTGCAGGCCAATGCTCTATCCACTGAGCCAAACCGGTTTTGGCATGTTCCAAGGACTTTCAAAGGCAAAGCTGAGGCTTTGGAAGCAATTGTAAATTTTAAATGCTCCAATAGCCAAATTTACAAAAATAAAAGATGTGGTCAAATTAATTTTAATAACATTTAGTCCAACCTATAAAATATTATAATTTTAATGTGTAATTCATACAAAAGTGATGAGTTAGATATTTCACTTTATTTTTGTTTTTGGTATTCAGCCTTCAAAATCCAACATGTATTTTATACTGATCATTTCAGCCCAGCTACATTTAAAAAAAATATATTTTATTGATTTTTTACAGAGAGGAAGAGAGGGATAGAGAGTTAGAAACATCAATGAGAGAGAATCATTGATCAGCTGCCCCTTGCACACCTCCTACTGGGGATGTGACCATAACCAATGTACATGCCCTTGACCGGAATCGAACCCAGGACCCTTCAGTCCGCAAGCCACGGCTCTATCCACTGAGCCAAACCGGTTTGGGCCCAGCTACATTTTAAGGGCTCTGAAGCTATGTGTGGTCATCATCTTGGACTGCGAAGGTCTAGTGGACCCTAGAATTCTTTTAGAAGTAACTTCCAATGGGATGGTTAGTTTTCCTCCTCTTCACAGATGACATTGCTCCTCACATCTATGAAAGTGAAGGCGATTTTAACTCAGGCATTATAGAAAATCGGCAGATTTTGTAATGAAATTTCACACATGGAAACTGTGGTGAGAGTCTTAGCAGGTGTAAAAATCTGACTTATTTCTTTGACTGTTACTGAATGGAAACTGGTGCAGCTATTCCCATTTGCACGTTTTTCAAATCTCATTGCCAAAACAAAATTGTTGGCAACCACAGGAGAAGCATCAACTTACCTCTTCATTTGGGAAATGAAATTAAATCCTCAGCTCATTTCTAAAAGTCACAGATCTGGTACAAGGTAGCAGGCCCAACACATGAACTGATGTTAAAATATTGATGGCTTTGCTGTTCTCAGGTGCTGCTGCTAACATCTGCAGACAATTTGGACTGTACTCCTGGATTTCAGCAGAAAGTGTTCCATATCAATCAGCCAGTGGAATTCATCGAGGACCAGGCAATTCTGAACTGTAAGCAATGCCACTTGATATTTCTGGCCTCTTCTCATATTTAAATTCATCAATGTCTGTTAATATGTCTCAGGATGTGGTATTCCTTACATTTAGGATTTTTCTACCCATTATTCTCATTCTGCTTGATCTAGAGTGGATGGTCTTGAATTAGGGTCTTGCCAGCTTAGAGGTGAACAGAGTTATGTGTATCTAGTATTTGATCACTGGTGAGTGTTTTCCAACCACTCCTACAAAAGGGGACTGCTACCTTCCAATGTGAGTATTATTCTGTGCAAAGGAAATGAAGTTTGTTTCGCCTGGCAGATCCCTGAGAGCAGAACCTTCGTGTGGATCACTGTCCTATCTGTACTAAGTTGTTCACAGCATTAGATCAAAATAATGGTGAGAGCAGGATGTTGGTTTCTGGAAATTTTTAGGCATAGAGATTCAAAATCCTTATTATTTTTTAATTTTATTTTTATTGTTTACATTATTACAGATGTTCCCCTTTCTTCCCCCACCTCCATTTGCCCCTCTCCACCCAAACCCCACCCTTCTCTCCCTCTGGCCATAACCACATTGTTGTCTGTGTCCATGGTCTATGCATATATGTTCTTTGGCTAATCTCTTCACCTTCTTTTTTATACCACCCACCCCTCTGACCTCCCCTCTGACGTCTGTCAATCTGTACCATGTATCTATGAATCTGGTTCTTTTTTGTTCATCAGTTTATTTTGTTCATTAGATTCCACATATATGTGAGATCATATGGCATTTGTCTTTCTCTGACTGACTTATTTCACTGGGTATTATATTTCTTAAGGCTAATAAGATGGTTTTCAGAAAAGAGTCAAAACCTCTACTGGCTATTTGTGGATTAAACTCAAATCCTCCTAAATTCCATTTAATTTCCTTAAAATATGCTCATATCTGTGGTTATAATCTCTTTATGTTATTTAATACTGATATTATATTGTTTAATCTTTATGACAGCATGGAATACATTGCTAAACTCATAACAAAAATAGCTTTAGCAGAGTAGAATTTACCACTGATGGTAGACAAATAACCATTTAATTGTGGGTTCTTGAGCACTATTCTTTAACACTTTGGAATGAAGAATATGAAAACAGTGTAGTAATTTGATCAGCTGCTCTGAGGTCCTTTCAGGAAAGATAATTGTACATTTGCCTCCCTGGCCTCAGGTTTGCCTTCGAGGCTGGCCCCCATTCCTTCATTCCTGTGCTGTGGCTGGCATGCTTAAAGACAGTTAAAAAAACGACAGTCTGCTTGATTAGATTGTTCTGTGAGGCCGGAACACAGTTTAAGAGTTGAAAGGAACACAATAATGAAGATGCAATGTCGAGCATCAAGGGAGCTATCCAAGGTGAAGCCCAGGCACATCTTGATGCAATTACGCCAATGAAATCATTTCAATAATTAGAGTCTGTAATGACACGGTGCAGGACTGGCACAATAAGTGAATTCCAATATGTGATTTCATATTCATTTGATCCCTGAGTATGACTCCTGGGTCAGACCATCAGAAACCCTCATTTGTCTTTTGATTTTGCTATTAATCAGAATCAATATATTTCAAACAAAACTTGGTTTATGAGAACCATTTTTCTGGGTTTCCTCTCATCTGTCTCAGCTACTCTTCTTCACTCTCTCTCTCTTTCACACACACACACACCTCTTTTTTTTTCAGTGATCGTCTCCAAATGGTATCTATATTAACACATGTGGAAATGTGAAGCCATCATGAGTATGGAAATTAATAGTGTTGATATGCAAAGCAGGCTCATGCTAGTAAATGTGATTGCTTTTCTAATCTTCACTACACCAAACCGCTTTTAATTCACTGCTGAGAAGCTGGAAACAATCATACTTTGGGAGATCTTTTTAATTTAAAGTAAGCCATACTGTACATTCCAATATCACTGGTGTGTGTGTGTGTGTGTGTGTGTGTGTGTGTGTGTGTGTGTTTTCAATCCCTGAGTAATTAAGTGGGTTATGGTTGTTGGTTCTGTGTAAGCTAGTAAATGGTACATAGAACTGGTATGATTATCAATGATAGCACATTCAGGAAAAGTCAGTGATATTGGAATTGAGAATTTTAAATATTTATATGTGAATTTGTGTGTGAATTATAGTCAGCAAAGTCTGACTACCCCTTCTCAGTGAAACTGTAGGTCCATATGTATTATAAGGGTGGAAAAGTACATGGAGCATATCTAGTTAGGTACTTTTGAGTTCATCTCAAAGCAATGGACAGAGGTTATGAGTATAGACCTTGTGATTATGTTTAATTGTGCCTAAATGAAGAAGAAAGTTTTTATAGATTGGAGATGGCCTGTTGGATATTGTTTGGAAAGTCTGGATTTACAGAAGTTGTAGAAGAAATTGCTCTATTCCACTTGCAAGAGGAAATACAAACTCAAGATACTGAATGAACTTTTTTCCTAACCAAGTAACATTTTAAGTCTCTCTCCCTCTCCATGCCTCCCCCTCCCTCTTTCCTCTCTCATCCTCAGTTCTCTCATGCATTTCCTCATAATTCAACACAAGACCCTTCTGTCTCTGAAAAATGTGATTAAGAAACTGAGTGATGAGTACTGTTAGCATGAACACTATATTTATAGAAGGCCAGCATCTGGATGAAAATGGAAAAAGATCAAACAAGACCAAAAAGTGTTAACATACTTACATAATTGAGGTTGAGATCCAGAAAATGAATATTTTAGTGATATATAAATACAATCTGATATTATAAGTAATAACAGATATTAAAAGAAATCAGGTTTCTAACATTATCTTGGGCTTATATAATTTTCTCTTTCCAGTTTTGCTTTATATTTGCCCTATTAAAGAGCTTTGATTTCCAATCATTGTGAATTTCCAGAAGGTATAAACACAGCATAATCAACTGTTGTCCACAATTTTCATTATTTTATAAAGTTGTCTGATAGTGTTGTCTCCTTGCCTGACAGACCTAGTACATCTGCTCATAGCCCATACATCTGCTCATATTTCACTAGTTCTGTGTTCAGCTTTTAGCAAATTATAAGGAATGTTTATTCTGTCCACAGCTCCCTGCTCTTTTTGTTCAGACAGTACTATATTCTTTTATCTTTTTTCATCTTTCTCCTCAATTCTCAATGACTTATCTTTTTCTACCTTAACTGTTACTAATGGTCACCTCCTCTCCTTTTATTTCCCTAATATTTTATTCACTGTTCACTTCAATACATCTTTTCTTCAGTTGTTCTAAAGCCTTTTATTTTCTTCACATCCCAGTAACTCTTTATTCTACTCTCCTTTCCGCTAACTAAACTTGCTTTCGTCTTTAAAAGGCCATTTTCAACAAGCTTCTAGATGAAAACATGGCACCCCACTGTTTCCTTTAATGTGACCAGGGGATCACTTTCATGGTGTCTCTCACTGTGTAAAGCAAAGCCCCCATCTCATGATAACTTAGGCAAAACTTTACTGGCTTCATCTCAGTCTTGAAAGGTGAGCTGGGAAAATATCTGTGGTTATTCCCCTATTTGATGTGTATAACAAAAAAAGGGGAAAATAGCCTAGAAAGCAGAAACTCAGGAAGGAGACATCCATTCCAGGTCTTTGGTCTCAAGGAGCATATGTGATAAATTTATGGAAAGAGGCTTCAACACCTAAAACTATCTAACATGGGTTGGTGTGCCCACTATATTGGCACCATGAGATTTGGATAGTGTCTATGGTGTTAGTTTCCCAGGTGACACTCAGGCTCCAGAAGAATAGCTGGCCTGGAAATCTGACCAGCCACCCAGCTGATAGGGAAAAATACCAAGTAATAAGCCCCTATCTGGTATGATGGAGAATACAGGACAGCACATTCTGCTTTTCCCTGTCAGCTGAGACAGACCTCCTGCATAGGGGGCAGACTTATGATCATCTTATTTGCTAGGGAAATCATGATCCTCTAGCCTTTGTTAGTGGGAGACATCTCCAACTACCAGTGAAGGACAACCATTGGCCCCCAGCCACTATCAGGTCAGCACTTTTCTTCCACCTTGTTTATCCTTCATGGATCACTCCTCTGGGACCACACAGATACACAGAGGGAAATAGCCACACCTGAGTTCACCTAAAATGCAAACTTATAAGAACTTACACTTAATAAAGGACATGCATTACTCAGAATAGGCTTGGTGTCAAACAACCCCAGTAACATAAGAGAATAGACGTTTATTTTTCATTCAGGTTATGTGGATGCAGGTTGGGCTGCTTTTTTGGGTACTTCTCCTCCAAATGGCTGCCCTCCAAGTGGGAACTTGCGGACCCATCTTACTTCTAACTTGGTCCTGCCATTTGTTCCTGCCAATCACTCTTCTACCTCCAAGCTGCAAGCCAGGAGAACAATATAAAAGTATGGGGGTTTGGCTCCATACTCTTTATTGGTTGAGGACCAACCTATGAACCAGGAGGTCACATTGCAACTGGTCAGGGCATGTGCTTGTGTTGAGGGCTCCATCCCCAGTGTGGGGTGTGCAGGAGGCAGCCGATCAATGTTTCTCTCACCATTGATGTCTCTATATCTCCTTCTCCCTTCCTCTCTGAAATTAATAAAAATATTTTTAAGAAAAGAGTATGGGAAGACACCACACATGTGTAACCACCTTAGCTCATAAGGGACATACATCATTTCTACTTCATGCTATTATACACACCTAATCATATAGGCATCCTAACTACAAACAAAGCTGGGGAATGTACAACACTTATGTTTAGTGCATTTTTGAACTCTCTATACAGATCCCAACAAAACAGTGTGACCCAGGTTACAAAGAGACTTCTGAAGAGACAGAGAAAGACCACAAAGGAAGCAGCTATCTCAGAGTAACTTGGGCCTACACGGGAGAGAAGACAAAGGTCAAGCAAGTGAGCAAGGTCATGTAACTGACTAAATGCTGCCTTTCTAATCAGGGTATGCTTCCCCTGAGCCAGGGAGCTTCTTCCCTGCTCCCTGGTGGAAACACCCAGGGTAGGGACCTCACCTTCTGATGGTTCTGATAAGGAGGAGTTCCAATTGCATCTTCCTGATGATTATCATATTGTGGTTAAGCTCACACAATTGTAAACTCACATTGACTAGGGTTTAAACATATGGCACAGTCACATGGTAACTATTTGACCATGAGTGAGTTATTTGAATCATCTGAGTTTGAATTATATCATCTCTCTAAGATGGATAATGATAGCCCTTGCTTCCAGAGTTGATGCAATACTTGATGGGAGAATGCTTAAAACATAGCTATGAATAAATGGAAGCTGCTATTATTATTACTATCATTGCTCTTGTTGTTATGTTAGGTTCAATTTCCTTTTAGTGGCCTTTTAAACAAAGCGATTTGGAAGATAAATTGTGGGCATTAAAGAAACACCTAAAGGAGTGATGCTAGGATTTGAATTTCATGGGCTAGTAGATTTTTCTTTTTGTAATCTTGGATTGATAAGACTGTATTTTAAAACATTATCTTACATCTGGATATGAAAGAAAAAGCAAGCAAATAAATAAGGTGAATATCCCCATTTACTTTGGCTAGAATTTTTTACAAGGTCATTTGGCACCAAAAACAAAACAAAATAGGAGTAAAGACTAATTACAGAAAAGAAGGGAGTAAATTTAATTTGAGTCAATTTTGCTTTGTAAACAATGCACCAAAATGTCCTTATTTACCTCGTTTTGGTGGGAAATCACTGATCTAAAGCATTAGGTTACTGTTACATTTTTTGCTCATGACTTTTCTGATAATTCTTTTGAAGTTTCAATATATTCGTTTTTTTCTGGAAATGAAGGAATAACTCTCAAAAGATTTCTTCATGAAGGGGTACATGCCTAGAAAGAAAAGAGAGAGTGTGTTTTGAGAAAATATATCAAGTGTATATACACTAGGAACAAATATGAGGACTTTAAAATATTTTTATTGACTTCAGAGAGAAAAGGAGAGGAAGGGAGAGATGAAAATATCAATGATGAGACAGAATCACTGATAAACTGCCTCCTGAACACCCCACATTGGGGATCAAGCCCGCAACCCAGGCATGTGCCCTGACTGGGAATTGAACCATGACCTCCTGGTTCATAGGTGGATGCTCAACAACTGAGCCAAGCTGACCGGGCACAAACGTTGGGACTTTTAAAAGGCACACCCAGAGCTAACCACAATGGCCTCAGTGGCCTTCACAGCTGACTTAACTCTGCATTCTCTAATGGTGGAGGGCCCCTGGGACCTCATAACAGTCATTATGTACCCATTTCATAAATAAGGATACTAAAGCTGGGCTACTCAAGGTTCTGCTTACAATTGGTGATGTCAAGATTGAAACCCAGGATTTCAGTGCCTTGGCTTTTATCCAGAGTTCCCAGTTTAGTGTCTTATAATTTTTGTTTATGTTGGTGGTAACATATTAAGGAAATTTGTCACTTAATTTTTCCCATCCATATTTATCAAGCTGGATAAAGAGAGAACCTCATTCCCCCCTCCTCCCCCCCGTTCATAGCTAAATGCATTCTTCCTCTTTAAATAGAAAAATATAGAAATAGTGCCTCTTTTTTCCTTGTTTTGGGTGAATACAGTGCCAAGTTATTCATGACCTTGCATGCATGACTTTCTACCCTCCTTGTGAGTTCCTTTAATCAAGGCACTGCTTGGTCATCCCACATAGACACTGACCTTGGTTAGTGGCAGGTTATCCATAGAGTGCATCCTGTTGCATTAATCATATTTGTACTTAACATACATGAGTCAGGGCTTTGGACGGTGTTTTTAATTGACTATAAATCAAACAGGGAACTTGAAAAATGAAGGCAATTAATGAAAAAGCAATGTGAGAGGTGTTTTGCATCCTAACTGAGGAAATACATCGCCAGTGAATTAAATGTCAAAACAAAGGCCCTTTGACCCTGCTCGAAATATTTTATTTGGTTGGTAATAAATGAGTGAACTTTCCAGCCTGGCATGTGGGGAAATGCCTGTTTCCCGAGTTCAGGTTGACTTGGGCTTTTGTCTGTCTATATTGTTTACCTTCAGAAATTTCCTAAATTATTTTGTTTTCCTTTACTGTTTTAGTGATTGTTAAAAAGTGATAATTTTTAAATTTCTGAAGGTAAACAATATAGATAATGTTATTTGCATTTTCTGGTTGTGCATCACACGACTAACTTATATTTACTCTCAGGTGGGGAGATTGATGAACTAATTAGTGAAATTATTTAACATTACCTATACTACAGTCCAGAAAGGTCTGATTAAGGTTGAAATGTAAAGTGGTATATTTGTTTAAAGCTGTTGTGATATGCCCAGAAAAATTACCCTGATGCCACTTAGTTCACTCCACCATTATGAAAGTAATTATACTTTGGGTCAGGATAGGGACTCCTATTTGCATTAGCGAGAATTTGTCCTATATTTAAACAGAGTCCTATGAAATGTAATATATGTACATGTTTGCCCTTTCCTCCCACCAACTGTTTGCAACAATCCAGTAATCAGTCAATTAATATTTATTAGGATTCCTATAAATGAATTATACTAACTACCTCATTTCATAAATGTAAAGCAATATAATAAAGTAACTGCAAAATAAAAAGAACCCATGTACAAGTTAGGGGGGAAATAATAAAATGCTAGCCATCCTCTCATTAGACTTGGGTCCTACATTAACTTTGAAGCTTGGGAAACATGAAATGACAGAGTGGGAGGGTTGAGGAGGTGAGGAATGCAGATGCAGGGGGAGCTCTCTGGGCATCAGTTTTCTTATCAGGAGAACGGAAGAAATAAATAGACAGAGGAATCACACAGTCTGCCCTTGGGCTAAATTTGCTCCTCAGATATGTCTTATTTGGCTCTCCTTGTGGGAGTCTAAAGTGTTTCATGAAAGAAATTTGTTGTCAACATTGAGGATTTAACTTTAAAAAATTCATAACTTCTGGGATATTGGCCTCCAGAACATAGACCCGAGAGGCAGGCTGCCTGGATCCAAATAAGGTCATCCTATTACCAGCTAAGCATCTTGGGCAAATAAATGTTATAATGATAGCCATCTCAATAACTTAGTCTAAGGATTAAATGTTAATCTATATTAACATTAACCATTCACTCTCAGAGGAGTCCCATCAGGATGGCCACCAGAAGCTCCACCATTTATTCCTCCTGCTTAACAACTCAGAGGATCTCTTTTCCAAGTATCTGGCAAACATCTCATAGTTAACTCTCTTGGTCCAGCTTAGGCAAAGTGCCTATCCATGAACCAATCACAGTATCCCAGAAGAGTTGGCTTCCCTATTGGCCAGACCTGGGACACAGAGGGCCATTCTTTGGAGGAAAGGAGTATTGCTGGGCTTGCAAAAGCAAGCGAGTCCACCTGAGTGTGTTTTCCTCTATCGCTCAGCTCAGGTCCCTTCCAGTGCTAACAGTTTATGACTGCAGGCTGTGCTCTGTGCATGGGAATTTTTGGAAAGCAGCGCACAGACAAATGGACATGTCTCTTAGGTAGCAGGGAATGAAGACAGTCATCATGCCAGGTTGCTCACTGTTGATGCTGGTGAGCAGACTGCCTCATTAAGGCTGTCACATTCTAAGTGCTGCCATATGGCCTTACTCTTTGACCTGTTGAGTGTCTGTACTCACATGATTCTGGAGCTGGACTAAATATCTGTATCACTATTTTTTTCCAAGGAATTAAGAACACAATGGTCCCCTTCTTATCTGCTGTTCTGCTATCTTTGGTTTCTGTCACCCGCAGTCAAACGCAGTCTAAAAATATTAAATGTGAAATTCTAGAAATAAACAATTCATGAGTTTTAAATTGTGTGCCATTCGGAGTAGCATGATGAAATATCATGCTGTCCTACTCCATCCAGCCACGGATGTGAATCAGAATAGTTACTTTTTTTTTTATCCCAGGTGCTGTACTAGCGACAAAGGATACAACTTTGAATCAGAAACATATGAAGCCTTCTATGTTGAAGCTTTTATTCTTGTAGAGAGAAAGAGATGGGCATGATAGAAATAAACACTTAAAGAAACAGGGAAATGGTATGTGAAAGCTGAAGATAAGTGCCATGAAAGAAAAAAGACAAGGTTAGTTCTGTGATAGATGTTTCTGGAGGGCTGCTACATGAATGGGTGCCAAAGAAGTTTTCCCTGAGAGGTGAGACCTGAATTACCGGAAGGAACCAACCAGGGGGAGACAGGGTTGGTAAACATTTAGGCAGAGGGACCATGTAGTCATGTAAAAGCCCTAAGATGAGAATAGTTTTTCATGTTGAGTTACTTTGGTCCAGGAAAGTGGATACCATATTATCCTTTTAATCAACTGCCCTGTAGTGGCATTATAAGTCCCACTTCATAGGTGAGGGCATAAAGTTTGTTTTAAGGATCCAGTGTCTCAAAGGAGGTGTCCATGGTGCAAATTCACTCTGATCCCCTGGCTCTGCATGCTCTCCCCGCAGGAAATGCAATAGCCAGTTTCCTCCCACACCAGTGTGCTGCCCTTTTCTTTAAGAACATACTGGGGTGTTCCCCAGAACCTCACAGGGCTCTCTGTGTGGATTCCTTGCCCCTATCACTTAGCAGTGGGTAGTATTTCCAGTCACTCAACCTCTTAGCTCCTCAGTTAGCTCATCTGTAAAATGGAGGTAGTGTTTGGAGGATTGATAAAGAAAACACATGCAGAAGTGTTAGGGCAGTGCCTGCCACATGCAGGCTGTGCATAAAGGTTGTTGTCTTTATCATTTGACAGATTAAGGCCAGGGAGGATAATGGGCACAGTGATGTTCTTGGGATGGGCAGTGCTGGTGTCTGCTATAGGTGGCACAGATAATTTTCAATGATGTGTGGCTCCTTTTATCTGGAACATATTTTCTCCCTATTCCCTTCAAGTCTCCCTTTCAGGCATGTTCATGCTTTAGGGACATGTGCCTCCACCATCCCCCCTCCTCCGACCCCCTTCTCTAATACACACATACTGTTCCCTAGTGTTTGGTCTCTTTGGGCTACATGTTAAAAGGAAGCTCCCTGAAAACCATCTGAGAAGTGATTCTTTTCGACTTTAGATCCAGATGTGTTTATATGTTTCAGCATTTAGGAAACTAATAAAGTGTATATGCTTTATATTGTACAACCAGGGTTCTGGGGCAGCATACTGTAATAAAACAGATATTTCTGCAGTGAAACATGAAGATTTACTCTAAGTAGGATAAATAAGACCACAGATACCATCATATTAGTTCAGGCTGGGTTTTGTTGCCACATGAGTTATGAAAACAGTTTGGGTGTGCTGATCCTCTTGGATTTCAGAATTGGAGACTGCACCCCTTAGGAGAGTATCCCCCTGAAAAGCCAGTCCTCAATCCGGCTACAACACTTAGTTGACATCTTCAGGGCCCAGCTGCTTCTGGGGGCAGCTGGGTGTGGTGGTGGCCCAGCCTCCAGGACCCAGCTGCCCTCCCATCCCCCTCTCTGACCCTGCTTCTATGTCTGAGCAGCTTGATAAATGATGTGTTGGCAGGCCACCCTGAAAAGTGGCCAACTGCTGCACCAGACTATTTTATCCCCAATTGAAGTCCAAGCACTTGTCAGCCATCCAGGTCTCTCTTAACTGTGTGTGTCAGCTGATTCCAGAGACCTCCCAGAAGATCTATTTTTAGCTAAAATTGGTTTTCATTTTCATATGTATACATTAAATTCCATGAGGGCAGAGGGAATTCCAAATGAGGAAACATTGATTTTGAATAACATGAAAGAAATAATTAGTGCTTGAAAACACTTCAAACTATGAGTCAAAATCTCTAAGGAATATGGTTAGCACTGCATTTTTCAGTGGAAGGAAGTTTGTCTAATTAAAAACAAAAAGTGAGGGTGAGTGGGGATAAATCAGGCTTAAAAAGGGATTCAGCATTAAATTTCAGGCCCTGAAATTGTCAGGTGGATGCCCATGGCGATATGGTCCTCAGGGGCAGAGAGGGCCTGGGCTAGAACCAGGCCTTTGTCCATATTGGAGAGGGGGGAGGAGCATGACAGCTCTAATTAAGTTTCCTTTAATTTGGAGTAAGGTCAAGGCAGTTTCTAGAGTGAGTGAGGCCTAAGATGAAGATGTGTCTAAAAATTGTTTTATGCCCATAGTTGCCTGTTTTGCTTAGGGAATAGTCTGATTCTTTTTTGTTTTTGTTTTTGTTTTTGTTCTTTCATCGTTTACATTTCTGATCAGGCACATTTTTGCGACGGGCATAGCCCAAGGAGAGGTGGTGTGTTCTCTGAAAGTATTGTGTCAACTACAATTACAATTTAGTGACTTTATCAGTTCTGATAAACCCTCACCAACTCAAGACTTTCTACAAGGACTTAATGAAAGGAAATCATGTAGCTCACAAGTTCATCCAAAGAAGGGTATCATAAGGCCTCACAAAGAACAGCAAGTAAGGAAGTTCCAAGAATTTCAGCAGTGGAAGGAAACCCAGAGAGAGTTAGAACAGTGCTTTTCAAGCATTCGGGAGCAGAGGATAAGCTTTTGTTGTATTTTATTTTGTTTCCATGAATTTCAGACTGGCACTTTCGTTTAAAAAAAAATCTGCTTATAATTTTGATAAGTTAAAAACATTAATCATAGAAATATAAAGTGAACATAAGCCCAAGCCCTGGACAGTAGCTCAGTTAGGGGGTTCGATCCCCTTTCAGGGCACATTCATGAATCAACCAATGAATGCATAAATAAGTGGAGCAATATCTCTCTCTCTCTCTCTCTCTCTCTCTCTCTCTCTCTCTTCCCCCCCAATCAATCAATCAATCAATCAAAATTTTAAAAAAAATTTAAAGTGAACACAAGTCCAAATTCATCAATAAAAAACAGGACAATATGATGATAAATCAGACTCAAGAAACATTTGAAGAGCTAGGTATTTATAGGCAATTTGATAGTAAAGGAATATTAGAATAATTTTATTGGGCAATGTACAAAGGTGGTTAATGTCCTACAGGACAAGTGATTAACTATTGGGGTTATTATTTCTACTGGATATTATTTGCAGAAATCTATAAATTAACATATAATTGTACTAAATATGCAACCTTCAATGAGATGAACAAATTCTATTTTACTGGAGAATTAAATGAAGATGTATATAAAAATTGTTTTATGCCCAAAGTTGCCTGTTGCCTCTGACTGAACCTGTTAGATGATGCCTATATTTGACTTTGACAGAACTTCAATTCTAAGTATAGTATTGCCTTAATTTGAAGTTTTAAATATTTTTCGTAACAATATAAAAAAAACTATTACTATAAAAATGAAAATAAAAAACGAAGACATACAAAAAATATAAGCATTAAAGAAATTAGATTCAGTAGACATACTGCTCCTCTTTTAAAGTGCTTTCAGTGATTGTGCTCATTTGGTCATAGGCCCATTCAAGTTTGGACCCTGTTCTGAGGCCACCCTTGTATGCTTGGGTACCTTTATAGGAATGGAGCTTCAGATAACTTCCAGTTTTGGAAGAAAAGCTCATTGACTTGGAATGGTGTCAAGAGCCCCCACTGTGACCTGGGAGACAGGCCCAGCAACTGAAGCCAATAACTAAAACCTGGGTTTTAGTTATTTGGCCAAACTGCTCAGAGTAAAAGTTCCTCAAAAATCACCAGACAAGTTGTTATAGTAGAGCAAAGGTACATTCACTAAATATCACTTCCATGAAGAGCACCACTGTGACCAAATCTTAGCAATGATTCAGAAGATGCAAGTTAGAGGGGACATTTTTAGGCTTCCAGGGAGGCTCTAAGCTCTTGTGATTTCAGGCAGGAAACTGGCATGGGGTAAAGTTCATGACATACTAACAAGGTCTTTAGCTAAGTCTTGTGTTATTTATTTATTTATTTATTTATTTATTTATTTATTTATTTTCTCATAAATGAACTATTTGCCCACGTAGAACTATTATCTCAGGTAGACTGAGCTTTATGAATCTCCTGAAACACACAATGGAGTTTTTACTGGTTTAGTCTTTATCTTTCTTGGGCAAAACAAACAAACAAACAAAAACAAGATGGGTTAACAGAGGTGGTCTCAGTTCTTGATCTTAATAGCAATGCTGTATTGATGAGACTTAGTTGTATCAGTTCTGGGTACATGATAGTTTGTATTTGTTCTAAGTCAAAACTTCCCAAACTTCTGTTGATGGAAAATTGTGGTTATAGGAATGCAAATGGGAAAAGTGTTTTAAAATGAAATAAGGTTGGGGAATGCTATTTTTTGTTTGTTTTGTTTTCTGAGAATTGCTCCTTTAAAATGTAAAAATGCACAATGAATGTTCTGCAGACACACCTCAGGGACTAACTTATTCCCAGTCTAAGAAAGCACTCATTCAGTCCTCCCTAAGCGGCAGAGCACCTCCGCCCCATCTATCCAAGAAACTTCTTCCACTGTCAGAATGCAAAATGCTTTCATTCTCCCTTGGGACAGGGAAGGTATGAGCCTCTGAGACTCAAATCTTGCCTTTCTTCTTGAGGAGAGGGGAAGGCAGAAATATATATATACACGGTAATTCTTTCTCATTCTGCTGAGCTCATGGGAAATAAAGAGAGTAAAATGCTTGGGAAAAATATGCATCTTTACAATATAAAGCTCCATAGCCTAATGATTATGGGCTTTTCTGAGTAAAGCCAGACCTTCTGGGATCCAGGGACCCTTCCCTTCTTATCTCCCTGTCCAGCAGTATCTCTGTCTTCTTCACCCAATTGAAAGGTCTCTGGGAGGGTGGAAACCTCTCCTCAATGAAATTCTCAGTTAGCTCTACCTAAACTTGGGGTTAAATGCTTAAAAATTAGAAAGCCTTTTTCTCTCTTGGTAAAGCCTGGATTTCAAGACTTATTTTGATAAAGTCTTTAGGCTCAATATTGAATCTTTCACTTTGCATTCCTGATTCAACAGCTTAATCCTCCCTAAGGCAACAAATGCCTCTGGCAAATACGGGAGAGGTCAACTAAGAAAATCTGAAAAAAGCACACAGTAAATTCCAATGGATGCTCCCTGTTACTTGAGGCACAAACCCAGGCTTACAAAAGGTTGGAAGCCACCCTATAACCACCCAGGCCTTGAGGGCAGAGATGATTCCTGAACCCCTCCTGTGGGTTGGGGCTTCTGACTGCTTGCCTGTCTTAGAATGCTCTCAGGGACTAGATCAATTTGAGCGGAGGGAGAGGCATCAGTGCTGGCTACTGGCAGGGAGTCAGGGAGCAAGGGGCACTTGTAGCGAATTTACAAACCTCTAGGAAGTTATTGATGAATTGAGCAGTAAAATCTGTTATTTTTATCTTTACCCACTGCAAAGTACCAAAAATTTATCTTCAATATTTATGCTCTCAGAGGTGCCATCTGAGTATCTAAGATTGAGACATTGAAAAGTAGGTCAGGTATGACTTTTCTGAGCATTGTAAAAGAGGCAGCCAACAGACTTTGCAGTGTTATATGAGCTGCCTAACTTCTTGGAGGCCACAATAGGCTTTCTATTTTCTCACGTTTTCCCTATTTGCTGATATAATTTTCTCCCACCCCACAATCATGACACCATCTACATCCATGATCGATACTTCCAGTATGTTCCTCTTATTCTTATCCAACCCACACTAGCTCTATACTGTTCCAGAGAGAGAAGCCAGTGTTGCCTGAAGTATAGCGGTCTAGAACATCTTATTATCACCCCAGCTCTGCTCCCCACAGTATGTTTGGCAGACAAACACTTAGATTTGAATGCCAGGTCTAACCCTGGGGGAAATTACTTCACTTCTCTGAGTTTCCATTTCTGCTAACAGATAAGCATTCAGTGAGATGCTGAAGGTAAATCTGAGGCTGACAAACAGCCACTGCTCAGAAAATGGCAGCTACTTAGGTCAATTAACATAATTTGATGATGGGTCCCCAAACCTCACTTCAAGCTCTATGAGTAATGGTCTATGGGGATAGATTTTGTTCAGCCTCTCCCTGCCACTCAGCATATTTTCCACTTTGCAATGGGAGTCACTGGCCTGTTGAGTTCAGCACCCTCTTTCTGTTACCCATGCAATTCCTCAGTAAACTAGCTCTCTGCACAAGGATCTGGCTGAGTGCTCTGAATATCTTTAGTTTATTATTAAAATGTTTGCTATTACATTTGCATAGTACTGGGCTGGGTTGATTATTTCATGTATTGATGCTACTAAAGTAGATACTGAATGTTTTGCCTGCCAAGGGGCCTTCCTCTAGCTCAGCCTGAGCATATAGAACAATGATTTGAATGGGAGCATTTGCTCTGTTATTTTGGTGATGGATTTAGGGAAATGGAAAGTAGAAAATTGCTTTGTTTTTGGACATTTTCCAGGTCCATCCTAGTTATGAGTAACACTTGCTTGGTTGGTTGATTGAAGGAGGCCAGCTGCTATTCGAAGAGCCCAAATAAATGGCCAGTGCTGCCTATTAGCAAACTCGTCATGCTCACAGTAGTGAAAAGCATCTTGTAATTATGAATTAACAATTTCTCTATGATGCTATTTTTATAAGTTGACCAGCCCTTCAAAATAATGTTGATATTAAGGTCAATTCTACCTTTTGTGATGATATTCTTCAGAAGATTTAAATACAATGCCTGGCCTGAGTGGGCAAGTTCACACTCTGAACCTCAGATTCTACATCTGTAGAACAGATTGAATAATGCCTAACTCCTGGAGCTATGAAAATCCAATGAGATAGAATCTCTGAGAACATTTTTTCTTATTATTATATATATTTTATTGATTTTGTACAGAGAGGAAGGGAGAGAGATAGAGAGTTAGAAACATCGATGAGAGAGTGTCATCGATCAGCTGCCTCTTGCACACCCCCCACTGGGGATATGCCCGCAACCAAGGTACATGTCCTTGACTGGAATCGAACCCGGGACCCTTCAGTCCCCAAGCCGACGCTCTATCCATTGAGCCAAACCGGTCTGGCACTCTGAGAACATTTCTAAAGCCTTTATGCATTACTCTCTGTTGCCTAATGCCTCTTTAGGAAAGATTTCCCCCTATATTTATGTTAGTTCTTTCCAATAGAATGTGTAGTTTGCTTTTATTATTTCCGACCTCAATAGTTTTGTTGTTGCTATTGGTTTTTTTTTATTCTTGAGTAATATGTTTGTAAAAGTCACATATTCAAGAGTGACTCAGTGACTGGGCTTATCCAAAACTGTTAAAGGGTTTGGTTCTGCAGGCCCTGGCCTCCATTTTAGGTTATGTTATGGGTTTGAGCCTCCAGAAAGCTGACTCTGAGATGGAGATTGGTGTGCAGGAAGTAGTTAGGGAGTGTGTTGGGGGTCATTACCTGTGGAAAGGAGGGAAAGGAAGCAGCTTTGGCTAGAAATGAAACTGGGCTCTGATGTAGTCTCACCAAAAGCTTGGCCAATCACCCTGGGAACTCTGAAACCAAGATGGCCCTCACAGTGGTCCTGAGTTGGACAAGGGAGCCAGGCTTTTATAGCTCAAGGTGATCTCTTATTAGATGAGGATAGTGGGAAGGTACATGGCCATGGGGAGAAGTTGGTCTTTAGCCAAGGCAATTCCTTAGAGGGCTGACAACTTAAGGCTGTCCCCCTAAGACTGGGAAAATAAATTCTTCATCCTGAAGAGAAATCTGACAGATTTAATGCGTTAAGGCATTCACTGCTCTTAAGAAGAAAACAAAACCATCTGGTATGCACTGAGATAGCTTCCATTAGTCACTGCTACCCTTAGAGACAGACACCCACTTCCTAGTGTTGTTACCTGATACAATGGGAGAAAGAGGGAGGCCACTGTCTGACTTCTCCCTGTGATACTATAGCTAATACCTGGTTTGTGGCTTATGCACACTCTTCTCTTCCAGCTTCCACTCCTTCTGAGCATGGCACCACCCTAATTTAAATTGTTTAAAAAGTCTGTAACCCACCCAATTTCTATCTTCCAGTTATCCTGTTATTAACTTTCAGATGTGATTACTTATGTGTGTATATGTGTGTTCTTAAGCATCTATTTTGTATGAATTTAGGAATAAGTGAGTTTTCCGCTCAGTCTACCATTTTGAGTAAAAGTCTTCAAAGTATTATGAAACAGATGCAGTTTACTGTGTAAAAATATAAATATTTTTCTGAGCAGAAAAGGAACATAATTTTATCTTTTTAATGAAATAAAAATACAGACTAGCATTTTCTGAATGAATATAATAAATAGAATGCTGAGCCATAAAAATATTTTTCTTGATTCATCCATTTTAAATCTAGAGAGTGAAGACAGAATCCATCTCAGGGACTTGAACATGGGAATGCATTCTTGCTCTGATGGAGCATGTTACATTTTAGGTGTGTTAAGCTATTTCAGCTGAACTAGGAAAAGGAGGGGCTGGATGCTTTGGAAAGTGTTTTTAAAAAGTATTCCTGTGCCAACACACTCTTTTCCTTGTATAACATACCTATGCAACCTGAACTCCCATGAATATCAAATGCTAAAGTGAAAAATATAGTTCTCTAAAAAGAAAATAAATTTTATTTAGTTGATGCCTAATGATAATTGAGTCATAGTCACCTAAGGACAATTCATTCTTTTTTATAGGTTTACATTCTTTCATTTAACCACATTTGAGAGTGTATTCTACAGACCCAGTCTATGTTAAAAACCTTCAAAAATTAAAAGATTTTATATATATATATATATATATATATATATATATATATATATATATATGTGTGTGTGTGTGTGTGTGTGCATGTGTAAATATACATATATATATATATATATATATATATATATATATGTTTTTATGTATGAGTATCTTTGCTTAGAGCACAATTTATAATAAGGAAATTGATAAACAATGCATGGAAAAGTTATATAAATTCTGGTGCATCCATATGACTGAGTGTTATGTAGTCATGAAAAATATTTAAGGAGTCTGGCTGGTATGGCTCAGTAGTTGAGCATTGGCCTGTCAACCAGGAGGTCAAAGTTCAATTCCAGGTCAGGGCACATGCCCAGATTGTGGGTTCAATCCACAGTAGGGAGCATTCAGAAGGGAGCCAATGGATGATTCTCTTTCGTCATTGATGTTTCTGTCTCTCCCTCTGCCTTCTCTCTCTGAAATCAATAAAAACATATTTTTTAAAAGTTAAGAAAAGTAATGGTTATTTTTTTTCAGAAATATTTAAGGACATGGGAAAATGTCATGATCAAATGTTAAGTAAAAAAAAGCATAATTCAACACAATACATTTGTAAACCCAACTAGTTATTAAATGCAATATTGTTTTTAAAAGCCTACCAGGATACATGCCCCCTGGCAATTCTTTATTAGGCTTATTTATCAGATTTTATCTAGTTAAATATTTCATATTTTTGTAGCTAATGGTACATTAAAGAGTCAGCACAGAACGATTTTCCTAACAAAGGTGGTGTGTTTTTTTTTTAAGTACAAGAGGACAATATGTATTTCCTATACAAAACTCCATGCCTTGGAGGTTTATTCATTATCCTGTTTCCCCTGAGTATCTCTTACCCCTTGGTGTCATCTGTTGGCTGGAGCCCTCAGGGGGGCAGCATAGTGAGTCTCACACTGCTGGGTCCGTCCAGGCTCTGCCACTTACTAAGGATATGGCCACAGACAAGTTACCTGACTTCTGTGAACCTCATTTTTCCGATCTGTAAGATGGACCTGCTAATTGTACCCATTTTCTGCTTGTGAAGATTACAGGCAATAATGCATTGAAGTGCAGAGCACACAAAAGTGCTCAATAAATGTTTGTTAGTATCGATATAAGCAGTGTTATTACAGTCGTTATTAGCCATCAGTTGATACATTTCGAAGATAAGAAGTGATTAACCATAGGCAAGGGAAAAAACGTGACTGGGAAGCATTTTAGCCTCTTTAATACCCCATCCCCACATAAGACCTAGGAGCAGCTGAGGCACATGGGAACACAAGTGTATCCCTTAGCTGCAAAGAAAAAGTACACATCTATAGACCACCTTCCTCTTTCCCCTGTTGTATTTCTGCCAGGGTGTTGACTCTAAGATGTGCTTTCCTCACAGCAGACTAGAGAGAAATGGGAGGTAGCTGTGCTCCATTTTAAGTAAATAGCTATCCTATATAATAAAAGGTTAATATGCAAATAAATCAAATGGCAGAAGAAATGGAAAAACCAGAACAACTGAACAACCAGTTGCTATGATGTGTGCTGGGCACCAGTGGGTGTGCGAGGAACATGGCGGGTGTCAGCCACGTTGGGATGGTGGAGCAGGTGGTGGGGGTGCCAGACTAAGGTGGGGTGCTGGTCGCTCTCATGGGAGCGAGTCTTTGGTGGTTACTGAAAATTCTTTGCTCTCATGTACCGTGCTCCCATCCAGCACTTACACCTGCTGTTGACACCAATCCCCCTCACACTTGCTGCTGTCACTGAAGCCACTACTCACTAAGGTTCTATGCCATCAGTGGGTGCAAGCAACAGCTGCAAGCCCCAATTGCCCCTCAGGTTTTCTCCACCTCCCCCTGCTCCTGAGGGGTGATTGGGGCAGCAGCAAATGGGCCCACTTGCACCCACTGCTGGCACCAGCCCCAATTGCTTCATGCCTTCAGTGGGTGGGAGCAGGGCCAGTGATTCAACACTTGTGAGCAGCAACATGGGAGCAGTGCTGCTGGTAGACAGGTGGGGGTAAGGGGTCACAGCTGGAGGGGCCGGGAAGGGTGTGGAGGATGGGCTGAGATCTGCCCCTGAGCCTACTGCAGCCTCTTATCTTAGCCCACAGTTCCTTTCAAGATGCACGGATTTGTGCACTGGGCCCCTAGTAGAATATAAATAGAATAGCATTTTGTTATTTGGGTTTCAACATTGCATTTCATTATTACGTAACTTGTGTTTTATCGTAGTGGTGACTGACTTCTGTGAAACCTGGGTTACAGAATGTCATTGCAGTGTACATAATTTTCTAGATAGACATTTTGGATTGGTGTTCTGGCATTTTCTTCACAAAAATAACATTATATACATTAGAATTATATAGGAGGCTGGAAAATACCATGTCAAAATATTAGCAGAAGTTATTTCTGGGTGGTTGGATTACAGGGAATATCTGCTTTCATCTTTGACTTTTCTTGATTTCCTTTTTATAGTAAGGCTGTAATGCTTTTATTTTACAAAATGATGTTAGTTTTTAAAATGTCTCTGTTTAACAATAAGCCATAGGGAAATGCCTTAAGTTCAGCAAATTTGATTTAGAAAAACCTGAACACACACACACACACACACACACACACACACACACACATTATTTTTTCTTACATAAGATTCACATTGGGACATTTAAAAACAAGTAGCAGAAATTTCTAGAGCATGTAAATTATTCAGTTTAAAATTCTGTTTTCATAAGTTACTGCCATAGTGTGAAATAAGGAACACAAGTGTTAAAAATATTAACAGCATAATAAGCACTAACCTTTATTAGTAGAATATTATTAGAAGCAGGCAAGGTTCACCTGCCATGCCCCGAATCCTCCCAGCCTCCTAGGAGGTGGATATGAATGTCATCCCCACATGACAGATGTGGAGACTAGGCATGAAGTATCACTTACTTCTAAGGTCATTGGGATTCACATCCATTGGGACTTTACCTCTACTGCCTCTGACCAACACTTATGCATGTAAGGCAAACTGGCCAGCTGTTTGAAGTGGTCACCTCTGCAGGGTGGGGCTGGAGGATCACAAGGGTTCTCTCTTCTTGACTATGCTGGGAAATATGTGGAGATACTAAGGTGATCCTTACTTCCTTTGGCTTTTTTCCTATCTTCCTTTTTCTCCCTCTCCCTCCCTTCCTTTCTTCCTTCCTTCCTCCCTCCCTTCCTTCCTTCCTTCCTTCCTTCCTTCCTTCCTTCCTTCCTTCCTTCCTTCCTTCCTTCCTTCCTTCCCTTCCTCCCTCTTTCTTATTTCACTCTACCTCCCTCACTTGCATCCTCCCTTGCCACTTTCCTCCCTTCCTTTTTGAAAAAACAAACTAAAAGGGCATACAAAATCTGGTCTTTTTAAAATTGCTGACACTTTTACAGATGGTCCCCCATTTTAACCCCTGTAAACAATTATTTTATACTCTCAGTAGGATTTTTACTGAGCCATTTTTTTCCTGTTTACTCTCTCTGATATAAGTTGTCTGCTCTCTTGTGATATTAAGATAAAGATAATATTTTATTTATTAATGGAACTGTTTGAATAAAGAAAGTTGGTAAAAGTCTACTCCTTTAATTCAGCTATTCAATAAGTCCTAGGCTTTGACTCTAACATGTGGAGGTCTGAAGCAATCTGTTCTAGGAGAGAGTTCACTAATTTCAATTACCTGGATTTTATGATCACCTTCTATGGGTCGGAGATAGGATTTTATAGAATGCCATCACCTGAGGCTATGACAATGAGGTTTCACGCCATTAAATCCAGAAGTATAAGAGAAGGAATTAGAAATGAGAGGGCTTAATAGGCATGCCAATCTCATTGTGGAAAAAATGAGCGACTCAGCAGATATGAGAAATTAAAGCAGGGAATATCAACTCATGATCCAACCATGTGATCTCCTTCCTGTGTTACTTCATATTAATTATCATCATCATCATCACAATCATATCACCTCAATTGTAGTAAGTAACAGGGGAAAGAGCAAGCAGCTCAATGCAGGCAAAGTTCTCAGACTTGAGTGATTATTGGAATCATCTGTGGGTTGAGGCTTGTGAAAAATGCAGGTTACCAGGCCTTGTGTAGTTCAGATTGAGTGTGATGGGGGAGGGTGGAACCAAGACTGTGTTTTTGTGGAACATCTCAGGTGATTCTGATGTAGGTGGGGAGGAACACACTAAAGAAACACTGATACTAAGCCCATGCTTTGTCACCTCTCAGTCCAGACACTATGTATCTTTCTGTCACCTCTTGGACATGACATGCAGTGTAAATTTTAGTTCCTCGTCTGTTGAGGGGTTTATAAACCCACACTTTACTGGAAAGCTGCTGGGAGAATTAAATGCAAGCATGTCCAGGACGGTGCAGCCTCTGTTCATTGTGTGGTCAGTAGAGAGCATTAGGGGAAGCATGTCCATCACACAGATTATCTTGATGATCACTACATCCCCAGTCCTCACTCTGTGCCTGGGACAGTGTTGGGGTTCAGTGAACACAGCTCAAGAACTCGCTGTTAGAGTCCAACTGCTTGGGTCCAAATCTTGACTATTCAATTTACCGTGTGATCTTGAGCAAAGAATTTAACCTCTTGTTGCCTCAGTTTCCTCATCTATAAAATACACATTATAATATGCACTTGTGGGTTTTATTAATTTTTTTTTTGTGTGTGTGTGTTTCTTTGTTGTTGTTTTTTTATTTTTATTTTTTGGAGGGGTGTAATAAAAATTACTATAAAGAAAACTCTAAAAACAGTGCCAAGCCAGTACTAAAGTACCTCACAAAGTGTTAAATAAATACAAACATTGTGGATTGAACTCATGCATGTACTCATGCTTTCCTTTCCCTCTTTCCAACATAACGTAGATGTAGTCTCATAGTTGTCAGGATTTTAGAGTAGAGAGCACTTTAGAGAGCCTCTGCTCCTGCGGGAGGGAATCTGCAGGGATTAGTAGATGATTTGGCAGCCAGCAGAAGAATGCTATTGAGAAAGAGAGGCTCCCTGGGGTGGGGGTGTCAGGAGATTGGACTGGATTCAGCTTTTCTAATTAGAAGAGCTGACAGGTAACAAAATGAGGCTCCCTCAGTTGTCTGATGGGGAGACAAAGCAAGTTATGTAGTTAATAGCAGCAACCTGGTGCCTATAATTTTCAAGTCCTTGGAGGCACATTATGTGGCCCAGGGTAAGCGGAGGAGGATGTGAGAGAAGTCAGGGGGAATCTATTTCTCACATCCCTCATTATAGCCTTTGACTCACCTGAAGTTAACACTAATAGAACATTTGCTCAGATATGTCATCACCGAAATAAAACACATTAAATTTAAACTCTGATTGCCCCAATTCATCTCTTGTGGAATTGGACTGAAAACAGTTCAGACCCAAAGGCATTTCCAAGCTTTTATCAGCCAACAAGACTTCAGCCATTTTATTTTCTGAGATTCTTCAGCTTTGTCCAATTTTTGGATAAAGTCCTTTGACTACTTCCGCAACCCTACTATTTTCCTTCAATTATAAACTTACAATATAAAGTCAAAACTGTGAAAACAACCCACTGTTTCTCCACATTCTTATTTTCTAGCCAACGATGGCTTTATACTAAATTCTCCTTTAGGAGAAAAATCTCATTTGCACATTTTCTTTTAGTTGGCTTGACTTACCCACAGATTCTTGGGTGATATTCAGAGCCTGCTTTGTGTTTTGGCTGTGCATTGGAGTTTTTCTTCTGAGACTAAATATAGCAGTAGAAGGGGGATGTTGTACAGCTTTTGTTCACCTAGAACTAAGTCACCCTTTAGCAAAACATAATTACAAAGACCATAACATTTTGAGTACTGTTTTTTGCTTTGCATTATAATTCATTTTAATGTAAAATATATGTCTGTAATTTGGTTATCAAAGCAATATTTAGAGCATTTGGTTATTCCTGAAAAGATACAAAGAAGAAAATTAAATTATAAAATAAAAACTAAGGAATAACCAGTTTTATGATTTTTCCTGACTATTTATTCATTTTTTCTTTTATCCATCCATCCATGCTTCTGTCTGTTCATTCATCTACTATTCCATCTATGCATTCCTCCATCCATTTATCTATATTTCTCTCCTTAAATACATCCATTCAATCATTTATTCACCATTCTATCCATCCATTCATCCACTTATTGATCCATCCTTCCATCTGTCCATCAATTCATCTTTTCATCTATCCATTCCTTTTGGCTTCCATTTATCCCAGGAAGAAATAATAATACCCAAAGAGGATAGTATAGTTTAAGAGTACAAACACTTCAGTGACTTGCTTTGTGCATTTAAATCCTGGCGGTATCATGTACTTTCTATGTAACCTCAGACACATTTTTATGCTTCTTTTCCATATTTATAAAATGACTTTAATAACAGGGCCTACCTCAAACAATTGTGTCAGGATTTAATTATATAATTCACATAAGATGGTTTAGCATAAAAAAAGTTCTCAATAAATATTAGCTATGCTTATCATTATCATAACTCTTGCTTATTTTATTGAGTTGCCAAGATCTGATAAGAAAACATATAAAAATGCTTAATGCAATGTCTTTCTAGCTCTTATGATTGCAAATGCAATAATATATACATATTTACAATATATACTTTATATGTTTACATATATCCAAATACACACATAAACATTTTGTTTGCGTTACTGACATCCATCTGTTTTATAATGTCATTGTAAATGCTACTTTAATGGGTGAAGATATTCTGTAGTACAAGTATTTATAATCAAACTGTTTTAACTATTCATTTAGACTATAGCAAATTTCTGTTATTAATAATGCTGTGATGAACAACCCTATTCATAGTTATTTCCTTAGACTAAATTATAGAAGTGGAGTTGCTAGTTGTATATTGTCCACAATTTAAAGCTTACCGTATTGCCACAGTGCCCAGCAACAGTTTGCACCACTTTGCATTTCCGTTGGAATATAATGGCCTCGGGTTCTCACCAGCCTCATGTGTTATCTCTGCCAATGTTTGCCTTTCCAGTAGACAATATATACCATCTCATTGCTATTTTATTACTTGTTTTTATTTAATTACCAGCAACATTGGCCATATGTGTTTTTTCCCCATGTTTATTTCTGTTTCTTAAAACTGTCAACTGATAATATTTGTGCATTTTTCCACTGGGGTATTTGCTCTTACTTTATGATTCTGCCAGAGTTTTAAAATTTGACTTTCTAATTGGAAGCTTTTGAAATTACCCTTTTCCAGTTTGTGAAAATGGGCTATCAACAGAGTTCTGAAACTTTGCATGCTTGCTATGACTTCCTACAGCTTATTGCATCCCTTCAACCAACACCATTTTTAGGCAAGTGCCACTGAACTTGACCACATTCCTAAGTATCTGGAATTCCCACCTTTTAGTGTCTCCCCTTTCATCTCTATAATGTTTCCATGGTCCTTCTAAATGCCAAGTTTATCCTGCTAACTGAAGAAGAGTAATCAGTATTGATAGTAGGTTACTACATCTTTTACTATGCCTTGTGTGTCTACATAGTTGTGGGCTCCTCTTTCTTTGTACTACTTTTTAAACCTCTGTTTGTAGATAGGATACAATGGCATTTGTGTAGGTGATGCCTCCCTTTAAATATGGCAAAGAAGCTATCAAAAGATCCCCCTTTGTTATTTGGAGGAAATCACTTTAGACTTTGTAACAATTCATCTTCACTAATGATATAGCTGAAGTCACCCAACTTTTCTGTAAGGGGAAGATAATACCTATTTTCAGTTTTGCAGGCCATGGGCTCTGTGTTGCAACTACTGAGCTCTATCATTGTAGCTTAATAGCAGCCATAGATAATAAGTAATTAACATGCCCACTGTGTCCAGTAGAATTTTACTTACAAAACAAATAGGGTTCCAATTTGGTCCACGGCCATAGTTTGGCAACTCCTGGTCTAAGTAAGAGAAAAACGTGTTGTAGGGAATAGTGTGGGAGGAGAATACACTTTAGCTCATTGCTATTGTCAAAAAAGAGCCTTCAACATAGCATGGCTGTGGCCTTGATGAGGTAGAGAATTCCCTGGAGAACTGGCTTTTCTTCCTCCAGACCTCAGAGAATTCACTTTCTTCCTCCAGGCAGAAAACACCTGAGTAGATGAAAAAAAAGAAAGGGAGATGAGGATTCCAAAGCTATCTTACATCAGGGGCCCAGCCAGACACAGCCTCCTGGAGTTAACAATGGCTCTAAAGTACCAATCCTGGACACAGCGTGGGTTCTGGCCTCTTAGTAATTACATTTCTGAACCTCAACAATTTCCAGTATTATCCTAAAAACAAGTGATTTTAGTTGGAAGGGCTATATGTCAGGTATTTTACTTGCAACTTTTGGTGGATTTTGCTTGTTTTGATTTTTGTTTCTTTTGGTAGCCACCAAAGGCACTATTTTTTGAGACCAAGTTCCAAAAATCACCTAACAACCTTTGAAAAATGACTTGCATGTTCTCAGACCCTATCTGTCTGTATTCTCCTTGGCCTTGTACAGAAAGGTAAATCAGATTTGAGCCCCCATCACCTCATTACAGGATGCCCTTTTCACAGCATGCTTCCTATAATCTAGAAGAATAAAGGAGAAACATTTGATCTGGCTGTGACAGGGACTATCAACAAGAAACAGGACTGGGGTCATGGGACCTGTATGACTTTGACCAAGTCCTTTCTTCTCTGAATGCCTCATTTCCTCCCTCTGTCAAACGAGGGGATTGGGCTAGCAACAGTATGGCAAATATGTGACAGGTATCCCATCACTCTGTCCTCATTGCCCGTGTCAGGCAGTGCTACTCAGACTCTGCATTTCTCCTTCTTACCTGGGGAAAATGCCTCTGATACAGGCCTGCTCCAGTGGGCTGTCCCCATCCCAGCTGGGATACTTTCAAAGGCCCATGTGCTGTTGAAGTTCTGTGAGCCTTACCACACGTGGATCTCAAGCAAGTTCTGTGCTTGAATGCGGATTATTCACTACTTTGGGCATCACAGAAACATCATTTATTTAGCTACCCCTAATTCAGCTAGCCCAGTGGTTCTCATCTTTCTAATGCCACAACCCTTTAATACAGTTCCTCATGTTGTGGTCACACCCAACCATAAAATTATTTTTGTTGCTACTTCATAACTGTAATTTTTCTACTGTTATGAATTGCAATGTCAATATTGGTGCTTCTCGATGGTCTTGGGCAACCCTGCTAGCAGTCTAGACCCATAGATTGAGAACTGTGGCTGTGGATCCTAAGACCATCGCAGGAAAACACAGATATTGACATTTCGATTCATTAACAGTAGCAAAATTACAGTTATGAAGTAGCAACAAATATAATTTTATGTTTGGGGGTCACCACAACATGATGAACTGTAAATAATTTTATGGTTGGGGTCACCACAACATGATGAACTGTATCTCAATCTAGAAAGATTGAGAACCACTGAGCTAGCCCCTTAAAATGTAATGCTTGTCCGTAAACCTTTGCAATTTGCTTGTTTTCCAGGTGCAATAGTTTTCCATTTTCTGTCTTGTGGCCACTTATAAAATGTCTCTCTTGAGAAAGTTGGGGAGTTTGGTGATATCTTTCCATTCATCCAAATTAATGTTTCATTGTCTGAAGTGTTGTTGTTTTTTAAGAGAATTTTTATGAGTTTATTTGTGCCAAACTGATGACATGCTGGGAAGCAAGGTCTCAAATGCTCCCACATGGGGTGTTTTAAGATCCTGTGCCTTTAATAGATTTCCTGAGCTAATAATTTGCCTTTTTACTTCCCTGGGCTGTAGTCATTATTGTGGCTGATCATTATGATAAGCTACTTCTGTGAAACATTCTCATATAAATGAGGGTCACTGTTTAGTTGGTTATTTTCTTTAACCTTGTTTTCAGTCACAGAATATAATTCTCACAGAAAATTATTTCGTTCAAATATTTAAATGTCATGTATTTGCAATAATAAAAAATATTGAATTGATTTATGCATGAAATTAACCACAATACTCTGGATTCAGGAAAATAATGATTCTCTCTCTGTTTCTCTCAGCTTCTCTCTCACAGCCACAGGACCACAACCACATACACACACACACTCACACTCACACTTCTCCTGGCTTCACAAATAAATTAGGGTTCCTTACTTTCAGTGGAATGGAGTAGAGGAAAAAGTACAAGTAGGAAATTAGGATGAAATTGGGGGCATGGTGGCACCCATTCTCTCTATTATGTATAGAGCTCAGAGATGGTCTGTAAGTTTGGGATCTTATTAACAGCCAAAGCAAAGAGGAAAGCCTCTGGTTCACAGTGTCCATAGAAGAAAGCCATTGCTCAAAAGATATGAAGACCTGACAGACATTTCTGTTGTGGGTTCCGAAATAGGAAACACATATGATAGAGTTGCCTCTGCCTACTTTATATTTAAATATTGCTTTAGAAAAAAAAAAAAAAACAAGCACAAGTAAACAGACAATCTGGTGTACTTTATTTATTTATTTTATTTTTAAAAATATATTTTATTGATTTTTTTTCCAGAGAGGAAGGGAGAGGGATAGAGAGTCAGAAACATCTATGTAAGAGAAACATCGATCAGCTGCCCCCTGCACACCCCTCACTTGGGATGTGCCTGCAACCAAGGTACATGCCCCGGACCGGAATCGAACTTGGGACCCTTCAGTCCACAGGCCTATGCTCCATCCACTGAGCCAAACTGGTCAGGGCTGGTGTATCTTTTTTTAATAGTTCAATCTAAAAGTCTTATCTCTCCCAGTTAAAAGAAGGAATGCAACTGAAGGGCATGACTGATTTAAGGTTTTCTACTGTGAAGACTATTCACAGAAAGGTTTGTTCAAGAGTGCAGGCTCTTCTTTGGGAAGTGGTGTAAGCCACAGACCGTCATGGGAAATTTATTTACAACATAAATGCATTTTGGAATTCTGCCTCCTAGTACTCAGGTGTACTTTCTTTCCCCCTCCTCTTCCTCCTCCTCCTCCTCCTCTTCCTCCTCCTCCTCCTCTTTCTCCTTCTCTTTTTTATTTCACAGGTTCAATGCTGTATCTAATTATACTGGCTCCAAAATACAAAGCATTTGCATATCAATACATTTCCAATAAGCCACCCATCTTTATGATTCTTGATGCTGAATTCAGGCACAGAGGATCTTTTCCCAGAATCTTGATTTAGATAGACCAAGAGGGATCACAGTTAGTGTGGTCAAATAGAGAGCTCAGAGCCTAGTCCAAAAGAGATGCTCAGGGCAGGAGGTCTTTACCAAGACCTGTCCAGAGCTGCCATTGTCTGTGATGGGCCATTGCACAGGCCAGGAAAACCAGACTGAGCCTCTTCAGAAAGGACTCTTGAGTTTGATCCTCAGTCTTATTGGAATATCTGGGACTTAATGGCCATCTCAAACCCATTTCTTTATAGTGTCTTTGCCAGAGTTGGAAATATATAACTGAGTTGGGCTCTCTGAGTTCAGCTCATCCAGTACCCCATTGGAATCTGAGGTCTCAGCCATGGAATCTTCAATAGATTAAATTGCTCTTACAAAGAGTGAAATAAATAGCATTCTTAAGGTGGAGTTTACAAGAAAAACTTGCATTTATTGTCCTACTTAGTCTTCACAAAAGCTATCAACCTGGCAGGGCAAATTTCCTTATCTCCATTTGGAGGTAGGCACCTGAAGCCCAGAAAGTTCAAGTGACTATGATGGTAAGTCATGGAGGAGGGCTTTTTATAACTTGTTTGCAATTATTTTAGTGCGTATCTCAGTGCTCACTTTATACTGCCCCCCAGCAGCAGGCAGCATGGCTCTCTGCACCCCATCCCAGCAGCAGCTCCGATGAAATGAGTCTGTGTTCAAACTTACTTGGAAAATCTGTTTTCTGAACTCTTTTGGAGACTCCATTTCCTGTATATCATAGATATCCTCCAAGAAAAAAAAAATCTGGTTTATAGAAGTCAGGATGTCCCACTTAAAAAATAAAATCTCTCAGTGCCTTTAGAAGGTAAAAGAGTAAAGAGCACACTTTAGAAAAATCTTGTTTTAGAGCTGTGGGTGCCTCTCAAAGACTAAGACTCAAGAATTATTCTGCATTCTTCTGAGATTTCCCTGATGATGCTTTAGCAGGGACTCAACACATTGTTGAAAATACTAAATTCATTGGTCATATGCCTTGGGTTGTCCACAAGTTTCCATTGTTCCTCTACCTGCTCATGCACTTGTCAGATACATGTTATATATATATATATATATATATATATATATATATATATATATATATATATATATATATATATCAGAAAATACTGTCCTAGTAGAAGCAGTAGCTACAGAGCATTGCTTGTTGTTGTGAATACCAGTGACCATGGTTGAGTAGACCACGGGTCCTGACTTGATGAACAGGCCACACTTTAAATTCCCATATAATTAAGCAAAACATCCATGCACTTAAGAATGAAGTGATTTAAAAATACAAGCTCCTATCATGAGCTGGCAAGAATTAAAGCACTTGAATGTTTCTTAAAGTTTTACTCAACCTTGAAATGTTGTTACTATCATACAAATGCAGAAAGTAGGGTCTGAGAGCACTACTGATGCTTAATAGAGTTTTGACTCCTCATTTATAACTATTAGCTCAAAGCTCTGTGACCTTGTGTAAGTTAGTTAACCTCCCTGTGCTTCAGTTTCCTCTTCTGTAAAAGGAGGGTTATAATATTTTTTCCTGCCAAGGTTCTTATAAAGATTGCATGAATTAATTCACATATAATGCTGAGAACAGTGGCAGGCACAGAAAGTATCAATAAGAGTTAGCTGTTATTATTATTACATATATTACTTTTTCTCACATATGCAGCACATATGTATGCACACCCATGCACCCTGGTCTCACCCTGCTTATTCATCAAGATTGGTTCTGGATGATATTTGGCCATCTCCAAAAATCAAATTCACTTTCCGTGAAGAAAGATTTTTCTTCATAAAGTTTACTTAAAGAGGTTGTGTTGTCTCCTCTGAACACAGTTCTCATAGAGGAGATCAAAATATTTTTGATAAGTAAATATTTTTGGCAAATAAATCTGGTAAGAGTAAGTGAGTCACATGGCTAGAAGTCTATTTTGAAGGGGAAAACAGTAATTTCAGTGTACAAATTATTGTCTCATTACTTTATTACATACCCAAAGAGAGTTTGGGGTGGGATGTCTAAAAAGTATAACAAAGCCACTACAAATTGTTCTGTCGTTTAGTATTTAATTAAAAGTAACTAGGAAAACAACTAATTGAAATGCTCAGTGCAGTTTTATTTTTAATTCAACAATATGTTGACTGAGTTTTCCAAATTACTAAAAGCATTCAGGCAATTCTAGGAATTTGGATCAAGTAACCTTTCAGCTCTTCTAATTTAGAATGTTGGCATTTTACACGAGTGTCAAATACGATAATTATTTTTCACAGATATTGAACTTAATAGAGCAGTTGCTCAACACATTTCTGCATTTGGCTCTCCAAGATAAAGTTTGTAAAATTTGCAAGCTATGAACAGTATCTTTACTATATACTTGCCTGGCAATTGTCTAAGCAATGTGCCTTTAATGAATGAAAGGGAGCTGGGGGAATAAAACCAAATGTCAAAGATACTGCAGCTCTAATTGTGGACAATCTTGACCCCTGAGTTCCCTATAAATTAGTCATCATAGAGTGAAAACAAACAAGCAGACCCAAACAGGTAAATCTCACAATCACTAAAGCCAATTAGATATCTGAAGGAAAGTCTGATTTTAATGTGTGACAAAATCACTCTCACTGCCTCTGCATGCTGGCCCGATGGCCCCTAACTGCCCACTTCTTACTGGTGTGGTTGCCCCACGTAGCTTCCTTGTTCAATCGTTTGGTTGTCCCTCACTAATCCCCCTGCCAGCCTGGTTGTAGGCAGCCATTTTGTGAGGACATGATAGCCAATTTGCATATTACATTTTTATTATATAGGATTGGGTTGGGTATACTTGCCAGGTCTGGACCATTCCCAATCTCTCTAGGAAGGATCCCAGGAAGTAAGGTACCGTGTCTTTCAGGATGCAGGTGGCCTTTATTCATTGGGCCATAGAATGCCACCCCTCAGCAAGCTGGGGTCTGGCTGCATAGGCCTCCTGTGGACTTCAGTTATACTCACCACTGCCTCCTGCTTCCCACTCTAAGAGCCACCTTCCCTCTACTGCTTCACCTAATTCTGCCATCACCAACATACCATCACTTCAGTAATCTCCATTTGGACTTCCTGCTTGACCATAATTCAGGCTGCATAGAGCAACCAGACACCATTCCCAAATAGACTTATTCACAATGTTGTAGAACCAGTCTAGTTTAAACTTTCCTCCACCTCAAAAGAAAACACCATGTATCCCCCATACTTAGTCTCTAAACTCTCTATCTCCAGCCTCTGGCAACCAGCAATACTGTTTTCTGTTTATAGATTTACCTGTTTGTTATCTTAAAACATACACACACACACACACACACACACACACACACACACACACACTTCAATTTCTGGCTTAACATTACTTTGTTCCATCATAATTAGGCTCAAACCCAAATTCTTTGAATCCCCTTAATAATCAGATTCCTCCCCATTTTTCTGTTTTATTTCAAACCAGTCTTTGCTTCATTCTCTAAGACCCAGCCTCACAGATTCTTCCCTCTATTTTATGAACACATTAGAATTTCTTACTGCCCCAGGGCCTTAGCATGTTGTTGTTGTTTTTCTGCTCCAAATCTTTGTATGTCTGGAGCTTTCTTGTCATTCAGGTCCCAGCTCAGATACCACCTCCTAAAGAGCCCTTCCCTGATTACCTCATGTCATCACCCTGTATTATTGTCTTTACATCACACTTCATAGTCTGATGTTATCTTATTTATTTGTTTATGATCTGTTTCCCTGCAAGGACAAAGGTTTCATGGAAAGCAGCAGGCATATCTTTCTTGTTCCCTGGTGAATATGAAGTACTTTCTATAACAGTGCAGGCACAGTGAGGTTGGCTCCTCTGTAAAACAGACACCAAGACATGGGGAAACTGCAAGAAATTTCTTAGAGAAAATGCCTGGGAGAGAAAATGAGGAAGGAGCCAGGAGGCTAGGAGAGCTGTCAGATCAAGATGCACATCTGACCTTGAGTAAAGGAGAGAGGGAAGGAAGAAAGTTGGCCTGGAAGCACCTAAGATCGTTGTTCAGTTCTAAGGAAGTTCAGCAAGGCTGTCAGGGAGATCTTGGGCCAAAGCCATGAAAATCATGAATTCCCCAGTAACGATACTGCCTTGGAATCCTGTTTAACTCAGTAACTGGGTGGGAACAGCATGTGGAAGAATGGTCTTGGCAAAAAAAGTGGCAATGGACTTCCATGAGCATCTGCTGGGGTTGTTGATCAATACTCTCCCTTCAGTTAGAGATCTTGGCCACCACAAAGGTGTACATAAAGTATTCAGTGAATTAAGAATGAATACCCCCTCATGTTATGTTTATACCTGTCTCTTCCTCATCTTTTCAGCCTCACTTTTTGCTTTTTGCTAACTACTTTTTTAGCATCTATTATGTTCAAAGCCACTTGCCTGCAATGCCTTACTTGATTCTCATAGCAACCCTACCTACCATTTTTATCTATACCCATACTTAGGCACCTTTGGAAAATGAGGTTCCAATAGGTTAAGTAACTTGCCCAAGCTCAGAAGCTATGAAGTTCCAGGCTCTGTTTTCTAAAATTTAGCTGTTAAAGCTATGAAGGGCCATTGGTAAATGCATTACACATTTGTATGTGTAATTCATTTACCATGGCCCTTAGAGTACACAGGAAGATGCATTGCCCTGCAGAGAAGGGTCCTTAAAATAGCAAGGAACCAGGGTATAAGAATGAGTCCCAGGCTTAGGCGAAGGGACTAATGAATTTATATTGATCATTCCTTCCTTCCTTCCTTCCTTCCTTCCTTCCTTCCTTCCTTCCTTCCTTCCTTCCTTCATTATTAGCCATTCATTCATTCACTCAGCAAACCCTTATCAAATATCTTTGCATACCAATCCATGAACTAAGTCTTGTTGTTGTTTTTTTTTGTTTGTTTGTTTTTTTTGTAACATCCTTTACTTTTTTTTATATTTTCATTTAATTTATTGGATTCACTTAAACTTTATGTTTTTGAAGCACTTACCATCTACAAAGTCCAGTACAGGAAGCTGCACTGGGCTTTAAGCACTTGAAGTATGGCTGGGCTCAAGTGAGATGTATTGTGAATAGCAAATACACACTGGGTTTCAGAGTTAGTATGGAAAATAACTGTAATAGATAAATCTCATGAATAGTTTTTTCATTGTCACATATGAAAATTATAATTTTGAGTTATATAAAGTTAAATAAAATGTATTATTAAAACTAAACCCACATGTTTCTTTTTACTTTTTTAATGTGGGTATTGAGACAATTTGAAATGTACATGTGTCTCAGACTCTAATTTCCTCAAACAGTGCTGGTGCATTGAACAGCACAGTTAAGTACTCTAAAGTGCATGGGGCTTTGAGAGCATAGCAAGGAGCAAATGACTGTTAGGAATGGTGACAGAGGTGGCTAGACCTTGATGAAGGGGTTAGATTTTGTCCAATGGATAAGTGGGGAATGACAGTCCTGACATGATACTGGTTTGGTGGTAACAAACTCCTTTAGGTTTTCTTGTCTGGCAAGCTCTTTATTTCACCTTTAAATTTAAATAATAGCTTTGATCGCCTTGCTTTTAGATCCTTGTGTTTCATCGCTTTGAATATTTCATGCCAATACCTTCTGTTCTGAAATATTTCTTTTTAATGGACAAAAGCATGGAGGAGTGAAGACAAAAACTGTTTCTAGTAATTTGGGGCTAGGATTATGGGTGATGCTGTTGCCTCAGTTTGGCTCCCTTGGAAGCAGATTCTGAGCTGCAGTTTAGTGTATTTATTTATTAAATTGCTTGTTTATTAAAGAATGCCCTTGACTTTAACTAGTATTTGGACATGGACTGCCTGGGGGAAGGGGAAAACCTTGGGTAAGGTAGATCTGTGCAGCTGAGGCAGTTCCTGATAGGAATGGAGGAGAGTGCTATTGGAGGGACCCCTGCCTTTTTCCATGCTTAGTACATAGGGACTCACATTAACTGAATGGGTAAGAGGAGAATCAAGTCTCTCTGATTTCAGGTGGGTACTTTGAAGTTTGTATAAATTACAGCCAAGACAGTGGTGAATTTGTATGTGTAATGCATTTACCCATGGCCCTTAGAGTACACAGGAAGACAATTTCTTGGTGTTTAAAAGATTACCCTTTTAATAATTCATTGATCTTAACAACACAATACATCAATCGTTTACAGCAAAGCCATGTTTTATCTGCAATGCACTTCTAAATTGAAAGGTACCATAAAATAGCACTTAACTTTCGGAATTCTTACCTTATCTAAAGCCCAGTTTCATATTTATTTGATGATAACAAATATCCTATTTTATTATCTAGTATAAGCCCTAATTTAGGAGCTCAGAGATAAATGAAGTGATGCCTGCAGGTGGGTAGCACGTGTGTGTGTGTGTGTGTGTGTGTGTGTGTGTGTGTTAAAATGTGTGTGTGGGTTTGACCTTATAGTTTACTGATAACAGTTTCACATCAGTTGATAGTCATGCAGTGGGACATTTCTGCATTTTTATCTTAACTGACCCATTAGATATGAACATATATAATAGAAAACTATTTCTCTACTCACACCTCTGATACCCAATGAATGGGGGTTTTCACACCAAGCAATTTCACAACTCTCTGAATATAACTGGGTGTCCTATAGTTTAATTCATTCTCACACTAACTATGCAGAGTTATCAGAGACCCCACAAGTTAAGAATCAAGTTTCAAAGAGCTATCCTCACTTCATATGCCAATCATACATTGTGGGGCCCCAGGGTGAGGTCTGGAAGGGACTTGGATGTAGGAGCTATTGTCCCCATGGAGTTGGGGTATGTCACCCTCCTAGCACATGTGTTCACCAGTATGGAAGCTCTTCAAGCCCCATACTTTAAGTGTTTTTATGTAGGCTTCATTATGTAGATTGATCTGTTATCAACTCAATCTCAAACCATTCTCTCCTCCAAGGAGGATATCTGTTGGCTTGTATGTGACAGACATGTTTTTAATAATGACTGGGTTTTTCTGGTGACCAGCCCCATTTTGAAGCTATCCCAGAACCCACCAATAGTTACCTCACTGGTAATGAAGATGCTTCTGTTACCAGAAAATTCCATGGGATTTAAGAGCTCTGTGTCAGGAACAAGGCAAAAGCCAAATATATATTTCTCATGACATCACAGCAAACCTTTGGTAGCAAAGATGTGAACCCACAATCTCCTCCTTTAAAGAAAACAAAGTGAATTATTCTGCTTTCAACATAAGTAGAATTGAGAATAAGTAGAATTGAGAATTATTTTTGTTCTTATTGGTCCCACTCTATCCTAGTACCTGATATTCTGGGTGATGAGTGTGTGTACAAGTGATTACCATGACAGAAGTGTCATCAGTGTTCCTTGTTGTCTTGAGAATAAAGATCAAAACCTATCCATATGGTCTAAGCCATTGTCCCTGCCTCTCCTGCCCCATTTCACATCTCTCTCTCTCTCTCTCTCTCTCTCTCTCTCTCTCTCTCTCTCTCTCTCTCTCTCTCTCTCTCCCCATTTTTCATACCCAGAAAGATGGCTCTGTGTTATTGTCCCAAACATGTTCTTTCCCACCCCAGTGCCTATATGCCTGCCATTCCTTATGAGTCCCTTTCAGATCATGAATTCTTAAATTCCACTTAAATGCTAATGCCATCAGAAGAAAAAGGAAGAAAAACCCTTCTCTTACTCTCAGATCAGTTCTGAAGATGGCCCAATTTCACAGCACTTTCCCTTTTTTATAGTACTCACTGCCCTCACCAATATCCCCTATTTCTAATGAGTAGTAAAAACCAGGCGGGCAGATACATGCTTATTGAAAGCATGGCTGGCTGGGTGCTCACCACATGGAGAATGTGAATAAGAGAGTGACCATAAGGATAAATAAAATACCACAGACAGGCCAAGCAGGATAAACTCTGCAGCTGAGGTTTACTTGGATATTGATGATCATTACTGCAAGAGTTTCAGCGAATTGATGAGGCTGCAAGGCAGTTTGCCGTGGTTCGAGGAGTACACCAGCAATGAAATAGAGAAGACAGATAGAGAGTGAACTCTATCAAAAAGCTCAGCTGCCTTGGAAAGGTAAGAGATAGGGAAATAACTTCAGAGGTGGGTAGAATTGGAAAAGAAGACTTCTATTTTTTATTTTTGTTTAGTTTCCCAGAATAAATAAGCCTTAAGCATATTTGTAAGCTGCTGGGAAGTAGCCAGTGGAGAGGAAGTGATTGAAGATGGGAGAGGAAGCGAGGGTAATTGATTGAGCAATGTGCCCAGGAGACGTGAGGGATGACATCAAGAAGATGGGTCAAGAGGTGAGCCTAGGAGAGGCCAGTGCTGAGGCAGGTGATATTTCTGCCCAGCCTTTCAGCTTTGGTGCAGAAGAGTGAGGAAAGCATCAATCACTTCCTTTCTGGCTGGGTAAATGTCAAGAAATTCTATGACAGAAACTTCCCCAGGCAGGAGGCTTGGAATTAATTGTGAGGATTAAGCATAAACCAAAAGGAACAGGAAAGTCCTAAGCACTAAATCCCAGGAATAGCGCCTTTTCAGATCAAGGAAATGCATCTGAGAATGATCAGGCAGCCCAGCAAGCTGCAGGGAATCTCTAGTTACTGTACTTGGAGATAACATTAATGCCCCCTCATAAGATGGTTTCATATGGGCCAAGATGTATTTTGACATTGTTTTTTTTTGTTTGTTTGTTTGTTTTCTGTCGTGATTATACTTCCAGAAAGAGAGCTTGGTCTCTGGAATCTGTTTGGGGAGTAAAATGTCTGTACAGGAGGAAATGAGGTTTCTGACCTTCTGCTGGCATTGTCTCATTGTTCTTGTCATAGCTTGTTTGTAAGCAATGCAAGGTCCCAAATTAGGAATCTCCTTCAAATATAATTTATCTGATAAACAAAATGTCGGTGGAACAGAGAGGATTTTCGTGTGTGTGTGTGTGTGTGTGTGTGTGTGTGTGTGTGTGTGTGTGTAAATGAATAAATGAGGTTCTTGAGTAGCCAGGGAGCAGAACTGAGGGCAAGCTGACCTTGTATTTTCTCTGGAATGATGGTAAGAGGCTAAGATAGCAGGTTTTCTGTGTCAATATTTTTCATGCACAAGACCCCTAATCTTCCCAGAAAATCTGAGATATATTAGCAACTTCATTTTCCCTTAGCTAAATTGCAGAGGTCTATTTTAGTGACTTGTCCAAAGCCACACAACTATTGGGTGGCGGAGTGCTAAGAATCAAACAGACGTCTGTCTGAGGCAAAGCTTGGGCCATTTAACCCATAATAAACTAGGAAAGAAATTGCCTCTAATTTGCCTATTTTAACATAGGAAAGAAATATAAAAGGCTTGTGTTGATGAATATGAGGTGATTTGTGAAGGTTTGACTGCCATTTTTCATAATACCCATAGACTTTACATATTTATGTGCCTTGACCTTCTAAACCAATAAAACATGTTCTGAAGGTATTCACCTTCTAAGTTTAAAAGGATCAAACCTATTGGGAAGAAGGATTCCCTTAGGACTTGCTTAATAAAATAAACAGAAATCAATTTTGACTTGTTTTTTAATCATGATAAATGAAGCCAAGTTGGGGCGGGGGAAGTCCCAGCATTAGTTGAGGATAATTTTGCCACAGGATGCATTGGTCTTTGACAAGCAATTAAGAAGACCTCTGATTGTGGCTGGCAGTGCCACGGCTCAGCACACTCCTGATTAATTCTCATCTTCATTCTTTCCTTGGGATTTATTTACTCATTTCACCTGGAATCTGTTTAGCTTCTCAACCTCTCACTTCCCCCTTTTTTCATGTGCTTGTTTGTTTGGCTCCCTATACCTTCACCTACCCATTAATCAGTGCCATCTTCATTTTTGTTGATGAGATGCCATACTGTGTTAGCATTCATTAATTGTTCATTCATTAATTGATTTGGTCTTTCTGCCTTTGGAGTCTTTCATGGTAGATTTCTCTATTTAAGACCACCTTGGTTGACCTTTTTTATTTTCACCTAGATATTCTTTGAAACCATAGACTGTCTTTCTTAGTTTGCTTTGTAGGGAGAGGGTGAGCTAGCTACAGCAGGTTTTGAAATACATAACAGTGAGTTCTAGCTGATTTGGCTCAGTGGATAGAGTATTCACCTGCTGACCGAAGGGTTCTGGATTTGTTTCTGATCAAGGGAATGTACCTTGGTTGCAGGCTCAATCCCTAGCCCCGATGGGGCATGTGCAGGAGGCAAACAAATCAATGTGTCTCTCTCACATAGATGTTTCTCTCTCTTTATCTCTACACCTCCCTTCCACTCTGTTTAAAATTAAATGGAAAAAAAATATCCTCACGTTAGAATTAACAAAACACAACAAAACAAAAAGGACAAAAATAAATAAAATGAAAAAGAAAGAAAGAAATGTATAACAGTCAGAAGTCTGAAACCTATACAAATTGATGGGTCTACAAAAGATGGAATCAGCATCATTATTTTTATCTTTGTGAATAACAACCATTGAGAACTTTTTCTAGTCCAGGCATCGTGTCTGCATATTTCATCCATTATTTCTTTTAACCTTGGTAGCAACCCTAAAGGAACATAATGGATGGGGGGCTTGTTCTATGGACAAAGTGACTGGGACTTAGGGAATTTCAATCACATGAGCAGTAAGTGGTGAAACCAGTTCTCAAGCCTCCGTCTCAATTATTAATAGCATAACCCACAGCAGACCCTAACTCACATGTGGCATCCTCAATAGCAGTGGTACTGGGCACCTTGGTTATATTGAGTTTACAGGGACACCCTATTGAATCGTTAGTTTTATAGACCTGAGATGTATCAGTCGCTGCCCCTCTGGGCCTGCCCTACCTGGGGTCAGAAGCGACTGAGTGAGTGGTTGGCCCTATGAAGGGCTTTCCAATGCTCTCCCTGTCCCCAGTAGACTGGCCAGCATATGAAGTAGGACATTGGGCCATGGTCTCTGAGCTTTGTCCTCAGCTATCCCTTCCATCTAGTTCCTCCTTGATTCTGAGCCTTCCAGCTACACACCCTTCCACACCTTCCCATTCATCCATGGTACTTGAGCCCTCACCTCATCCTTTGGATGATTCTGGTTTCCTAGTCCTGATATCCTCTGGATATTGCTTCTCGGAGTTCAGTTGCCCTGGGAACTTTCCATGTGGACCCCAGATGTTTTCTCTAACTTTAAGGGGCAGTGCACAGAGGGAAAAGAGAATGGACCTTTACAGTGTTTGGGGCTTTATTGTTTTGTGTTAAACACTAAATTCTTTATTGTTTAAAGTATTATATATGTCTCCTTTTCTCCCCATTGACCTCTCCTGGAATAACCCTTAACATCTTATTGAGGCCTGTTTATTAGCTATGTGTCTTACATGAGAACACTGAGGTTTGGGGAGGTTATACAGATTCCTGAACACTGAAGTTGGGGTAGGAAGAGGCAAATCAAACTTTGGCCCTGGCTATGAATTCTGCATCCTTCAAAGCTTGGCCACTCTCTGCCCTCTATTCTCCTGGAAGTCTCAGGATCCTGTGGCTTTCTTCTGAACTGCTTTTTTCTCCATTAAAATTATAACCTGTCATTAAAATATTGAAGGACATAAATTAGCTGGTGCTAATTATGATATTTCAAAAGATGGCAAGCAATTTAGAGTGAAATATATAAAAAAAAAAACCCACAACAACTAGATATAACTTGACATCTTTCCTAATACACACAGACCTATGTCAATCTTGACTTTATCTAACCCTGATTCGCCTCGGGTCTAAACAAAAGAGAACATTATGACTCATCTACCACATTAGCAGGCTCAGAAGCATGTAAACATTTTTAGAAATTTTGGTACTTCAGAGCACTTTGGCACCCAAAGCCATTGCAAGTAGCTTTCTATTGAATCTTCTCTCTGAAGAGAGGTTGAAATGATGACTTTGAACTTAAATTGGGAGTTTTTTCCTAGACATCCTCATTAATTCACAGCCCTCCAGATCCTTGTCCTTTTATACTTTGTGGTAAATTAATACAGAATAAAATGGTGTGGCCTAGGAGGAGGGAACTACATATGGATGAGTAATCATGCTCTGCAGTCCTGTGTCACTCAGCCTCTCCTCCTGTTACAGCATGATGCACCGTGAAGCACGTTTCACTAGTCAGTATTTTCCAAAGCCAGCCTCCTGTTCCTGACCAGCTGGGGACTTGACTAGCAGTCCATTACTTAAAAGAAAAATTCTTTACTGTTTAAAGTATTATATATATCTCCCTTTCTTCCCATTGATTTCTCCCCAGCTGCTCACACCCCCCAGCACATCCTACTGTCTGTGCCCATTGGTTATGCTTATATGCACATATATAAATCCATTGGGCTATAATTCCCTTATGGGCCATAAGTCCCTTGAGGAAGCTGGGGCATCCTCCATGGCTAGATAAGCTTGGGCGTCCTCCATGGCTCCAACTCCCATAGGCTTTGGCTCTAACCACTGCACTTTTACTTTTCCCTAGAAATTTCTCACTAAGTCTGTGAAACAAATAGCAATGGTTCTCCAGGGGAAGTGGGAAGAAGCAGAAGCAGCACATTAACTCAGGGAACTGCTAATACTGATGGCAATTTCCCAGAATCACCCATTATTTTGAAAAGAAAGAGGCTGACAACCACTGTTCTATGGATCATCTCTAGACCTACTTATTTTACCAGTGATGATACTAGGGCCTAGCAAAGTCTCACAGCATTTCATAATGTATCTAAACACTTAAAAGAAACATTATTTTAAAGGTAAGTTTACCATAAGAAAAAAAAATAGAATGTTACAAAACGAATCCTCTGTGTGTGAGAATTCTTATACATATCTTTAAAAAAATACTTGTCAAAGAAAATTAGAGCTCCTTGCACAAAAATGTTCACAATAGTGACTAAAGAAATGATATCAGAGACCATGTATCTTTTAGAGAAGTGCAGTCTGATACAAATATAATGTAAAACACATAAGTTTAAATTTCCTATTAGCCACATTTAAAAAGTTAAAAGGATGAGGTAAAATTAGTTTTAATGATGTACTTTAGCCCAGTGTATCTAAAATATTATCATTCCAACATATAGTTAATATAATACCTTACTGAGGATTTTACTTTTCTAAACTAAGTCTGTGAAATCCAGCAGGCATTTTTTCATACTTCACCCACATCTCGGTTCGGATGAGCCACCTCTCTAGTGAATTCAAGTGAATAACCTCTTGGCTTCTTCTCCACTCTGTGTTGTGTGTCTCTCCTCTTTTTATAAGAACACCAGGCATTAGATGTAGGGCTCACCCTAATCCAGTATGACCTTATATTAAAGTAACTACATCTGCAAAGATCTATTTCCAGATAAGGCAAACTTCTGAGGTTCTGTATGGGCATGGATTTGGGGGGGGACACCACTCAACCTAGTATAGCTTTCAGTAGAAGTTTCCTCCCAAGACCCATCAGTGGGTCTACTCAGTAACTTAATCTGAAATGTAGAATTTCAGAAATAGAAAGCATATCTAACAGTCACCTACTTGAGTGGAGTCCTTTCTTTGAAAGGACTTTTCATCACAATTTAGTCCAGAAAATAGAACAGAACAAAGCACACACAGGTATGTGTTGGGAGGAGGAGGCAAAACCCAGAGTTACCTGTGAGCACCCCTCCCTTTGCTCCTCACAGGGTCTCAGAGGACTTCCTTAGCATCCCTAAGGCCTCACAAACCTCTCTTTAATCATAATTAATTTATTTAATTAACCAAGGGCCAGTGTTTATAGAGATGCAGTAACTTCTTCCAAATTATACCCCAGCTGACTCTGAGCCTCGCCTCTGCTATGAAGTATTTACTCATCTCTCTCTTACTAGCAAGATGGGAGAGAGAAGCCAGCGGTCTATTTTTCTTTAGAAAGGGAAAAACAAAACATTGCAGAAAAGCAAATCATTTGCAGTTTGCAAAACTGTAAAAGAAAGTTCATGGTGAGGTCAAAGCCATGGCAACATCTGTGCTGCCTCCTATGGATTTTCTGTTTCCAAGTAGAGGAAGAGCCCAGATCAGCCACCTCTGGGTCAGTGTGTGCCGAGGGGTCCATCCCCCGTCAAGATTGGTTCTCAGCTCTTCCTGCCACAGCAGGTCTGCATGGGGACCTGCTTCAGTTCCATTTTTAAAGAGCATTTTAGGTATTTTCCCTCAAAGGAGAGATAGTGTGTCTTTGAATTCAAATCATGGTCTGAGTGCTCTGAATTCCTTTAAAAAATTAAATTAAGTTTTAAAAATTAATATTCTTAATTTTTAGAGCAGATTTAAGTATACAGAATATCAAGCAAATAATACAGAGACATCCCATATCTCCTATCCCCCACTCATGCTTCCTCTGTTATTAACATTTTACATTAGTATGGCACATTTGTTACAATTGATAAACCAATATCAATACATTATTATTAACTAAAGTCCATAGTTCACTTTAAGGCTCATTCTTGGTGTTACACATTCTATGGGTCTGAATAAATGTACAATGGCATGTATCCATCTTATGGTAAATACAGATCAGTTTCACTGCCTTAAAAATCCGCTATGCTTCACCCATTCTTCTCCCTTTCCCCTGGAAATCACTGATTTTCTTATGGCCGTCATAGTCAGATCTACAGTAAGATTAGAGGATCCATCATGGGCACAGTCTCTTCTACAGGAGGGCATCAATCCAGCCACTCACCATTTCCTCACTGGCTTGCCCTGTGTCTGAAATGGACCAATGCTTCTTTCTAATAACCTTCTAGAAAATCATATGCTTTGCTTAATTTAAAACAATACACTATTTGGGGGAAATAATATATCTGTTGTGTTTATTGAATCCATGATTCTATTGAATAACATTATCTTCTGATGGAGAAGAATCCTGAGAAAGAGCAATTAAGAATGGGAAGAAGATAGGACAGTTGTGAAATGAGGAAGGCACAAAAAAACATCTGAAACATTGACATCCCCCAGTATATTACCCCATGGGTGCCCAGGGTGATGAGTAGATAGAACTTGAGAGACAAGGTACCTTTCTCTGGAATCAACATTTCAAAAATGGTCCAGCAAGTGCCAGATGCAAGACCAAGTAGAACCTCGCTGGTACTGAAAGCTCCTCCCACATGGTCAGGGTTGTTTAATGCAGGGCTGGTGCAGCATGTAGGGGTCAAATTGCACTTTGCTATGATGAACATGGAACTCCAGGTTAGCATAAGCTCTACCTATCCATCAGCCATGGGCAACAGATAAATGCCCCTTTCAAAACATATTTAAAAAAAGAAAGTTTAGAGGCTATATATGGGTTCATTTTTATTTTAAAATAATTCAGAAAAAAGAGGTCCTCTTTTTCTTCCTATAATCATATTCTTCTCATAAAGGTAGCCACAATTATTAGTTTGATGGACATCCTTCCAGTGCTTTTGCTGGATATTTAGATACACATATGTATGGGCATTGATGCATAGAAATTTATGAAATAGCTTATGATACTACTATGTGAGGTTTTCTGCAATTGGCATTTAAATTTTTCAAGTCCTTTTTAACTGTTGCATAATATTCTTTCAAATGGATCTTTTTACACATGATGTACACATGAGGAGATAGGCCTTTATTCTCAATTTTTACCAATATGCATGTGGTAGAAGTATACATGTTCACCACTATCTGGTTCTTTTTTACTTCCTGGCCCTAAGAGATTATACTTTCTGCCTTTTTCATGTTAGCTATCATCATGTCACTGGCTCTGATCCCTGAAATGTATGTGGAAGTGACCTGTGTCACTTTCAGGCCAAAGCATACCATTGTTAGTGCTTAATTCTCTAGTCTTCTCTTCTTACATCTTATAAGACACTACCTTCTTCGTTACCTGGGTTATTGGGGTGTCTATGACCACTAGAATCCTGCTGCTGACTTGCATGGACAGGGGGCATAGACAAGAAATAAATCCTGTTGTTCAGTCACAGAGACATGGGAGTTCTTTGTTATCACTGCATAACCCAACCTATTCTGGCTGACACTCAGCAGTGAGTTCCCTGTGCCTGCTTCTCTCTGCACAGATGACAGCATTTTCCCAGAAATAAATGTCTACTGCAAAGTCAAAACATTAAATTGCTTTTTAAGCATCTCTTTATATATCCATTCCCTACCTTTTGTCCCTTGCCTCCTCTGCATCTCTTGACTTTAGGCTCCTTCCTATTATTTATTCATGGTTTATTAGATAAATGTCTTCCCCAGACAAACCAGGAGCTCCCTGGAGTCCGTCGGTTCTTTGGCCCAAGCCTCCAGTGTTAGTGATTGTTTCATTAAACTCTAATCTCAAGGCTAATGCCTACTGGAAAATGTGTTCTGTCCTATAAGAAGGCTCCCAGGCTCCGAGTCTCAACCCACTAAACAGGCCATGTGGGTGTTTGCTGGTGCTTATTGGTGATCATGTGATATTGTTATTTCTCTCTGCACATTTCTAGTATGATTCACACTGTATAAAAGGATTACCTTTTGATTTGGGAGATGCTGAATTAGAGAATGGGATTTCCAAAGCCCTATATTCTTCTTCAGAGCACAGTGAGGGTGTTCATTTATACCTGAGGGGCAAGCATGCTGCAGACTTCCTAACTGATGAGTTTATTTATTGTAGATCTGAACTGTGTGGCCAGTGGGGCAGCAAGTGTGTGTGTGTGTGTGTGTGTGTGTTGTTTTCCTGTCTGGCAAGCTCTTCACCAGAAGTCTTCAGTAAAGATGCTAAGGTTGACATGGATGCGAAGCTCAGCCCAGCTTTAGGACAAAGATAGCCCCATCACTTTTTGCCTATAGTGCCCAGGGTGAGGGGACCTGAGATTCCATATCATAAGAAGCATATGAAAGTCAGATCCAAAACAGAACTTGGAGAATCTATAACTGAATTCCATAGCTTCCATGAGCACTGCTAGTCTTTGCAATTTTCATTCATTCACACTTTTCTTCGGGGTGTGAGGCATAATGTGGTTTGTGTGAAAAATAAACATCTGCCAAAAGAGGAAAACGAAGAGTTAGGAAAGTTTGTCAATTCAGCTGAGTATGACTATATTTATCACTTTATTTTCATCATGCCTCTCCCCTCATCACAAAATTGCAATGGCTCCCTGATGTCCAAAGCATCCTGGAATCACCTCTTTTTAAGAAAAAAAAAAATCTTTTTATTGATTTCAAAGAGGAAGAGAGAGGTGGAGAGAGAGATAGAAACATTAATGATGTCTCCTGAATACCCCCTACAGGGAATTGAATCCACAACTCTGGCATGTGCCCTGACCAGGAATGGAACCATGACCTCCTTATCCATAGGTCGAAGCTCAACCACTGAGCCACACCAGCTGGGCTTAACATCACCTCTTTTAGAATTAAGTCTCAGGGAAGGGGCTTTGCAGAGGCTGAAATCTAAACCATGATATTGTCTATTGCTCCTAGTATACCCCTGAGTGAATCATTCCTTCCTCTCTGACTCTATGTTTCCATCTGTAAAATTGGAAGAGCAATAGTAACCACCCCACAGCATGATGGCCAAGATTAAATGGGCTAACCCCCAGATGTATAATAGAGATGTTCTATGGTTTCATAGAGGGGCAGTGCTCACACACGTTGACACAGATGGCACCTGGTAAATGTGGACATTCAGAGGGTGCTGTCCTCCTCTTAGCCACCTCTCTCACTGCCAAACATCACCTGTAGCGCCTGAGTGCTGCTCATCTGTTCATCCCAAGCCCAGGGTGCCTCAGGCTCATGGCCCAGAATCCTTTTGCCACCAAATTCCCCAAGATCCTCACCATCTGTCTTCTGTGAGCTGCCCACCACCCGATGTCCTGGAGCCTTAGCTTCAGTCCCTGGCCTTGTCCAGTCACCTTGGACTTCCAGGCACTCCTGAAGCTAAAATGCAAGTGATTTATTATCTGACCATGGCCCCATCCAACCCTCATTGCAGAGCCCTCGGAACCCTCTAATTCTCATTGCTCTAATTTGACAGCTGTTGCTGCCCTCTCCAGCAGTCCCCTCCTGCCAACACCATGGTTACCTGCAGGAAGAGCAAACTTTTCTTCACTCTTCTTCTCTCCAAATCTCCAACCCACTCCCTCCTCCCATTTCTTGTCTGTGTCCCTTCTTTGAGACTTACAGAAGCTCTGACTCTGTGTTAGTATGCCACTTTTAACATGTTTGTCTTGCTTTTTAACTATTTTGTAAGCTCAACAAGGTCGGGGATTGATATTACTGGAGCCCTCTGCCACACATGGAAGAAACTAAATTTGATCCAGCTAAATTAAAATTTTCTACTCAACGCTAAAACCTTTATGGGTCTCCACAACACGTAAGTGGAGTTCAGACAATTACAAAATTAATGCATGAATGAATGCAAATAGGATGATGTGTTCTCATATAGCTGGGGTCTTTCAATGTAGTGTGAAATCCTCTGCTAGGTAAAGAAATTTCTTAAAGGAGATGAGTGATTTATATGAAAGGCATGGAAGTACACAGTTTAATTAAAATACTCTTAGCTAGAGATACTTTGTTGGTCCCTGGGAGGAAGAAACAATATAATTTGTCTCTTCTATTGTTGCATTTAAGGGTAGTAGTGCCTAAAATGTGTCTCTTCAAACACTTTTGGCTAAACATTGTAAAGTGTGTATTTAGTCTTAATTTAAAATGCATAAATTTATGGGTGGGACCGGGTGAGCTCATTATTTGTGTTAGTGAATGAGGCTCTCCGAGTAAATGCTGCTTTAATGTTAATAATAATAATAAACCAACAATACCAGCACCTTAGTAGAAATGCAACCCAAACTTTAAAAATGGATTTTAAAATTGTCTAAAAAGTGTTTTCTGATACAAAGTAAATCACAGGTAAGTCCCCCGCCTCGCCCCCCAGAGCCTTCCTCCCCCCTCCCCCAACTCCTTCCCCCTACTCCAGGCAAATGGCAGGTAGTGGGTCTAAAGAGAGGGAGAAAGGTATGGACCCGTGATTTTCTTGCAGACATGTGCTGCTGGTTAGTCAGGACATCCGCAGGTACCTAGAGGGGGCGTATGTTCCTCCTGCCCACACTGTGCCCTGACCCACTGCACTTAGAGCTTCTCTTTCCCAGCCCGGGCCTGACACCTGCTCCTCCCACCCCCACCCCAGGGATGTAATAAGGGGACAGGGTGGAAGTCCAGGCCTTAGCCAGTAGAGCCACCTGTGAATAGGTCCGTGAGGCAGTCAGTGGGAACCAGTTGAAGCAGATGGCACTGCCAAGACCAGTAGAGCATGTATAACAAGCACCAGTTGAAAAGTGCCTGGTGCGATGAAGTAGGGTGTGGATGGGGAGGAGGGAGCACGGAGGATTAGCTTATTACTTTGAGCATCCTGGAGCATACCCTGACAGGGTGTAGGGCAGTTAGTTTACTTGGGAGATGAAGGAGACACAGGTGGAGTTGTGAGGGATTAAGACAGGGAAGGAAAGGCAAATAGCTGGTGAATCTTGTGTTAGTTAGATGGTTACCAATGGGAGTCATTGGACCTTAATCCTTAAGCGGAACTTTGAGAAACAGTGTAAGCATGCTCAGAGCTCCATCTAAAGCAAGGGAGCCCTGGGTGTTTGTGCCTCACTAACTGTCAGCCCTCCTTAAAGGCTGACAAAGCACAAGTTGGAGAAAGCTCTCTGGCCATGCAAGGCAGTGCCACATTGAAAGAGCAGTGGCTAATTGAACATACTCTACTCCTATAACCCAGCAATCCACTCCTTGGTGTTGAAAACTTACGTCCACATAAAAACCTTCCTGTGGATGGTTCCAGCTTTGTTCATAATTGCCAAAACTTAGAAGCAAGCAAGATGCCTTTCTGCAGGTAAATGGATAAAATTCCGCACATCCTGACAATGGAATACTATTCAATACTAAAATCAGATAATTTATCAAGCCATGAAAGGACATAGAGGAACTTTAAATGTATATCACTATGTGAAAGAAGCTAATCCATAAAGGCTCCGTACTGCGCCGTTCCAACTATGTGACATACTAGAAAAGGCAAAACTAGGAGGCAGTTAGAAGATGGTGGTGAGCAAGGGATCAGGCAGAGCACAGAGGACTTTATAGTAGTTTGTTCAACTCATATTGAGTAGTTTGTTGTTGGAATCATTACACATTTGTCAAAACCCACATGATGTGTATCTCCAAGAGTGAATCCATAAGTAAGCTATAGGCTTTGAATGAGCTCTGTGTCAATGTAGGTTCATCGTTTTTAACAAATGTCCTCTCTGATTGGGGAAGTTGGTAATGGGGGAGGCTATGCATGTGTGGGGATAAGGAGTATATGGGAAATCTCTATGAAATTCTCTAAATTTTGCTATGAATCTATAAATTATCTTAAAAATCAAGTATCTATAAAGAAAGAAAAGAGCCATGGCATGGTCTGGCCAAGGATGGGAGTGGGCAGGAGGAAGAGAGCTTTGAGAAATGAAGATGGTTCAGCTACTGCCTCCATTCTACCAGTGATATGGCAGCTTCTTGCTAGAAGTTTCCTGAGATTCTAGAGCAAGCTTGCTTCTAACTGGTACAACTGAAACCACCACCACCCTCTACAGCACCCACCATGACCCACTTCATTAGTAATAATACTAATGCATAAGGTGTGTTGAGTAATGTTTATTTCATATTATATTTTAATCCGTCATATTCACAATAATGTCTTCAGGTAAATACTGTTATGGGGTGGGGGAAGGAGCCTATTTAGCAGTTTTAAGATTTAGCAGTTTTAAGCAGATTGTCCATTATTGCGCAGCTAGTAAATAGTGGGATAGGCCAGTTTTTCCAGCTCAACCACCTGCAAGAGTCTTAACCATGATTCCTGCCAATACTGTTCTCTCTAAAAGGACCCAGGCATCTACCAGTAGTTAACAAGTCTGATTTCCTCCAGATGGAGAGATTTCCAAAAACTAACAGAAAAAGAAACTGAAGTTGTGATGATTTTTTTAAAGCAAATCATCTGTTCTGAAGCCTGTCAGAAGTGATGCAGGCAGAGCCTGTTCTTACTCATTGTGGAGGGGCTGAGGTGTGACATCTCAGAATCTACAACTCATGAGAGAGCAGAGAAGTTATATGCTCCATCTACACATCGTGTTCTCTGCTACAGGATGGTCCCTGAGTTCATTTACCAGACTCCAAATTTGTTCAACTCATTATTTATAATATCACTAAATCCAGCCGTACTAAAAGGTGCTACCATGAGCAAGTCCAATCCAATTTTAAACCTTAGAAAACATGTAAGATGTTTCTTTTCCTCTCCCTCACTCTTATCAGGGATGGAGGATGGAAGCAAATGTTAAATTTGTCCGATGTGCAATGGTCTAAACTTTCACTGCATCCTAATTTACTTAATATTCTGGTGGGTTTTTTTTGTTTTTTTGTTTTTTTGCTGATGAAATGTAACCATGAGATAGCTTAAACAGACCTCAGGCCTGAAGTTCTTTGCAAAATGGCCTAATTTGGTTGTTATAGCTCTAGTGTTGTATGTGCAGTGATCAAATCCTGTGTTTCCAATTGTCCTTTTTATGGTCAATTAAGATAGTCTTAGGTATAGATTTAATATCCAAGTAGTGTAATGTAACAGACTAAAGCGTGCTCTCCACTTAGGGGGAGAATGGATTTCAGTGACAGTGGTTCTCCGGGTAAGTTTCACAAGCTTCTATAGGGCTGAAGAGGCGCATTTTAGAAATGGGTTTGTAAACTGTAACGAAAGCCTCCTTTTTAGCAGCTTTCTTACCAAAGATGGCAGCATGCTTTACAAACTTATCAAAGTGATATACAGTGATCATTTTATTCTCTGCTGAAATATAGGGAGCCAGGGGACTGCAGTTATTGGTGAAAAATCTCAGAATGCTAGGTCGACAGCGGGGAGGAGAGTGGACAGCATCTAAAGCACCCCCTAAACCATAGGGCCTGTTGAAGGGGTGAAAGGGCTGTGTGCTTTTTCAGAATTGGCTCATGTGAGTTTTGATGACTGTCTATCCCAGACAGCATGGTTGCACAGCTCCTTGTATGATAGATTCTCCCCTGCCTCATTCATTTCATACTTTAAGGTACCGTTTGATATACATACTCCAAAATGGGGGCACGTTTCACTGCTTGTCATTTTTTAGTGTAGACCATCAGAGGGGAACTGATACATCATCTTCTCAAATGCCAATTAACTACTAGGAAGACCTGCCTGAATTATAACACAAGAAAAGGCAGTCTGGGCTTTAAAGGATGTGTTCAAAGCATTTCTTGAGCAGACGCCTTTTTGGCTCTGTTTTAATTAATAGCCCAAAGTAATTCATATTTAAGACGTTAGGCATTAATTCATATTTAAGAGGTTAGACATTTAGGTGTAGATGATAATGTTTAAATGCCTTCAGACAATGCATTACTTTGTGTCCTATTGATTTTATGTAGAGTCCAAACTTGAGAGAGAGAGAGAGTGAGAGAGAGAGAGAGAGAGAGAGAGAGAGAGAGAGAGAGAGAAGAGAAGAGAAGAGAAGAGAAGAGAAGAGAAGAGAAGAGAAGAGAAGAGAAGAGAAGAGAAGAGAAGAGAAGAGAAGAGAAAATATATCCAAAGAGGAATATTGTGGAAAATAATGTGGAGTTCTCTAATAAAACTGCTTTAAAAGAAAACACACAAAAAAGAAAATAAGCTGAGGTCTATATGAGGGGAATGACCAATCACAATTGTATGAGCACCTAAAGGATCTTGATGATAGCAAGTTGCAGATAAGACAACAATAGTGAGAAGCTATTTGTAGACAATTAGGCAGTTAAGCTGGCGGGTAGAATAAGTGCAGAACCACAGACTCAGATTACCTCCATTTTTGTGATCAAAGAAGATAATCATCACTCTGTAAAAGGTTTAAAATATAAATAGGAGAAAATTGGAGTCAGAGGAAGTTGAAATGATGATAAAAGTGCATCCTATTGATTTAAGCAAGTTCACATCTATAGAACTAGAATTGGCACAGAGGACATTGAGAAAATTGTGATTACAATCTCAGCAACAGCTTCTGTAGTTTTTGAGATATGAGTAGATAGAGATTAGTAGTATAGAGAATGTGTGTCCTAGAAATTAAAGACCAATGAAGCTGATTTTTTTAAATTTAATTTTAACCTTGGTAAAATTCTGAACAGATCTATCTGTTCATTATCATTCATTCATCTATAGGTTCTCCCATCCATAAATTTCTATTGATTGAATATCTAATGTGTACTAGGCATGGGGATATTCTAGAAAACAAAACAAAGATAGTCTTAGTTTCACCAGAACATATATTATAGTAGGGGAATTATAAATCATAATTTGTGAATTATAAGAGGGTAATGCTGAGATCTGCAAAGGCTAATGTAAAAATCAAGGTGAGGCATTATCCTTATATTAGTCAGATTTTTTCCATCGCCAATGCCAGAAAGTCAGTTAAAAGTGGCCAAAGGGTATTTCATGGCCTATGTACATAAGAAGTCCATTAAGAATCCTGGCTTCAAACTGGCAGGGTAGATAGCCTCAGACACCACCTGTTACCAGGATTTGTTCTCGATCTCTTTGCTTGGATTTCTTCTATGTTTCCTCCATTCTCCCTACTTGTTTATAGTAAAGGTAGTGTACATTAGCTGCAGGCTCAAGCTCTATCTTCATAGCAACTCTAATGGAGAAAGGCTATATTTTCCCCCAGAGTGCAAATGAAAGTTCAGAATGAAGTTTACATGAGTCATGTGGCACTTCTATGGATTATCTATGTGGCTAAAAAAGAACAAATAAAATGATGGTCCTGGCCTGGGTCAAACCCAAATGCCCTCTCTTATACCAGGAATAGAGTCAGCCATTCTATCTATAAGCACTGAGAGTCAGTGGGAGGAGGGTGATTCCCCTGTGAGAGCAAGGGATGCTGGGCAAGCAAAGTGAGGTCTCTGCTTTAGTGCCCCTTGTGGACCATGCTGGACAGAAGCCTCCAAGAGCATCAGGGTGCATTTCCTATCTCATGCCATCTTTCTTTTTTTATGTATTTTTTCTTTTCCTATCTGCACTGGCTAGAACCTCCAGCACAGCATTAAATAACAGTGGTGAAAGTGGACATCACTTGCTCTGTTCCTGATTAAAGGAGTAAAGCATTCGGTGTTTATTGCATTCATATTACTAACTGTGGTGTTAAATGCAGGCTGTTTGTAGATACTCTTTATCATGTTGAGGAAATTTTCTTCTATTACAAGTTAGTTGAGTGAATGTTAGATTTAAAAATATATATTTTTATTGATTTTTTTACAGAGAGGAAGGAAGAGGGATAGAGAGTTAGAAACACTGATGAGAGGGAAATATCAATCAGCTGCCTCCTGCAAACCTCCTACTGGGGATGTATCCCGCAACCAAAGTACATGCCCTTGACCAGAATCAAACCTGGGACCTTTCAGTCCACAGGCTGATGCTCTATCCACTGAACCAAACTGGTTTCAGCTGAATGTTAGATTTTTCAAATAGTTTTCTTTAACTGGTTTTTTTTTTTTTTTTTTTTTTTTTAATTTGGTGATCTGTGTATCCTCCTTTTTGTTCTTGGTTAGTCTAGCTTAAAAAAAAAAAAAAAAGAGTCAATCTTGATATTTTCAAAGAACCAACATTTAGTTTCATTGATTTTTGCTTTTGCTTTTCTTCCTCATAGTACTTTAAATAGACCATTGGCAAACTACCTTTATTTCTGATTAGACAACTATGTCATATAAGAAATTGGCAAAGTCAGGAAGGCACATGGCAATGGAATTCCAGTCTCTGAGGAACTGTATTACCAAAGAAGAAATGCAAAGATCCTCTCTCCTTTTAGAATGTAGAACTTAGACCAGTGTGTACAAATTATAGACATTTAAACCTGAACAGTGCCGTTCCTATCTTAGAACACTGGCTCCAGAATCCAAATCGTGAGTCAGAGCTTTTTATATTCAAACAAAGTTGATGGAGGAGAAACCATTAAGTAAGTTATTTCCTAGGGAAACCAGTTGTATACCATTTTCCTGTATGAAGATGGAAGTGTATCTACAAATCCAGGTTTAGCCAAACAGAACATAATGATTAAGGACTAACTATCTGTGTGGGGTGTTTTTTTGTTTTGTTTTTTTAATGACAAAATGCAGGTTAACTGCCTTGTTCATTCAGGAACAATGTCAGAACTCTCACCATCCCATCCACCCAATTTATAACAGTCAACATCGTTTAAAAAAACAGAACAAGTTTAGAATTAGGACAAAACCTACCTAGTAATTCTGTCAAAACAATATTTATTATGGTGACATTTTCCTTTTTTCTCAGTTGCTATGGGTTTCTGATTTTCATTTCTGAGATAATCCTTAGTTGGAGCTGTTATATCCCATCTTGTGTTGTCAAGTGGAGCCTGAGGTTATTGTAGCACCTTAAAACAAAAAACAAAACAACAACAACAACAAAAAACACCCTACTCTCCACCTATTTTAGAGCTCTTAAGGCAAACCCAAGGTGTGCCAGGAAAGCAAGTGAGTTATAGTTATCAACGTAGAAGGTGGGTTTCCTGTACAATTGCATCAACCCTTCTAAATCCCCGTGGCTGGTGCTGCTCAGAATGTATAATGATATAGTAATGTGTGTGTTGAGCGAAAGCTTTGAGTAATGGAGCCAGCTAATGTTTAGAATTTTATTAGGTACAAACTGTCCCACATGTTCTTAGTGCTATTTTTACCCCTTTGTTAAAACTGGTAATTCTTGTTTTTAAAACCCTTTGGAGACACTCATTGATACATGCCTGGAAAAAAAAATGTAGATGTTTCTTTTTTCCTTAAAAAAATTCCCATGAGATTTTGGAACCATGTAAGAATAATACTCTGATTACTCGAGTGGGTGGATTTTGCTGTTTCTGTTTTTTACTGGTATACTTTAATAATCTTAAGAGATCCAAACTTTTTTCATCATAAAATACAGATGAGTGCTGTATGATCCCCATATTGAGAGGGAGAGGGATAGCAGCATTTAGCAGAGACCGTGGCCCGCCAGTGGCTGCCTCTGTTAGCTCCAAGCAACATCCCCCAGCTCTGAGCCTGCAATGAGGGGAGATGTATTATAATAGTAGAGACATGGTTTGGATCAATTGCAGCCACCTAGAGCACCCACAGCCAGCGTGCAAAGGGGAACAGTTGCTACTCTGTTCCTGTGAATAATTGCTGATCGGAGTGCAGACTCAGTCTTGCTGGTTCCCCCTTTTCTCAGGAAAAGCTGAAAAATAGCTATGGTATCTGTGTTCAAAGAAGGAAGAAGGGGAAATGCAGCGCCATTTTATGAGGAAAGCTAACCACTGCCCTAGAAAGAAGGCATGAAACTCTGCCTAAATCTCATTGGCTAGAACAGGTCATGTGGTCACCTAACTGCACAAAAGCCTGGGAAGGTATTTTCCTCCTCAGTCAATTTCATAGGAGCTAGCCAGGGAGGAGGGACTTAGGAACTGGTGCTGAGCCAGCTAACTTGAAGTGCTTTCCAATATGTAGACATTATTTTAAACATTGGGTCCATTTCAAATGAAACAAATCATGTCAGAAAGTCAGATATGGGCTACAGACCTTGAGTGTGTAACGTTTGCATAAGGCAAACCAATGTCTATTCTTGTTTCTCCCTGCCTGTGGCTTCAATAATACACTTTCCTGAATCAGTGACTCTAAGCCTTCTCCCACCAAGGACTTGTCTCCCTTTCTTTTCTGTTTTCTCCATGGAATCCATCAGTTGGAATATTTTGTCTACAAACTCCTTTCGTTAGGTAATAATGAGTTTTCCCATTTAAAAAAAAAAAATTAACAAACATTTGCAGAACTGCCAAGCAGAGCCTCTGCAGAACTGCCAAGCAAAGCCTCTGATCAACATAGGATAACCAGTAGGAGAGTTGGTAAAATTCCAGACAACAGTAAAACAATTAGAAAGATACTTTAATTAGACTGTACAGCTTTATCTTGGATAAATTGACACATTCCACTAGGACAGGGTTGCTAACTTTCTCTGAAAAGTCAGATAGTAATTATTTTAGGCCTTGTGGACCATACGGTCTGTGGTGCAAACTGTTCAATTCCATGCCATTGTAGTACAAAAGCAGCCACATATAATACAGAAATGAGGGGCATGCTAGGTGTCAATAAAACTTTATTTAGATATATTAAAAAAACAACAACAACAACAACAAAAAACTGCTGTGGATCAGATTTGGCCAGTCCTGACTTTGCTAAACTATTTCTTGCACTTTGGATCCCAACAAAATTCTTAGGAATTATGTCTCTACTTTCCTCCTTTTTTAAAAAAATATATTTTATTGATTTTTCACAGAGAGGAAGAGAGAAGGATAGAGAGTTAGAAACATTGATGAGAGAGAATCATTGATCAGCTGCCTCTTGCACATCCCCTACTGGGGATGTGCCCGCAACCAAGGTACATGCCCTTGACCGGAATCAAACCCGGGACCTTTATTCCGCAGTCCGACACTCTATCCATTGAGCCAAACCGGTCCTGGCATCTACTTTCCTCCTTCTACTATAAAACTCATCCTTGGCCTTGGGCTTGATTCCTTCTCTAGAAATCTTCAGTAGATCACCAGAGGCTGGAGGCAAAATCTCTTTATGCACATGAGCTTTGGACACTGATAAGCTAGATAGGAAACTTAAATCTGCTGCTCCCCATTATTGTAGCTTTAGTCAATTTACTAGACCTCTCAGAGCAATCTGAAGCATGGACAGGAAGACACCAACCAAACCAGTGTTCCCATCTCAACTGTGTTGATGAAGGGTTGTCACGAGTCCATTAATGACTAAAGTAAGATACTGCATTTTGCTGTGATTAGTTATACTTGTATAACAACCCCTCAAAAACTCTGTGGCTTAAAGCAGCAACCATCATTTATTTTACTCATGAAACTTCCATTCGTGAGGACTTGGTGGAATTTTTTCATCCAATTTTCACAATGCCAGCTGGGGCAGCTGAAGGTGGGAGTAACTCAACAACTGCAGTCTGGTATCATTTATGATTTGCCCTTTAATGTGCCTGGTAGTTGATGCTGGCTCTTGGCTGGAACACCCACATGTGGCTTTAAACTCCCTCGGAGCCTGGTGGCTGTTGCCAAGAGTGGAGATATCAAGAGTACAAGGTGGACAGGAATGCCATATTTTGTAGTGGTTGAGTAGTGACAAGCTCCACTGAGTTTCAAGGAGATGGAACAAAGACTCTACCATGTCACCATACCATCACGTTTCATGGAGAGCATGTGATGTAATACATGCTGGCAGCTGTTTGAAGGAATTCGATCTTCCATAGAGAGAAGAACTCGAGCTATTAGCAGCTAAGGTCTTACTATCTTCAAAAAAGCTATAATTATTAACACTATATATGCCCTTTGAAAAAAAATAACAAAAAGGAAGTATAAAAATGAAAATATTCACTCTCTTTCATTCCCAATGTAACCTAAAAACAGTAACAACTACAAATCTTTTGGTGTTGTGATCATATAATTAGTACTATAGTGCCATTTTTTTCAATAAATGTGTATTGCACAACTTATGTGTATGTACATGAATGTTAGATATATAGAGAGAAATATACACACAGAGAGAAAGAAATATCTACCTAAGGCTTTTTGATGACTGCTTATTATTCCCCATCACTGCACTTTAATTTTTCGACCACTCCCTAAACTGATGGGCATTCAGGTAACTGGTAGGTTTTCATTCTTATAAACATTGCAGAAATTACATCTCTTCACACAGACCTACTAAATGTAAGATTGAATTCTGGAAATGGTATTGCTGAATTGAAGATAGGTCCATTTCATTTAACAGATATTACCAAATTGTCTTCCCAAGTATCTTGCCAATTTATACCACCATCAAGAGCACCGGGAAGTGCTCTTGTCCCCGCAGCCTCTCCACCTGTGGATATTATCCACATGAAATAGCCCACTGCTGTTTTTATTTGCATTTCTCTTAAGACTTTATCTTGAGAATCAGATTCTTCCTACATAAATAAGAATTGTCCAAGATGAGATTTAAAAGTTTTTTACCACCACCCTCAGGTTTTAATAATTTCCAAGTATAATGGTTGAACTTCTTTATTGTTTTTTAAATCCTGAAGTAATGGGAAATCTATAAAGAGCTTACCCTTTTTATTATATCTGACATTTAATGAGAAGTCATTGGAAAGGTTGGAGATTGGGATGAACAATGTGTTCCTGAAGTTAACAGAGACTCCTTCTCCTCTTCCAGTTATTGATAAGCCTCATTTCTTCTGATATTGGGATGGGAAAAGCCACCGCGCAATATCGATCTAGGATCAATCTAGGACCAAACTAGATAGCATCACGTTTGTTAATCTTTTAAAGGCACTTGATCTCTTACAGATTTCTGAGTTGTGATTGTATGGTTGACTTTCATTATTTTCATTGTTTAAATTATTGTATCTCCTTTAAGAAATAGCTTTGCTATAATTTAATTAGGTTGACACTGTGGTATTAACTATTTATTTAAGTACATGTAAAGTGTAAGTCACAAATCTACAGCTTGATGAAATTTGCAAACTGAACACAAATATATAACCAGCGCCCAGACAAATAACATGACCAGTCCCTAGAAGTCCCTCTGCCCTCCCATTCACTATTCCTCAGGGAACACTATTCTGACTTTTGTTGGGTGGATTAGTTTGCCTGTTTTATACTTCATATAAGTAGAATCATACAGCGTATTCTCTTTTGTGTCAAGCTGGCACCCTACATTTTAAAATATTAGGGTAAATTGATAGGTTACACTTAACATACACTCAAAATGTGTCAGTTTCTTTTCTAAGTATTTATATGCATTACATTAAACACAGGCACGTTTAGTATGGATCACATTTGGGTGTTTTACGTTTTACTTTGAAGTAGCTCCAGTTGATATAGAAATGTCAAAGGTATATATTTCCTTTTCAGATGTCCAATTTATATATTTTATTTTTTTTTAAAGTAATTTATTAAAATTAGGAAACTTTTCAGAGCCGTAATTGTACAAAGAGTTCCCCGTCAGTTCTCTTTGCAGTAGAAGTTTGTAATTATCCTTTAACAAACATGTTAAGATGTACTGTGATTCTAAGCAGCCATGCCCTGAAATATATCATTTTAAAGCGAACACTTAGCTACTATCAGCTTTGGAGGTACCTAAATAAATTAGTGTCCAGCTTCACCCTAGGCAAGAAGGGCAATCTGGGCTAAACAGTGACTTTGTCCATTTCCTTTCCAGGAAATGATGGTCTATCAGAGAGAACATAAATCACCCCTATTCCCAAGTTAGATAAAAAAAAAAAAATCTGAGGTTTAAAATGTGCCTTTACCTAAAGCCCCTGATATTAGATCTCTGGCTTTATCATTTCCCCATTGGGGCAGCTTTTGATAGTACTCAGAGAGTAGTCCTGTTCAGTTTCTATTATTAAGAGGTTGAATGTTTTACCAAAGCAAATTTGGACAAAGACGACCTCATCACCCTTTATGAAAGACCTCCTGGGGGATAATCTTAAAGAGATTCTTATGATGAGGTGTTTATACATGTGACTCTGCCCAAGATACCTGCTTTCAACCTCACACAAACTTAGGTTGCTCTCACTTCCTGTGTTAACAGGTCTATCTAACCCATTTATCAGACTTCCCCACTCAGCATTTTCTCATCATGTAGATGCAAATAACTAAGAAATAATATTAATTTCTATTTTGAAATGATATTTGATAACAACAAAACACCCAACCAAACAAGAAAAAAATGGTTATAGTCCCTAGTAATTATGGAGAACTCTAATTTTCAGGGCTAAACAGACATCTGATCTGGGAAAGATTTGAACCCACACCACACTGCAAAATGCCTCAACCATTCGAACCTTGGTGGTCTGGCCCTAAACAGAAGTCAGATAGTGAGAAATGTAGAAAGAAGCACGAATTGGGCCTCAAGGGTTTCTCTGGTATTGGGAGTTAAGACAGCCATGGAAGTTCTGTGGGACAGAGAGTACCCCTCCTCCTGCACTATGGTTAGCATGGAGCCCCTGCTGAATTCCATGCTAACTTTTGAAAGAAAATCATTTAAGTTCATAAAAAGAACACAGCTTCTTTGCCTGTGGATTCACTATTTGAAGGAAGAGATCAAGGAAAGCATTCTACATTAGTGGTCAGTAGCACAGGTCACAGAAATATAGGCAGGTAATTGAAAAGTATATTTCTAGCATAAATATGTCCCATGCAATATCTGGGACTTATACTGAAAAGTATTTCTTATTTTTTCAAATTATTTCTTATTTATTAAGTGAAATTCAAATTTAACTTAACTAGGCTTTTCCCCCAACCCTAATTCAGTCCTGCTAGTCTCATTTTTATGTTTAGTTTTCAAGCAGTAATTCCTAAATAGGTGAAGGGGATTATTTTTCAATTGTCATGTGAATTAGCTATTCTCACTGAGCTATAAGGCAAAAATCTTAACATTATTAAAATGGAGGGTGACCCAGTTGTTAAGAATTGATGGAGCTTCTCAAGACAATATTTAGGATGGAACAGAGACTGTATCTGAATGCTCATCAAGTAAGATCAACTCACAGTGATGTGTATAACCTTCACCGAAAATATGGTTTTTCATAGGACAATGGCTGCTTGAGGAAGGTTGCTGTAGGCAGGCCCGCTATTTATATCTTTATTACATTTTATAACTGGTAAAATGAAGTTATGATGAGTAGAAATATTTAATATATTGATGGCATGTAACTCTGGTTGATACTTTTGATAACAGTCAGGAATTTAAAATAATTTGGTAGCTGAAATAGTGGGCTGAATTATTAGCAAGTAATGAAGTAAAAACAAATGTAAAATTCTCTGCTTGTGTCCAAACAGTGCATTCCACTCATTAAATATGTGAGGAACCATGACTTAGTAGAAGCAGAAATGAAAGCAAGAGTTAGCATTTAAATTTAATTGTAAGATCAACTTTCTTTACTTCCCTATCTCTATCTCTTGTCATGGCAGGCCTTTGAGTGAGGGGTTGTATGAACCTTCAGGGGCCTGTTTTCATTTGTGTGGTAAAATAGCTCTTTGCTATTTATATAAAGTGCTTTTGGTTCCAAGAACTGTGTGCTGTTTGGATAAATAAGGCACACTTGCTTCTCTGTATTTTCCTAGCACTGAGCAATTGAAGAAAAAAGTTTAAAGGATCTACATGGAAATACAATTCGGCAAACTCTGGTTCTTGTGTGAGTGGTTTTCAAATGTGAGTGTGCATCAGAATCACCTGTAGGATTCATCAAAACAGTGGGTCCCACCCTTGGAGTTTTTGATGCAGAAAGTCAGGAATGGGACCCAAGAATTTGCATTTCTAATGAGTTCTAGCAAAGGTGTTGCTGTTGGCCTGGGATCTCACTTTGCAAACCTCTGCCACAGGCCATAAATTCATGTTACAAAGTTACTGTCCCTACTATAAAAGTCTACGACCAAGACAAATTTAGACCCACACTCTGAGAATGGATAGAATATACTATTCGTGTCTATTACACTCACATGGGGTCAGACTTATGTCCATTTAGGGCAAGGATAGATGGGGAGGGAGGCTTGGTCTTCCCATTTGGTCCATCAAGTTCTGTGGTTCTCCATTGATTCCTCTGAGTGTTCACCTTTGAAGCCCATGGAAACACAGTGCCAGGAGCAGAGATGCCCCTACGGCAGGGCCTCCATGCCACAACCTGACCCCAACACGGCATCACCATGTCCAACGTGGGGCCACAGCATGGGGTTCCGTTTCTTGTCAAGACCTCATGTATCACTAAATAGCTGGCCATGCGGAGTTCTCCATTCTGTTTTGTGAAAATAAAAATAACTGTCATGAGACTGAACGCATAAATGCCTGCTCCCTTTGATAGGATGGCCAAACTCATTGTTATGTTGCTTTCCTTTTTTTTTTTTTTTTTGAGCAGCTATAATGCAAGCCGTGAGTCATGCAATGTGCCAGCCTCAGAAATATTGAGACCTATTTATATAAATATTTACAATCATGTTTCCAAAGCCGTTTCCTCATTTCCACTTGTGGCTGTTTTTCTTTTCATTGGTGGTCAGATGAAGCAGTCTTTAATTGAGGCCATTGAGAGAGAGATCGAGAATGAGAGAGAGAGAGAGAGAGAGAGAGAGAGAGAGAGAGAGAGAGAGAGAACCTAGAAGAATTATAAATTCTATGAGAACAGGGTCAGCATCTATTTTCCCAGCAATCTATTACTAACCCCATTACAGCACCTAGAGCAGTGATTCCCAAAGTGGTCTATATTGACCCCCAGGGGTCTATGACAACCTGCAAGGGGTCTACGTCAGCGAAAAAAAAATTTGGGGGTCCATGAAATGAAAATGGGGGTCCATGATAGTGGATCTCAACATACACTGATAGTACCTATTTACTTACATCATATTATCTTATAATATAAAAACATATAAATTATTTATAAAAGTACCTATGAAGTAAAAAATTTATTATATATGTTTATAAAATTGTGTAAGTTGTAGGATAAAAACCTGCACATAATGATATACCAGTATCATCTTGTTACAAGCATACGCGCAGTAAACATTCTTGCCAATTTTTGTCTCAAAGCTTCGCGAACTTGCACCGACTTGTTCAATTCGTCACTCTATAAATATGAATGTGAGAAAAATATGTTCATTCGTTTCCTGAATCTTGAATAGGAAAGTGCTGAGAAAACATTTAAAAAAATATAAACTGGTAGTTTATCATACAAATTATAGTGAATCAGTGTTATTTTGTTTGAGAATGCCGGAGAAAAGTAGGTACATTATTTTTTATTAAATTTTAACACTAAACTTCACTACAGTTAGAAATTTACAAAAAAATCAATATCAGGTAAGTAGGGGGTCTACCCAAAACCGAAAAACATGGCAAGGGGTCTAGGGCACAAACAAGTTTGGGAACCTCTGACCTAGAGCATCATAGATACACACAATTTGTGACTGACTGAATGAATAACTGTATATATCTTTGCCAGCCAGTGATCCTTCACATCACATCCCTGAACATGAAGGAACTTTGTTTTGCTGTGAATCAAATGCAGATGATTTTGAGTCAAGCTTCAACAATATCTACTCATTCCCTTCTTTAAAGCTATTTTTTAGCAAAGATAGCATTTTGATTGTTGATAGGTTTAATGTTGTTTACCCATTGATCATGTCCAGCACATTTATTTTTAAATGTTTTAAAATAGTTTATTAAAGTCCAATTGCACAAACATAACTATATTAAAAAGGACATAAACTATAATGCAGAAAAACAATAATGGAGTTTAATTATTACAATTTAGTACTAAATTGGGCTTTGAGTTCCCACATAACCGCAGAAAAAAATGAAAATGCATTGGCTTAAATAGTTCTCATTGTTTGATTAAAGCATGCCAATTAACGGGAAGAGAAATGATTCCCTTTGGCATTTGTTTCTGGTAGCCACATAAGAGCCTTTACTGAAAAGAGCTCTGAGTTACACAGGAATAGCTTTTTCAGCAGCTATTTTGCCAGAGGTGTGAAAACATTCTGCGCCTGGCTACTTTGTGCATTTTAGCTCAGTAAAGACATGAAAAGGGATCATGACAAGGTGACTGCATCCCACCGAGAGCTAAGCTTCTGGTGGTGGGACTTGATTCAGGACGGGAATTTAGGGAACTGAGAGGATTAAATAATCAATGCTTCTTTCAGATTAGCCCTCTCATATATCAATGGTCCTCACCAGCCTTAGAGGAGATAATGAGGCAATTTTAATATTAAGCGATCCACAGAGTATCTGAAGTTTGGAAAGTCTGTGAAGTTGGAAAGTTTGGAAAGATGACAATTTCAACCTCATCTGGTCTGTGTCAGTGGTGGCCTGTGAGGGCAACCACTGTCCAAAGCCTGAGACACTGCTATAGTGGGGACATGAGAAATAACATTAATTATTGTGTATCTTTTTTAAAATTCTCACTGGAGGATATGTTTATTGATTTTAGAGAGAGAGAAACATCTGTGCGGTTGCCTCCTGTATGTGTGCCATGGGATTGAACCCTCGACCTCTTTGGTGTACAGGATAATGCTCTAACCAACTGATCCATGCAGGTAGGCTCCTCAAAAAGAGACAAAGGTGTGAGTGCAAGTTCTTTATTAAGGAGGTTCGGGTTCACCAGAAATGGGCAGGAGACCATGAGAACCGTAGACAAGCAATGTAGGGTACAATATTAATCTGTGGTGAGTAACTAAAGTTGAATCCTGTAAGAAAACTCTGGAAACAATGTAGAAGACATGCCTCTGAATGATCCCACCTGAGACAAGAGGGAAAGTGGACACTGATACATCAATTCCCTTTGAGTGTTTTCACTCCCGTTTCCTTGGTAGAGGGTTAAGCCCACAGAAAGGGTGTTAATTCCAGGGCACCTCCCACCAGAGGGGCTTCCGGACTGCCACACACACAGGCAGAGCGGTCTGTGGTTCTGGGGAAGTCCTCAGACACAGAGCTGAGAGCCTGCGAGCAGAAGTGGTCTGAGCACAGGGAGATGGGTGGAAGTCTGGGGTTTGGATTGGACACTGGCACTCCCCCTCTGGTGTGGAAGAGGACTGTATAAAGCGGTGCTTCAGTTCTCGACCAGAGAATCACAGCAACCTGTCTATCAGTTCTTTTCACCACAACTAGAAAATCTCGCCAGTTTCTGTGTATTTTCAACACTTCCCCACAGTTGCTAATCTCCTTATTTATAAAAGAGAATGTAGATGTCAAGATCATTATTGTTTGCAAACACCATTATCTAGTTAAGAATGTCCTAACATTGCCACCCCCCAGCTGGGATTTATCTGTAAATGTACCTTCCATTAATATAAGACCATAATGCTTTTCTATCTATAGCAGTAATGTGGTTTCCTTTTTAAATAAATGTATTTAAGTAAAAAATGAAAGTAAATGTACAGAAAGAAATTAATGACATTAAAATATACATATATATATATCTAACCTGGCCACATGGCTCAGGGGTTGAGGGTTAACCTATGAACCAGGAGGTCAGGGTTTGATTCCTAATCAGGGCACATGTCTGGGTTGCAGGCTTGATTCCTAATAAGGCATGGAGGAGATAGCTGATCAATGATTTTCTCTTATCATGGATGTTTCTATCTCTCTCTCCCTCTCCTTTCTCTATGATATCTATATCTATATATATATATAGTGATGTGGTGATATATGTTTGACAGCTGGGTCTCTGGAAAATATCTATAATTCATAGCATTTGCCTGTTTCTAGGGTGTAATACTATCATCAAGTCAGAAATAGCTTCCAACATGACTTCACAGAATTTGGACTTGGAAAGACTGTGCACTCCTGGTTCTCACAAACCAGAATGAGCCAGCTCCATCGCACCACTGGGTGCCACGCAAAGATAACCAGCCTCATAAAAGTCAAGTGCCAGTCATAAAAATCTCCATGGGTAAAATGAGGGGTAAAAACTTGTATTTTCTTCCAAATGTCCCAAAACACTGGCAGGTAGGTGAATTACAGGAGTGGCAACTGACAGATCAGTAACAGTTACTCATGTATCGACACCAACATTCAGGTGAGATCCCTGAGTACACACATTCAAGTACAGAATTGATGCTGTAAAAAGGTAGGAACCTATGGAAAGGTAGAAATGAAACCTAAAAGTCAGTCTCCTCCGTGGTTGTGGTTGTTTCTTGTTCCTGAATGAGTGTTTTCAGAAGAACTTTCTTTTCCCTGGCCCCACTTGCTGCCCCAGGTCCCAGAATCTCTGAATTTTTAAAATCTATCTCAAATTCTGTTTGTTATTGGCATTTTTGGTAACATTTATGAGTCTTTAGTTTGTGTATTTGTTTATTTGTTTTTCCTACTATAGGTTAGATGCTATACCTAAAATTTGGAAATGAAAATCTCAGTAAAAATGCTGGTCAGTCACACACACACACACACACACACACATGTATATGTATGTATATATATATATATGTATGTATATATATACATATACATATACATATACATATACATATATATATATATATATATATATATATATATATATATATGCCTTGAGCAGATTACCTCCTGATGAATCAGTTTTTACTCCTATAAAATGGAGAAGGCAAATTAGCCAAATTAGCCAATTCGTGGAGTAATTATAAGCTAGAATGAGCTAAGGTACATGTCTTCACAGTTATAATTGTGGTTATTATTGTCATAGATTCATCTGGTATTTCATTCAGTTTAGTGCCCTGTTCAATAGTTTCTTGTTTAAATTCCAAGTGAGGTCGGCAAAGCAGAGAGAGCTGGATTCTTCTTACTTGCCTCACCTTAGCTGTCTCCTACTTGACGCATCTTGCGAGATGTTTGCAGAAAACTAATCAGCACCTACGTTTGTTTCCTAATTTTCTTTTGCTCGCACATACTATGGCACTTGATTAGCAATCAGCACTGTGTTGTGTTGGCAGTCTTCTACAAGCCCCATTCCTCCTAATCAGTGATGGAGGAAGCGAATGCCGCTTTTGAAAGGGAACCCTTTTTTGAGTTCTTGTCCCTTGACTCCTAATTGTTGTATTTCTCAAACTCAACCCAGCTGAAAGCTTTATTAGGGAAACATTTATTCAGATAACAAGCCTTGGGTATGAAAGACAATTATTTTGCCAATGCATTTGAATGGATGCATGCTACAGTGCTACTCATCTCTCAAGAGGAGAAGGTACACATTAAGGCTGAAATGCTGCTTTGTAGATGGACAATACCCTAAGTGTATGACTGGGAGCTCCTGGCAAATGGTAGAAAAATGGACAAATGAAAAGATACCAGCAAAATAAGGGTAAAATAGTAATCACAACTCTGAAAGCTAACCAGGGTGAACAAAACGCCAAATTTTTATTTATGAACATGTTCATCCATGAATTCATTCATTCATTCACTCACTTTATATCAAATATTTTTTGAGTTTCTATTATATACCTTGCTCTCAAAGGGCTTAATGGGCTTAATAGGGGAGGAGCAATGAAATAATAAAACTCATGTCCCTGGGGATCTCCTGACCTATTTAAATGTAAGTAGCATTGGTGCAAGTCTCCACTCCATGCCTTGGGAACGTTCACAGATATCTGAAAAATGTTTGGAAATTCAGGGGGTTCACATACCAATGTTTTCCTTTACCTCAAACATTATGCTCTGCTTATTTAGTTATTTTGCCTTATCTTTCTCTTCATATTCCACAATTCACATGTAGAAGATGGCCCCTTCCCTTTACTTTCGCAAAAAAAAAAATGCCTATACCCTGTGTGGTTTCCATGTTACTGAAATTCTGGAAAGTTATATTTGGAGATTGTATCAACTCCTAATAAAGTATTAAAATGACTATTCTTAAGTGTACTTTAGGTACCAGACACATTTTCTTTGGCTGCCTACTTGTACACCCAGCTCTTTATTTCCCACATCTCACAGTTTTGTTTTCCTACTTCCCTTCCCATCTCTCCTTTTAATTCTCTGCTGAGTATGCTGGGCCTATTACATGCTATGAGCATATTCTCTGTTCCTGCTCCTTCACCAAGTTCCAGTCTCAGCTACAAGATGCTATTCAGAATAAAAGAGTCTTTCCACATAAAATAAATTTTTTTCATGGTAATTTAAGGAGTTCTCTTGTTGTTTCAAGTGTTTTATTGTGTTTGTTTTTTATTGACTTTATTGTGGTGACCTTGATTAATAGGATCATAGGTTACAAGTGTATATTTTTATGATCTCTATAGTGCATTGTGTGCCCACCACTCAAAGTCAAATAATCTTTTGTCACTATATATTTGGTCCCCTTTACCCTTTAAAAACCCCCCTTCCCTCTGGAAACCACTATACTGTTGTCTGTGTCTATGAGTTTCAGTTTTATGTCACACATATGAGTGAAATCATATGGTTCTTAGCTTTTTATAACTGACTTATTTCATTTAGTATGGTCCAGCAATCCTTCTAGGTACCTATCAAAAAAAATTAAAAAACATTTATTTGCAAAGATATATGCACCCCTATGATCATTGCAGCATTATTCACAGTGGCCAAGGCATGGAGATAACCTTAGGATTGGTTAAAGATGTGGTACATATATACTATGAAGTACTACTCAGTCATAAGAAAATGTTAAATACTGCCATTTGCGACAACATGGATGGATCTTGAGAATATTATGCTAAGGAGTCCTTTGTATAATCTGAATTTAAGTCTTTGTCAAATGTGTGCATCATGAGTATGATCTCTTAGACTGTGGCTTGTCTTTTACTTTATTATAGGTGTTTTTGATAAATAGATGTTTTCTATTAAATTGTCTGTTTACTTATTGCTTTTTGTGTCTTGTTTAAGAAATATTTGCATGCCCCACGGTCATGAACATTTTCTATTAAGTCTTCTAAAAGCTTGATTATTTTTTTAGCTTTTATGATTAATTTTCACCTCAAATTAATTTTTGTATAGTATAAGGTAGGGTTCAGGATTGATTTCCCCCCAATTGCTCCAGTACCATTTATTCTTTTTCCCTTTAAATTATTCTAATTTCTTTGTCATAAATCAAATGGCCACATATATGTGGTCTATTTCTGCATGTTCTGCTACCTGGCTTTTATATCTATCCTTGTACCAGGACAAGGATGGTAATTTTTAATCATTTTCCCTTTTACATAGTCATTTAAAATTAGAGGCCCAATTCATGAAATTCATGCAAGGGGCTTGGCCCTCGCAGCTGCTGCAGTTTGTCTCAGCCCTCGCAGCCGCGGCTTTATCCCAAAGATCATCCAGAAGGTCGTCCAGAAGGATGTCGGAAGGATGTCCATAACATCCTTCGGCTGTTCAGTCTAATTAGCATATTACACTTTTATTATTATAGAGACACCCCGTGCTAAGTGCTCTAATAGTAGAAATACATTCTGTAACTCATGCCAGAGGACCACCTATAGGAGTCAGAAATGGCTTTCCCAGTGGATATGTCATTTAGGTTGAGAAGCTCATCATGTGTTTGTAATCCAGGGCATTCTCACTGGCAGTTTTCTCACTGTGTGATGGGTGCAACGATTTGGTTGATATAGCCCATGTTGTATATGCACTGGCCGGGGCAATGCCAATAAAACAAAGAGTATACACAGGTAGAGTTAGGATAACTTCATGGTAAGGACCTGAAACTATAGCTCAGACAGAATATGTGATTTGCCAAAGGTCCCTGAGCTGGTGAGTGATGATGTCCTGATTGGACAAGGGTTTCTCAGGAGATCCATCTTCTTCCTATGATAGCACATTCCCTCCAGTCAGATGCCCAAGTCATTGAACTGGAATGTAGTGATCCCTAAGTTTGCACTCAGTTCTTCTGTTCAGCTCTCAAGTCTATGCTCTACCCAGAATCCTTGATTACCTCCAAGGAAAAATGGAATTATTTGTATGCCCAAGATAGAATGAGTTAATTGGTTCTCAATTTAATATAACTCTGCTCTAACATTACCAATATGTGTCTAAAATACCTTATAGTGCATGACTAATTGCACTTTTGAATTATATACATTTAATTACCTATTTGATTTGATAGTTTAGCATTTAGAATTATTGTCATTTCCCACTTACTGATCTTCCGTTCTTACATCCTAATTGTCTGTGTTGCAGACTCCTTTCTTATGCATGGGAAATATTTCTTCTTGCCACATGAATGTATACATTACTTTAGTGGCATGAGCCAGATGATGGTATAAAACAGATCATTTTTATAATGTACCCTTTTCAGAATAGACTTCCTAAAGTATAATTTCATCAGAATGATTGAAATGTTTGTGAAATATTTTGTCTTTTAGTATATAAAACTAAGTGTCCAATAGTGAAAGTGTATAAGACTTAAATGAGAAAAATTATGATAAGATGTATAATTATTAGCATAAGATTCTAAAAATATTTTCTGGGTGAAGTAGGCAGCCCCTTCCTTCTATTTGAGACTCTGATTGGTAGCTTGGCTGTTATCAGACTATATATGTTTTATGTAGTATCCGTGGATATAACTTCTAGCTTCTTTCAAGTAAATAAAATATTTATTGAGCTCTTATTATGTCCAAGACACTTTGGGAAACAAGAAATATAAGCCTGCCCTCACCCTTAAGGCTATCTCAATTGAGATACAATTTAGATGCTAGAATCAATTACACAGGATGCCTCTAAATTCAGTGTCTGGAGGCTTTGGTATAAACAAGACCAAATGTGCTAATAATGAACCAAGTTTCCTTTGTCAAGGGATATGTCTTCTGCATCATTGAGGTAATCTCACATTTCCTTGCATCCTCTGCAATGATCAGCTTCATCTGATTCCACAGTCTACTGAGAAAGAGGGTTCAGGCATTGTTATCAGTCTCTGCATCTTATTCATGTCCTGCTTCCACTGCTGTGAGGCACTTAAATCGCCCTTTAAAAACACACACCCCTCGAGATTATTTAATTTCTCTTGATCTCTAGCCTTAGGAAATAACCTAATTCATTACTCAGCCATTATTTACTTCATTACTGTCATTAGAGATCAGGAGGAACAGCTTACCAGGGCTGCAAGTTTGTGACAGACCTCACCTCTTTTTTTTTTGTCCAGCACTAAGAGCAAGCTGTGGAAGGGCCTATGGAAATCCTCCTCTGGGATGTGGTTTTACCTACAGACTTTAGTCCTGGGCTTCTGCTGGGCGGCTCACAGAGTTCTGGCCTAACCTCCCTCACAGAGGATTGTTGCCTCACATGGTCACCAATATTCGTATCTTCAGTGAGCTTGGTAGATTCCATGAGATTGCTGTTCTCTTAATAGGACCTAGCAAACAAACGGAAAAGTGTGTCAAGAGATAATGCACCAAGGAGCTGCTTCCTCTAGATTCAGTGGGGGTGCGGTATTACTTCCCAGGGGGCATTTGGCAATGTCTGGAGATAGATTTTGTTTTCTTAGTGGAGAAGGAGTAGCCACTGGCATCTACTGGCAGAGATCAGGGATGCTGCTAACATCCTGCAATATACAGGACAGCCCCTACCCCTCCTCCCAACAGAACATCTGGCCCAAAATGTCAACAGCGCTGCTGTTGAGAAACCCTGTCCATTATGGTCCTCTTTTATAGCAACACATATTATGCCCCTCTGAATTCGTTTGTTTTTAACTGATTAGTGAGATACAGAAGCATAGATAGCTCTATCATCTATTACTATTTATTTACTCATTCCCTCCTTCATTTTACAAAATTGCGTATTATGCAGTTTATACAAAGCACAATCAATAAAGTAGTTAAAATTACATCTAAACAAAATACATTTAAAAATATATGGGAACAATATAAATTAAAGTCAGTAGTATTGACTATAGAAAATATATGACAACTGGTAATCTGACAATCATGATTTATAAAGTTGCTTCAACTTTCACTGCACTTCCTGGTGACTAAAACAAAAAAAGAAAACAGTCATAGTATTTTGTGCTTTTTGTATTGTTTTGCCTATGAGGAAAAAAACACATTAAGCAGAGCTTTCAGTATTTCAAAGACATTTCTCACTTGGAACTTACTATATATCAGGGATAACAAATATATTTCTGTTAAGGGAAAGATAGAAAATTATTTTTGGATTTTCAATCATTCAGTAGTGCCATTGTTTCCACAAAGTGGCCATAGATGATACATAAACAGATGGATGTGACTGTGTTCTAATAAAACTTTATTTATAAAAACAAGCTCTGAGCCATGGTTTGCAGAAGCTTGGTGCAGAGCTCAGCAACACCCTTAGGTAAAGTGAAAATAGGCTTTAAGATAATGCTTCATCTTCAATGGAGCATCACCCTATGGGATGTGAAGTAAGACTTTCTGCACCATTCACAATTCCTATAAGTATGGAAGAACTATTACAACAGCAGAAAGCCTCTTCTGACTTTTTACTGTGATATATATCAAATTTTTTATTTGTTTTCATTTAGTTTTACTTGGGCCAGACCCCTCCTTTTTTGCTGTAGATTTACACTGGTGTAATAAAAATTCCCCTCTGATAAGTCTCACTTGTAAAGAAAGAAAGATACACTTTGCTCCTTTCATCTTGCTGAATGTTTAAAAGTCACAGAGGGCCGAAACCGGTTTGGCTCAGTGGATAGAGCGTTGGTCTGTGGACTGAAGGGTCCTGGGTTCGATTCTGGTCAAGAGCATGTACCTTGGTTGCGGGCACATCCTCATTGGGGAGTGTGCAAGAGGCAGCTGATCGATGATTCTCTCTCATTGATGTTTCTGACTATCCCTCTTTCTTCCTCTCTGTAAAAAAAATCAATAAAATATATTTTTAAAAAAATAAAAGTCACAGAGGTAAGGCATTGTGACAAGGAATAGTATTATTATCCTCTAAATATTTCTGAAGATTTGGGCAGATGGACAGCAGTGGTAAGTGGCTATAATAAAATAGGTATCTCCAGACTTGACCTCCAAGCCCTTTCCTAGGGACAGTCTCAGTTCCTTTGGTGGCCTCGGCTTGGTTATCACCTCCTCTGTGAAGGTTTCTATGGCCCCTTGAAGGAAATAATGTCATTTGTCCTTCCCTAGAGATATGTACTTCCACCTTTTATAGCACTTTTCTGGGTATCTTGCAGCTTCTCTTTCCAACAATAGCTTGAACTCCTTGAAGGAAGAGTATATGTCTTTCTGACCTCCTACTGCGCCTCCCCCCCATATTTGTTGCAACATCTAGTAAGAAGTAGACACCATAAGTGAGTGAATAAAAATAGATGGATGAGTGGAGGGGCACATGGAGGGTTGCATGAATGGATGGAGAGAGGGATGGAGGGATAGACTGCTAGAATAATGGATAGAAGGATATTAGTAGTTTCTAAAAAATGTAATTTCAAGCATAAGTAGCAGTATTACTCATAAAATATTTCATTAAAACTCAAACACTCTGACTAAAATTGTCCCATCTCCTCATATTAAATTAATCTTAATATTGGTTCAATTACAAAGCAAAATCTCAAGTCAACATCCGATTTATATTTCAGTAACATGAAATACATCTTTAAAAATTCATTGAAAGTCAAAATGATTTTTATATATAATCACTAGTGAAGTTCAAAGTGTTTTAAGCAGAATCAACATTTATATTATGTTGATCTATATATCTATAATAATAAAAGCATAATATGCTAATTAGGCCAGACAACCAAACAACCTTCTGGACGAAGCAGGGGCTGCAAGGGCCGTTCCTTGCACGAATTTTGTGCATCAGGCTATATATATATATATATATATATATGCTATAACAGATTATATAAAAACAATTGAATTATTGATGATAACACTAAACCAAAGTATAAGTATATATGTATATTAAAATATATCAAATGTTATAAGAAAGTTTAAGGTTGTCTCTTTTCTTTATTCCTAACTCTGATTACTATCACTGGTGGCTGGCTGATATCAGCAATATCAGAGTTTGTATTTTAATTTTATATTTACCCTTGTAAGGATCTGTAACTTCTCAACCAGAGTCAGCTGTTATTCCTATTTCCTATTTGAATGTCACGTGCATCAATCTGTATTTTGTATTCCTCCAGTTCTCTTTCCTCATGTTGGCTATGTTCACTCTACTTTTCTAACTACTTACATTTTCCACCCACAGAAAGGTGATCAAGAGTAGCTGTAGACTTGGGATTTTTGGATAATTCTGGAAATACTAGGTCAGAAAATCTGATATTATTCATGCCTGTATCTTTTGTAAAAAACATTCCTCTTTTAAATGTTTCTATTGGTTAAGAGAGAGGGGAAGAGGAGAGAGAGAGAGAGAGAGAGAGAGAGAGAGAGAGAGAGAGAGAGAGAGAGAGAGAGAGAGAGAGAGAGAAACATTGATGGGCTCCCTCTCTCAACCTGAGTTATGTGTCCTGACCAGGTATCAGGGTTGCATGGGATAATGCTCAACCATTTGAGCAATACTGGCTCCATGCTTGTGTCTTGACTAAAATAGTTACCTTATAGTGTCTCGGTTTTCACATGTGTCTGTTATGTGTGATTCTGACACATCTACCTCAATTAATAAGAATGTTACAAAACTAAGTAAATTTTTACAAAGATGCATGATAACAGAACTTCTTTTTGTTCTAGGATGAAACATCAAATTCAAAATTTCTTTGGATATAAAATTTCAAAATCCATAACCAGATAGTGTATATGGATTTATTCAAATATTAAACTTGTGGATTGGATGTGTGGAGACTTTTGCAATCTACCAAAAGTTATTTTGGCACTACCTTCTCAGACTTAAGAGTTCATTTTCTATATTTCCAATGAGAATCAATTCCTCAAATGGAATTTTATTTCAAACTGCTAATAATAGTAGTTAAAATGGAAACACTGACAAGAATGGGTGTCACATGGCAGTAATGAATTCATGATAGGTAGTTGGAAGTGTATAACATTTTAAGTGCCTCATCACTATGAATTCATTTGGCATTTATTGTTATAGAAATGACCATATTGAACTCATTTGGCATTTATATGGACTTCGCATGTATTTATGGAGATAGAACATTATAATTTAACATTTACTGTACTAAGCAGTATTTAATGGACATTGAAAGACATTGTCATGCAATGTTTAATAAAGCCAGTACCTCTAAAGTTAATCTTCTAGCAAAACAAAGAAATTAGAAACCATTTTGATTCTCTAAGCACATGAGCAAATTATCTGGATATTCCAAAATTATGTATTTACTCCTTCAAATCTGTTTTCTTAATTTTTATGCCAGAAGGTTGACTCTAGGACCAAGATAATGAAACAGATGTTCAGTTTAGATTCTTTATATTCTAAGCTTATCTGCAAATACATTAATCTTTGTCTAAAAATATTAAGGAAAATTTTCTTGAGACATCAGCAGTAAATTTAACACATGGCATATCTTCAATAGACTTATCTTTTTCCCCTCTTAGAATTCAGTGTGCTTCCTTTACTAGTCTCAAGGGTAAATATCTGTTTTATTCTTGCAGAAGAATTATTTTTAGACAAAACAAATCATTATTTGTGAACAACTACATGATCAAAGTCATGAGAATATTTGTTGGAAAGTGAAGGAAGATTTCTTCACCAACTATGATGGCAATGTGTGACTTTTTTTCTTCTTCCAATAACAGAGTTTAAAGACAAAGTTTATGTTAGTCACTTTCAAAGACTTTGCTGAGGATACTCCACCCTTCTTTGAATTTTCTCAGTTGTCTTCTTTACTCAAAAGTAACCTTTATTGGAAATTTACCCAAAGGTGCTAAATAACTAATCCTCATGGCTTAAATCAGACCATGTTCAACTATGACTTTGTATTTTATCATAAACTTACTGAAAATATTTTAATGAGGACTGGAAATAGAGAGAAAAAAGTGTTCCATATCTCTTATATCTAGACTTTCTTTAAGTAATTAGTGTCACTTTCAGTATTACCAATGTCACTGTAAGAAATTCAGTTACTATGAATTTCTTTCAACTCTACATTGTTAGAGAGTCTACAAATTGCTATCACCTTACCCCAAGTAATCCTTTTCTATGACCTAGAGCAAGATTCTGAGAGAGTGGGTGTATGAGTTTCCTAGGGCTGCCATAACAAAGTACCACAAATTGGGCGACAAGCAGCATAATTTATCTTCTCCCAGTTCTAGAGGCTGGAAGTTCTATACTAACATGTTGACAGGGCCATGCTTCCTCCAGATCTTTCAGGGGAGGATCTGACTTTGCCTCTTCCAGGTTCTGGGAGCCCCAGATGTTCCTTGGCTTGTGGTTGAGCTACGTTGTTCTCTGCCTTCACCTTCACATGGCGTTTTTTCTGTGTGTCTGTGTCTTCACGGGAAATTCTCTTCTTAGAAGGATATCAGCCATACTGGATTAGGATCCATCCAAATGACCTCACTTAGCTATATAACATTTCTTAGGACCCTATTTCCAAAAAAGGTTGCAATCACAGGAACCCGGTATTAGTGCTTCAACACATCTTTTGGATGGGGATACAATTTAACTCATAACAGAAAATCTCCTGCCAATTCTTAGTAAGGTTAATACTTCGGTGAATGCATTTACTTTTATAATTGTATTTTCTTTAATAGGAGATGAGAGAAACTTGGATGTGAGAGCAAAATATCTATTGGCTGCCTCCTGTACACCCACTACCTATGATCAAAACCCAGGCATGTGCCCAGACAGGAATCAAATCAGCAATTTTTTGGTGCACAAGACAATGCCCAACCAACTGAGCCACACTGGTCAGGGCCCAAGTTTTCCTTTTTTAAGAGGACTGCAGTCAAATAGGATTAAGCACTACCCTAATGACCTAATTTAATTTGATTACTTCTGTAGAGACCCTATTTAAAAAAAGGGGGGGGGTTGCAATATTCTCAGGTACTGAGCATTAGGACTCAAACATATGTTTTTGAGGGGACACAATTCAGTCTGTGACAGTGGGATAGTGGTATGTGCATGGGATCAAGGTTAGGGATTGACTCATAAATGAAGGATACAGAAACACATCTGGGTGCTGCAAGTTGATAGCCTAGAGTCAATTAGGGACATGCTTTAGCTTGGGGTTGCCCATGACCATGTTTACATTTTCTGAATTTCACATCCCTGAGGATAATTTTATTGGTCCATTTTAGTTCAGGTATCTTTCCTTGGATAAATCACCGATAGCCAGGTGAGGGTACAGGACAAATAGTTATGTTTGGGGTGTGTGTGTGTGTGTGTGTGTATGCGCACGCACGTGTGCTCACACAGGGTAATCTTATCCTAGAGTGTGTGAGACTATGTACTGGAATCATTGTGAGACTACATAGTGGCAACAAGGTTTCTCCTTCTTCTACTTCCCTGACCCCTTCCAAGTCTCTGTGCTCTCAAAGAAGGGATGGATTTTCCTTGTTTCAACAAACATTAATTGGCTACCTAAGAAGTATCCCACCCTACGCTGTAGGTGTAGACATGAGCATGGTCGATATCGGTTAGCCATTTACACTTGTGAAACTGAAGTAGGGCAGTTCTTTCCATCTCCACCCAAGCCTAGGACACAGCTCACCCAGGAAAGTACTGGGTCTCTAACAAGCAGCACCAAAAGTAACCACATTCACTTTTCTGAGACTAGATCACTGCACAAGCTCAATCGATGGCAGGTAGTCTCATTGTGCCAAGATGCCCAATTCCCCATATACAAAATCTGCACTCTCCTTTGCTTCCCTGGATAGTCACAGGCCTGGCTACAGTGCAGGGAGGCCCAGAGGATTCCAGAGAGGGGATCCATCCATTACTGATCAACACTCTCTCGTGTTCATGACTGTCTCCCCAGTGAAGAGTTTGGTGAATATTTAAGGACATAATTCCTCTTGCTGGTACAGCTATCAGATGCCCAGGGAGTCTGGGGAGCTCAGCATGTCTTTATAAGTATTCCATTGTCTTCAGTGGAGCCACAGAGGTACCACCAAGAGGGCCATAAACATTGCATCTCTTTGTTTGTCATTTTTCTTTAGTGCAGGTTTTATAAGACTCCCTCCCAACAGGATCACAATCTCAACACATGCCACTTGGTTGAACACTTCGTTAGAACATTGTGTTGAATTAAATATACAAAGGAGTTTGGACAATGATAAATGCATAGACATTATTCAGCATTTACTGTAGACAACCTGATTCTGGGCCCATCAAGTTGCTAGGGATTTGCTGTGAATAATCAGTCTCTTGTAAGCAGGGAATATTGGATACTTGCTGTGGAAACTGTTAGGGTCCCCAAAGGAAGTGCACATGAGGCTGAAAGTGGTAAAGAATTATAAATTAACTAGAGCCCTAACTGGTTTGGCTCAGTGGATAGAGCTTTGGCTGTGGACTCAAGGGTCTCAGGTTCGATTCCAGTCAAGGGCATGTACCTTGGTTGTGGGCAAATACCCAGTGGGGAGTGTGCAGGAGGCAGCTGATTGATGTTTCTCTCTCTTCGATGTTTCTAGCTCTCTATCCCTCTCCCTTCCTCTCTGTAATATCAATAAAGTATATATTAAAAAGAAATTAAAAAAAATAAATTAACTAGAGGCCTGGTGCAGGAAATTTGTGCACGGTAATGTGTGTGTGTGTGGGGGGGGGGAGGGGGGTTGTCTCCCTCAGCCTAGACTGCACTCTCTCCATCCTAGGACCCCTTGAGGGTTGCCTTATGCCCATTTAGACCTGATCCCACCAGACATCCCTCTCACAATCCAGGTTTGCTGGCTCCCAACTGCTCGCCTGCCTTCCTTCCTAATTGCCCCTAACTGCTTCTGCCTGCCAGCCTGATCACCCCCTAACCACTCCCATGCCAACCTGATTGATGTCTAACTGCTCCCCTGCTAGCCTGTTTGCCCCCAACTTCCCTCCTCTGTGGGCCTGGTCACCCCTAACTGTCCTCTCCTGCAAGGTTGATCACTTCCAACTGCCCTTCCTTGCAGACCTGGTTCCTTCCAACTGCCCTCCCTTGCAGGCCGGGTGCCTCCCAACTGCTCTCCCCTGCTGACCATCTTGTGGTGGCCATCTTGTGTCCACACAGGGTCAGGATCTTTGACCACATGGTGACAGTCATATTGTGTGTTGTAGTGATAGTCAATCTGCATATTACTCTTTTATTAGATAGGATAGCGGCCTGGTGCAAGGGTTGGGGCCACCTGGTTTGCCCTGAAGGGTGTCCCGGATCAGGGTGGAGGTTCCCTTGGGGTGTGGGATGGCCTGAGCGAGGGGCCTGTGGTGGTTTGCAGGCCACGCCTTCTGGCAACCCAAGCAGAGACCCTGATATCTGGAATTTATTTACCTTCTACAATTGAATTTTTGTACCCTGGAGTGGAGTCAAGCCTCCTACTCAATCTGTGGCCAGTAGCCATTTCTGTTGAAACTTATGTATCTTCTATAATTGAAACTTTGTAGCCTGGAGTGGAGGCCTCGGCCAGCCAGGGTGTGCAGAAAGCTTTGCTCTTCCATTGCCAGGGGCAAACCTAGCCTCCTGCTCTTTCCCTCTCCGTGGCTCCACCATTTCTGTTGGATTTGTTTACCTTCTAAAATTGAAACTTTGTAGCATTGAGTGGAGGCCTAGGCTGACAAGGGCAGGCAAAAAGCTTGGCTTCCTCCATTGCCTGGGAAACCCAAGCCTCCTTCCTGATTTCTGGCTGTAGCCATCTTGGTTGGGTTTATTTGCATACTCGCTCTTATTGGCTGATGGGCGTGGCTTGTGGGTGTAGCAGAGTGGTGGTTAATTTGCATATTACTCTTTTATTAGGTAGTATTAGTTGGGGGTATCATTACTCAGGGTGTGTGTCAGATATTTTAAAGGACTCTAAATGGGCTTTTTTGGAGGGGAATTCTCTGGGCAGGTCTGGATCCTGGGCAAGTCTGGAGGGGGAAGTTACTGGTCTTAGCAAATGGAATGTGGTCTAAGTGAAAGAAAATGTCAGTTGTGAAATGATCTAAAGGTCAGTTTCCCAGGGGAGGGGAAATTGATTCCATTATTTGATCAGACCTAACAGATAGCTAGCAAAGGGTTTAAATGTCACATCTACTAATTTTGTACCATGTGAGGTTGGGAAGCTTTTTTAATCTTATTGGCCTACTTAGTTTCCTCATCTGTAAAGGAATTGTTTTAAATTACTTTCCTAATAGTACTGTTGTGTTAAATGAGACGACATTTGGAAAGTAGTTAGCACCATGCCTGACAAATAGTAATCTCTTAATGAGTGTTGGCTATTGTTCATGCAGGTGATTTGCCTTTGAACTGCAGTGATGGCTCTAATGTGAGTTCAGATATCAAGCATATGGGAAAGCAAAGCAAAAATGAACAGGATTTTTCTATAGACACTTGAATATAATGACAATAGCTAAGCAGTGTACTGTTTCCCATGGATCATATTATTTAGTTCTCATATCAATTCTATGAATTTTATGTTATAATAGAGGCCTGATGCATAAAATTCTGCAAGAGTAGGCCTTTGCAGCCACAGCTCCCTGGATCCCTCTGTCGCAGGCGCTTTGGCTGCCTTGATCCCAGTGCTGCAGCCACCACTTTGTCCAGAAGAACATCTGGTCTAATTTTATAGTAATAAAATTACCCTTTTATTATTATAGATATCTATCTTACATATTAGGAATTCTCTGTGACCAGAGGTAGCACCTTGGCGCTTGCAGAAACTCATGCACTATAAGATGCTGGCCTGCATGGACTGTATCCATCTGGCTCTTTTGCTCTCCAGTTTGGAGTTAGGTTCTCTGGGTATATCAATGAGAGTCCTGGCAAAGAACAGATGACACAGTTAACCTGGTTAAATCACAGAGAATGTAATAAAATAACTACTGGCAAAGATACTGGGCAATGTATAGAGAAATCACAAAAGGTTGTTCTGCTTCCTGGGCCCAGAAATGGTGGGACATCATTATCACCACAAAAGTTATGAGGTAAGGAACAATGTGTGGGAAAGGCAGCCTTATGACAGGACTGTGGTCTTCAGATGTGGGATGCATCCAACCTTTGTGACCTTTGTCCCTCCTCTATCTCTGATCTCCCACTGGGGCTCTTCATCTGCTGAACTCAGCTGGAGACCTCAGGATAAGGCTTCCCAGTGAAACACCTAAGGAGAGAGCAGGGTAGAGCATGCAGAGTGAGTTCAGAGAGACAAGAAAATATATTATATATAGCACATCTGCCTATAAGCACAGTACCAGTAAGAGATATTTGTCTTAAACAATGGAAAAATAGATATTCCCTTTGCTCTAGTGTTGTAAACTGCTATTTTATTCTTCCTTTTTCTCATATTATTTTCCTCAGTGTCTGTGATCTCTAAATATTGTGGAAAATTTGAAATGGCTCAGCATCTTAAAGGAATCCAGCCACTCTTAGATTTGAGACTACTTTATAGTGAAAGGTCAAGATGAAAAAAAAACAAAAAAAAAACACACAGTTACTGAAAATCCATTTATCCTTTATTTTTTTCATCATTTAAGGAAAGATTACTGCCAAATATTGCCATAAACATTTTATTGATGCCATTTTTATAACAAAAACAAGCATATTTCTTAATAGATATTTGTTTAATAGATCAGCAATTGCCAACATAGGGTTCTTGGGTCTAAGGAAACCATGATGGTAGCAATGAATGTCTGCACATCTTAAATATTTCAGAAAATGTAATATAATCATACTTTAACAAATGATGATGCTTCACGAACTAACAAAAACATCAGGAGTCTTTGCTTTTTACTGAAATTGCATTAGCTCTGTGTAGTGACCCTAGTAATTTCATGCTGATAGAAGCTGATTGGCAGTTATATGTGCCTTTGATTAATAAAACATGGAGAGCATATGAATTATTACTGAATTCATGCAGTTTTCTAGATAAGGTTTTTGATAAGCTAGAGTCAATTGGGGGAAAATTAACTAGATGCTCAATAGTGAAATTATAAGCACATACTGGCTTCACATATCTCATATATTGTAGGGAGGCCAAGGAGGCTGCTAGATGGACCAAGATCTAATGAAAATTACCAGTTAATTTTTTTTTTCAATAATAAAAACATAATGGTGGTGATAGTTAATAGTTATTAAGTGGTCAGGCATAGGGCTAAAATGCTCGGTGTATAGTCTTATTTCATCCTGCCAATAGTCCTTAGAAGAAGACACTCAAATTATATCTTGTCTTAAGTTGAGTTTCCTCAGAACCAGACCAAAACAAGGGTTTACGTGCAGGTAGATTATTTGGGAGGTGTGCTGGTACGGAATGGAGAAGTGAGGGAAAGCAGAATAGGATACATTACTGCTGTGGATAACTGGGGCTTGCTTCTCCTCGGTATGTCATTTAACACACAGAACACTGCTGTGTTACACCACATGATCATTGAGAAGATGGGGTATTGATCCACAAGTTCCTGTTTGTAATTTGTTGAGAGCTATTTCTTGGAGCACTGACTCCCAAGCACTTCAGGTTTGTACAGCATGGGGCGAGCATGTTTCCATGGCTGAAGAAAGCCCCCAGGTGGAGAGACATAGAGTCTTGCAGAAGGAATGCTTTGGTGACACCCAAGGTTAGGAGAAGGTACAATAGCATCTGCCAAATCCCTGTCCTGCAGACCAAGAAGCCAAAACTTCATGAGTTTAAATAACTTGTCCAAAGTCACAGAGGAAATGTGATGATGTGCCCTTTCGTACACTTTTAGTGCTACCTACCATATGACTAAAGCCTACCAATATGCAATAGTCTAGTAAATGAATTCTTATTCTTGGACTTTATTTCTTACAATAGCCTTATTGAGCTACCAGAGGCTCTGTGCACAAAATTCATGTGAGGGTAATGTCTCTAGGCCTGGCCTTCAATCAGGGCCATCTTCCCTGCCCCCCGACACTACCCACTCCCAGTTTCCTGTTCCCCATTGGGTGATGGGAGCCTGATGGCTGGGGAAAGGGACTGAAAGGTCAGCCATTCTTGCCCGTTTGCTGGCCCACCTCAGCCACGGTTGCCCTCTGTGTATGGGGCGACCTGCGGGGAAGGGCCTTGGCCTAGCACCACTCATGTCCACCACCACCCACCTCTGGTTCCCTGTTTGCCATTGGTCAGTAGGAGCCTGCCAGCCAAGAAGTGTATTATCAGAGTTGACTTTAGTTGGTTCTGGACCTCAAGGCCTTCACTTCTTGCTTTTTACTTATACCTGATTTATACCTTAGCATCATCATCACCATTCATTTAGCTTATTATTATGCATTGTCTGGTTAACTCACTGGGTGTAGTGATGCATGCTTTCATCAAGAGTATTTTTTGGCCTGCATTTTTTGAATAGCTAGCATTTAAAGTATATACAGTGGTAATTCATTAAACACACATTTATTTTATTCTCTACCTGCTGTGAGTCAGGCGCTGTTTAGGTGCTGGGAATACAGTGCAGGGACAAAAACAGACAGAATTCAGTTACAGAAAAATAAACTTAGAGAAAATGCACTGCTGAGTCATTGCTGGGGTCCTCTTCACAGCAAGCAGCTCCTGTGTGCCTGTAATTCATCCTGAATCTGAGGCAAGCTCTGCTCAGAACAGCTGCATCATTAGTAAATGCTATTGTATGGCTAAGTATAAGCCACCCAAGAAGAAATGGAAAATCTCTTCCCTGTGAGGGGCTTGCAATTTAAATAAAGTGAGAGAATACTTTTTGGAGAGTTTGCCACCTAGAATAATAAAAATAAATAAAATCTGTTGACTGTGAGGACAGTGATAGGTCATTTTAAAGCTCAAAAGTATCATGCCTCATGCCACATCCTTATAGAACTCTGTGGATATCCATTGTCCCCAGGTTCAAGTTCATGTTCTTTAACACGGGGGAACATCTTTCATGACCTGGCGTCTGATGGCTCCTCCAGTTTTAGTTTCACCTCTCCCCCATGGATACTCTAAGTTGAGCTGAGATAAGCCAAACCTTTACTCTCTCTAAAATGTGCCAGGTTCTTTTGCACAGTGGTGTCAGATATTCGAACTGGACTTTGCAGAAGCTGGACCTTAGAAGTACTATTTCAAAATTATGTGGCTCAGTGAATTTCCATTCTCTCCTTATATTCATTATGATGTGGATTCAGATTCCAGTGCAAAGATCCCAAATAGCCATGGCTTCAGTAAGATAGATGTGTAGTTCTCTCTCTAAGTGAGAGACCAGGTATTTATAAGCAGTCCTAGACTGGAGTAGTGGCCTCACAGTTACTTAGAGTTCTGGTAGAGAGAAGAGAGCCTGTCCAAAAGATATATGCAAATCTGGATCTTTAAGACCTAGCTTCTCTCTTGTAGTTTTTGTTTGTTTGTTTTGTTTTTGGTGTTTTTTTGTGTGGGTTTTTTTTTTTTTTTTTTGGGGGGGGGGGCATCTTTAGGATGTTACTTCTGCCCTCATGATACCAGATAGCCCACCTCATCTCTCATCCACTCAGCGAGGCAAGGGGCAAATTTCATATTCCTTTTTTAAGAATATTCAGTGGAGAAGCTTCATCCACCTGTTCTATTCATATCTCATTGGCCGTCAGTTGGCCACACACTTATATTTAGCTGTAAAGAAGATCAGCAAATATTGGTCTTTCTTTGGGAATAAATAACAATTTCTGGTGCAGTATTTTATATAAAACTATTTCGGATAAATAAGTAAATTTTCTTTCCAGTCATGTGCAATCTTGGCAGAGTTGTGGGCACTGTATTTATATATATATTTGCCAACTGAACAAATTTTCCAGCCAGTGGTGTCAGATATTCAAACTCCAAGAGAGATGAAGACCACCAGGAGGTTGTCAGTAGCACTCGCATTTTACAAATGATGAAATAGAGCTCAGAAATGTTAAGTACTTGTCTCAGTACACCAAATTTGTACATTTCACCTGCTATTTTCTGAATCCGGACCCTGAGCTGAACAAACGTGTAAGGAAATATATCATAGTGGTTAAGAACATCAGATTGGGGCTCAGAATGATGGATGAATCACTTATTGATACTGTGATAAAAATTAAGTTCCTTATTTTTTTGAGCTTCATTTCTTCAGAAGGTGTTATATGTTTTAAGTAGGACATTGTATGGGAACTGCCTAGGAAAATACTTGATCATGTAATACATCATGGCTAATATTAGTTACTATAATTTATTGATGTTTCTTCAACTTTGTCACTATTGTTATAAGTTACGGCCATTGTTGGAGACAGCCAGGAATTGGGTGCTTATACCTTTGTGTATGTGTGTTTCTTCATGAAGCAAGTAAAACAAAAGAAGCCTTGTAAGAAAATTCTTTTCATTTCTCCTTAATCTGTCTGGCCCAAGGAATTCACACTTGTCTAGGGAATGACAGAGGTGAATTGAGAGGCCACTCTCAGTAAATTCACAGATTAGTAACTAAGTACTCAGGCTCAGGAGTGAGGCATGCCTAAACTGCAATTCCAATTTATTTGCTATAAGGCCTTGGAAAGAGATTTGTCCTTCCTTAGCATCACTCTCTAGCTTCTAGCCATGACAATAATATGAATACCTACCTTGTAAAGATACTGCAAGGAATCACTGAGATAATTTAAATAAAAGTGCTTAGAACAGTATATAGCATATCATTCATGCTCCTTAAATGTGACTGGACTGATATTTGCCCTATTGAGCATGCATTTCAGCAGCGACCTAAGGATAGAGAGGAGGAGCTGCAGAAAAGAAAAACTAAAAAGGTAGAAGTGAAAGGACTTGGTGATGGCCTGGTGTTGGGGGTATAGCAGAGAAAGAAATCCAGAAAATATATCAAAAGAAAATTGATTATTTGACAGAATGGTTCACCAAGATGGGGAGGAACAGGTATGAGAGGAGGACAATGAGTGCAACCTTAGACATGTCGAATTTAAATGGCCAAATGATCCATGCATGACATATCAAATAGGCATTAGGTAGTTGATTCCTGGACTCTATAGTCAACTCTAAGCTCAAGCCCCCCACTTCAACCCAGAAATCCCCAGGCTGTTATAAAAAATGTTACAAAATCTTCAGGGTCCAGCAACAGTAAGGTGTATGGTAAGGTTGATTTGGGGCCAACAAGGCAGGGCATGCCTTACTGAAGGCTTCTGATGTTTTTACTTGGGCCAATGAGTACATTTTAGACTAAATGTGACCTTCCACCCAGGCAGATGTTTGAGTGCTTGAAATGAATGAAATCTACCCCAGGAACTGCCTTCTACAAAAGAGAAGATTGAAGATCAAATTGAAATGTTTCTCTACTTTTTTGGTGTTACTGAAATCTACATTGTCTAGTATTTTGGCGAGGAATGAGTCTCTCCAGCTGTGGTCATGGTCTGACAGCTGTAACTAATACCTGACATTTTCCCTTTCTGATTAATTATCTTTCACAGCAAGGGCATATGCAAAAACAAGACACTGTCCTTTCCCCCTTCTCCACCCCCCTCCCCCACATTGTTCAGAGAGCCTCTACTTCACAAGTCATGTGTGTCTTCCCCCTCTCTTCTACATCTAGAGGTAACAGGATCTGCTTACACCTTGATTTCATACTCTGGACTCCAAACTATGAGAGAATAAATATCTGTTGTTTGAAATCCTCCAGTTGATGGAGATTTGTTACAGCAGCCCTAGGAAACTATGTAGAGGCCTAGGCCAATTTGCATAATCAAAGACAGGAAGTTAGGAGAGATGAGATAAATGAGAAGGGGAGGGATACATGGCATTTCTGAGAGATAAGCAGAGCAGAGTGGTGGTCTAGAAGGTTTACAATTAGAAGCTGACAAATGTGTATGTAAAACTCTGAACACCTGGCCAAGGCTATGAAGCACTGAAACCAAATACCACCTCTGGGAATTCCCCTTCTGTTTACACTTCATTTCTGAAAATGGGTTCTTTCATTAAAGTCTTTTAATTTTTAATCTCAAGGTATAGGAATTTATAATAGTGCTGAGCTTGGTTTCCTGTGAAATTTAATTTTTTTTAATAATAGTATTTACTAATGACCTGATATTCAGGACAAATGTCTTTAAATAGTGAAATCAGAAAACAAAAAAGATATAAGAGCAAAAAAACTTCAAGAAAACACTAACTTACCCTATGTAATAAAAGCCTAATATGCAAATTGATGAACCCACAGAATGATCAGACACTATGATGCACACTGGCCACCAGGGGGAAAATGCTCAACACAGGAGCTGCCCCAAGGCCGCAAGCCCCAGGCCAACCAAGTGGCCTGTGAGTATCCCCTTCCCACCCCCCCAATGGCCCCACCACTGGCCCTGCAGAAAGAGGTGACTGGCGGAGGGAGTCAGGGCCAGCAAGCAGGCAGTGCCAGGCTGGCTGAGGCAGGTGCCAGCAAGGGACCCCAGATCCTTTAATTGATCCCCTTTGCCAGAAAGATCCAGTCCCTACAAGTTCCCCCAGGCTGGCCCTCCTTCCCATAAACCTCAGCACTGAGCTCCTGGGATGCATCAAGCTCCTCTTCACACCTCCAACCCCTCTGTCTGCTCTGCTGAGAACTTCTATGTCAACACCTCCTGCATGATCCCTACCCCTCCTTGTGGTTTCCCCCTTCAGAGCCACACAAACTCACTGCACTCAGCATTTTAGGTGAATCTGTTCCCTCTCATATTCCTATCATAATCTATCTTCTCCTCTATCTCTAATCACAACTATAACTATATAATACATTCTATGGTGATTGATTTAAACACTGACTTTCCCATCAGAATGTAAGCTCCATGGGAACGTAGCCCATATCTGATCTGTATTTACCCAGCAACTCTCCAGCTCCTAGAATAATCCCCAGGGCACAGTGAGTGTCCATAAAATTAGCTGAAAGCTCTGCAGGTACTGGCGAGAAGCCCATGCTAGTAGCTGCTTCTGCCTTGTTCTGAAGCCCTTGGAGTCCTGCCCCTGTGGGGGTGATAGCTAGCTCCCTGGAAAGCCACATAGAAGAGCAGAGACAGGCAGCTCATTCTCACAGCTGGACAGGGCAGCGTGACCCCAGGCTCCTCTGTGAGGTCTGCACTTCGCTGTTCACACAGGGAACAACAGCGCCTGTGAGCTGCAGGCCTCTGAGACCCCCTGAGCCACTTTGTGTGCACAGTGCTCTGCCTCTCAGATTGCACAGTGTAATCCTCCAGATGCTGGAAAGGAAACACATGCTGAAGAGAAAGAGGAATGGGGATGGCTGGGATCTAATAGATCCACAGTGGCCCACTCTCTCCTTGCAAAAGCATCTCGGTGGCAGAGCACCATGAAAGAAGAGGCAGAGACTAGTGCCATTTTCTTCAAGTCCCTTGTGAAGTGTTTTATTCAAGAGGAAAACATCAAGTATATGGCCATCTCAAAACACCACTATACTGTGCTTTTGCGGTAAGGATTGGGGACTCTGTGAGAGCAGGTAGCCATCTTGAAAAGCACATAGTAGCTCATTCCATTAACCTTTGGAGAGCAGTAAAAGGGGAATGAAAATAATTGCCCCATTGGGTAAGAGTCCCATGGGCTTTTTGCATTGACAAGGACATTGGCTTTTTTCCATCCACCAGGTGACTTTAAGTGGATGACTTCTATCAACATCACTCTCCCCATTTAAAATAGGAGGTATATATAAACTTCTTCATTGAGGGAGAAAATGTATATAAAGCTTCCAGAGTTTAATGGAGGTCAGGGGTAGCAGTGTAATTTAAAAAAGTAAAACATAGCAACCTACAGTTTATCCAATAGTTAAAATACCACTTCCCTTCTTGCCAAAGTGCCTGGCACTAGGTTCTCTGCTTATTATGGTCCTGGTTAGGATCTGGTGATACCAACTTTCAATGCCTTTTAAGAAGAGTATAGGGTGGGGGCAGGTGACAGGAAAATTCATTCTTAATTATTTTCCAAGAATATCACCTCACTGGGAGCTAACAAAGACTTTTTAGTATCCCCACGTGTTTCAAAAATAAATAAAATGTAGCACTCTTCTCTTCAAGAGTGTTAAAGCTGACCCACTCTCAAACCCAGAGCAAGACTTCCTCATATTGTCTCCTCTGCAATGACCTTGCCCCACTTCTGCTTCTACCCCAGCCCAAACCCTCACAGCAGTCATTTTCCCACACCAACTGCACCTTGTGTTTTTACTCCTCTTCCCTCTCACATTCCCCTCGGGGATCTTGGTTAGCAAAGAGAATGCTCTTCTCAGCTGAAGGAAAACAAGTAGCTGTGGTGGGAGAGTGGAAGGTGTTAAGGTTTTAGTTTAACTTTATTATGATTCATTGATTTCTCTATGGAGTGTTATTTTAAAGAGAAAGTTGGAACATTATAGCATGACAGTCCAATGGAGGGAGCCAAGTGCATAGATAGAGCCTGAGAGCTGTAGGGCATGAACAGAGCCCCATAAGCCAATCAGTGAACAAGGGCCTAAGCATCTTGGCCACCCCCTGAGGTACCTGGGGACGCAGGCTCAGAAGTGGTCCAGCTCTGTGAAATGTGCTTTACACACAACCTGAGAAGTAGGTACTAATGTTTATATTTTATTAATGAGCAAACTGAGGCTCAGAGAAGCTAACTACATTGCTCAAGGTCACATAGCTTACCAATATGGATGGATTCAAACATTGCAATCCAGATTGGTCTGACTCTAGACCCTTTGTTCTGAAACCTGTCTTTCAAAACATCTGGTATTTTTTTTTTTTTTTTTTTTTTTGTGTGTGTGTGTGTGTGTGTGTGTGTGTGTTTGTTTTTGTTTTAAGGAATGCAGAAAGTTGCAAAAAGAATACAGATAATTCCACAAAATCCTTCAGCCAGATTTCTGAATGTTAACGTTGTATCACTTAATTATTTATTTACTTAATTATATCTCCCTCCCCACAACCATTGGAGGGTAAATTGAAGACCTGTTGCCCCTTTACTTCTAAGCAACAGAGTGGTATTTCTTAAAAACAATGATTTTTTTCTTATCATCAAGTCAGAAAATTAACACTGTTGAAGTAATATTATCTAGTCTACAAACCTTGTTCAAACTTAGCCAGTTATGGCACCAATGTTCTTTACAGCACACACAAAAAGTCCTGATCAAAGATCCAATCCAGGATCTTGCACTGTGTTCAGATCTTCTGTCTCTTGAGCCTCCTTTAATGCCTGGGAAAATTCTTCAGCTTGTTCTGTCTTTCATGAACTTGCCACATTTGAAGATTATACCCTGTCCCACAATTTGGGTGAGTGGGTTGCTTCCTGTGACAGGTCCAGGTAAGTATTTATGGCAAGAATACCACAAGTCATGCCGAGACCGGTTTGGCTTAGCAGTAGAGCGTTGGTCTGCGGACTGAAGGGTCCCAGGTTCGATTCCGGTCAAGGGCATGTGCGTTGGTTGCGGGCACATCCCTGGTAGGGAGTGTGCAAGAGGCAGCTGGTCGATGTTTCTCTCTCATCGATATTTCTAGCTCTCTATCCCTCTCCCTTCCTCTCTGTAAAAAATCAATAAAATATTATTAAAAAAAAAAAGAATACCACAAGTCATCATTGTGTCCTCGTAATGCAGCAGACCAGGACGTACATAGATGTGTTTGTGTCATTGCTGGTGACATTCATTTTAATTTCTTAGTGAGGGTCGTGTCTGTCATGTTTCTCCTATATAGGCAATATTTTCCCTTTTAGTTAACAATCATCTTGTATGGAAATATTTCCAGATTATATATTTTCATCCATAGTTCTAGCCTTCATTGATAATCTTTGCCCAAAACAATTATTACTTGCATGGTTGGTTGCTAAATAGTGATTTTTCTAATTACATGATTCCTTATACATATACTAGTTGGTATTCTATTTTAAGAAAAAACCTTTTCTTCTCTCCCATTTGTTAACTTATTTTCATTTTTAAAAGTTATATAAGTTTGAGCTTATGATTCTTAGTTTATTCTATGGGGTTACAATCTGTCACTATCATTATGTTTTCCCATTCTCCAATTGGCTACAATTTGGCCAATAGGTGAACTAACATATAGCTTTTATACCCAAGGATTCTTACACTTGAACTCTTACTGCTTCACTTAAAGTCTTCTACCTCCCACTTTCCTGTCGTGAATTTTTAGCTAGAAAATTTATTTTCTGAGAAGTCCTCAGGCCCAGTGATCCAGTTACAGCTTGTTCTTGCTGACTAAGTCTTGAAATAATTTTTTTTTTTTTTTTTTTTTTTTTTTTAGAACTAGTGGTAGAGGTGAAGGGAGTTAAATGGCAATTCTCCCAGGAGGCCATTCTCATGGCCTTGCTAGCTGCTCAGAGGGAGGTAAACGACAATCTTTCCTGAACACTTTTTGCTTTCCCATTTTTCTGTACTTTTGAACACTTCCTAACCTCTGCCCAGATTAATCCTAACTCCCTCTATCAACCCAGAAATGGACTCAAATTTCAAGACTGATCTCTTCCTCTGTAAATCTATCTCAACTCCCTAGGCATACCTAATTTTTCTCTTCACAGCAGCTTAATATGCTATTGGTATAGCCTTTTTAAAAATTAATTTTTAGAGAGTGAGAGGGAAGGAGGGAAGGAGAGAGGGAGATGGAAAGGAAGAGATGGGGGAGGGGGGGAGGTGAGGGGCCTGCCTGGAGGCCCCAGGCTAGCCAAGGCAGGTGTGAGCAGGGGCTCCTGATTGCTCTGCCAGTTTCTTTGCAGAGAGAGGTGACTGGTGGTGGTGGTGGAGGGGGTGAGGCCTGAGAGTGGGCAACACCAGGCTGGCCAAGGTGGTTGCCAGTGAGGCTCTTCCCCAAACGCCCTGCTAGTCCTTCCACAGATTGGCTCTGATCGCTGGCCAGGCCTAGGGACCCTACCTGTGCATGAATTTCATGCACTGGGCCTCTAGTTGGTTAATACATTATATAGGTTTCAAGTGTACAATTACATAATACATCATCTGCATACTGTTCTGTGTGTTCACCACACCAAGTCAAGTCTCCCAGTGGTTTAAAATTCATTAGAATCTACTACCAGGTCATCATATGCACCAGAGGTCAGCAAATATTTTATGTCCAGAGCCAGGTAGTTTTTGTTGGTGATACAGTTTCTCTTACAACTCCTTAACGCAGTCACTCTGTATGAGAGTCCCCATCAATAATACCTAAAGAAATTAATGTGGCTGTGTTTCAATAAGGCCTCATTTGCATAAACAGGATTTGGGCTGGATTTTGCCAGAGGACCACAGTTTGTTGACTCTGTTTTCTCCCACTTCAAGACCTTTTTAGTATTTGATCCCCTGCCTCTGAAGACCTCTAGTTATCCTTGGTGAATGCCTGCATATCCTTAAGGTCCAACCTGAAACCTCACCTGTTTGGGAGGAGAGAGAAGCTCACTGACTGTATAATAAAGTTCTAGTACTGCATTTTCCATAGTTTCCCCTTTCATTCCCTACCTTAGCATGCTTCACTGTTCATTAGTGAAACTGTCACAAGAGCAAGTCATTCACTTCCTGTGCTCAGGACTCACAGCCTCATGATGTAGGCGCTCTCTTAACATGAAATGCATACAGGAGTAACCAAAATCAGAGTAGCTTGCACAATCTATAGCAGACATTACGGGTACCCCACCCACATCCCTGCTTCTTACTGTTCCAGGGCCTACTGGTCCATTTTACTTGTTTGGGAGCAAACACATCTAGGAATAGCTCTCAACCAAAGACCAGAGGAGCAAGTTCAACCAGCTCCTTACCACTCATATGTAATAACTTGAGGCTTCTAGAATCCCCCAGCTGGACTCAGCTCTAATGCTCCACACTGACATTGGATTTGAAAACAAATCTTTTAATTGGCTGCCTTGCCTATTTTATATTACTATTTCTATATAGGTACTCCCTTTGCCTCCCAAGTAAATGACTTTTGCTTGAACCTTTGTTTCAGGGTCTACTTTGGGGTATATACTCTCACCTGTATTTTAAAATTAAGAGCTGCAGGGAAGAGGGATTAAGACAATCCATCATGTGCATGAGAGAGTTAGAATCCAACTCCCAGACTCCTGACTCCTGCATACATGTGATCCAGTTCAGCACATTATTCTCACAGATATTCAGCCAAAGTGTGCCTAGTGGAAGGATGAATGCAGTTCTGATATGAACTCATCTTCCCAAAAACAACCCCGAATTCAATTGTGGATTTTTTTTTTGTCATAACACAATGCCAAATAGCTCACTCTGTTTAGATAAGAAGAAAATGAAAAACAAAAACAAAAAACAAGAAAACCCACAGACATTTAAGTCAGATGGTTGCCCCATACCTGCCTGTGCCCTAAGGTGCTACCTCTTCCAGATCCTATTTGAACAAGGAAGTGTCTCCTGAATCCCATCTGGCAGCTATTGATTCTGTGGCCGTTAACCTTGTTATCAGTGATTGCTCTGCTTTAAGGAGGACTACCTGAGAGGGAAAGCCCTTCAGGTGTTTAAGGCATTAACCTTCTAGTCTAGGACATTCCATTTTGCTGTACCCAACTCTAAGCAACTTGCACAGGTGGATTTTGAATGGTGCAGTCTAGGTGAGGGGCAGCATAGGTTGAGGTTGAATCCCAAAACCAACACTTAGAGACATTGATTAGGACAGGGCCAGAGGTTAAACCATAGTGGAAATAGACCAATTAGAAGAGAGGAAAACAGTCACTGAGAAAGCTTCATCACAGAGAGTTACTACAGAGGAATGGATCAGGCAGATGGAATCTGAGTGTGGAGCTGTGTTTGGGTGAGAAACGGTGTGGTCCCATAGCAAGGCAAGAGAAATGTGTATTCTATTTCTGTAGGGCTCTTGCATTGGTTAGTTCCATTCTCGTTTGTAGATTCTAATGTAAAGATTCTTCAGGGCTAACAGTCTCTGGAGCTTGAGTGGTCTCTGCTGCTAGCTGTGGTAGCTGGAGAAAATGTTTTACTTGTCTGTGTCTCCCTCTGCTCATGTGAAAAATGGGATAATTATAGCACCTTCCCCATAGAGTTGGTGGGAGGAGAAAAGACTAACTCCAAGTGAATTACCAAAGGTAGTGCCTGTAGGAAATGGGTCTCTGTGATCCATCTCCAGCATGGTCAGCTTTTGATGGAAATGGTTGCTGAATTTCCCCGGGGCAAATAGAATGTAGAGCGGAAGGAAGAGGATGTAGGAACTAAGAACTGTGGACATGGGCCAGCATCAGTGTGGAAACCCCTGAAGCACCTGCCTCAGTAGAAATGGGGAGGTGGAGACAATTGGAAAAAGGCTTCAGCCCAATTTTTTTTTTTTTAAATGGCCCAATAGGAGACATCAAAACCTAGGCGACATGTGAGGAAACAGTGACCCTGTGGTACTCAGCCAATGAGTAACCGAAGAGGGGACTGAACACATAGGCTGTGTTCCCTGCCCCAGGTGTGCCTGTACAAGCGGATGGACACCCACTCTCTAGAATGTATTAAAAGTCTTGTTTTTGCTATACTTCTGTCACCGAGTCTGTTATTTGAATTCAGACAGGTGAGCATTTCTCACAGTGCCTATCCACAAGGGAAGTATTCATCACATGTCAGCCATTTTTAACATTATGGGTGGTAATATTCCAGAAACATTCATCAGGATTGGCACCATTCCACAAGTCAACACCATGTGGCTATGATCTTTAAGGTGGTGACCAAGGCCAGCATCCACCTTGTAATTAAAACCACTAAGTAAGAGCTTATCAAATTCTTTTCTGAAACTCATACAAAAGATCTTCCACAAATTGGTATTTTGCCTTTTAATGTCCATGAAGGAAACCAGGCACAACTTGATTTTAATGAACTTACAGGCTTCTAAAGGTCACTCCTTTGTGGTTTTGCTCTAAGTGTACAGAACCATCCTTTTGATGCTTTCAATGGCCAGTGCTGGAGTCTTGATCCAGAGTTATGTCAGTGCCATTACAGATCCTCAGGACCCACTGCCATCTTCTGAGATATTCGGAGACAGTCTCTATCCCGGTGGTCCACAAACTGCAGCTTGCGAGCCACATGCGGCTCTTTGGCCCCATGAATGTGGCTCTTCTACAAAATACCACAGCCTGGGTGATTCTATTTTGAAGAAGTGGCATTAGGAGAAGTTTAAGTTTAAAAATTTCAATGAGTTTGCCGACCACTGCTCTACCCCATCACAGCACTCCCCATTCTTCTGGGTGGACTTCATTTAGAGCTGCCAGGTGCTGTCTCAGAATCCCTTTACCCGATGTGGGGGTTCTTTTTCCTCCTACTAGTGTTGTTAGCTCTGCATTTTCATTCTGATACTCAATTTTCCTGATCTTTTGTCTAAAGAAGTTAGAAGCAAAACCAGATGCTCAGGAGGCCTTTGCTATCCCCCCCCCCCCCCCCCCTTTTGCTCACCTGAAAGAAACAGACTTTATGACTTAACTTTCTGTTCCAAACTTAGTTTTAAAGCCCATTTGGGTGTCCTTAGAAATTTTTCTACGAGTCAGCTCATGCGAGATGTCCCACTCCAGATGTCTTGTTTTCCCACTGTTCAATGCTCACTTACACAAAAAAACACATTAGGTACCCACTGTGAGGCTGGCATTGTGTTACACTTCAAAGATACAAAGGAAACAAGATGTAGTTCCTGCTTTCAGGAAGCTGGTGACAAAGTGAGAGATTCAAACAGAGAAATACAAGACAGTGGGCGAAAACTCTGTTAAAGATCTACAAGGCAGAACCAAGCACCCCACCTGTGGCTGGAGGGAATCAGGTCGGCTTTACTGAGGAGGTAGTGTTTGAGCAAGTCTTCTATTTTATTCTCCTTTATTCCCTTTATTCTCCATCCCACCTCATTCCCTTCTCTAGACCCACAAGTCACCATTAATGATGTGTACAAATTTAACTGTACACTATTCATGCCAAATGCGCATTGCCATTCTATGTACACGTATTTACTTTAAATTTGATGTAAATGATCCTGTTATGTACCTTATTCTATTTCTCACTCTCCTTTGCTAAGCATACTTTGTAAGATGAGTTTATGCCAGTGTGTGGACATCTAAGGGGCTGTGTCTGATTGCTGCATGTCCCTCTGGACTTTGCATCCTTCCATGTTTCACCTTCCCATTGTCTGAATGTAAAACATCCATTGTAGTTCCCAGTACCCCACATAACTTCAGGAACATGTTTTACGACTCATTTGTGGATTAACGTGAGATACTCCATGGATCATGTATACCCAGGGATAGAGTTTCTGGGTCATAGATATTGTAGACAGAATACTGACCCCCCGCCCCCCCCCCGCAAAGATTCCACTAATTCCTGAAACTTGTGAATGTGACCTGGTGTGGCAAAAGGGAGTTTGCAGATGTGATTAAGTTAAAGGGTCTTGAGATGAGGGATTTATCCTGGATTGTCTAGATGAGCCCATCACAGGGATCCCTATAAGAGGAAGCGGGAGCCAAGGGTCAGAGATCTAAGATGGTACATTGCTGGCTTCAAGAGGAAGGAATGGCCATAAGCCAAGGAATTGGGGGATAGGGATGGCCTTGAGCCCATGGCTGCTGTGCTTGGATTGCCTGTTTGAGGGCAATGGTGGTGGGGGGCATGTAAGTCCAGAGGACACCCGAGGTGGGGCTCCCAAGGGGCCTTCCCGGAGAGTAGGTGAAGACAAAACCACTACTCCTCATGAGGACACAGAGCTTGGGGACTCCATGAAACAGAACCACAGGTGGTGGGGAGGTAGTCTGGGGTAGTGGCCAGTGGCAGGGCTGGGCACCATTCCCTTTCCACAGCTGGCGTGTGACTTGGAGCAAATCCCTAGCCGCTCTGATGCTTGGTATCCTCTGTATCACAGGGATGATAACTCCACTTTCCTCATGGGACTGCTCTGAGCATTTACTGAGGCCATGAATGTAAAGCTCTAACAGTGAACGGTAAATAGATAGCACCAATTAAAGAAATAATAATAACATTCTCATTATCACAATAATTATAATGATAACCACTGTTTCTTATATTTCTCAAATTGGTTCTTATAGTATTTGTTGCTGACTTTTCTGGAGAATAATGTATCATGATTAATTTTCATATGTTTAAATGTAAATAATTTTTGTATGTTATTTTCAACTAAATCTTTCTCTCCTCAACTGCTCCCTTCACTCTTCCTCACCCCTAATACAGTCGTGGTCTTGTGGGTTGTTCACAGCATAAAGAAATTAGACTCATTTTTCTGACAGCTATCCTGCACGCTCTCTACCCCAACAGTTTTCAGGGCTAAATAATGCATGAGAAGAGAGAACAGCAGGGCTTGTATTAGCAGGGAAAACAGCGCTGTGAGGATTCTCTGTTGTGAAGAGATGAAAGTGTCTGGTCAGAAGGCCAGTAACAATGTAAAAGAGAAGCACAAAGGCATTGACAAGGGAGGAAAGAAAAGCATTTTTCAAGCAAGATTTGTCAGGAGTAGGAGAGCAGATGGCTCGGGAGACAGTGGAGGAGTCTTCATTAGACACCAGCTCTGATGAGGTACCCCAGCGGGACCCGGCTTTTGAAGAGCTCGGGCTCTGAAGAAGTTAAGGAACAGGAGCTCCCGTTCCCCTGGTCCTCTGAAGCCTTCTTTGACTTGCCCACGTGGAGACTGTTTCTTCTTCCCTGGGCCCACGACTGTCTTCTTTCCTCTACAATGGATTACTCTCACTTGTGAGTGAGGATTTATGCTTCTTTTCTTTACTCAACTGAGTCCCTGGCAAGATTGTATTTTAGGCATTTTTTTAGATGGATTAAAATAATAATTATTGGTCATTTCCCCTCTCCCTGTGCTAAGTAAGTAAGCACTATGCATGCATTATATAAAATCTGCCTCGTGACAACCCGAATGTCTGTTTTGCAATATGGAAATGCACTAGGTGGAACTCGAGGCCTGTTTAAGACACCCAAGGGGTGGGTGATGAAGGTGGGACATGCACTCAGATGCTCTACTCCTTAGTAAAGCTGTGAGGTTCTCCTATCACCAAAGCCAGGTGTGGTGCTGGGCACAAAGAATGGACTCAGCAAGCAGTTGATTAGTGAACAAATTATAGTGCCTGCTCCTCAGCTGGCTGGCGGTGTGGCACCAGGAGTCGCCTTCTGTCGCTCAGGCCTGGCCATTCGTGGGTCGGGCGAGGTGTAGGGACTATCTATTTTCCAAGGTAAAACCGATGTCTGTCTCCAGAAATCTATGTCAGAAAGTTCCTGTTGACTGCTTCTCTCCTTAATTGAGTGCATTGAGACCACTCTGGCCTTTGTAGTTAGTGCTTCAGGACAAAATAGGACTGTAAGCCCCCTCCCCTCAATGCTGTCATTTCAGCACAAAGGAAGGCTGGGAGCCTCAGGAACTCCGCCATGGAGGGCTCAGCCTCCTGTGGCTCGCCTACCTATATACAAACATCAATTTTCAAGAGAGACTCTATTTCCATGGGAGTATTTTCCATTGAGCTGGTAGCTGAATTTTACTTGTCATTTAAAAATGATTCAAAGGGAGGAAAATCATAATAAACTTCCATTTTGCCTTTTTGCCAGCATATCTCAAAACTAAATTCTCAACATTTGTGAGTAAAGTTTGTATTCTGATAAATGTGTTGCCTCAAGAAATCTGGGGAGCTGAGAAATCATCTTTTCTCAGCTCCCCAGATCACATACCACAATTCCAATTCTGATTTCCAGTTTTGAAGCTTCTCTTTGACCCTAGAGGGTGATGTGTTAAATCAGGTCAGCTCTGTGGGATGCCCTCATCCTTCTCTCCACAACACCCTGGATTCCTCCTCTTCTCTCAGAGGATAAGAGGAAAGAATGTCTTTTCTTGCTAAGGCTTAACCCCTGAAGCTAGTCTTTCCACCCTGGTTCATGGGAAAGCCTGTTCTAGCATTTGGTCACTTTGAAAGATACCCTTATTCCTTGGTTTATGTCTCTTCTATCAGCAGCATAGCCTGGTTTTAGGCTATGTGTAGCTCAGGGATTGAGCATAGACTTTTGAACCAGGAGGTCAGGGTTCAATTCCCGGTCAGGGCACATGCCCAGGTTGTGGCCTTGATCCCCAATAGGAGGCATGCATAAGACAGCTAATCAATGATTCTCACTCATCATTGATGGTTTATCTCTCTCTTCCTCTCCCTTTATCTCTGAAATCAATAAAAATATATTTTAAAAAACAATACAAACAAACAGAAAACCAGTAGCATGGCATCTTTAAATAGTCTCTTGACTTTGTTCTGTCTTTCACAAGGACCCTTGTGATCACATTGGGGCTGCCCAGATAATCCAGTAATCATCTCAAGGACAGTTGATTAGCAACCTTAATTCTGTCTGCATACTTAATTTCTTCAGCAGGTAACCTAATTAACCAAACATTGTCACAGTTTTCAGAATTAGGATAGACATTGTTTGGGGAAACCATTGCTCTACTACTACTAGCTTACTACTCTTAAGAATTATTCTGCCTTTACATGGTTTCTTTGAATAAGCATCTGAATTTCAATGGGTTAAACTATTAATTCTATACACAAGATTTCCAGCCCAGTCTCTGTCTTCACTCCAGTCTTATACCTCAGTTAGTTGCAAGACATCTTCTAGCTGCATTTTACACAAATACAAGTAAACTCATCAGAATCCTATAATCAATCCAGTTCTTTCTACGAATGGCACAGGTTTCTTAATTTTTATTGAACAATGAGGAATCTTTATGTTCACTTTGGGTGAGCAGAAATAAGAAAAAAAAAAAAGGTTTGGTGGAGATCTCCATCAACCTGAGTGGAAGGGGTATTATTTTAAATAGAAACTATTACATTTACTAAGTGAGACAACCATGAACATATGCTTGCAGACCTCTAACCATAGGAAGCATAACTGACCAATGGCTCCAGCTGCTGAACTTAGAAGTCTATGGCAATGTTTGGGGTGAGACTATAGTTATTAGCTGTTCTCATCAATGACTCAGAAAGGGACCCCGACAGACTTGTTCCCAAGAGTCAAGAAGAGAGCTGACAGGTGACCTTGGCCACAAGACTCCCCTATGGCCTTGCAGTTCTTTCTTTAGACTGCAGGGCACTTCCTTAGACTCTAGAACATTTCTGTCTAACCTTTCTTCTTTCCCTCCCTCACTCAGGGTCAGACTGATGGGTCTCCTGGATTGTCTCTGCTTCCTCTCCATTTTCTCTCACCAGGTGTTTCCCTAGTAAAATAATTGGTCTTGAATCCCATCTTGCACCTGCTTCTCAATGATCTGAATTGGAGGCCTGAAAGTCCAAGACCTCAGTGAAGCCCACCTCCTTAGGCTACACAGAGAATGTACAATTGCCAGTTAGGGAGTATCCAGACAACATAAGCTCCCTGGCTCCAGGAGGAGAAGGTGGGAGGAAAATGATATGTTTTAGAAACAACAGAGGGATCCTGGAGAGGGGACTGCTGTGAACTGATGTCATGCATGGCATAAATTGACAATTAATTGACTAGAGATTTTGGAATAGTTCAGCAGAGGGGTGTGTATGAGAGGGAATGTGCATACCCTGAACAATGGGGATAAGTGCATGTGCTCACTTCAGAGCAGGTCTCTCCAAACTAAACTGCCCTTGTCCACTTTTTGCATCTTCATCCTGCCCCAACCGGGGACTGATGGAGGGGGCATGGGTTTGTTCACTGAGCTTCCAGTAGGAGGAACTATGGGTAGAAGCTGCTGGAAAACAAACCTGGGTCCATTTGAGGGCTTTTCTCATCAACACCTCATAGTGGGAGGTACTTCTGACAAAGACACAAGGGTCTCCAGCAGTGGGTAGGAGGTTGGACTGGGAAGCTCTGAGACTTTCCATATTGGAGATTGGAATAGATTCAAAAATCATCTGCTCAATTTTTGCAGCTTTCCAAACATGATGAATTCTCTTAATCATATAGGAAGCCATTAAAACACAACCCAAATGTTTTAAATAGGGTCCTCAATCTTAACTGGACTAAACTGTAACAAAATATTCCCCTTGCAATTCCATTGGCCCACCCAGTTTGCAAACCACTCTGCCGAATTAAACAAAACCGCCCCAGATTTTAGATATAGTTTCCACATGAAGTGGAAGCACTTTATGCTATCAGAAGTTCACTTGTCTGTTTTAATGTGCATAACTGGGGTGACTTTAAATTCTGGCTCTTATCTCCTTGAGTAAGATATCCAACTTCTCAGAACCTCAGGGTTGTTGTTTTTGTGTTTTTTTGTTTGTTTGTTTGTTTGTTTTTAGCTGTAAGATAAAAGCAGTAATGGTACCTCCTTCTTACATTTATTGAATAATTAAATGGGGTATTGAGAGTAGTTAACACTCATATTCAACTTTATATGTGCCACTCACTGTTTTAAGCACTTTATATTGATTAGTTTATATTTTCTAACAACTTTCTGAGTAAGGTTCAACTATGATTCTCATTTTACAGATGAAAAAACTGAGGCATCAAAAGGATAAATAACTCACAAAAGATTGCATATTTAATAATAAGGGAGAGAGATGAAATTTAGACCTAGATAATTTATCCAGAATAGTTTTGTATGCACTATTTTTGCTATGGCATGTGTGTATAAAACACTTTATCCAGAGTTTGGAACATGCTATGTGCTCCATAACTAATAGCTAATTAGCTCTTAGCTAATGTTGTAATCATTGCTTTACCCTGAGGCTTCGAGTGTAGTTGGGGCATCCAGCATCTGCACTATTCCCATATCGGTCTGTGAAGCCTGAACACCTGGGTCTCCTTGGCCCTCTTTGTGTGCTCAGCCCCAACTGAGTGATGGCAAGACAGGCCTTAGGGTATAGCTTTACTGAGACTGAGATTGAGACTGGGGACATTAAATTCAAAACCTATTCCTGTTGAGTAAGGTCAGTAAGTAGTAGTATTTGCTCTATTTCTCCTAAGTGTTGAAGAGGAGGCCTTAAAGAAGTAAAGTATGAGCCCTTTGGTTCTTTGACTTCTGTAGGACACACAGAAGTCGGTTTCACTACTAGACCTTAGGAGAACTTTTTTGAAATACTGTGTAAAGGAGGGGGAGTTGAAATACATTTCTGTTACAGCAAAGAGAAATTAGAAGATGATTCATCCTATTCTGTAGGAAAAGCAGAACTCAGAGATCTTGACATCAGTAAGAACTGCAGAGTTAGTTTTGGAGGAGAAAAAAAAAAAAAAGGACCATCAAATTTATAAATGATGGTTCCCAAGAGGATAATAAGTGGTGCTTTAATGATCACTATATTCATTAGACATTTTTGCAGCTTTGCCCCTCATTTTTCTTGCAGATAAATTTTCACTCAGTGCTCCAGAGAGAAGTGCACAGGTTTTAGAGATAGCGCTGGGTTTCTGAACAGTTTCTACTTCCTTTATGGGAGATCTTGAACAAGACCCTCACCCTCTCTGCACCTTAGACCCCCTCCTTTCTGAAATATCAATAACACTTTTACACATATTGTAGAGTTGCTGTGGGACAAACTGTGACAATATATAAATACTGTACAATGTACTCAGGTTAGAGCTCAGCCACACATTCTGTAGATGTTAGTGATATTTGCATGGTGATGCGAGTTTTCGTGTTGTTACTTATGAGCCTTCACAAAATTTGGAACCAGGGTGAGTCACAGAATTTGCTTACGTTGCCGAAACCGGTTTGGCTCAGTGGTAGAGCATAGGTCTGTGGACTGAAGGGTCCCTGGTTTGATTCCGGTCAGGGGCATGTACGTTGGTTGTGGGCACATCCCCGGTTGGGGGTGTGCAAAAGGCAGCTGGTCGATGTTTCTCTCTCATCGACGTTTCTAGCTCTCTATCTCTCTCCCTTCCTCTCTGCAAAAATCAATAAAATAAAAAGAATTTGCTTATGTTGATTTTGATGACAAGCCTTAGGCATTTGATGCAATATGAACAAGAATGCTTTGTTGAAAACATACATTTTCATTTTCATTTTCTAATATCTGCTATTCTACCATAGACATATGAAGTCTATGGTCACAGAAATCCTTCATGAGACTCTTTAGTTTTGTCAGTTCTATAAGATTTCCACTGCCCTTAGTATAAAACTTACTTCAAAATTTCAGTTCTCCATCACAGAAGCATTTATTATTTTTGCTCATCAATTGGAGGGTCATCTTGATTGTGGTTCATCTAAGCTGCTAGATTTAGCTTGGGTGTACTTGTGTCTCTTAATGTTCAGGTTATAGTGGAAATGTAAGAGGCAAGCCCTATCTTGGGAACATTTTGCCAGCCTCTGATTGTGTCATATCTAATTGTACCTATTGGCCAAAGCAAGTCACAAGGCTAAGCCTAACTGTTAGACCATTGCAGGGGGATGATTGTGCACAAATGATATAAGAATAAAGAATTGGGACCATATTTCAATTCTATTGTACCTGGAACTCCAAATCTCCTAAGTTCTTTTATGCTTTTATTACTTAGTACTTTCAAGTTGTGTAGGGCAGACTAAGGTGCTTCAAATGCCTTAAGTCTATTAGATGATTAGGTAGAACATACAAAGAAATACTAGACACCATCTTAGCTTGATGGGATTAGGATTTATCTCTGCTTCCCACCCCCTACCCCTTGCACAAAATCTTTGTTCAGTAAATATTATTAAAAGAACAAACAAATGAATCCTACAGAAGCACCTTAGGTGACTGGTTACCTTGCCATTTTCCAAGAAACTGCCTCCATTCTAGTCATCACCATACTCATGACTCAGCTTTCTTTATGGCTTCTTGTTTTACTTTGCCTTTTCCTCTTAAGTTTCCAAGAGGAAGGATTCTGTTGAGTTAATTAGCCATATTTTAATCCATTGGGTAGAGACCTTGACATGCTGCCTCATGTTGGCACAAGTCAGCCAACTGATAATGACTTCTGTTTAAGTTGCTCTTCACTGGTTCAATCACAAAGAATGGTGAGGAACATGCAAGGAATTCCCAGTGGCTATAGTTATCAGCTGGGATCTGTGAGCTACAGCTGTCACATATACTCAAGGACTTAGTGTTGGCTTGCCTCATCCCTCTCTTTATAATAATACATTCATCCTGTGATTTGAAAAGATAACCTCTCTCCAGCACAGATAGCTCTTTTTCCCTCTGAAGTGCTAATCACAATTTGATGAGCCAGCCAACAGCCCCTCATCTCATTATTTTCTACCACTAGCTGGCTGGAACTCCAGTTCTCCCAGCATAGCATTTCCCTTCAGAACATTGCACTGCCCGCCTATGGAAGCAGAGCTATTTTTTTGTTTTGTTTGTAATTATCTTAAGTCATTGAAACTGATGGAGACCCAAGGCAGCTGGGTCAAACTGAAGCAACAGAAGTGCTCTCTTTCTCTCCCTCCCGCCCCCCGCCCACTCTCTTTCTCTCTCTCTCTTATATAAGAAACTACTTTTAGAGAAGAAAACATGCTAAAACCCTCCAAGGTGAGGAAAGTAGAAGCAATCAGTTTTTGTTTGACAGATCAATGGAGAATGAGAAGATAGAGATGGTGATTCCTGGTATCAGGTAGAGAAGTTGGAGGCCAGAGCTATGGGGACAGAGCTTCAAGAACAAAGTTGCAAAGGTCCAGAAAACAAATAATTAAGGACAAATTCAGGATTGCAATCGGATGTTTGCTCACTCAATTGCTGTGTCTCATAAGACAGAAGGTGCTCTGTAGGTTAAAGATGAATACAGGAATGGTATCAGATGAGGACATTATAGGTTAGAAGGTTAGACTGTAAATTCCATGAGGACTCAACTGTCTCATTCCTCTTTATATCTCCAATGCGAAGACACTGGGCAGCACCTACATGAACCCTGTGGATGTTAGACAACAAATTGAAAAATTAATTAATTCATGAATTATTAAGTTAATTAGAAATTGAAATCTAGGGTGAGCTTTGCAATTATACAGAAAAGATCAACTTTCAAAAATATACACAGATAAGAGTGAAGAAAAGAGAAATTGAATGAATGAATGAATGAATGAATGAATGAATGTTCAACCTGTACCTGGAACATCGCCCAAAGAAAAAGAAAAAGGCTTCCCCAGCCAGCAATGTTACAGAGGTGTTTTCGCTCTGTTAGTGCAGTGTGAAGATGTCTCAGCGTTCATGTTATATGCAGGGCACAGGATAATGCCACTTCTGTGCTAATGCTAGGTGTCCTAGCTTAATCCATCTCTGTAGAACTGATATATTTTATGGCCAGTTTTTTTCTTTAAGCAAGCATTGTGATTTACAGTTAGACTTTAGTTTAATCCCTTAGTGTCAGATGAAACTGCCGTTGTTAAAACTCCCTTGGATTCTATTACAGAATTTCTCTCTAGTCCCAGTCTCCATTCAACAACTGTTTGGCAACTTTCTCTTCTTTAGCCCTAATCTCCCTTGACCAGTTCCCCTCAACAGCTACTTACTGTCTTCAAGATTTTACAGCCCACTTCCCTGTCTCATCAGCCAATGCTCGTATTTCAGCCCGCGCAGTGAAATACCATGACTGCCCTCTCTCCCAGTGAATGGATCACATCTGGATTTTTTTTCTCTCTGCATCCACTTCCCCTCTCCATAAACCATTCCTTTCTCTCTTCTTCCCTAACCCCTTGGGGCTGGAAGTCAAGGAGCTAACTGCCAATCACTGCCAAATTTACTATATCCAAAGTTCACCTTTGGATTGGGTAGCCTTTTGTTCTATAGAAAAGCAAGGAATCTAGAAAAATATGCAAACTTCATTTCAAGGAAGATAGCATATTTTTATGCTCCCTGGAATGAGTCAGCAGTGAAGAAGCAGGAATATATTTCTGTGATGCCCATTCTCTTTTGCCCACCTTAGTCCCATCACCTGGGAGGATTCACCTGGGACCCTTCTGCACTTCTCAGGATTTCAAATCACTCAGATTTCAACACCTTTACTTCAAATACCACCTGCTGCAAAACTATTCTTTATTCCGGCTTTTGTCTTTTTCCTGCTACTCTCAAGTCCAACTTATCACTTAGTTACCAGTGCACTCCAGTTTCTCATCCCAAGGCCATCTCCAGGGCATAATTTATAACACTTTCCTGTGATATGTGGTGGCTGAAATGAGCTAACGAGGGACAAAGCATATCCAGGGTCATGGTAATCTCAGTGAACCACTGATGCAGACATTGCTCATGGCACAGTGTGACAGCATGGGGATTGAGAAGCTTGAACACTGCCAATCTCAGCCTTCAATTTGGTATAAGAAGAGGGGAGGAGAATATAAAATTTTAATTTTGCCAATTAAACAAACCCACTTTATATCATTATCTAGAATGCAAATTGAGGACTATCCAAATTTACCCGAGAATTTTATATCAAAAGAAATATATTGTATAGATCTATATAAAAATATCAGACAGGGATGAGGAAACTATTTCTAGTAAATTATATAATAAAAGTTCATTTGCACTGAAAGGGGCAGTAGGGAAGGGGCCTTGCGGACTGGAAGAGCAGGTTGTGGAAGCAAAACTCCACTGATAAGCCTCATTGAGGACACCTTTCCTCTGGCTGCAGTAGGAAGTGGTCATCTTCAGACATCAGACTGGATTCCATGCCGTGCAGAAATGTGTTCTTCCCAGACTTTGTCACAAACTAGCTGTGAAAGTGTGGGTATCACTTATCTACATTTTAGTGTCATCATTTGTGAAATGAGGAGGTTGGCTTGGAATAGGTAGCTCTCAAATTGGACTGTGCATTGGAATCACTGGGGATGATGTCAATTCTCTTGACTTCATCCAGTGGGGATTCTGATATTTACAATTAGGGCTACATACATGCAAGTGTAAAAACAATCTTCAGGCTAGATTCACATGTAAATGAGATTTTGTTCTCTGCTTGCCGAAAGAATGAGTGTGTGTGTGGGCACAGGGTGGAGATGGCATGTCGATCTGAGAGATGGTCTCACATTATAGGAGACCAGAGTTCTGCAGGGTTCCAGACCTACATCCCCTAGGTCAAAAGTTGCAACCAAATGTTTGCATGATCAGTAAATTGGTCTGATTTAACAAATTAATCTATAAGTACACTTTGTAAAACAACTGCTCAACTTAGTATAAGGTGCTAAGAGGGTTATATACAGAAAATGACTTGCATTATGGTTCTTGTCATAGGGAGATTAATGTTTACTTTGAAATAATGAAAAAATAATAAGTAGTTAAGCCCTCCCCCTCATGCAGACAGTAATAGATAGGAGTTAAGGAACAGAATACTAGTTGAAGCTGGTGTGCTAAACAAATTATTAATAGAATTGTAGATGCTAAGACTCCCCCAGGGTGCTCATGGTCTAGTGGTCAGAAGAGATATCTTCTTTGGACAGAACTTAGATGAGCTATGTCAACTTTGTTCTTTTTCTATAAGACTTACCTGGCTCTGTCTTCTGATTCACATGTTGGCTCTTAGATAAGTTTAATACAGTTTACTCAATAAGCATCTGCGTTCCTTTTGATCTGGGAGTCTCTTTCCTTCGTTAACATTACAGGCTTTTGCTTTGTGGGATAATTTTACATTTTATTTCACAAGGGCAGTCTCTGCTCTCCACCCCCACCACTCATCCCCTCCAGAGGCCTCCCGATCTCTGACCACAGTGCACTGGCTCTGCCTGCACCACTGCTCCTTGGATCTGGAAAGCACTTCACATATTACAAACACCTTTACTCATTATCCTGTCAATGTTGCTTTAAATCATTGCAGGTTTTAAGTCAACACTGGCTTTAGACCCAGCAGAAAAAAATAAGAGAAGAGAGAGAGAGAGAGAGATGTAAATTGACCCTGTGCAGACTCTAGGAATTGATCTTTGACTTTCTTGCCAGCCTCATTGTCAAGCCAAAATCCATCATCCTTACAAAGTCCTGTTTTGGGTGATGTTGAAGGACTTTTCCCACAAAACATATTTTATATTAATAATAGCAAACAATTGCAGCTGAATTGTTGTCACAGACATGTGATATAAGACTGTGGCTCATAGTTCAGAGGGTGCTGCTATTCAGCTCTGATTCAGTTGAGTGCTTCTTCTCACATCAGGGGAAACATCTGTATCATTGTACTGTAAAACATAGAATCAGGCCCTTGAAACAAACACCAGCAGGAACAATTATCGACAGGCACTAACAGGACAGCTTTCCTGAAATGCCCTTTGACAGTGTCATGGTCAGGCAGAATCTCCTAAGAACACCACTCACCTAGCACTCTCTGTTTGTGCACAGAGAGGAAGCTCGTGGAAGATGAGCATGGAAGGAAGAGGCACTTTCCTTCACTGCTACCCTTCCCTCCAAGGACCCCAGAAGCTCTAGTTCCTTCCCCAGTATGAGCTCCCTTTTCAGGAATGGAAATACATTCTGCAGAGCCAGCCCATTAATTCCCTCTGGTGCTGGCCTCAGAGGAAGTGTAGCATCTGGCTCCCACCCTCCATCTAATTATCCATCTGTTTGTGGGGGAGGGAAGCAATGTTCTATTCCCAGTCCCTTTCCAACATTTAATGTGCTGATATATGAAGACAACAGCAGCTTCACCTCAAAGCCCACCCTTTGCACATCACACTAATTGGCTGAGCTATTCCCCTCATTTTTTGGTCATATCTGCAGGACACTAACTCTCTAGCTCTCCCTCAACTTGACTCTGCACATGACACTTGCATTTGACTGACTTGCATTTCATGTTGCTCATAGATACAGTGCCATGAGCCTAATTGGGGTGTTTGAGGCCTCGTCCCTCAGGGACTGTCAGGGGTCTCCCTGCTCTGGCTCACCCTTTCTGTCAGCACCAGCAAGAAGGCCCTGCAATGGGTAGCCTTTGCAACCTTGTCTCCCAGTCTTTACTGAACTAATGACCCCTTTCTTTATTTTCCCGTCACTCTGGAAGCCAAACAAATTGCATTTATTAAACCATCATTCATTCATTTTTCTAATTTTTAAAGATTAATTAAGGTTTATGTAAGGTCCAAAAGTTCTTACTAGTCTTTGATAAATAGATGCACCATTCTAAAGTGATTATATTCAAGTCCCAAATAAACACCTTTTAGCAAGTTCAGATGATCTGATATGGAGAAGTTCGAAGTTTAGTTCAGCTATTTGTAATGAATATTAAAGCATTTCAGATTACCGTTAACATCTAAGCAAAGTGATTAAGAGAATAACTGGACATGGAGATACATGGATTTAGATTCTTCTTGGCTTCATATTTGTTTCATGACCTTGGGCATGTTTCTGAATTTCATATACCTCAGTTTCTTCTTGGGTAGAATGGGATTAATTATACTTTTTACTCTATAGGGTTCTCATGAAGATAAAATGGCATAATGTTTACAAAGCACTTAGTATAAAAACACATAAAGCAAGAAATCAGTCAATGTTGTTATTACTGTCTTTATTTCCATAATTTTTATGACCACTTTTAGTCATCATCACAAACTAAAGCTTAGGAAGGGGTCCCCCAATTAGGAACACCTCTCTCTGTTTTGGGGAAAATATTCATTCAGCTCAACAGTGGTTGAGAGTTCTGGGATTCCCACTGTGCCCATACTTCCTTCTTTAATAGCAATAGCTAAATAATACTTTTTCCACCTGGGCATGGCTATATAACTAGGTGATAGCCAATGAGAATTGAGTAGACATGATGGATGCACTTCAAGTCATGCCCTTGACAAAAAGGAAAGATGTTCGCCCTTTCTATTTCCTCCATCCCCTCCAGCTGGAATGCAGACATAGCAGTGAGTCATCCTGAGCTAAGTCAGTGAGGGCATGTGCTAGAGGTGACATGGGAACAAGATGGATCACCAGTACTATCAATACCACCGTTCCAAGTCTGGACCACCAAGCCCCAATGTTACATGAGGGGAAAAGAACCTCTTTGTTGCTTTAAACCACTGAATCATGTGGTAATTTATTACTATACCACAGTGTGCCCTAAAAACACAGTAAATAATTATTTTCAAAGTAGAACTGATACTCTTTCCCATTCTACAACTTCCTGCAGGACAAAGCCACATCAGACCATCATAGCTTACTGCTGATTAGATATAACTGGATGACAATAGGGATGATGCTACATCATCTATTGAGAGGAAAGATTACCGAGCCCCATCATGTGCTGCTGGGGAATCAATATATATTTTTAAAAATCTTTTTAAATTTGTACTTAAGAGAAAGAGGAAAGGAGAGGGAGAGAGAAACATTGATTGGCTGCCTCCTGCACACCTACTGAGTATTGAGTCTGCAACCCAGGCATTCGCCTGACCAGGAATTGAACCAGCAACCTCTGGGTGCCTGGGATGACTCTCAACCCTCTGACACACACAGGCCAGGACAGAATCAATATCATTTAATTATGAGAAAGCACACTATGTTTACATTTCATATGGTGGCAAGGTCAAATCACAATTCACCAGGCCATTATAAAAATTGCATGCTGCTGTGTTTATCAAGTGGGATTCAAAATTAGATGAAACTGAAGAGAAATCTTGTTTCCTCCCTTGTTTATGTGGCTATACCTTACAAGATTAAAAGGCTTACAGAGTAAAGCATAGCAAAGGAAAATGAAACCTTGGGGCAGATGAAATAACTTCCATTTTAGGAAAAATGCAATTAGTGACTCCAGGTTTTCCGGGTGGGGCTATTATAGTCTTTTCCTGTTATATATATAAAATCATTTGAGAAATCATCAGAACTGCAAGCACACACATGAATAAACACCAGTGTAAACCCCTTTCCTTTTCCCACTGCCTCTGCCCCATGACTCATCAGCTTCCTGAACTGGAACAACACTGAGCTTTATGAGTATGGAAATGTCAGTTCTGAGAACACCGTGTGCTTCTTTGTGTGAAAATCATAGGCAGCCTTACAAAAGCCAACCCAGAACTCAGAGTGGACCTGCCCTATTTACTCTGCCCGACTAGTCTCCGTGTTAATTAGAGTCATCTGATTTCTTAGCAAGCACTCACTGGCCCAGATCATACATTGGGATCAGCAATAACATTAATGATAGCAACCACAAAAACAACCTTGTTTAATTTTTATGCCTTATGAGGAGATCTTGTTAGCTTCATAATAAAAAATGAGGGAATTATAATTGGGAAATATGTAATTCACTAAGATGATTTAGGAAATCATTATGAATGATTATAAGGGTGATGGTGATGGTGAAAATGACAAAATAATGGTAAGAATGGTGATAGGGATAACGATGATAATGGTGGTGATGATGCTAATGGTGAGGTTGAAAATAGTGATGGTTTCTTGATAACGATGGTAGTGATGATAATGATGATTATAATGGTGTTGTTAACGACTGTGTTGATGTTGTGGTGGTGTTGATGATGGTGATAGTAACAACATTAATGTTGCCTTGCTCTAGGTTAGGTGCCATTCTAAACATTTACTTTCAAGCTACTGTATAAAATGAAAGTGCTCAGTGCAGTGTGCAGTAATTGCCAGCTTTAAGAGCCAGGACTAAGATGAGGCAAGTGAAGTATTCTCTTCAGAATTTAAGAAGGGGTGCCAAAAAAACCTCAGTATTCAAAAATAAATAATATTTTAATGTGATGTTTTATAAAAATAAAAATTAACGTAGTAATCCATGGTAAACAAAACATCAACATTTTAAGTAAACAAAAGTTTATACCTTATATTTACACAGCTTGCCTTACCCACATCCCCTAATCCTGTCCCAATCTGTCCTATGATGTTAATCTCATTTCATCCTCCTACAAGGCTGGTTCCAAGTTGTTTTTATCCTTATTTTATAGATGGTAATACTGAGGCTTAAGAGGTTTTTTCACAATTAAAATAGCTTATATGTAGAAGTCCTGATTAATTCCCATCTACCCAACATAGAAATCCAGGTTTTGTCCATCAGTGTCCCTGGCTTCTAAAATTAATTGTATCTCATAACTACACTCACTGTAATTTTCTGGGTCACTTAAAAGGAGGCGAGTAGAGCCCTGGCGGAGTGGCTCAATTGGTTGGAGAGCTGTCTAGTACACCAAAAGGTTGTGAGTTTGATTCCCAGTTGGGGTACCTTTGAGAGGCAACCTATTAATGTCTCTCTTTCTCTTTCTCTTTCTCTTTCTCTTTCTCTTTCTCTTTCTCTTTCTCTTTCTCTTTCTCTTTCTCTTTCTCTTTCTCTTTCTCTTTCTCTTTCTCTTTCTCTTTCTCTTTCTCTTTCTTTTTCTCTTTCTCTCTCCTTCCCTCCTTCCCATCCTCCCTCCCTCCTTTTCTCTCTTTCTCTAAAATTAAACTTAAAAAATCATATCTTTGGGTGAGGATTAAAACAAACAAATAAATAAATGTTGAAGAGCAGAAAGAGATGAACCACCAGCTACAGCTCTTATCAGGGAAGATGTCAGCTAAGGTGACACCGATACAGAAATCTAATAATGTGCATTTATTAAACATATACTCATTTAAGTGATACATTTAACCCATTTAGAAATTCTAGGTAGATGGAATCACTATTCCATTTCATAGATGGTGATACAGAATCTCAGAATCAAGCGCTCAGAGCCAGTTAATTCATGCCAGAGAAACTTGGCCACATATGTCACTTAATTCCCAGTTCTATTCATATTTTAGCATAGAAACCTCCCTTGGAGAAATCCATTTTGCTTATATCATGCATAATTTTCCATAGAATTACTTTGAAAACACACACACACACACATACACACACACACACACACACACACACACCTTAATGCATTGATTTTAATAACATTTTGCATCTTATATGATTTTAAAACTGGCATTTATTAACTGAAGAAATTTTGGAAAATAGTGAAAAAAAACAAAGATAAAAGAGCTTCCACTATTCACAAATAATTACGAATGCAATTTTGGTAACTTTAAGAAATTTTGTTTTGTTTTGTTTTGTTTTGCTTAGAGTTCTTAGTTACTTATGGACAGCTCCTCCCCTTAGTGATAATAGAAAATGGTGATAGAAGAACAAAATATCTCAGGACTTGTCTATTCTGTCTAGGGCATACCATTGACTCCATCTACTCCTACTTCAACTTGGACGTTATTCGATCACATATCTCCTACCACTTTCAACTTCCCAACATAGGCCATTTTATTGGTTGCCCTATCCTCTAACAAGGTTGCCCTATCCTCTAACAAAGTAGTTCTCAGCACTTAGTGATAATTGGATAAAAGACATACTGTATCGTCTGAATAACATAAATGTATACACAAGATTTCAATGTAATTTTAAGGTCTTTACAGTCACTTAAATACTATTTACACACCCTCAAATGTTGGTGGAGCCCAAGATTAGAAGCCTCACTACATAGTTTTTCTGGATCCTTTTCCCCTTAAGGTATTGCCCCTGTCATTTCTTCACTAGTGTATTTCTGATGATGAAGCTTCTAGTTGGGCCTTTGGAATTCTCCTTCTTCACATCACTGCTTATCTTAATCTGGTTACATACTGGTTACTCTTCTTCATTCTCCCCAAAGTGTCTTTTCAGACACAAATTGCACATTCTTTGCAGTTCCATCAGCAGTAACTTTACCACTGCACTTGATGTTTGAAGTGTTACTATTGTGCAAATAAAATTTTCTCTTTTCTTGGTTTCCATTATTTTATATGCTTTTGAATTACCTCCTTATTTAACTGTATACTTTCTAATTATTTTAACCCCCTTTTCTCTTTTCTATTTTCTCATTTATAAATATTACCCATTGTTACTAGTAGTTGGCTATTTTACTTTCTCTCTAGTCAGTCTCAGAACTCTTCTGGCTCAACTCCTGGTGCATGTACACAATAGCAGAGGTGACTTAAAGATAATTTTTTAAATGTTGTGTAGCTATCTCCAAATAATAGGATTCAGGAGAATACCAATTTTTCTTACCCTTTTCTCTTTGATACTTAAATAAGGAACAAGTATCATATATAGGAACATAATACATATTTATGGGCACACACATATCTTCATATCAAAATAAATTCCTGATGATACTGAGATATGTGTTCAAGGAAACCAAGAAAAACTGGAAAAAATCAATCAGAAGTCGAATTTTTATAATCTTTGTGGTTAGTTAGACTTTAAGCATGTCACCAAGAGTCAAAATTGTAAGCTGAAAATTTAATGTAGTGATTACATGAAATTTTAATGCTCTGTAAAGAAAAATTATGTAGCTAAGTATGAAGGCAAATGATATATTGAATACCAGCATATATATAGTACATATCCCAAAGGATGAGGATCCCTTTCCAGTAGTGTGTCCCCTAGCATATACTTTCACCTCTACATATCTTTCCTTCTTCATCAGTAAAATGAGGCTAGTAATGCTGCCTTATAGAGTTCTCATAAGAAGAAGATGGGACCAAACAGTATTTATCAGTGGTTCTAACCTGAGGGCTATTTTGTCCCCATGGGGGCATTTGGCAGTGTCTAATGGGAATCTTGGTTGTCATAACTTGGGATTGCTACTAGAGTCCATTGGGTACTAGTCAGATATGCTATTAAGACATCCTATAGGAAAATGTTGCAGAGTACTGTCACATAGTAAGCACTCAGTCTTTATTATGTCTCTTCTTACCAATACCTCTGAATGCATGGCCTGAACCTAGGTGCATCCACTCCCCACCGTTTCTCCTTAAGGACAGAAAACAATTTGAGGTATGCCTTACTCATTCTGCACCATTTTCTTTTCTTCATTTCCTTGGTGCTTTTAACTTCCAGCTTCTCCTTCCAAAATTTCTGGATTTTATGAACAACAAGATGTGGCACCTCTTTTTTAAAAAATTCAGACAACTTTCTTCATGAATTCTTACTACTCTAACTTCTACTTTGGGACTACTTACCTTCTTGTTTTAGTATTTTATTTTCTAACTAGAGGCCTAGTGCACAAAATTCTGGCACTCAGTGGGTGGGTGCCTCAGCTCAGCCTGTTCCTTCTCACAGTCCAGGCCCCCTTGGGGGATGTCCCACTGACAGCTTAGGCCTGCTCCCCTTAGCACTGGTATAGAAGCAGGAGAGGCTCCTGCCACCACCATTGCGCTCGCCAGCCATGTGCCTGGCTTCTAGCTGAGCGGTCGCTCCCCTTGTGGGAGCACACTGACCACCAGGGGGAAGCTCCTGCATTGAGTGGTCAGTGCATACCATAGTGACCAGTAGTTCCGCTGTTCAGTCTATTTGCATATTAGCCTTTTATTACATAGGATATTTGGCTATTTTCTTTCGTTTTTTTTCCCTATCAGTTCCCAAACTCCCAAATCTTGGTGCATGTATCCACACAGAGGTGACTTAAATGTTTGTCAAAATGTTATGTGAGACTATTGTTTGCTTGTGTGAGATTGTGGTCATGAATCTCAGGTAAACTAAATCTGTCTATTTATGTGAGACTATTGCCTTATTCCTCTACATAGATTGTAAGTCCCTTGAGAAAAAAAAAAAAAAAAAAAAAGATAACTTTCTATTCATTCTTAAAACCCCCGGCAATGCCTGCTCAGAATAAAAACCTACCCAGAAGGAGCAAGCAATTTATGTTTGTTGATGTGCACATAGCAATTCCATTTTCTTATTATTCTTGCAATTGAGAATGCATTTATAACTCTCTATTTAGGCCACTTAGCACAAGTAATCTTGCATTGCTTTGAATTCTCGTATCCCATTTAAGTGAGTTTATTGTTCATGCAAGTAAGGGTTATTCTGTGTTCAAGCAAGTAGTGACCAATGCTGATAATGGATATTTTTCATCTCTTTCTGCTTCAATGGTTCAGTATTCATTCAATGTGGAGCCGATAGACCGTGTCCAGTGCTTCAGCCATGAAGCTGGCACTTTCGTTTTAAATTAAAAAAAAAAATAGAAATTGACTGGGAGGTATTTATGCAAATCAGGAAGGTTCTGAGGAGTTATCTGTTGACCATGTTAATGGATGTGCCATTCTTAGAAAAGAGTACTCATATTTTGCTTCTCCTATCAGAAAGGATTCTGTGTGGTCATTTAGGCCTTAGGATGATTGGATCTAACCAGAGGACACTTGATGTGAAGGATATTTTGTGACCTCAATGTTGCCTCTCTTATAGGCATTGAAGACAGAATTGTGTGTATAGTTGGTTGAATAGTGTCTGCTAAACAGTAAGTCCACATTCTACCCCAGAACCTGTGAATATGACCTTGTTTACAAAAATGGTCTTTGCAAGATTAATTGAGGTAAGGATCTCTAGACAAGAGGCTCCTGGATTATCTAGGTGCACCCTAAATCCGAAGTAAGGTATCCCTAATAAGAAAAACACTAAGTAGCAATACAGGGAGAAGAAAGAAAAGACAGAGACAGAGACAGATGCAGCCCCAAACAAGGAGCACCTGGAGTCACTGGAAGTTGGCACAAGCAAAGAGTGGAATCTCCCCAAAATCCTTTGGGTGAAATGTGACATCATCAATTCCTTGAATTTTGAGGACTTCAGAATGGTAGTTAATACATTTCTGTTGTTTCAAGCCACAAAGTTTGTGATAGTTTGTTATGGCAACCCTAACATAGTAATACAATGAACTAAACAGATTGACAGACAAATATTCCTGCTTTTGTGATGTTTTTATTCTAGCTGGGTGCAGACACATAATAAGCAAATGAAATGTATTGGATGTTGGATTGTGATCAATGTGATAGAGAATAACAAAGCTGGACAAGGAGGCTGGGATTGGGGGAAGGGGTGTGGCTGTAAATTAAGTGATCATCAGGTAAGCCTGTACTGAGAATGGGGCATTCAAACAGAACTTGAGGGCACGCATCACGCAGTGTCTGGAAAAAAAGCCCTGTAGACAGAGGGAAGTGCAAGGTCAATGGTGCCTAGTATATTGAAGGAACTCTAAGGAAGTAAGGGTGAGAAGACCAGATCACATAGCACTTTTCTTTTTTTTTTTTTAAATATATTTTATTGATTTTTGTACAGAGAGGAAGGGAGAGAGATAGAGAGTTAGAAACATCGATGAGAGAGAGTCATCGATCAGCTGCCTCTTGCACACTCCCTACTGGGGATATGCCCGCAACCAAGGTACATACCCTTGACCGGAATCGAACCCGGGACCTTTCAGTTCCCAAGCCGACGCTCTATCCATTGAGCCAAACCGGTTTCAGCACATAGCACTTTTCTGTGTGTTTATCCATTTACTTAGCATATATTTATTGAGCCAATACTATCTGTATTGTTTCAAGACATTTTCACAATAGCATTGAGAGGTAGGTATAAAATTCCCACTTCATACATGAAAACACTGATGCTCTGCTCAGGATTACTCAGTTTGTATGTGGTGGCACTGGAAAAGAACCCCAAATCAGTGCTTTTCCCCCAATATATAAATTACATATGAATGTTTGTTATCTTATTTAAATTTTATCTGCAATTGTTTCACCCCCTGTGATCATGTGGATAAGTCCAGCTTGCTTCTGAGGCCAATACAAATGTGTTTTGAGCTGATACTTGCCCTTGACTTTGGCAAAGGCTAAGAGCTGCAAATTGCTAACTCTCACAGTGTCTTCAGATTCTTGCAGTAGCTTTGTGACTCCAAGTGGCATTGGATTTATAATTTATCTCTTTAAATTGCTTAAGTGTGTATGTGAGTGTTTTTTTTAATATCTCAAAAAACCAGATTCATAAACAGGGACAAAATGAAAAGAGAATAAATAGTTATCAAATCACGATAGTCATACATTATCATTGATATAGCCACTGAACATGGAAAGAGACACAAGTATGTAACCCAACTGCAAACCTCTTCCACTTGATCATGTTGGCCTCTCACATTGATCACCGTGTGTCATGTTCTGAGATGTTAGAGGAAGAAAGTAGAGAAAGAGAGGCTAGGATTGCTGTGCCCATGCAAACTTCTATTCCATGCAAAGGATCCTCGGACTGTTTGATGAAAGTAAAGATCTGTGAAGAGTGCTTATCCTGCATACTCCATCTCCTAACTAATTCCATATAAACAGAAGCTTACGTATTTGTGATGCCTCTCTGCTACTTCTTTTATATTCTCATTTGGTGTGTTTTGGGGCAAATTCCAAGTGGATTTGCTTCATGTAAATATTGTACTTCTTTATCACGTTAATAAGAGAATAGGCAGGATAATTGAATGAGTCAGTCCATAGTAGACACTCCATAAATGCTCTCTGAAAAAAATGATCTTGTTTAATGAAAGGGAAATTGTGATTCAGTGACAAAATGTTCATAGGTTAACAAATACTGTAGAATACTGAGTCTGGCATAAGTAACATGCTCACGGGTATGTTACCCCATTCCAGGGTCAGTGAATATTGGTGTTCTCTTATAGCCATTCTTGTAGATGGCAGGGATATAGATGGGAAAGAAGAAAGAAAGGGGCTGGGAAGGCTGCAAAAGTTTCTATCAGCTCAAAATGTGAATAGGGAAGAATTTTGAATTAACCCATCATGCCAGCTCAGACCTGGGCATCTAAAATAGTTAGGGCCTTGGCTAATAGCTGTGATAAAGACCCTCTGAAAACAGAGGCTTAAACATAGAAGTGTACTAGTACAGGGCAGGTAGGTGACTCTGCTCTGCAATGTCGTTCAGGGACCCACTTTTGCATAAAGACTAAGGGCTGTGGATTGCCATCTCTTGTGGTATATTCAGCCCTGTGGCCCCAGGAAGCATTGGACTGGTAATTAATCAGACATGTTCAACATCTTCTATGGTGCTGTCTTTTTTTCTGTGTCCCACATCATATTCACGCCATAAAGGACAGGGAGGAAGAAGGGATGAATCATTTTTTTTCTTTGAAAGGATTACAAACTCTCCTCTCAGTTCCCTTCATTCACTATTAACCAGAGCTGAATCACGACTACACACAGTGGCAAGCTGGCTGGGAAATGTAGTTGCTAGGCAAGTAGCCATGTACTCAGGTAAACCCCCAGGGTAGGAGATGAGATTCCATTACAAGAGGAAGACAGTTTCTTCTAGAGCCCCAAACAGGGGTTTTACCTTTCCCTGTAGGAGTTTGGATGAATACTTTGCTGTCTCCACTTAAGGACTAGGTCAGGTGAAGAGAGACTTTCTAAACCAAAGCCCATGAACTTCAGGCCCCAGCCTCTTCTCACTCTTTCTGACTCTTCAAATCTCATCTCTTTCTAGTTCCCTACCTTTTTCTACACATAGATATGCTAAAGTGCCATTCTAAAGTCCCTTAGCTGCAGTCAAGAGATCCCTCCCCCCATATTTCATTGTTCCTCCCACAATGTTTTACCTGGAAATTGGACATCTGAAGGACATCAGAGAGAATTGAACAGTGTGTTCTATTCCTGAAGGACAAAGGCAGACAGAGGAGAATCTTTAATTATGAGAGTGCTCACCTTTTCTTCCTCTCAGATACACAGGACTTGTCTCACAGTGTAGTTGGTTTTAGAAGCAGCGCTGACTTCTTCTTGTTTTTTTTTTTTTTTTAATGTATTTTATTGATTTTTTTTTTACAGAGAGGAAGGAAGAGGGATAGAGAGTTAGAATCATCTATGAGAGAGATACATTGATCAGCTCTCTCTTGCATGCCCCCTACAGGGGATTGTGCCCACAACCAAGGTACATGCCCTTGACCAGAATTGAACTTGGGACCCTTGAGTCTGCAGGCCGATGCTCTGTCCACTGAGCCAAACTGGTTAAATTAGCAGAGCTGACTTCTTATGACAGCTCATGTTTACATTCTCACCAGAAACATTCTAATTGGTTCTCTATCTCAGTCAGGGGGGCTAGACTCCTATGTGGTTTTGCTTCATTTTGTTTTTATTTGTTTCTTTCTAAAATGCAAATGGTGGGTTCATTTGGTAATAATAATAATAATAATAATAATAATTACCATGCGGGCATTTAAGAACCCTGACAAAAATTATACAAGGTTGTAGGGTCATCCTCATTGATAGTGGTTCAAAATAAATAGCAGACACTGAAAGATTTAGTTTAAAATATGACCTTTGCTGTATTATTCAAAACATACTTGTCCTAGTTTTGGTGTTTGTTATTTGTTCATTTTAAATGAGGCAAAAGTCCTTAATTTGCAACTTACAGCATAATTTAAAATTCTCATGAAATGTACTCAGTCCAGGGTCATCATTGCATTTAATGTCCTTGAGGTCAATAGCTTAAGGTGATTGGTGTTCAAGAAGCACAAAGCTGAACTCATATTTCTTTTAACTTGAATTTTTATGATAATTTTCATCTTCTGGGTGTTCAATGGAGATACTTTCTAGTCTTAATACCATCTTAAATACAAAAAAATCTCCAACACAATAGCTAATTACTATGGAGGAGTTTATTGCCATGTTAGGAGTATGTTTTAGAACCAAGTGATAATACAATCTTCTGTTAATATGGAGAGAAAAAAAATGTGATCTGAGATTTCTTCTCCCAGGTGCATAAGAAAACAAAATACAGACATGCCTCATAAATTGTTTTGACTGACACAACTTAGTTTCCCCCAAGGCGGATCCTTTGTAAAAAAAAAAAATGCAAAAGTCTGCCTTTCTGGGCAAATAAAAAACTAAGGCTGAACAAGATGGAATTGGTTGGGGAAGGCTGGCCCAGCGTGTGGCTGCTCATTGCAGCTTTAATGGCACCATTCCCTGTGGTGTCATTTGCTCAGACTTTGTTGGCAGCCCAGATCCCAATTAGAAGTACTCACTTTTATAATCACTGGCTTGCTTCTGGTAGTGTCTAAACAAGAGAATAAGTGACATGAGCCATGACTCCAATGGAGTTTGGGGGGAATCGGGAGCCATTATAGATGCTTAAAAAATGGGTCTTTTCAAAATGGTGGCAATTTTATTTTCAAAACCTAGTTTCATTACAATACCATGTTTGGATGAGTTACCATATAATAACTCCAGTTCCTGAAATGCACTTAAATAGGAATGGGATGACTTGTATTAAAATGTTTCACATATTTCATTTTCTCCAGAATATCCATATTTGAGTGAGTTAAATTCCAGCGATGGGTATGGTAATGTTTATTGACCCTTTACTCTATTCTGGACATTGTGGCAAGTGACCTATGAATATTTCATTGTCTCATTTTAGCTTCACTTCAGTCCCATGAAAAATTAAATACATAATAATTTTAAGGTATTTACCACAGGGTATTTTTTAGCCACATATTTGTATGGCGAAGGCTAAAATTTCTTTCTATTACTACACAGGTGCTTACCATACTCCCCCTTTCAAAGAAGAAACTCAATTCAACACCTTCCTCCCTTAGTTCCCCTTCTACCTTCCCTCTGAATAAAGCCAGGTGCAGGGGCATGGCAGCCTGTTAACCCCTTATCTCCATTACTGGCCCAGAGACTGACACATACTAGGCACTCAGGAAATGTTTTCTAAGTGAATCAATCTTTGTGTTATGACCTGTCAGACTGTTTCTATACCAGATACCACACTGGCACGCAACTGGGAAAGGTGGACTGGAGTTTTGTACTTTCTGCTTTTCTTAATCCCTTAATCTTCATTGTCCTGGCATTTTGTTGTGTTTTTTTTATGGCAGATGTATAGAAAAAGTTGCACACAAACTTGCTAGAGTGAGTCCAATTGAGATGCTGAACCCATGAACTGAATTCATACTCACATAGGCTGGTGTGAAGTTCTAAAATCAACTGAGATGCACAAAGAGCTTGTGGGTCAGCTGATTATCAGCAAACTGCAGCTTGAGAGTCACATGTGGCTCCCGAGCCTGGGTTTGTTGCTCTGTTGACTAATGAGTTTGTTGACTACTGTTAGACTAAATGTTACCTTGTAGCTGGAAGCTGTGAAGATTAGACAATTGCGGCATATTATGTGTAAAGAGTAAGGTGACCAGACGTCCCGATTTTTAACAACTTGTCCCGAGTCCTGCGGCGTTTTAAAACAGTCCCAGTTTCCAAAAATTGAGACTGTTTTAAAACACCGCAGGACGCGGGACAAATTGTTGAAAATCGGGACTACCCCGCCTAAAGCGGAATGTCTGGTCACCTTAGTAAATAGGTAAGAGGTAGTATATGACAGGGGTCTGCAAACTCATTAGTCAACAGAGTGACAAACAGTGGCTCGAGAGCCGCATGTGGCTCATGAGGCGCAGTTTGCCGACCACTGCTCAAAATCAAGAGCCAGGAATCCACAATCTGTGGGCTAAATGTGGCCCACTACCAGTTTTTGTAAATAAGGTTTTATTGATACATAGCCACACTATTTGTTTACATATTGTCTAGAGACACTTTGCTCTACAACTGCAGAATTAAATAGTTACAACGGGTACTTTCTGGTTCACAAGCCTAAAATATTTTTTATCTAGCCCTTTGCAGAAAAAGTTTGGTAATCCATGCTATAGACCAAGGTCACATTTTCCTCAACACTCATTTTTCAAGAGATCTGCTCTAAGCTACTTGAGTGCTAAGGCAAGTAAATTCACCCACATGCTTTGTGCATTTCAGTTTGGTGATTAGCCACAAAGATAATCAGCAGAGTGGGGAAATGACTCACAAGCACTCATCTAAATGTGATCTCAATGCCTGGTATGATCTTTAATTTTCAAAAATAAAATTTACTGGGAGATTATTTTTCATTCAAAACAAAATCTTAAGAGATTCAGCTTTTAAAATACACTTTTAAAATCCATAATCGACACTCATTAAATCTTTGGACAAGCACTCATAGGGAAGATGAATATATACAGAAGAGCACAAGGAATTATGTGTATCTATATTTTGTATGTCTCTAAAGCAATATGTAATTTAGAGCAAAAAAAAAATTACCAGAGAATCATGCTTCTGGTCAAGTTCACACACAAAACTATTTGTCTTCAGAGTCTGCTTCCCACACTTAAAATAAGCTGTCATCAATGAATGTGATTTGTCACTAACTTTTGTTTCTTTCTTATAAAGGGACTGTCATTATTTTCACCAAAATGCTTAGGATGTCTACTGGTGATTTTCTGCACTCTCTAAGTAAAGCTATTTGAAAATTTAGCTTTAAAAAAAAAAAATGAAGTGGGAATCATCCAGCCCAAAGATGATAAGAAAATAGTGGTCTTTATCTCCCTCACTCCCCACTCTGGCAAGGGCATTGAGCACCATTTCTCTCAGTAAAGGGCCAAAAGAAAAAAAAAAGACAGAAACCAGAAAAAAAAATCACTTAAATTATTTTAACATTTCCATGAAGTTAGATTCTCTGTTGGAACATTTAAAAGAAATAGTCACCGTGTACTTTAAGTACATAAAATCCAACGAACTCGTACCAGCTGCAAACAAAGAAGTACCATATTTAAATGATTGCAAGTATTTCCCCTGTAATTTTCTAAGTTGAGCTGGATGGTTGCCTGGGTGTCATAGATATGGATTCTTTTTTCAGCATGTAAAGGGTTCTGAGTAAGAAGGCCCATTTCTAGGCTAGGGACAGAGCATGAAAATGAAATCTAGCCCAGTAAGAAGTTAACCCAACAAGAATGGGTAAGATGTAAAAGAAAAGGAGGTAGAATCACTTTCTCATTCTTACATCAGTAGCAACTCTGAAAATATTCATACTAGCTGCAATGCATAAAACAGTTGCTATGTTCAAACCCCACCCCCTCTGAGGAAGGTGGGTCCAGCGAAAAGCAAGACCCTGTTTACACTAAGCCTCTCACTGGATTTGGGTGTTGAAGCTGAGAGGTATAAAGTGCAGTGGTTACTGAACAGCTCTTCATAATAAAATATTAATTGGGAGAAAACAACAATTCAGGCAAGAAGGTGTGAGGAGCAGAATTGAGAGGGAGAGGAGAGGAGAAAGGAGAAAGCTGAGAGATGATAGAAGACCATGACTGTCTCCCCAGTAAACTATGGGTGGTGTGTGTGTGTGTGTGTTTCTTCACCACTTGATGCAAGGGCCATGTTTTATTTACTTGCCAAGGTCAAGACTGCCACTGTCAGTCTTTGTGGCACAGGGCCCAGAAGCAGAACAGTCTATAAAGACACAAGCCCCTAGGAAGCAATATTAATTAGGGGAAGGCTTTAGATTTTCACAGCTATGAAAGTCAGGGGCTCGATTTTAGTTTTACTAACCCATCAGGGGTTAGAATGGGCATGTGAACATTTGGTTAAGTTTACTATTTATTCAGCTCTTTCCGTGAACCAGGCCCTGTGTTAAGATTACGTGTATTAAGATATTTTTTTTTCTTATCCTCAACTGAGGATGTGTTTTTATTTAATTTTAGAGAAAGAGTACGTGAGGCAATGAGGGAGAAAAGAAAGGAGGAAGTTGAGGGAGGGAGGGAGGAAGGGAAGGAAGGTGAGAGAGAAATGGATGTGAGAGAGAAAGATTGATTGCTTGCATCCTGTATGTACCCCAACTGTTAGGTCTTATCTCACAGTATGGGTCAGCTATTTTTATTTACTATTAATTTCATCGCGGATTAGAGATTCAAATTCCCATAGCCTGTTTTCTTGCTTTTCTCTTTACTAGGTCACAAGCTTCTTGAAAGAAAGAACATTTTGTTCTAACCACAATATTTTGCAGAGACTAGACATACATGTGTTGTTGAATGAATACATATTTGTATGGTGAAGGCTAATGTTTCTTTCTATTACTACACAGCTGCTTACCATACTCCCCCTTTCAAAGAGGAAACTCAATTCAACACCTTCCTCCCTTCCTCAGTTCCCTTTCTACCTTCCCTCTGAATAAAGCCAGGTGCAGGGGCGTGGCAGCCTGTTAACCCCATATCTCCATTATTGGCCCAAAGCCTGACACGTACTAGGCACTCAGGAAATGTTTTCTGAGTGAATTAATCTTTGTGTTATGACCTGTCAGACTGTTTCTATACCAGATACCACACTGGCACGCAACTGGGAAAGGTGGACTGGAGTTTTGTACTTTCTGCTTTTCTTAATCCCTTAATCTTCATTGTCCTGGCATTTTGTTGTGTTTTTTTATGGCAGATGTATAGAAAAAGTTGCACACAAACTTGCTAGAGTGAGTCCAATTGAGATGCTGAACCCATGAACTGAATCCATACTCACATAGGCTGGTGTGAAGTTCTAAAATCAACTGAGATGCACAAAGAGCTTATGGGTCAGCTGATTACCAGCAAACTGCAGCTTGAGAGTCACATGTGGCTCCCGAGCCTGGGTTTGTTGCTCTGTTGACTAATGAGTTTGTCGACCACTGTTAGACTAAATGTTACTTTGTAGTTGGAAGCTATGAAGATTAGGCAATTGCGACATATTATGTGTAAAGAGTAAGGTGACCAGATGTCCTTATTTTTAACAACGTGTCCCACATCCCGCGGCGTTTTAAAACAGTCCCAGTTTCCAAAAATCCAGACTGTTTTAAAACGCCGCGGGACTCGGGACTACCCCGCCTAAAGTGGAACAACTGGTCACCTTAGTATATAGGTAAGGGGTAGTATATGACAGGGGTCGGTAAACTCATTAGTCAACAGAGTGGCAAACAGTATGTGTAGATATAGTTTTGTAAACTATACATGAAATTTTATGGTTGGTGGAATAAGTAAGGGATGGGTGAGATGATAAATGGACACATTTTCCATTTCTTGCCATTGAAATTTTAAATTATTTTTAGAATTTAACAATTACCAATAAAATATTATGTGATATAGGATGGGTACACAGTCAAAAGGATATCCCACTGTGTAAATTCACCCTTAATTCTATGTTGGACAGCGATTCAGTTATCAATAGAGTACCAAATTCACATCTTTGGAGTTCCTGATTACTTTGAACACTGTTTCTTTAGGGTGAGGGAGAGTCATTCCTTTCTGCCTGATGTTTTCCCAGGATATGTAAAGTTGTATTTCTAGTGATCATATCTGAAAACCAACATAATTTAAAGGTCCTCACTTCACAATGTTTGCAGTAAGATTCCAGCATCTTAGCATTAAAGTGTTTTTAGATTACATCCATTTAAACATCTGTGATTCATTATCATAAATATCACAGTTGTGTGGAACCATATGCTTCAGCTTACAGATATATATATATATATATATATATATATATATATATATATATATATATATATAGAGAGAGAGAGAGAGAGAGAGAGAGAGAGAGAGAGAGAGAGAGAGAAATAATCTCGGGAACCTTAGACTTACCATGTGTATATGCAAAAAGAATATTTTCAGACATGTGAGGCCTTCTGCTATCACAGCAATAAACTTGAGATCCCATATAAAAACACCTCAGTTGCAAAAGTCACCATTTTACATTTGGCTCATGAATTTCTTGTGATAAGGCAAGTAAGGTGGAAAGCAGCATAAAGTCTTCAGTTGCATTGGCTTTTACTTCTTAAGGAAATGAATGTGGGCTATTGTTGTTGAAAGAGAAAAAATCACTGAAAATTGGGGTACCTTTAACAAATAGCAAGACACTCTTGGCAGGCATCCTCCTACATTCCCATGAGGTTTAAGCTAGAGTTGATGCCATATAGCATACAGGATGCAAAATTCTTTTGGGGATTGGTGGATGAATAGGCATGACCCACAGGGTTGATCCCTTTCTTACATCAAAAACTCAAATATGCATACAAGAATTAATTGTGGTTCATGGATTATAAGCCAGATCATTTTATTTTAATTTCCTGATAAGGTCCTGTCAACTGGTTGCAACAAAATTTTAATCTCACCCACTGAATGAGGCAGGAGGTGAATTAATTAATTGGTTATAACCAAAAAGAGTCAACTAATATATTTGATTGCTAACCCTTGCCAGTTATAGCTCTGAGCATAGCCAAAGAGATAGGGATGAAGCTGTATGTGACCATTATCTTCAAAGAGCTCCCAAAGGATAGGTCAGGAGGAAATTGTGAAGGTGTTCTGCACTCTGTTGCAGTTGATTGGCATCCCTGGTGGTTATTATCAAGACACAATACTTTGTTAATACCGAGAACTTATCCTTTAGGAAAGATAGCCATTGATACCCCAGGCTATGTACTTCAGCCCCCAAACACTATTCTGTCTTCTGGAAACATTTCTAGACCTTCTCAAGAATGCAATTCCTACAAGACCATCTCTACTTAGAAGCACTAGAGGTATCCCCAGGGGGTTAAAGGGTGGGATATTCAAAATGCCTCAGGAGTTTTGATATAGAAGATGGTCATCCACACACTGGTGACAGATCACTTATGGGTCTTATGAAAATGAATCCATTCTGAAGATCATAGATAAACTTCTCTGCTGTTTTCTCCTCCCCTATGGTGTTTTGTTTGCTGTGATTTGGAGAGTTGTGATTATTTTGAAGTAAAATAATAGGGCATTATTCTGCAGAAGGTCTAAATTTCAAGACTTCTTAATAAAAGTTATAGATAGATCAATTTTAGTGAATTTCACACATAGCTTTTTATCCAACTTTTAAAGAATTCATACTAGTGAAAGTTCTTCATACTTTTATATGTTCTGGAATTGCATAAAGATCTGGCTGAGCCCCATTCATGCATTTTTCCAAGCTTAACTGTTCCCTAAGCTTTGAGTTACAAGGACTTCTGACCTCTGGTTTTCCCCTGATGGAATTAACACTTCAAGATTCCATTCAACTCCATCTTTGACATCTTTTTCAACTCTAGACACAAACTGTTTAATTTCTGGTTAAACTATGTACTCCGAGGCTATGGAATAGCTTCTAACATTTACTTTGGAGTCCACCATCCTAAAATTATCCACCCCTTCCTCTTCCACGATGACCTGGGATAGGCCTCTAAAATAGATGTAAAAAGGGAAGTTCTAGTTTTGCCACTTATAGATGTGTGGCTTTAAGACATTTTCTTAATCTCTCAAAGACTTGATTTCTTCACCTCTAAAACACTGCATTGATGGGACTGTTGGAGAATTAAAAGAAATAATGCTTGTCAAGTGTTTATCATACTGTCTGGCATTTAGAAAACATTCCATAAATGGTTACTATTTTAAAAGACAGACATCAAACATGAAAACCAGCATGTTTATGGTTTTGTAGAGAGAGTAGAAGATCCAGGGAAGTACCTTGAATAATTTCTGTTTATCCATATGAACCAACACTCTTTTCTCTTCGTTGCCACAGTCATTTACATTCACTGAACCAGTGCATGAACTAGTGTAAGAGATGCCCTGTTAGCATTGTCTGCTGGGTCACATACCAAAGTTTGATATTTTACAAGTTTTTGATAACCAGACAATTCATACATTTTTTTGTGGATTAATTGGGCTTTGAAACTAACCTAGTAAAGAATGGTTTGTTAAATTTTATGTGAAAAAGACTTCTTTTTTTCACTCACTATTTCTTGGAGAATTTTTCAAGTAAAGTAATCAGAAGACACAGAGTACTGCAGTGAAAAGTGTGGTCTTTGGAGTGTGTCAAAACTGGGTTTGAACAGTTCTGCCAGTAACCTTTGCATCATGGGTAAATCAGCCAATCCAAGCACCCGTCATTTCCCTTCTGTAAAATGTTGAAATATCATAACATCATATGAAGATCTGAGTGGGGAAAATTACTTATTGAGTATCTGTTGTGCTTCTGATATTTTGTTCAAAGCTTGATATAAATTCTTCCTCTCCCAGAACCCATTTTCTTTCAGGTTTTTGTTGTTGTTGTTTACTGATTAAGGTATTAAATATGTGTCCTTATCCCTCCATTACCTGCCCCCCCCAAACCCTCCCCACTCATGCCCTCGCCCCCCTGGTGTCTGCGTCCATTGGTTAGGCTTATATGCATGCATACAAGTCCTTTGATTGATCTCCCCCCCTTACACTCACCTACCCCTACCTTCCCTCTGAGGTTTAATGGTCTGATTGATGCTCCCCTGACTCTTGATTTGTTTTTGTTCATCAGTTTATGTTGTTCATTATATTCCACAAATGAGTGAGATCATGTGATATTTATCTTTCTCTGACTGGCTTATTTCACTTAGCATCATGCTCTCCAGTTCTAACCATGCTGTTGCAAATGGTATGAATCCCTTCCTTTTTTACCTCAGCATAGTATTACATTGTGTAGATGTACCACAGGTTTTTAATCCACTCATCTGCTGATGGGCACTTAGGCTGTTTCCAAAGCTTAGCTATGGTAAGTTGTGCTGCTATGAACATAGGGGTGCATATATCCTTTCTGGTTGGTATTTCTAGTTTTTTGGGATATATTCCTAGAAGTGGGATCACTGGGTTAAATGGAAGTTCCATTTTTAATTTTTTGAGGAAACTTCATACTGTTCTTCATAGTGGCTATATACCAGTCTGCATTTTTACCAGCAATGCACAAGGGTTCCTTTTTTTCCACATCCTCGCCAGCACTTGTCATTTGTTGATTTGTTGATGATAGCCATTCTATCAGGTGTGAGATGGCACCACCACATTGTGGTTTTGATTTCCATTCCTTCCGTTTTTAAAGTTTACAGAACATTGTGTACTTAGTACTGCTTCATATAATAGATTAAAAGCTCTTTGAGAGATGGGACTGTGTCTTCTCTATTCATGATAGCACTTTATACATGTATTTTAGTGTTAATACATCAGAAACTGATTCAGTATATATCTCCTAAAGACTCTTTTTGCAGAATTGTTGTTTGTTTGTTTACACATCTTCCATGTTTTAACTTCGTTGCACTCCTACCTGCCTTTATCCCCAAATCATCCTCATCCCTTCTAAAGCCCAAGAGCTCCTACAGAACCTAGAAAAAGAAGAGCTGATCATCTGCCTAGAGTTCTAGGGGAGAGATTAAGTAAAAACTAATGGACCTTAGATCTGCAATGCTCAGTTTTGCAGATGGGCATCATTATAATTAGATCTTTAAACACTCAGAATCAATTTAAACACTTGCCCATGCTATTTGCATACTTTTACTATTTGCATTATAGATTTCTATCAACATTTACCTGAAAAGTTATATAGTTCTTTCCTTCAAATGTTTCTAATTACATTCTTAAATATGATTGTGTTATTGCATTATTAAATATGATTTTATTATGACATAAGGCTAACTATTGTCTAGAAGAACACATTCAATTTTATAATAAAATATTGTAAAATTATACAAAAGTTTGCTTTCTAAGCAAGTTTTTGAGAGTACAACTCCTCAGTAAAGTGAGCTATACTTGATAATCCATCACCTTGAATGCATCTGGTAATGATCACTCTGCTCATTTGTTGAATTTCTCTCATTTATAGAAATAATTTATTATATTGGACTATGATCTGCCTGCTTGTAATTTCTACCTTAAGGTGCTTGTTTGGCCATTTAACACAGTGTAGAAATGGATAACCATCCTTCAAAAGGCATCCCTCCAAATGATTGTGTGCCCCATCCTTCTAGATTCTGAACATATCATGGAGGAAGATAGTATGCCTTATTTATCTTTATGTTGGCATTTATCCCATGCTGCCTATTGTCTTGCACACTGTAAGTGAACAAATGATATTTTTATGGGATAATGGATGAATATGTTAAGATTTAGAATAATAGAATTTTAGATTGTAAGAGACATCATCCAATACTAGAATCTCTTCCATATTTCTGCTGAATAGTCATTGCAGTTCCACTTGAAAGTATCCAGTGACAAGCAAATTTTTCACTCAGGAAGAACAAGACTTTCCAAATGGTCCTGAATTTCTTCAGGCTTTTCCAATATTTGGACACTAAAGAGGCCATGCAAATATTAAAGTGTGCACTGCACCTGCTTATAACTCCTCTCCCCTTCAGCAGGCCCTTCTCTCTTGAATCTTATTCTAATTATTTCTGGAAGAACCCAGGGAATCTAATACAAACTCACATTCAATTCTTCCATGATCTCTCCTCTGGCTTCTTTATTGATTAATGGTTCTGGGAAGCCCTTGAAGGGAGTGCTTCCCCATTGCCTTCTGTAGGAAAGCTGCTTCTCAAAGTCCATCTCTAAGATCCCCCAAACTGTGAACATTTCACAATGTCAAAAGGCTGTAAGCTGATTAATTTTCATTGCAACAGAGAAAAACCAAGCTGTCTTTCATTCAGAAAAGGCCAGTCACCGTTCACCATAATATTTTGTAATTAGAAACCAGAGTAACAGTGCTTGAGGTTACCCAGATCACCTGTGGTTTGTGAATCTTTGAGCTTTCTTATTCTTATTCTTATTCTTATTCTTATTCTTATTCTTATTCTTATTCTTATTCTTATTCTTATTCTTATTCTTATTCTTATTCTTATTCTTTTAGCTTATTCTCTTTCTATACTGCACTGCACACCCATGGGGCTGGACTAAGAAACAAATACTGTGTTCTCCTCTCCATCTTATTTCCAGTTCTGTATCTCTCTAGGTGGTCATACAGAAGTGGTTCTCTTTAAAGGTTCCTTCCTCCGTATGTGGTAGAGAGGTGCTGGGGAAATCAGAGACTGCCAGAGCATCAGACATAATCAGGACCTGAGTCTCAGTGTAGGCTCAGAGAGAACACTTGCCTACACTCTGTCTCCAGACAATTCCAACTGCCAAATATCTGGAAAGTTATAGTAGAGCAAATTTCTCTTCTCACTAACCTACCATGCTGACAGTCATGAGGAGGAAGACATGTGTGCACATAATTAGTAGATAAATAAAATAAAAATAAAAACCCTAAGGGATTTGTAAGAGACGTTGTGCTAGTCATGCAAAAATCTGAGAGGGGATCTATGTAAATCTGAGGCTTAGTGGTTCTCAAAATTGCTGAATTTGTGATTTTGGTTTCACTGATCTGATCAGGTGCCTTTCAAATCGACTCACTCAAATATTCACATGAGTTTGGGCCATCATTCTCAGTTTTGTTTGAGGGGTTTCAAATTTACTTAGCTGCCAAGTTGCAGTTCTGCTATTTATTCATTCAACAAACAAGGTTAATGTGTACTGTGTTGGGCACTCTGCCATATAAAGTAATTCCAATTTGAAATACAAATTCATGCTGACTATAACCACCATGAGATAGACAATGCACAGAATTCTTCCAGAAAACAAACTGCCATGTTTTAAGGAATTTGTAGCAAAAGGAAATTATAAGATCCTGTCAGAAAAGACTGGATTCAGATCTAGCAGCTCAGTTTTTAATGGTTAGCAGAGAAAATTCCCTGAAAGCAGATGTGGTTTTGTCTTTTCTCCAAGAGAAAGCTCTTAAGGGTTTACATAAAATAGGTTTCTGTTGAAGATCACTTGACAGAATCATTCACTGTATCTTTGGCTGACACAATAGCACTGAAACTCTATTTTATTTAAGTTGGAATTGACACATGACATGGTATTAAGACCATTTTATGTGCACTCTGCATCTATCAAATCTAGAAAGGCTTTGGAGGGAAATCTACTCCAGGATTAATCAGTCATAGTTAGGAATGTGCCCAAAGCCTTACAGAAGCTCTGTGGATATCAGCACTGACTCCAGGTGAAACATGGAACACAGGATTCAGTTCATGGCATTCAAGAATCAGGAGGGTAGAATGAATCAAAGCTGGAGGATGCGCTTACTGTATCATACAGGCATCTGGCCCCGTGTGGTTAGAACTGAACATATGTTCATGAAAGCTTGATTGATCAGAGTGCTTGAGAAATGAGGGTATTCAGGGGAGCCAAAGGAAATGCTTTCTGTTTTTCTCACTTGGGCAAGTCCAAAGAGCCTCTAGACTAAGCCCTGTTGGTGCCAGTGGGATACCGAAGATATGAGAAACAATTAAGTGATGGTCTGTGTCCTGGGGAGAGTCCATCTGACGTTTCTGAACTAAATACTACTTCAGTTGTCAGAAAGGCATGGCTTTCCATGCTCCAGCAAAGATTCTGCTGATCAGCCCTCCCTACTGATAAAGCAATTAAATTCTGTTTTACTAACTAGGTCAGGAGTGCTGGGATATCTGGTATAGTCTGAGGGAGAGCAAAGCACTATACTCTTCTGCACAGTCATTGCCTGGTCTCCATGGTGTGCTGGAGCCAGCTAGTACTTACACTCCTGAGAGCTGATTGCTAAGTTTTTAGAAATTTGCAAGCCAGTTGAAAGCACATTGCTAGCTTATATCAGCTATGTTTAGAATATTTACACCATAAGCAATGGCAAATGACACAAATCAGGACTTTTTTTATTTTATTATTATGAGCATACTGCTAAATAAAGCCACTCTTTTCTGTGTAAGAGTTTGAATTCCTAGAAGTGGGCCAAGAGTATCTGTCTATGGCTATAGCTTCCAGGATGACTGGTTCAGAGTCTATGGTTCTACTGATCTTCACATATCCTCACAGAACTGTACAAGCACCAACTCTGAGAGACCCTGTAACTTATGTGCCAATCAATTTGCAAGTCTCTATGAATATATATATATATATATATATATATATATATATATATATATATGGTATGTAGGATGACCATTTGCCCATCTAAGATGTGAGTTGATTGACCCAAAACACTTGTAAGAATAAATTCCATATATTAGTTCATACCTATCTTCTTGAGTAGGACTACTCTATATTTTGCAGCTAAATTTAAAGCCATCAACATTTTCATATTTCCTGGGAACCTAATACAGCTTAATTTGCTCCCTCACACATTTCTAGATGGTAATAAATCCATGCCTTTTGGGTTTTCATCCCTAAAAACTACATTCAAAAGAAAGAAATAGAAAAGCATAAAATCAAGGTCAGGAAGATTAAACCCCTTAATTCACATGCCAAACTTCCCATTTCAATTGTGGTTTTGTCTCCCAGCTAAAGTTTGTCTTTTTGTGACATTTGCATTAAGCCCAGAGGACATTTTGAGTGGAAACATGCTGAAAGCATAATTGAAAAGCTGAGTGGTGCCATTTGTCTAATTTGCATTTTTCCCCCAGGTGGGGAGTTTTTACTTCCTTCCTCTTTCTCCTGGGGTGTTCAAAGATTACCTCAAAGAATGATGTTGTGCAAGTGATTCCAATAAATCCCCATGTACAATGTATTATATGGATATTTTTTTCTTTCCAGAAGCTATTGTAAATGCCACAGTGATAAACTGTGTAAGGAAGTCCTTTGTAGGTTCCTAATAGTACAGATAGTACATTCCCCCCTCAGATAGAGGTTTTCAATAATTGCTCACAAGTTTAATTGTTTGCTAGAATTTTCCTTGCATTCAATCTCATAGAATCATTCTTAGCTACTTAGGAGGTTGTCTCTATAGAAACAAATATTTCTAAAATAGATAGACATCAATGATTTAATTTTATCCTTAGTATGTTCCATGCACTGGCCCAATCTCTTTAAAAATTTGGGGCTCGTTGACATATTGTGTCAACAAGGTTCATAATCTGAGATCTTGATACAGGTTGATGCTATCAGTGGAACCCTTTGCTAGGGAAGATAAGGTGAGATATAATTGGTTTGAAGCAAAGGCTTTTTTCTCCTACAGAGAATAACAGTATGTTGAATTATTTCTTTTTTTTTTATTAGATATTCTATTTCAGGTTAGTAATTTATATATTGCCAAAATTGCATGATTTAAATTTGTGACTTTTCTAAGTCTTTCTCAAGTCTGCATTATTTATATTAGATATATCATTTCAAATATCAGAAATCCCTTAGTATACCAGAACCCTCCTAGATTATAAACCTGGGTAGGGAGAAGCCAGGCAAGAATATATTTAAGTGAGGATGGGCAGAGAGGAATGTGGCATAGGCCAGCATTTATGGAGGTGGAATGCACATTATTGTGAGGGTTTTAGTACATACAAGAATAAATATATGTCTTTGTTTGACTCCTTAGATTTACTTAACACTAGAGGCCCAGTGCACGAAATTCATGCACTCAGGGGGTCCCTCAGCCTGGCCTGCACCCTCTTGCAGTATGGGATCCCTACAGGGATGTCCTATTGATGGCTTAGGCCCACTCCCAAGCCGGCAGTCAGACATCCTTAGTGCCACTTTGGAGCCACTGCACTCATTAGCCATGAACCTGGCTCAGGGCTTCTGACTGAGTGGCGTCCCCCAGTGGGAGCACGTTGACCACCAGAGGGCAGTTCCTGCATTGAGTGTCGGCCCCCTGGTGGTCAGTGTACATCATAGTGGCTGATTGTTCCAACATTCAGTCTATTTGCATATTAGCCATTTATTAATAGGACTATTTTAAAAATATCTCTGGCAATTCAGCACATATTAATAAGATTATCTTCAAATAATCTTATAAATAAACAATACAATTGAATTAAAAGAAAAAATATTAAGTGAATAATACACCAGGTATGAAAGTGTGGCAAAATTGTGAATTTGGAAGCTGATTGGCTGAAGAAAGGATGCATTTGCCTAGGAAGCTTAGCAGAGTCTGTGTGACCTTAACCTCATCACCTCACTAAGTTTGTTTCCAGAGAAGAAAAGAAAAAGTACCTACCTCACACTGATAATGAGAAACTCTTGCAATCACCAATGTAAAGCTCTCAGTGTAGTTTTCTTTTAGGAAAACCAATAACCTAGATTTGTAGGAACTTTTTAAATGATCCATTTGAAGAATATTTAACAAAACTTTGTTGTATCTACTAGGGATAAGGCACCATAATTTCATTCCTTTGATGGTATTTTTCCTTCACGACCTCTGATGTGAGATAAGTAGGGCTTTGCCAAGACAAGTCGGGGGTGGGGGAGTCAAAGATGGGCAAGGTGGGATCAGAATCATCTTCCTTGCTCCTTTAACCTCCAAAGAAATGCTTATAGTAACCATCTCCATGGTAACCGCACACAGCCAGCAGGCTGGAGCTCAGGTACCTGACTAGAAAGAGATGGAAGGATACAGAAGGCAGGTGGAAAATTTCCAGCGGGAAGAAGGAAGCTATATAGGAAAAGGAAAAAGATAGTCTCTTTAATGCCCAGGATTACAGGAATAATGATAATAATCAATTTAATGCATGGAGCACCAACTTCTTAAATATTCTATCTATGTAGGTACATATTATAGATGTTGAATGCTCATCATAAGAATTTTAGCACCTGTGAGGGAAGTACTAGTATTTGTCCCACTTTACAGAAGAAGACGTTGAGGTAGAAAGAGGATGGGTGTTTTGCCCAAGGTCACAGGGTTGCTGCTACATATAACCAGGATTGGAAAGGGCTTAGAAGACCCTACCATTAAAAATGCTTTTCTAAGAGCATGAGGATAGCAGTTCCTGGCATGCTAGTTCTCCAATCTCCTCTCTGTGCCTGGAAAATGTGGACACCTGGCATCTTGACCAGCCATTCATTGTCCAAGGTCCTGGTTCTTGGTCCTGGTTGCATTAGATTCACCTGGGGAGCTTTAAACAGATTCCAGTGCCAAGACTCCAGCCCAGCCCAAGTATATCAGAATCTTGGTTGCGGGTTGGGGCAGGTATTTATATTTTTTAAAAATTATCTCCAGGTGATTATCATAGCCTTGAAAAAGAGCCACAGTCTAATGCACCTGCTCTTGAATTGGGAAAATATACCTAACATAAAAATACCCAATTATGCAACCCTTATCTACTTGATACAGCCAGTTGGAAAGAAGCTAGGATGTACTAAGCAGCCCTATGTGCCAGGTCCTAGATGTAGAGTTGGTATCTCATTATGTCCTCACCTGGTACCTCTGATGATTCCTGAGTGATTAGTGAGAGTCCTGGAGGGGTCGGGATGGGACACCTGCCCCTTTCCCTCTCAAGTAAGTGTCCATTCCTAGGATGTGGATGTGAACTTGAACTGCAGACAGGTCAGACCCGGGACAGGTTCTTGCCTTTTCAGGATGTGACCTTGAGCAAATTAGTCAACCTCCCCAAGGCTTGGTCCCTCCTCTGGTAAAATGGGAACAATGCTTCTAGACTGTACTTTCTAGTGCAGCTGTATTGCCCCCAAAGGGGTGACATGGGTTCTTGGAGAGAGGCCCAATCGGTACGTTTTGTGTGTGAACAAAGTACAGATACACATACAGTAAATAAACCAATTACAGTGACATTAAAGTAAACAGTTATCTGTGCCAGTAAAATCTCATGAGAGTAGTGGCATTTAGGCAAAAATATCTAAAATGACAGAGGGTGGGGGTGGGGGGGAGATGATTTTTAAATGTGGGAAATGCTGCTGCAGATCAGAATTGCTATGAGGCTAAAGGGAAAGCCTGAATGCACAATTGTTGGCACAGAGACTGATACTCAGACGCCATTCAAGAAACGGTAGATGTTACCTTTATTTTTCAAAACATTCATTGTGCTGCACCGACAAGGCCAAGGGTGAACCTGAGTGGTGGTGGCTGAAAGTCTTAGAAAAGACAGATAAGAGAATGAAAGCTGGGTCTCTGTGGGAAGCTGCTTCCTGAGAAGCTGCCAGCACCCACAAGCCACGTCTTTATTCTATAGCCAGATTTCCCCGAGGCAAATAAGGGCGTGGTCAAGATGTTTACAATATTCTCATGGGTTTCAATCCTACTCAATTACATTCACCTGAACTCAATCAAGCCTGCATTACTCAGGCACGGGAGGGCCACATATTCGGACTATAGGTTCAAGCTCACAACCACAGCTGTTGGCTATCATTGTGCTGGGAGGGCTCTGTCCTCCAAGCTGGGACTTGCACGTGGCCACGAGAGGACTGTGCCCTCTCATCAGTCCAAGGCTTGAGACTGTCCAATACACTGTAGCTGCGCCCCACAATTCCCTCATTCAACATGCACACATTGATCTTGACTATGCTTCAGGATTGTGTGAAGATTTAGTAGAATCAAGAGGAAAGTTAAGCCACCACCCCTGACTTTACCAATGAGCTAAGTCCAAGCTAAGCATGGGAGGCTGTGATTTTATGAATTGATGTATCTATGGACTGGGGAACTACAGGGAGACCAAGGCTAAGCCCTTCATTTCCTACTCATCTCTCCTACTGGGCTCAACCAAGACTAGGGAGACTAGGATAAGGTGACCATATGTCCCGCGTTTGGTGGGACAGTCCTGATTTTGAACAATTTGTCCCGCGGCATTTTAAAACAGTCCCGATTTTGAAATAGAAACCTCTTTCTTGCTCTTTGTGCCCATCTTACTGGTTTATTTACAGCTCCCCGACTACCGACTACCACAGGACCTTATGTTTTGATCTGCCTGGAATAGGTCTCTTACCACTTATAAGGTTTTGGATTAATGTCTATAATCCAAGCAATTTGTATAATATATGCTCTCGGTAAATATTTGTAGAAGAAATATAAGAGGAAAGGAATAATAAAGGAAGGGAATGGAAGAAAATAAGAAGGAAGGAAGTGAGGGATGGAGAAAGGAAGGAAAGAAAAAAAAAAAAAGGAAAAGTAAGAGACTTAGGTGTGAAACTAGAATCCCCACAGACTTTTGTATACTTGCACTTGTTCCCGCCTCTCCCCAGCTGAGATCACCTGCTCTGATCCTGCCCAGGGGCCAGGTCCAGAGTCAACATCTTAGCAATTCAGACAAGTTGCCAGCAGGCCCTGCCATTTGAGCAGTGTGCCTCCAGGAGATGAATGCTTAATTGTTGATGACCATGAAAGCAATGGTCATCTGCTTCAAAGTTCACTTCCACAAACTGAAACCAGGCATGCCCCATTACTCCGTGGCAAACAAGATGGTCAGAGGAAGTGAGCAAATGTTGGGAACTGCAGATTCCCAAAAGTCCACTTGTGGGTCCACAAAACGATGCCCCTGAAGCTGACGTGGTAGCCAGGAAAGGCTCTGGAGCCCCAACACAGAGGGAACTAGAGGCAATGCCATGCAACAGGCAACAGGGCTGGGTGGGAATTTGGGAGCAGAACCAAACAGGGTACTCAGGTCATTATATTCAGGTTCTCATGGGATTCCAAGAGGGATCTATTCTACATGGGGTTTGTCAGTTTCGAGAAAGTATAGTAGTGGAGGGCAAAGGGACCAGGTTTGGTTTTGTGTGTTGGGCAACCCCCCTTGCCTTCTTGGAGCCCCAATTGCCTGATCTACAATCTGTGGGGGGAAGGGAATCAAAATTGTGCCTCTTTCATTGTTGTAAAGATTAAATAAGATAATCTGCTTAACACTGAGCCTGGCATGCAGGAAGTGTTCAATTTGTATTAGCCATTATTATTATCAGCTAATATGATTATTGCCACCATAAGAATTATTTTCCCAGGAAAGAAAAATCAGCTCAGTTCATCAGAAATTTATATGGCTTTAACAGTGTACTTGGACACAGGAGAGTTCCTAGTAGCAATATTTAAGAGACTTAAACTGGATATAGCCCAGTGCCTGTCAGCAAGAGGACAGATAAATAAACTCAGCATAGCCACATACTAAATTACTCCATAGTGATTTGGATAAACAGCTCTGCCTTGCAGCCACACGGTTGAATGTTACAAACATAATGCTGAGTGAAAGAATCCAGAACAAAAGAGCACAATCTGCATCATTCCATTTGTATGAGTGCAAATACAGGTCAAACTATGACTTCAGAAGTCAGTACAGCACAGCCTCTGGAGAGGAGTGCAGGGATTTTACTCACGAAGGGAGAGAAAGAGGAGGACTGGTAATATTCTGTGTCTAGGTCTGGGTGCTGGGTCCAAGTGTGTTCCCACTTCCTGAAAATTTGTTGAGATGTATGTTCTGATTTATGTACTTTTCTAGACCTATGCTGTGATTCAATTAAAGATTTTTTAGACAAATCAGTTCAGCAAAGAGCTAAGAAACAAAAGTGGGAGAGGAGGACTGCAAGTAGTACATGCAATACTATGCTTCCATCCAAGGGCCTGGCAGCCTCCGGAGAAAGGCAGGCAGGCAAAGTCCTGCAGACAGTGGATTGTGATGCCTTTGGAAATAGAATCATGTACCAGCTACAGGCACACCATAGAGGGAAACGTGACCAGCTGTTACAGCTGTTGCTCCTGGCAATGCCCCTGTGCTCATGTGGTTTCCTCAGGAGGGTTGCTCTTCCCTGTTCCCTCATTTGCACACTTGACTTAGCATTCAACTATAGGGATCTCACTCACTGCCATCCAGCCACTTCCTACATCTGGGCCAGGCATCATTGGTACAGCATTGAGTTAACTGGTTTTCTTAGCCTCACCTCACTTTTTCCAAACCACTCTCCAGAACCCAGAGCCACTAAATTAGCTTCCTTAGATTGGGTCTTTGGGATTTCTAAGAAGCTCCTGTGGAATTCGGATGCATCCCAACCCATGGGAAGCACTGTCCTACACTGGAACCAGAACATGTACCTGACCATGACCATGTCAACACTAAGAATAGTCTAAGGCACCCTAACTCAGTGGCGTTTCCCAATGTATCTCCAAAGGAACATTTTCAACTTCCTTTTCCAACCTCTCCTCCATTATCCCCAAAATCTTTGTCCAATTTCAATTATACCTCAAAGACACCAAGTTAGTTCTCTTTCTCTGAGTCTGTTTTGTTATTTCAACACCATTATTCCCATGCCTTTGAATAACCTATCGTGCCCTCCACTTCTTGGGGGCTTCTAATCTCCAACACAGCTTCAAGGCACAGCTCAAATATTGTCTCCATGGAGCTGTGCCTCAAGTCTCCTGAGCAACCTGGTTCTGCCACAGCATCTCACACATTCCTAAACATTATTGTGTACTTCACCCACTAGATTCAAGGGCAGAGATATGGTCCTGTTTATCTCTTTGTTTTCACTGATTAGCACCTGCCTTGGACATGGGAGGTTAGCAAGGATGTGTCTTGATGAAGTGAAGACCTTCAGCATGATCAAAGTCACGGGGGTACAAAGGAGAAGCTGTGGGACAAGGGGCAGCATTTGTGGATCTGGGATGGGAATGATAATTCACATTTAATGGTCAGAGATATCTTTAGGACTAAGCTGCCCAACCTACTCACACTCCTTATGTTTTGGTTTGTTTGGTTTTGTTTTCTCCAGTAAACTTCAATGACTGTAAGGGAAATGACAAGCTTCACTATGAGGTCTCAAGCCCATACTTCAAAGTGAATGAAGAAGGTGGCTTAGTCGCCCTGAGGAACATAACTGCGGTTGGCAAGACACTTTTCGTCCATGCGCGGACTCCCCATGCGGAAGACATGGCAGAACTCGTGATTGTCGGGGGGAAAGACATCCAGGGCTCCATGCAGGTAACTCAGATGTTTGTGATAACTTGGGTCCAAGGAGGAACTTGGGGTCTACATGTCTTATGTGGAAAATAAGTATGTGGTTTATTATTGGCCAAAATTATTTTGTTGTTACATATGACAGAAACCCAACTCAAAAATTTATGGGAGACTATGGGGATGGGGATTGTGGGCTCAGGCAATTGTGATGTTTCTGAGATAGCTCTGCCTTTGGACATGGTTATATACCAGTTCCCAAATGATAGCATCAGTGTTGGTTCTTTTTTATCTCATGGTACCATTTTCCTTCTATTGGCTTCACTCTTAGAAAGTTACTTCCCTCCCTGCTACCCAATGTGGAGGTCTCGGTAGCTCCATGTCTTTCTCCTAGTCTGAAGTCACCCGAGAGACAATCTCTTCCTGATACTTCCAACAAAAGCTTGAAATTGAATCTTATTGATTCTCATTAGATCATGCATATATCCATGTAACAATCACTGAGCCCATTTGGTCGTGATTCTCTGGTTGGTTAAGTCTGGGTCACATGATTTGTACTAAACCCGGAGAAAAATCAGCCTCACCTAAAATGTATAGACTGAGGGTGAAAAGGGGTTACTTATTACAATAAATTAGAAACCTATTATCCAAGGAAGCAAAATGGATGTTGGGCAGGCAAAAACTGCAGTGGTCCACTAGAGTTGTATAGCAAGGCGCCCATTGCTTAGGTCACTGCTCCTTTGCCTGCACTGGTGCCCATTCTTTTCCAGATGCACTGGGATGCTAATCTTGCACCTGCATACATGTTGCACATACTTTAGGAATGCCAGGAGCTTCCCTTGAGGCATCCTGATTATGTCATCCATTGCTACCATGGTTTCACCTACTTTTCCTTCACCAGGAGCTCAGAGACTCTGGCTTCTTGATTATAGATAAGAAAGGCACCTAGAAAAATGGCAAAATTATATATATGAAACCCTAAGCGACTGGTTGACTGTTCAACCAGTCGACCGTTTGACTAGTCGCTATGACACACACTCAACACCAGGGGGAAGACACTCAATGCAGGAGCTGCCCCCTGGTGGTCAGTGTGTTCCCACAGTGGGAGTGCCACTCAGCTGACAGAAGGGCACCAGAGGAGCAGCAGTGGCAGGCGCACTGGAACCAGAATGAGTGGGAGCAGCGCAGCACCCACCCAGGCTTGGGCTCATCCCCCACCACCTGCTGCTTCAAGCACTACTACATCCCCCAAGGGGTCCGGATTGTGAGAGGGCTCATACCAGGCTGAGGGACCCCACTGGTGCACGAATCCGTGCACTGGGCCTCTAGTATCAATAAAAATTATGTGCCTTATGCTTGGTACCCCTAGACTTTTCTCCTACCTGCTGGCGTGGTTTTTACCCAGTTTTTCAAAGCCTGTGATTCTCACTGCCTTTTTCCATCTGCCACATTTTCCATACCCTGATTTTTGCTAATTTTGTTGAGTGGTGGAGGATGGGTAGAGGAGTAACAGATTCCACAGCTGGGGAGCAGACAGTACAATTGGCAGTGTGAGTATTGCTTACCTGCCAGTGCTGTTTGTGATTTGGAAAGAATCATGTAACTTCTTCATTTGCAGATTAGAGGGTTAAACAGTCTTGGATGGCAAACCAGTGGCATGAGCATTGTCCTACTCTGTCACAACAACCATGGCAAATACTACACATTATCCCTGGTGTGGCCTGAGAATCTTTCCCAATACCGTTCTTCTGGAAGCTGCCACCTATCCATCACTTAGAGATGTTCCTGGATACGGAATCTATTTGCCATCCTGGGCTGGACAAACTCCATAATTCTCCTTTATTTCTGTGAATCTGTGAGTTAAGGGTAGATAGCCAGCTAAAATGAATCCACAGTGTGCCACTGATGTTTTCAAATAAAGTGGAGTATTGGTGAACATATACTATTTCGAAAACCCATTGGTACCACAAAAGCAAGCTTTCCTCTTACTTAGCTATGGTCATTTTCACAGCATCTCACTAACTCATGATATAAATGACAGAAAGTACATAAAGCAACAAAATTGCCAGATGTGCAGCACAAAGTGCTTCTTAGGAACAAGTAAATGGTACAGAGATTCACAAAAGGGGGTTTGTATGTGGGATGGACTGTATTTAGATGGAAAAATTGTTCATCATGATAGGTGGCCCATCCTTAAATCCGGAAAGGAATATGTTATGTATTTATCTTAAAGCAGAGCAGAAGGGATTCTGGGCACTTCTGTGGGCGGACTCCACCTTGAGGGGTGGAGAGGTCAGGGTTCAATATCATGAGACTCGGCTTTAGAGACACTGGTCCGGAGGCAAGCCCTCGGAGTCTGGCCATTTCTTGTTTGCTGCTGTCTGAGCACGTTATTGACAAAGCTCACTGTGGCCGTTTGCTTCTACACAGCACAGTGGAGGCTGCTGTGCCATCCAGTCTGCTCAACTCCAGCAGAACAGGATGTTCATCTCCCCCCTCCAGTCATTTTACAAGGTTCGAAATAACCCTGTGAGACTGTCCAGATGTGTCCATAATAAAGTCCAAATAAAATAAAGAAAAGGGTAGGAAAACAAAATGGCTATCTATAGAATCCCTGTAAGAAGAGCACAGTCCTTCAGAGATATTCAGTTGGTATTTTTGAGGCCCTACTGTGTGTAACCAAGCAGACCAAAAACTGGAGGGAGAAATCAGTGAGTATGCAAGCCAGCTCACTTCTAGATGGAGGAGAAAAATGTGTATGTTGATTATGTATCAAGCAGGGGGGCAATGTGAATGTGCTGTGCCTTCAGAGAGAGGAGAGGGCAGGGACCCTGGGTGGTGGTGACAGCAATGCTTTCTCAGCATTCACTGTGTGCCAGTGCTGCTTCATGGGCCATGAATGGCGACTCATTTAATCTCCCACCCACCTATGAGGCATATGCCACTGCTCCCATTTTATATGTGGGGGAAAGCGAGGCACTCAGAGGCAAGTGCATACCTCTATTACTTAGTAGGACTCTCTTATGTGTCTGCATCTCAATGTACATTTAACATTTATTATTTCTAACCCTCATTAGCTCCCTGTAAGTCTGCTGTAGGTATGAAAAATCGGCCAAGATCCCCTAGCTTGAAATGGACAGAAATAGGATTGAGATTCTGACTTTTCTGTTCAAACACCCATTTCCTTTCTGCCAGTTGGCATATCAGGACGCTGTGCCACCTGAATGGCTGTGGCTACTGTCCATTGTTCAGGATGAGTTAGAACAACATAGATGGGACAGAAAAAAACAGCAAGTGAAAGCTGTTTGAAAGAAGAAAGAGCCACAGTTCTGCATCCTAATGATTCTAAATTGTTCAGCCTCGGAGGACAGAGAGGTATTGGACCAATCAGGCTTGAATGTGTTGAGTTGGTAGCTCTTGGTGACATCTTGATAGAGGTGTCCAGGAGGCAACAGGGAATTTGGGATTGGGTCTCAGGGGAAAGAAAAGCATGATGGTAGGGTTTTGGCTTTGGTTTGGAACTTAAGTGGGTTCAGATTTGTGCTCCAACCCCCTCCTTCCCCCATGATCATGTGACTTTGGACAATGCATTCAACTCTTTAAACCTCAACATCTCTAGGTATGACACAGGGATAATAATTGAGCTTATATCACAGAATTGTTAGTCTGCACACAGCACCAGGTACCAGATAACCATCAATATTATCTTTAACCTCTAGAGAGAGGATAAGCAACTGAAGGCTAAGTGTCCTCACTGAGAACAGAGATTGGGGGCAGGAAGAGAAAGCAGAGCCAAAAAAAAAAAAAAAAAAAAAAAGAAGAAGAAGAAGAAGAAGAAGAAGAAGAAGAAGAAGAAGAAGAAGAAGAAGAAGAAGAAGAAGAAGGAAAAAATGTTCTCAGAGAGGGCAGTGGAGAACCCAGCATAAACAAAACAGGAGAGATGGGAGTGATGTTCCCATGGTTAAATTCTGTAAGATAAATTCAACCCCAGCAAAGCACAGCACAGCTCAGCTCAGCTGCAGGAACTAGAGCCAGCTTGCTAATAAAAAGATGTGTCCCTTATTTTTACCTGCTACCTGCAACCTCCTTTCACCTGGAAAGTCTATAGTCTGAATCTGTTAAGTCTGATTGTTAATGGTTTAATTATAAACTCTCAAGCTCTTTCTACATTTTTAGTGGGCTGCCCAGATGCTAGTACCTGCCTGGGCTGTGTAAGATCACCTTGGATCTGAGTAGGTGGGAGAGCAGTTTAATCCTGGTCTTTCGACTGGCGAGGAGGAATTGTTATGGAGGGGCAGGGCTAACCATGCGTGCACAGAGCAGTTTCCTAGCCTGAGGAGCGTAATGATGAACCCGACTCACATATGTCTGGACAGCACTGTGGCTTGTCTGCTGTCCCTCTGCCTGGCAGTGATGAACAGGAAGACAACTGGGTGTTTAGTGGCCCATGTATTTATTTATAATTTCATTTATTCATTTATATAGAGAGCTTCAAAGTTGCATAGAAAAATTCTGCTTCAGTCCTTTGGCAGAGATGCCTTTATCTGCTGTGTGACTCATCAACATCATTTTTCAGCCTGCCCCCCACCCCCAATAAAAGCATAATTGATTTAATTTTTTGAAATATACATGCATATATATGTGTATGTGTTTCTGAAAGAAATTATAGGTTCTATGACTGTAGGTTATGGCAAGAAATTCTGATATCAGTTGAACTCTATGGAGTCAGGCTGGGAAGTAAGAACATCCTGGAGCTTGTAGCAATTAAATTTAAATTCCAGTTTGGAAGCCAAAGAGACTGGACCTACTTGCTTCATTTTGAAGTGTGGGAGTCCACACTCTGAGCAACTGTAGCATTTAGATCCCAGTGACCCAGCTTCTGAGGCTCCTGAACAAAGCAGGAGATGCACAGTGTAACAGAGGAAGAGCTGTGTGAACCCACAGGCTGTGGGCATGCATCTGGCTTTCTGCTCCAGTGCAAGTCTGATCATACCCTTCTCGCTCAATGGACCCCTGCTTCCTCTTCACCCATAGGGACCTTGGAATATATTCTGAAGTCTTTCTATGTGTCTGAAAATATCCTTCACAGTCTAGCCTGGCAGGTCTCTGCAGCCTTCCCTCAAGTCTGATTCCTTTTCATCTTAAGTGGTTTGACCTGCTGGACTGTTACCTCCTCCAAGACCCTTTCTGGTCCCCTTTCCAAAGGAGGGTTTTACCCTGATAGTCTCCCTCCAGCACCAATTCAGTACCTTCATGGCCACTTCTCAGTTTGTAATTATGTATCTACTTCCTTGTTTTACACTTTGGCTCTCTGATGAGGCTATCAGCTCCCTGAAGGCAAGAATATAATCTATTCCCTTGTTCCCATCCTATTTCCTTTCTTCTCTAGTTCCCTTCTTCCTTCTCTTCCTATCCCCTTCTCCCTTCCTCCCTCCCTCCCTCGTTCCCTCCCTCCCTCCCTCCCTTCCTCCCTCCCTCCCTCCCTCCCTTCCTCCCTCCCTCCCTTCCTTCCTCTCTCCCTCCCTCCCTCTTTCATTCACTTCCTCCTTCTTTCCCTTTCTTTCTTCTTTCCTTCCTTCCTGAGCTGTAAAACCAGTTCATAACCATATCAATGTCATATATAATGCAAATATTAAATAAGTAAACATATGTAAAAGATTTAGAGCAGTGCTCAGCACAAGGTAAGTGAAAATGCCAGTTGTTTCTCATCATTGTATCATCAAAGCCAGGCCTATAATAAATGCTAAATGAATGAACAAGGCAGATTGAGAAAACCCAATCCTTCATCCCTTCTCCATATGACCAAATTTCCTCACTTCTACAATCTGTAGAGAATTCAGGATTACAAGGAAACTTGAATCATAACCATTCTATTGCTCAGGTACCCACTTTATGTAAAACACTGACTAAACTTCTAAGAGATCATTCTTTATTTCTATGGGTCCACTTAAAAAACACCAAAAGACTTGGCAGTATCGGAAAGTTAATTATTAACAATTTACACTTCTTAACTGGAAGCCAGTACATAGTGTACCCACTGTACTCAATCAAGTTAAATGCAAATATATGTATGTATCCCTACCTTTTTGTCATTTAAAATCCCAGAGAAAGTAAAATGAATAGAGAATGTTATGACAGAATCTTAAAAAGCTAAATTTAAGACTTATTTGTCTTGGTGATCATCATCAAAGTAAACATGCAGTTTAAAAGACTTAAGTTTGGCTCCTAATTCAGTTTCAAGAATCAGGACAGAAATAGTTCCAAAAGAAATAAAATAAAATGAGCAATTAGGAAAGGAACAACTTTGGAGAAGTAGTTGTTTTTGTTTTTAATGTTTTAATTGTTCAGAAGCCAATATTAAAATTGCTGCTAATCATGTATCTTGACCCTTAGAGAGATTATACCACTTCACCCACTGCTTCTCATAGTCTTAGAGTTGTATTTGGTAAGAACCTCTAGGGAATGGTGGGTCTGAACCTCAAAATCAGCCTCTGGATGCCCCTTCATTACTATATGTGTATGTATGCTCTGGGATATTTAGGTGAGTTCTTAAAGATGATCTGAAGGGATGACCCCAATGGGGATCTAATTACACACTTAGGACTTAATAGTTGCAAGGCACTGAGAAGTCATCTTCATCCTTTGAGTTTCAATTTTCATCTTCATCCTTTGAGTTTCAATTATCATCTGTACAATGGCAATAATACCCCAGTCTTAACTTCATGTCATAATGGGGTACTAAGAATGTAAAAAAATATATTGTCCCTAACCCAGTGCTAACAGAGTTAGAACAAAAATTACATCTATAGATGAGTGAATAAAGAAGATATGGACTATTACTCAGCAATGGACTAATACTCAGCAATCAAAAGAAGATTGTAGCGGAAACCAGTTTGGCTCAGTGGTAGAGTGTCGGTCTGCGGACTGAAAGATCCCAGGTTTGATTCCGGTCAGGGGCATGTACTTTGGTTGCGGGCACATCCCCGGTAGGGGGTGTGCAAGAGGCAACTGGTCGATGTTTCTCTCTCACTGACATTTCTAGCTCTCTATCTCTCCCTCTTTCTCTCTGTAAAAAATCAATAAAATATATTTTTAAAAAAGAAGAAGAAGAAGAAGAAGAAGAAGAAGAAGAAGAAGAAAAAGAAGAAGAAGAAGAAGAAGAAGAAGAAGAAGAAGAAGAAGAAGAAGAAGAAGAAAAAGAAGAAGAAGATTGTAATCTTGCAATTTGCAACCACATGGAGAAACCTAGAGGGGCAGTATACTAAGTGAAATAAGTCAGGCAAAGATAGACAAATGTTGTATGATTTCACTTATCTATGGAATCTAGAAATTTAAAATAACGAACAAATAAAACGAAAACAGATTCAGAGAAATAGAGAACCATCCTTTCTTCTTAACTGAAATACCCTGTGAGCTGTTACTACCTCTGTATGTTTTTTTCACCTTTTCTGATCTCACACATTCTAGACAAAAGTGTTGCACATTTGTTACTGAGATAAACTCCAATTTTTATCAACCCTGAGCCAACCATCGAAATCACTTCTGTTCGTTTGTCCATTTTGTCATCTCACCTCCAACGTACCTGTCATGCTGCTTGCAGGTGACTTGACTTCATTTGTTAAAGCACAATGAGTATGAGAGCAACCAGGTTGGGGCATAATTAATCGCCTTGTCTCAAGACCTTATCACAATGACTGGGCGTGGTGTGGAGTTCTTTGAGCTTGTCAATGATATTGATCTGGCTCACATGAAATATGTTTCACAACAATCAAAGTGGAGAACCATTCTGTGTACTGAATGTGGCTGTAAAGAAATGAGGAGTTTAAAGCTGTAGCTACTTAACATGCACCGATTTAACAAGTGGGGTAATTTCAAAAATCTGTGAAGCACCACTTTTCATGGCAAAATCCTCCCAAGTTACTATTAGGGAAAATTGGTATCCATTTAACTGTCATGCAAAATAGGGAAAATATATATCTCAAAAAATTATGGTACAGCTCCAAAAATTGAGCCTGGAATAGGGTATTAGGCTTTTATATTTTGACACATGCTTAAATTGTTATGTTTATGATTCTTGGCTCCAGGATACTGTTCAAATATAGATAAAAATAAATAATTTGATTCATTAATTTAAGAAGATAGCAGATTGATTTGTGGATCAGAATCTAATAAGACTATATTCTTTTTTTTTTTAATATATTTTATTGATTTTGTACAGAGAGGAAGGGAGAGAGATAGAGAGTTAGAAACATCGATGAGAGAGTGTCATCGATCAGCTGCCTCTTGCACACCCCCTACTGGGGATATGCCCGCAACCAAGGTACATGCCCTTGACCGGAATCGAACCCGGGACCCTTCAGTCCCCAAGCCAATGCTCTATCCATTGAGCCAAACCGGTCTCGGCTAATAAGACTATATTCTAAAGAATAATTTTAACTGAAATGCTTGGGGAAAAATAATTGATCCCGTAGAAAGTCTAGATAATTAAAACTAGCTTTTTTTTGGCTTGTAGAAACCCAACATTTCACATTTGCACCAGATAATACAAAAGAAAAACTGTAAACCACATATGTAATTTGAATTTCCATATAGTAACATTAAAAAGACAGATGAAATGAATTATGATAATGTATATATTACTTAGCTATATATTTATATTTAACACACAATGTATGCATATATTATACTATACACACAAACAATATATATATACATACTAGAGGCCCAATGTATGAAGATTCATGCAATATGCCTTCCTTCACCTGGCTGCTGGCTCCAGTTTTCCGCTGGGACCCAGAACCTAGGCCTTAGCTCTGGCTGCCACCTTTCTCCTTCACTCCCACCAGAGTCTACAGGCTTCACTCTGGCTGAAGCACTATTCCTATAGCTCCCTCAGTCCCTGCCCCCCCCCCTCATAGCAGGCATCCTGTCTCACCCTGCTTCTCTGCACCTGGAGCGGCTGGGGGCGGGGCCACCACCATCTTTATCCTGATAATTTGCATATTCCCTCTTGATTGGCTGGTGAGTGTCGCAGAGGTATGGTCAACTTACATATTTCTCTTTTATTAGTGTATATTGGATTAAATTTCATATATATATATATATATATATATATATATATATATATTATCTGTATATTTATATGTTATAAATTTAAACCAATGTACGTATAAAACCTAACATATATATTAGGATACATCCTATCTAATAAAATAGCAATATGTAAATTGACTGTCACTTCAAGACACAAGATGGCTGCTCCGATGTGGTCAAAGATGGCTGCCCCTATGTGGACACAAGATGACTTGCAGGGCAGGGCAGTTGTGGGCAGTTAGGGGTAACTGGGCCAGCCAGCAGAGGAGGGCAGTTGGGAGTGACCAGGCCTGCAGGGAAGAACAGTTCAGGGGGCAGGCTTGCAGGGGAGGGCAGTCAGGGGTGACTAGGCCAGCAGGGGAGGGCAGTTAAGGGTGACCAGGCCAGCAAGGGAGGGCAGTTGGGGGCAAACAGGCTAGCAGGGGAGGGAAGTTAGGGGCAATTTGGCCAGCTAGGGAGCAGTTAGGTGTTAATCAGGCTGGCAGGGGAGTGGATAGGGGGTGATCAGGCTGGTAGGCAGAAGCAGTTAGGGGCAATCAGGCAGAGACAGGTGAACTGTTTGGAGACAGCAGTCCTGGATTGTGAGAGAGATGTCCCACCGCCCGTTTAGGTCCAATCCCACGGGCAGTTGGACATCCCTAAGGGGTCCCACATTGGAGAGGGTGCAGGATGGGCTGAGGACAAACCCTCTCCCCTCATACACAAATTTCATGCACCGGACCTCTAGTAATTTTATAAGATATTATATCAATAAGTGATCAATGTGAACATTATTAATGAAATGATTTTTACATTCTTCCTTTCATTCTAAGTCTTTGAAATTCAATGTATATTTTACACTTATAGCGCATCTCAATGTGGACTAGCCAAATTGTAAGTGCTTAATATCCACAGATTGCAAATGGCTACTGAGTGGACAGGGCTGCCCTAGCATCCTATCGAAGATTTATATATTTTGAAAGAGAGATGGAGTCATTCACTGAGTGCCCACCACCTGTGAGAGCATTCTTAGCTGCTGTCACACATATGTCCATTCTCAGATCCTCATGGCCAATCTTATTACTCTGTTGGTAATATGGTTCCTACTCTGCAGATGCAGTAGTTCAGCCCCAGAGAAGTTGTGTACGTCAGCTAGTCTCCATCTGCCAGCAAATGGCAGAACTGGGAGTTTGGCCTGAGCCTTCTGACTTTATGCAGCCACTGCTATTTTAAGTAACACTACTGACATTTAAAATAGAACTGGTGCTTTCCTATTCCCCTGGAAATACTATAAAATGACAGAGGAAAATAACAAGTGGTTAGAATCTTTTTAAAAAATGAACATGGAGCTGAGCAAAACACCTAAAGAAATTTTAGATATTGGATGAGTCTTGTATTTTCATGACACTTTTTATAAAAACTTTTCTCATGAGTAAAATCTTTGAGAAAGAACTTCATGAAAACAGCACAATGTTTCCAAATGGAAATGTCTCTCAAGCCATCAGTTTCCTAATTTCAGACCTTATCTTACTCATCTTGATAGTTTTGGAGCATAGGGAAAATACCTTGCATTTATATTTTTAAAAATAAAATTTTATTTTCATAAGCATTGTTTGGATTTAACACTGCCTTGAAGCAGATGGTGTTTTTCCTGTTTTTATGAGTCATGGATCTGAGAGGAACAGAAGTCGAGGGGTGGCTCTCAGATCACAGGCTGGTCAGGTATACACCTAAGTATGCAAATCCACAGCAATGCCCTTGGCCTAGGATTCCATCCACAGCTAGCTTTCCAGCAGCTTCTGGGGCTTTTCCAGTAAAAGGAATAAAGCATCATCAGACATGCATTTTCACCTTGTACCTTTGATGACATAAGATGATGTAATAGAATTAGAAATCAGGCTGGTTTCTCTGATATGCTTCTAACCTCCTTTTATTATTACCACAAATCAAATATAAGTGATTTTTCAGTGTAAATATTGAAGTGTTAATCTCTTTTTTAAAATCCCCTCTTATCTGGCATGTGGAAATACTTGATCACAATGGGCTTAGCCACATGGTGTGGCTGCTCTTATTAGAGATGAAATGACATAAAAAATTCAAAGTTATTAGGAAAAACAACCTGAGTGATAATCTTGGTTAAATTTTATGTAGGTGGACAAGCCCTGTGTTGTCATGGCACTTTTAAAACACTTTCCTCACAAATAGAGCCCTTGGAATAGAAACTCATAAAAACATCACAAGATTTCCAAATGTGAATGTCTCCTAGACTACTCTGTAAAAACCTGATTCTCATTTCTGATGGAAACAAACAAACAAACAAAAGCAAAAAAAAAACTCCACTGAAAACAGAACACAATTATTTCTTTAAAAATTTTATTTATTGGAGAGAGACATCGATTTGTTGTTCCATCAATCCATGTATCATTGTTTGTTTCTTATATGTGTCCTGACTGGGGATCGAACTCACAATCTTCACGTACCAGAATGATGCTCTAACCACTTGAGATACCCAGCCAGGGCCAGAACACAATCTTTGATAAGGACCATGATTTTCTACATTTGGATCTTTGGTCTTAATATTCAAAGATTAGGTAGCAAAGGAACAGGGAGAGGATGTACCACTTTTTTCAGTTCTTCGCATGGCACATGGGTCAATCCAATTACATGGTCTTCACCCAAACTTTTAAAGCACAAGTCTGAGCATTTGGAGAAAAAAAAAATAGCAAAGAAGAGCATTATGGCCCCAGCCAACCATCTCCTCTAATCTACCTGCATTGGGTAGTTATCCCTGGACTCTTAGTCTCTGTGGCCCGGCCTTGATTTGTGATAAGTGCTAGAGTGGTAACTCCTCTTGAGCCACTCTGTTGATGCTGTTTGACCCTAAATGTAACTGCTTGTTGAGACAAAGCCAACTTGTACCTCAGGTATCACACAGACAAACAGGAAGCACTTTCAACTCTGGCCAGGGCCTGATCTCAGGGTCTATTTTGTCTTTTTTCAAGCTCCTCTTATAACAGAACTAAAAACCCTCTGGTTTATACCCCTAGGGATGCCATGTTAAAAATTACAACAACAACAAAGACTGCCTATGTCCTACTGGGGTCCACATTAGTACTGGTATTTTTATTTGCCAAATTGCTTCTACCCTTTTTAATAAGACAAGAAGGTAGCAACACTCAAAAAGCAAATAGTATGTGTGGTCATCAAAGTATGATGATTTGTTTAACAGAAAATAGACTTTGTTAGCACTTGTTCTTCTTTCTCTATCGTGTAAAGGAAGATCAATTCTCCAATAAAAAGTACTCTAAGTAATACCCCATATAACATTTCAGAATTTGACATATTAATGGACTTACACATAGGCAGAGAAAATTTAAAACGATAACAAACATGGCATATTTATGCTCTTAGCAATTCCCACTCTTCAAAGACTGGTGAGTACAACCAACTGGGGAGGCCTTCAGAAGGAGAAAGAGCTTCTCTTGGCATAGAGTAATATGAATATTCCAGGGAGACTCAAGGTAAATCAAACTCAAAAAATTTGAGACTCTCCTCTAAGCAAAAGTTCCAAAATATCCTTGATTGAAAGGCAGCTTTAGCTGGAGGGAGCTTATTGCTCTGACCCCATTGATCCCAGATTTCCCTCCAGCCTTACAATCCAAAAGGGGAAGTGTAGAATCTTCTCTACACTTTTTCTCTTCTGCCTACCAATAAGAGAAAAGTGAACCTGAGATTCAAGAGGGTGTTTTTCCTTCCTGATATCAACACAGTTCTCCTGCCTCTGGCTATTTATGGAAATCAGACAGTTCCTTCAATTTTCAATTATTTTTGAAGCAAAACCTTTTGACAAAAGGTTGGCATTGTCAACCAACCCCTTCATCATGTCAGGCAATTTACGCTTCTATTGACAGCAGCTACAACTCCCTTTCTTTGAAGTTACAAAGCTATAAACAATGGTAGATCTCCAAGCCACCCAGGAAGAGCCTGAATAAATATAGCCAGGCTTTTCCTGCAGCTCTTCCCTGCCCATCACTCTCACTCCAGATGACTGTGGATGCCATTCTTTTCTTTTTTAATTGTTTTTGCCTCCACTGTGAGAGTTAAAACAGCTAATAAGGATGCACTGTTTTCTTCCTTTCATTGTCCATTCTCACAAACTCCAGTTAACAGATAGCTGAGACTTGACTGCTTTTTTATTCCAAATCTCTTATTTAATTTAGACCTTGTTAGCAAAGTCTAGCCCCCACTAGCATGACCATCAGTCTTACTTGCCTAGTTTTCATGGAATTTCCTCTTTCATTCAGGTCTTTAGATATTTTCTATAAAGTGGGAACGAAGTAAAAAAGAAGACTCAGAAATGGAATTAAAGAAAAAAGGTGCTAAAATTAATAATCCCCCCTATATTTTTGTCAAATTCTACATAAATCTTATAATTTCAGTGTTGGTTATTAGGTAAAGTAAAATTAAATTCCCTGTAAGGACAGGGGCTCTGACTGACTTGTTCATTGCTTTAAATCTAGCACTTAATAACTGTCATTGAATACTTATTGAATGACTAAACAAATGTCAGAGATGGAATGAAAATTGATGTTATAATGCTGATCATAGCCAACATTTATTTAAGTCAAACTCAGTGCCAGGTACCACTCTAAATGCATTTCTTACCTTAAGTCATTTGGTCTTTACGACAAGTCTGTGAAATAGGAACTATTATCTTCATTTTATAGATGAATAAAGTAATATATGGAAAAGATATGACTTGCCCATGGTTGAACAACTACATAGAATATTTCAGAGGCATGCTTTGTCCTCAGATACTCCAAGAAGGCATTCAACAAAATATCTTACCCTTTTTTTCAATATAGAGCAATATGAGATAAACACTACTAAAGTAGATTCAGATTGGTTGAATAGATGCATCCAAGAGATCTGAAAAATAATCTGCCAGCCTAAAGAATGGCTTCTTCATGCAGTCAATGGCTCTGACTAAATTTAATCCAATGATGAAAGTGAAGATATGGAAACAGGTTTTTTGTTTTTTTGTGTTTTTTTTTTTTTCATTTGTAACTTTCACAGCCTTGAGATCCTCATTGCATGAGAGATTCAAGATTCAAAAAGAAGTCAAGTATCTATAAGGATGGTTTGAAATCAATAAGACTGTATCAATAGATATAGATGTGGAACCTCACCTATTGGAAAACAGTTTCTGGGAAACAGATGAGGGTGAGGTGGCAAGGACTTGGTTGATGAGGCATTCACTCTCATGAAAGTACAGCAACTCCCTCTGTACAGGTTCCTGCCCTTTTTGCTACCTGTAATTATTCATCCTTAATTTATTGCTCATTGCCTTGAGTACCATTCCAAGACTTTCCCTTTAACTTAAACGATAGACTCTACCTCACTGCCTATGGTTTTCCGCAGCTGAAAATGCATATCTCTGCTGAAAAGTTTATGTTTTCCAACTTGAGCTTCCCCAATTCCATCTTCATCTGTGCCCCCTTCCAATCTTTCCCTTTCCTCTCAAAGGAAGACCAACTCTACCTCCTCTTTGTGACACATCATTTCGTTGGAGCACTTGAACCCACTGCTTTCTGCTTCTGTTTTTACCATGTGCTCCTTCTTTCTCTCTTACTCCTTCAGCTGTTTCCTCCTGAATCCCCTCCTCTGCCTGCAAACATGCTCCAATCTTCACAGGTTAAAATACATTTCCATAGAGCTAGTTTTCCTTCATATCACTGCCCTCCCCTTCACCAATCTTCTGGAAGGCATAGTCTTTACTTAACATCTCTACTTATTCACAAACTCAACCCTTCTATTCCAAAATTGGCAATTTAAACCTTGATATTTTGCTAAAATTATGGTCTTTTGAAGGTCATGGAAACAGAGTAGCTGATTTTCTTAAAGATTTCTTAGTCCTGAGCCCACTTGAATTCTCTGAAGCATTTGACAACTTGGTTTTAACTTTTATTTGAGGTCAATTTCATATAACATATAATTAGTCATTTTAAGTGAACATATCAGTAGCATTTAATGCATTCATGATGTGTAACCACCACCTCTAATTATTTCCAAAATATTTTTATTAACCCCCCCCCCCCCCCCCCAAACAAAAAACTCACAACCATTAAACATTTAATCTCCCTAATCTCTGGCAACGAAAGATCTGCCTTGTGTCTCTGATAATTTATCTATTTTGGATATTTCATATCAGTGGAATTATACAATAAATGGCCTTTTGTGACTAGCTTCTTCCACTTAGTGTAATGTCTTTAAAATGCATCCCCCACATTATAACATGTAGCACTACCCTGTTTCCCCGAAAATAAGACAGTGTCTTATATTAATTTTTTTCTCCCAAAGTTGTGCTAGGTCTTATTTTCAGGGGATGTCTTATCTTTCCATGTGCGCTAGGTCTTATTTTCAGGGGATGTCTTATCTTTCCATGTGCGCTAGGTCTTATTTTCGAAGGATGTCTTATTTTCGGGGAAACACGGGTACTTCATTTCTTTTTATGGCTAAATAATATACTACATTGTATAGATAGTCCAGAATTTGTTTATCCATTCATCCATTGATGGTTATTTGGTCTGTTTTCATCTTTTGGTGATTATAAATGGTTCTGCTACATATATGCATACACATACAGTATAGTTGGTTAAGTACTAGTTTTCAGTCCTTCTGTGTTTATGCCTAAGAGTTGAACTATTAGGTCATATGGTAATTCTATATTTAATCATTTTCTACAGCAGCTAAACCATTTTGTATTCCTTCCAGAGCATTTAACAGTTTTGAAATGCATCTTAAAATGCTCTTCGCTTGGCCTTCTAAAACATTACATAGTCTTTGTTCTCCCACTCTCTCTATATTATAACCTGTTATGTTTTTCCTCCTCTAGCTCCTCTCCTTATATTCTTGCCATTGGCGGTGCTGTCCAGATTTCTGTCTTGATTTCCTCTGATGTTTTCTATCATTTTGGACATTCTCATCTAAACTAGTACCTTTAGGTAGCCCCTCTATAGGATGTCTTCATTACATAGCTTCATTTCTGACCTTGGGTTCTTCATATCTACCTATCTACAGCATCTCTACTTGTGTTTCTTACTTGCCTCTCAGTTGTATATGTGTGTGTGTCGCCTCGCTCCCTTCCTCTCTTCCTCCCCTCTCCCTTTCTTCTCATTCTTTCTATCCCATGTAGTTTTAACCTGAATACTTATCTCCATTATAGTAGCCACAACTGGTTTAAGCATCATACCTTCATATGTGACCTATGATAGGATCTTATGAATGTTATTTCTCTTAAATCTGACTTTGTTCCTTTTCTTTCTGATCAAATGTATATACCTATTGCCACTCAATTGTTTTCCCGCCAAAATAGCTGGAATCATACCATGTCCTACTGTGGCTTCTCATGCTCACCGAGTACCATTCAAATTGATCCTAAATTTCTTTGTCATTTTCACCCCTCACTTTCCCCCATGACTCAAATGATTTTCCCATCAAAGTAAGATGTTCATGCTCAATGATCACTGAAAATGATATGTTTCTTCTACATCTAACTCTCAGAGGGGTATAAATGTGTCACAATAGGTTCACAAAAATAAAGGCCAGATTAGGAGTTATTATATTAGAAAAACCATTGACTTGTAATTTAATAATGCATATTTTTAACCAAACAAACACTGATGCCAATAGGTGAATCCTTTCCTAGTTGGTGGTTGTTTTTTGAAGTTTGTAATTAATATGGTGGAAATAATGCTATAATGAAACATGGCTTGCAAATCTTACAGATTAATACTTCCCATTGATTGGATATGGAGGGTCTCTATAATATGGATCTTGGTAAGATGCTCAGAACCTTTACACACATACTAGGGCAATGGTCAGCAAACCGTGGCTCTCAAACCACATGGGGCTCTTTGTCCTCTTGAGTGTTCTAACGCCACTTCTTCAAAATAGATTTGCCCAGGCCAAAAACTGACTTCTGCGCATGGGCCATGAAGTTTGAATCGCACTATATATGTACATGTATTTTGTGGAAGAGCCACACACTCAAGTGGCCAAAGAGCCTCAAAGAGCCACGGTTGTGCTAGGGTTACCACTTAGAGTGAGATCTCTCAGGATATCTCTGCTGGTTGACCTCAACAACCAGAAGTGAGCATCTTTCTACCTACCACCCAATGTAGCTGTAGGTAGAATTTGCAGTGCCCAGCCCATTGTTTATTATATCCTTAGAAATGAAGTGTTCAAATTACTGAGAGAAACTAAGACCCAAAGTTGGATAGGTTCCCCTGAGCAATACAGTCCTCTTTTCCAGGACTACTTTCTTTATTTTATTTATTTTGAATATAGCTTCCCTGGTCAACTATTTAATTTTTTTTAATTAACTTTGTCCTTGTTGATGTTAATGTGCTCCTGTCATCTGGAAATGAGAATAATTCAAATATTGTAAGAGAAAGAAAGTGGTTAGATAAATTAGAAGCATAAATAATTTATTGAGAAATAATTCAAGCAGCTAACTATATTGTGCATTCTCTGTTTACTTCACGAATGATCCATATGCCAACTCCATACAAGTTAATGTTCATCTCAGGAAACCTTTGCCAAAATGAGCAAGAAGTAGTAAATGCCTCATTATCCATTCAGAATGCCTAATGACACGTTATTTTCTGTTATAAAACCTCAAGGTTTCTGAACGCGTTGTTATAAATCCAAACTGTCAACATCTCTTTGGCGAGGGAAAGCACAGCATTCTATAGAAATAAAATGTAAGATTAATAATTCAAATTTATATATTTTCATCCCTCCATGAATTCTGCCACACATGGTAGAAAACTGCAATCCATATTTTTTGTAGAATATATGCTATGAAGACCCATAATAAAACATTTAAGGACATTTAGAAAAGCAAAAATGGAACTTCCAGAAATAAAACCTTAAATAAGAACAATAGAAAAGACAGAACATCAGCAATTATTAATAAAATAGACATTTTGTAAAATCGTATTTGGGGAAATAAATAGCCAGGTGGTATACATTAAGCCAATCTAAAGATATCTTGGTTTTTCCATATCAGACAGAACATGGTGGGAAAAGTAAAAAAAAAGTTAGGCATTTAATAGCTAAGACACTGGAGTCAGATTTCCTGGTTTTAAATCCCAGCTCTGGAATTCATCAGACTTGTGATTTGTGACAATTATTTAAAAACTTTTTAAGACTTAACCTTTTCTATCGGTGAAATGGGGATAAAAATAGTACTTACCTCTTAAAGTTCATGTGAAACTTGAATGAGATAATGCACAGAGGTTTTTGGAACTATGCCTGGTACATAGTGAGTATGAAGCACGAAGTACTATTAACTATCAAAGGGAGTGGCACAGACTCTGTCTTAATATGGTGCTCCCAGTTAAAATGCCCAGGGCAAGGAGTTTTGGCTTCAGCTGTATTTTACTACAGGAGCTAAGGAGGTGTCATAAGCTTACTATAGGCTTAGTCAGGGTCACAAGGACCCAGTTTCCCCTTCTCTACTTTCTGGGTATCATTTTTAGACTTTTCCCTGTGTATCAGAAGACACATGTGTATTAGATAAAGTGGAGCACAGAGGAATCACATTAGGATCCAGTAATATAAGTTGATAAATGCTACAGTAAATATCAAAGATTATTAGACTTGTATCTTCTTGAGATCTGACAATGTTAATTTTAAACCTCTAGAGATAAAATCACATCTGCTCCAGAAGTGGAAGAGGACAGGCGCTGAGACCTGAGTGTGATGCAGCATCTCTGTATTTTAGATTCTGCAAAGGAAGTACTGCCATTTACATTTGAACATAGTCCTCCCTTAGCATCAATTGTCAGATGCATACCTAAGGTCTAGAGTCTTAAAATGGGGTAGAGGAGTTACAAAAATAACTTTTAAAAAGTATGTCTTAGGTTATTTTGGCTCACAAACAACTTTACTTTTAAAACTAAGAATTCTTTTTAAATCCAAGAAATCTTTGTTGTTTTAAAATGCAAAATTAGTTCAAATGGTATGGCTCGGTAGTTGAGCTTTGACCTATGAACTAGGAAGTCATAGTTTGATTCCTGGTCAGGGCACATACCTGGGTTGCCAGCTGGATCCCAGTGGGGGGCATCCAGGAGGCAGCCAATCAATGATTCTCTCTCATTGATGTTTCTATATCTCTCTCCCTCTCACTTATTCTCTGAAATTAAATATATGTATCTAAAAATGCAAATCATGAATTAATCATTAACTAATATTTTTTAAATCATGAATTAATCATTAACTAATATTTTTTTAGCCCTAAATATAAATTTAGTTTGTAGCATTTTATCAATTAAGTAACTTGCACCACTCCCCTTTCTCAGAACCTTCTGAAGATTTTTTTTTCATCTTTACCATGTATTACAGAAAACAGAGTTTTCACTTCACCCATCAAGGGAAGAGGCCTGTGTATCAGAGCTTCTGTTTAATTTTTGTGGGGTTTCTCTTGAGATGGTCTGTTATTTTTGTATTTCAAGTGTGTATGTCAAATAATTTATTTATCTTTTTTCCAATGTGTGTGACCTCACAGTTTACATGGATCTTTTGTTTTGACAAATGCTCTTTGTCAGCATTTTATCCATGCCACCCTGGGTAGAGGGTTCTGACTGCCAGGAGGATGGGGCAGGGTCTCAGGAGCCAGTCTCCTCTCCTGAGCTTCCCACCCAGGTAGAGAATTTCCATGATAATAATGTTCTTGTATAAGTGTCTCCTGCAGAAATGGAATTGGACATGCAAGAAAGAACAACAACAACAAAAAAGTTTTATATAGCACATTACAAACTAGGAAACCTTTGAAGTCAGCATCTGGGATGGTCCTAAAAAATGTACAGTCAGAGGGAAAGAATTACTGCTGACACACATCTCAGAGAAACTGCCTGTGATGAGATTATCTCTCTCCAGGACTCTGACAAAGCTTTGCCAGGGTGCTTACTTCTGCAGTTGGCCTTTCTCCCTCCCTGATTGCATTCTCATTCAGAGATGGAGGTTCTGCTTGGAGTGCACCTTCCTCAGTTTGGGTTCCCTGGAAGGCAAAGCCTGAGACAAGGATTTGCATGCCGGGTCTTTATCTGGAAGACAGTCCCAGGAAGCAGAAGTGGGTGAAGGGGAAAGTGAGTCAGGGATGGAGAAATAGATACATTATTGAAGCTGCCGTCGATGCCCACAGGATTCATTTCCTTAATTCTGCCAGGACCTCTGAGAATCCTGGAAATACCAGGGCTCTCCCAGCATCATCCACCTGATAAATGAAATGGCTGGAGCCTTATCCATAGGCTCCATATTCCCCATGGATTGAGTTTGCCCCAGAGAGTGTCAGCTGTCTCATGTTTAGAACAAATTCCTCCATGTGTCTTAGAAAGTCTAGTTAGAATGACTCAATATTACCTGAGCCTAGGGTGGGGCCCTGGGATACCCTGCTGAGTCTGCACTCACTAACAACTATCCAGGTGCTTCTGAAGTGAGAGGTGGCTGAGAGGGTGTGACTGGGCCACAGGATATCTGCCACACCTTCAGGACCTCTTCCGCAGAGATGTCATTCAGAACGGGCACAGGCTTGTTTGGCCACCAGTTTGGTGTGAGCCAGGCTGCTTTATGACAAGTCATCCAGAGGACAGCCAGGCTGAGAGGGCTGACTCTGCATCCATAGCAGAGCTTGGAGACAGGCTGTTCATCCATCGTGCAGTGAGCAGGGATTTAACTCACTGTTACCTCCTTGTTTTACCATCTTTCTGAATCCAAGACTGCTGCCTTCAAAATCTAAAGGAGCTGTGGGTTCAGAAAAGCCCAAGTCCTCCTCCAGAGACTGATTTCCTCTAGTGTATCAGTGTTCTTTAAATTGGTAAACAATCTTTTTAATATGAACTATAGGGAGCTGATGCTTTTTTGCCACAACTTCAATAGACTGACCTAGAGAGAACTGGGCATTTGACAAAAATGTTTATCCATTTGAAAAATTATGATCTGTCACCAAATATATAAATCCCAATTCCTAGAATTCCAGCATTCTTTTATAGGAACAGAAGTTGACGTGGGCTATGAATTGCAGGACTCCTTTGAAAAGAGGAAGAATAAAGAAGAGAATTGGGAGGAGCTTTTTTACTTCTTCTGAACCCATACTCTGAGCCAGGAAGTTTGCTAGTACTTTCCCAAATTAACTCATGTAATATTATCTAATTCACAGGAGAAGCACAGAGAGGCCACAGAGGTGTGGAGAGGTTAAGTAATGTGCCCATTAGCTCATAACTTGTAAGTAATGAAACTACCAAGAAGCACTGGGCTCAGGTCTGAGTCCAATCCTGAACCCATCCAAGTGCTGTCCTCACCCTGCTGTGCAGGCACCTTGGACCTCTGGGTCAAGACATATTAGTTTAGGTAAAATAATGGAGTTATGAAAATGGCTTACCTCAAACATGCCTTCCTTTTTTCTCAGCCTGACTGAGACACTGTTATTCTCTACTGTGTCACACATATGCTGGTGTGGTCTCTATGGAGCTTCTTTTCATTTTCACCTACCCAGTCTATTCCAACCATGATCCATTCCTGTCACCCGAGAGCAGTGTGTCCCTGCCACCATGGTGCTTACCCTAAAATTAAGACCTCCCATCCTTACACTGTCTGGCAGAGGGGCTGGAACTTAGAGGGGGCTTGAAAAATCTTCTTTGCCAGAATGATTACAAGGACAAAAGATGGACTCTGTTTTACACATGAGAAACCTAGTCTTATGCAAAGTCACACCACTCGATGGAGGAGACATAAAGTAGAAGTAGAGTTTCCAGCCTCCTGGTCTGGTGTATTTCCATCTCTGAGAGTATAATGAGTTTCTATATTGCATGAACACTCTATTAAGCATCTCTTGGAGGCAATCCAAGAGGTAGCTTCAATGGTGGACAACTGAGGCTCCATACCAGGCACCAATGAGGCTGTATTGGGATGGTCAGACTTTCCGTGTCCCTTAAGTCATATTGTGTGAATTCCCAGAATCATGGTTTATATAAATCTTCTTTGCAAAATGAACCTTCTCCCTGTGCCAAACCTGGAATACAGTGGCATGAGTAACTGGCAGGAACAGATGCAGACAATGAGTAATGCAATGTCTTTTCCAGCTAAAAATTTCTCCCACACACTCAGCATTACTATGCTGGGCAAGATGCTCTCCTGTGTACCAAGGGATCAACATTATAGGGTCCAGGGCACCCACTACAAAATTGGAACCAAATGGCTTAGATACTGCTTTTCCACCACAACTAAATGAAATCAGAGATCACTGGTTATACAGTTAGTTAAAAATAATATTATCCTATATAATAAAAGCCTAATATGCTAAGTGTCCAGTCATCTGGTCATCTGTTCAACCAATCAAAGCATAATATGTTAATGATATCTAAAGCTGCTCAACTGCTTGCTATGATGTGCACTGACCACCAGGGGGGGGGGCAGTCGACAAGTTATGATGTGCACTGACCACTAGGGGGCAGACTCTCCAACTGGTAGGTTAGCTGGTGGCTAGGGTTCTGCCAATCGGGACTGAGGGAGATGAGCTGGACATAACCTAGAGCCCTCCCACAGTCCCTCTCCAGCTGGCCAACCACCCAGTCCCTCCCTGTCTCTGATCATGCACTGGTGGGGTCCCTTTGCCTGGCCTGTACCCTCACATTTGGCCCAATGACCTGTTCTCTATGACATGCACTGATTATGGAGGGGGCAGGGAGGGGAGAGCAGATACTCAACACAGGAGCTGCCTCCCGGTGGTCATGTCTCCCATAGGGGGAGTGTCACTTAGCCAGAAGCCTGGATCACGGCTGGCAAGTGCAACGATGGTGGGGGAACAGGCCAAGCATGTGAAAGCAGAAGCTGCATCTCCCTTAAGGCCAGCCCTGGAAGTTACACACTCACCTCCACTGTACTCTGTGGGTTATCCCCAATTCAAGGAGAGGAGAAATAGACTCCACCACTTGTTGATGTTGTTTTTAATTCTCACCCAATAGCTATGATTTAATTTATTTTTGAAAGAGAGGGAGGGAGAGAAAAGAGAGAAATTGAGTGAGAGAGAGGAAGAAACATTGATTTGAGAAATACCCATCAGTTGCCTTCTATATTCTGGGATCCAACCCGAAACCTGGGTATGTGTCCTGACCGGAAATTGAACCCATGACCTTTCAGTGTATGGGACAATGATCCAACCAAATGAGCTGGCCAGAGCAACTCCACCTCTGAATGTGAAGATCCACATACTTTACAGCCATTTTGAACCCATTACAAGGAAAGACTGACTAGGCTGTTGTTATAGTAAACCCAGCCTAATGTTGTAGCAATGGAGATAGGGAGAAATCGATTGGCTTAAAATATAATCAGAGGTAGGATTTGATAATGGTTGTCTTGGGTCAGTTAGACAAAGGTGATACCATTTATTTTTATTGGTTTCCTATTATTGCTATAAAAATTTTATCACAAACATATTGGCTTAATACAACACAAATTCATTCTCTTACAATTTTAGAGGCAGAAGTCCAAAATGACTCTGTCAAAGCTACAGTGAAGGTGAAGGCAGAGCTGGTTTTATAGGGAGTCTCTGGGGGAGAATCCATTCATTGCCTCTTCCAGCTTCTAAAGGCTGTTCAGGGTACCTTGCTCCATCTTCAAAATCAATCTCACAGCATCTTTTGGGGGAGATGCCTGGGAACAGTGAGATAAATTGAAGAGAGACAAGTTGTCTGGCTGAAGTGGTTCAGTTGGTTGAGTGTCATCTGTGCACTAAAAGGTTGACAATTTAATTCCAGGTCAGGGTACACTTGTGTTGCAAGATCCATCGTCAGGGCTCATACAGAGAACAACCGATAGATGTTTGTCTCTCTCTCTCTCTCTCTCTCTCTCTCTCTCTCTCTCTCTCTCTTCCTCTTTCTCTCTGTCTGTCTCTTTCTCGGCATGGGGAGAGGACTTTTAAGTGAAGTAATCAAGATTCAAATGAGCCAAGTATAAGAAATTTGTGTGATGTCCAAGTGGAGACATTTTTAAAAAGCCAGATAAATGTATTGCATTCAGAGCTTGACATACACACTTTGAATTTCTCAATCTGAATATTTGTGAGGATTGTTTAGGTCATATAGGAGGAGACTTTTTAGCAGCCTTGTCCAATGGAAATGTAATGTGAGCCACATATGGAAATTCAAATGTTCTGTTAGTCAAATTTAAAAAATAAAAAGAAGCAGATAAAATTAATTTTAGTATCTTCTTTAACTCAATGAGTTGTATAATTAGCATTCCATCATTTAGTCAATATAAAAAAAACAATGAGATGTTTTATATGACTTTTTTAATTTAAGTTTTAGAAATATAGTGTGGTACAGCACATTTCAATTCAATGTAGCCACAGTTCTATTGCTTATTGATCACATGTGGCTAATGGCTATATATTGGGCAATGTAGCCTTACAAAGAGAAGAGATCTCAGAAATTAGCCTGGAGGAATCCCAATATTTAGAAGCTGGGTATAAGAAGAAGCTTGAAAGTAGAAGAACAACCAAGAAAGAGAATATTACAGAGGTGAGATAATAGGTCTGGAGAAGTGAGTGTGGTAGCTAGGTTGATGCTAGAACAAAAACAAGTGAAATGGGACAAGAGAGTTTTTTTTTTTTAAATATATATATATATATATATATATATATATATATATATATATATATTATTGATTTTTTACAGAGAGAAAGAGAGAGGGATAGAGAGTTAGAAACATCAATGAGAGAGAATCATCAATCAGCTGCCTCTTGCACACCCCCTACTGGGGATGTGCCCATAACCAAGGTACATGCCCATAACCAAGGTACATGCCCTTAACAGGAATCGAACCTGGGACCTTTCAGTCCACTGAGTCAAATCGGTTTTGGCGGGACAAGAGAGTTAATGCTGCTAATTAGAAAAATCAGAGGATAGAGACTAATTGTGGATGGCCATTCTTTGGATGTTTTTCTGTAGCTCACACCTACTCTCTTCCTCTTTCCTTTGGGTGCGGGAGGAAGGATACAGCAGAAATATAGCCACTTACAAACTTCTGCTTGGCCATATTGTATCACATGTAGCAACTGGCAAATGGCCTCAGGATCTAAAATTAAGAACCTGGACTGTCATCAGCCAGGAAGGTACTGCAGTTTGGATGTGGTCCAGGAATAAAACAATCACCTTAACTCCTTTATGTTAGGGGAAAGCTTGCCTCCTGTAAAATATCTTAAGTATAAGAGCCATAAAATAAAGTACGCATGAATTATATTTCGGTGTAATATCCAGAAGTCTTAAGATAATAACAGCTTAAAGGTTCTTCTGAAACTAGATCTGAAACTTGAATTTGGCCCATATGGTAATTTCCGAAGCACTTTTTCTCATCTATGTGGTAATGCTGGGTTTATAGAGTAATCAACCACCCCAGTTTGCCTGGCTGAGGAGCTTCCTAAAATTTAAAAAACAAACAAAAACTTTCAGTTTTAAAAACTGAGTCAGTCTAAAGCAAGCTGTCCTGGTTTTCCTGAGGCAGTAGGGTTTCCCCAGCTGTGGGTTTTTAGTACTAAAACCAGGAAAATCTTGGGCAAATAAGGAGGAATAAGTCACCCAAGCAGGCTAGGAGGCCTGCTAACCAAGGACCTCCTGATATTATCAACCCAGAAAGAAGATCCAATGCTTACAGTTGTGCTTACAACGGGATTATAAAACCTGAATGCCAGTTGATGAATTTGTAAAGGGGAATGAAAATGATAAGGACCGGAACACTCCAGGTCCATGTGATCAGCATTTTTTTTTCTTCCTATAGAAAGCCAATCTATTAATTTAAAAAGAGGGATGATGATCCTAGGCACTGAATTACACAGAGTCCAAGTGATCAGCAAATTCTCTCCTGGCGTGGAGTCGATCTGTTAATTTACAAAGAGAAATTACTGTCAAACAGGCCGGATACTCCAAGTCCACATGGTCAGCACATTTTCTGCTTCTGCTCCACCCTTTGTGGAAAGGCAAATCGTAATCAGCAGACTGCTTATTGGGCGTGAAATGTGGCTAGAGTGAGTGTTTGAAGGCCTAACTCCACCAATGGACTCAGACCGCCTTTATCATCTGAACCCTGGGGGCCTTTGCTTCAGCAGCTCTACTGCCTTAGAATGGGCACTGCCAATGTTGCCTCCATGAGGCTTCTGATTTTCTAAGTTTCCATTGGTGACTACCCTCTTTAGATCTGGCTCCTTACATAGATGTGCCGAGAGCTCAACAGATAGCTAAGTTTCACTTCCCTCAGAGCCATTTCAGCTCTGTTATACCTATCTGTGTCCTCATTCCTTATTTGTTGATTTACAGATTCCTTTCCAAAAAGCAGCCTTAATTAATTGTCTTACTACCACATCTCAGGGCTCAACTCACACTATGCCCCTCATTAATCATGCTCAGTGTTAGAGATGCTGTGTAAGAACATGGACTTAGAAGGGAGAAAATTCTACTGTCTAGTTTACTACCATTGAGAACTTGGGCAAATCACTGTATCCCTTTGAGCCTCAGTCCACATCTGTAAAATGGGAACCTTCCAAATTCGGTTGTGTCAAGGATAAATCGATGCCAAAGATGTAAAAGGACTAATACAGTATTTTAGTCAAAGTCAATACTTAATAAATTATAACAAATAACCATAAAAAGTACTATCATTTTCTGTTACATTTTGAAGCTTTAGTGTTTTACAACCTAGACAAACCAAGATTAATGATTCAGGGGCCTCATTGAATATTTAGCTTTAGAGATAAAAAATACATCCTATGCTATGTTAGTGCTATTGATGTATTATAGTCAAGAGAAACATAAATATGTAGGGCAATGTTGAAATAGGACAGGATTAAGAAAGATGTTTTGATGAAAGAGAAAAGGCATAGCAGTAATCTATCTTGTTCTTCTCCCTCCTCCCTATCCAGTCCTCCTCACTTACTTTATTCGTTCCTCCTCCTCTCCCCAACCTCTAAATGTTGGAATGTCTCAGGCCTTAACATCTTCCTTTCTCCATCCTACCACTTGCTCAAACCAAAGTCTTGAAAAAGGACTTAGCATGAGTTTCTAGGAAGTTTCCACATAGCCTCAATCTAGGAAACCCTTGTTCTAAACTATAGACCACCAGAGCATGATCAGTCTATCATCTCATTAATCTTCCCCATTACACTCTTGAAGGATATCACTGCCATTCTACAGAAAATGCAAGTAGAGCATAGCAATGTTGCAGCCTCAGCAAAAGGGCCGGCTAAGAGCACCAATGAAAGACAGGTGCCCATGGTCACATCTTATGAGTCGAATCATAGCAGATGCCAACTTCCAATGAAATAGTAATACGTTTAAGCATTTTCTAAATGCCAGACATTGTCCTAAACATTTCAAAGGTATTATCTTACTTAATCTCTAAAGAGCCCAAAGACATTGTCATAATGATTTGCATCCCTCTTTTACAGATAAAGGAACTGAGGCTTATGAATGAAAACTAACAGACTTGGTGTCACATAGCTGTCAAGTGGGACATTCCAGGCTCTGGAACTTCTCGCTTACACAATGCTCTCAGTTACACAGTGGCATTCAGAGTCTGGCAAATGTAGGTCACGTAAACCAAGAATATGAGGCAGTAGAATTCTCACATTCAATGCTCTTTTTCTTTTTTTTTTTTTAATTTTAATCAGCCTCTTTCAGTCTCCTGACTAGCTACAATAGTTTACAGCACTCTTGACATCAGTGAACAGATACTGTCCTCTGAGTTCTATGTTTGCAATGCTATTATTTTTTAATATGTCTATAGCTCTGCAAGAATTAAGCAGGCAGTTGGGAAGGAAATGTTTTACATCTCTGCAACTTCTCTATTTTATTCAAGCGCTTCAAGCTCATTGAGGGCATGCTCACCACTTTTATTTCAGCTTTACCCACCACAATTCCCTTGTTCGTAAGTTCCTGTCCCGCGTCTAAACTTTCCAAAGGAAAGGTGGTCTTTTGCATTATGATCACCACTCTCTGATCAGAATTCTTTCACTGTAAAGATTAATAAGGATTGGGGTTGGGAAGAAAAGTTATATATTTCTCATGCTCCTCAATTCAGTGTCCAAGTGCTCAAGAATAAGGAGCAGCCCTAACAGGTTTGGCTCAGTGGATAGAGCATAGGTCTGTGGACTCAAGGGTCCCAGGTTCGATTCCAGTCAAGGGCATGTACCTTGGTTGTGGCCACATATCCTGAGGAGAGTGTGCAGGAGGCAGCTAATTGATGTTTCTCTCTCACAGGTATTTTTAACTCTCTATCCCTCTCCCTTCCTCTCTGTAAAAAAAAAAAAAAGATAAAATATATTATTTTTAAAAAGAAGAAGGAGCAATAACTGCATTAATTTAAGGTAGATTCTCAGAATCCCAAAGGCATGTCTTTAAATTATCCTGTAAAATATTAAATGAAATGATTTCATAATCACATATCTTGAATTACTTGTATTAATGTGCTTCTTTCATTGGAGGGGTAATCAGGAGTCTGGATCTCATTCAGATAAGGCCACTTGTATTTATCAGATTTCAACACTGGCATCAACTCACCCATGTGGTTCTCTAGTGGAACTGTGAAGCTGAAGGTGTGTTTCAGATTTCCAATTTATAAATACTCTTTGTAAATATGATCATATCTGTTTGGCAACACCATTATTTTATTTTAAAGAAACCCTATAGATGTAGCACCTAATATACTCTGGGTATTGTTTTATGTGCTTTACAAGTATTAGAACATTTAATCACTGTAACAACTGTCTTGGGTAGAAACCATTATTATCATGGTTATTTTGAAGATAAGGAACTGAGGCATGAAGAGGTTCACTCACTGTCCAAGGCCACCTATCTAGGAAGTGCTGAGCCAGGATTCAAACCAAGGAAGAGGCTGTTTTAACCAAGAGGCTGTTCTGCCTCTCAGAAACACTCTCACCACCTCCTCCAGCACCACTGACTTGGGGTTGTCCTCATCCTTATCAGCTCTCCCCAAATCCACATGCTCACTCTGACTTCAGCCCAGTGGTAATCCTGGTCAGCATGGGCAGGGCTGGGCCTCTTATCTCCTGAGGCTTCAGTTTGAACACACTGGGTTCTGCCACTCCCAGGAGCAAGCCATTGTCTTTTAGAAGAAAACATAGCTTTTGAAATATATGTAGATTCTTGGTCTCTCTCTTGAGATACAGGTGAGGTAGACAGGAACTAGATACGAAAATAAAAGTAAGAAAAGAAGAAAAAATTCCCAAATTTTAAAGGATAACTTCTCTTTTTTTCCAAGGTACTTAGTGCTTCTCTGGATGGAAAAATTGCTATGACCTAAAATATCACACTAACTGTTCTGGAATCCTCTTTCTTCTTGGCATGCTTATTAAGAAATTCTGCTCTTGCAGCAACAAATCTCAGCTTTCTTAGCTTCTGGAAAGCTGTAAAATCATTAACTATCCTTTAAAAATGTATCATTAGAAATAAATGTGATCTTTGTCCTTATAAATACTTGGACATGAAGTACTATACATTTTATATAGTTTGAGGGTGTTTGATATAATGACCTTTTGGGTCCTTTCTAATTATAAGGAAATACATATCCATGAATTTGGGTCAAATAGTAACAAAGATATTGAAATTTCCCTCTATCTTCCTTTGTTCTTAAAGAATAGGTTAACATATATTGATTTTATTTCACAGCTTGCACGGAAATGAGTGTTTCACTGTTGACATTTTTATGATCTGTAGTTTACATTCTTTTTAATAGCCTTGGTGCAGTATTTTAAAAGAGTATCTTGGTTGTAAAAGCTGTTTTAGAAGGAGAATTTGTTTTAGAAGAACAAACATGACTTATATAATCTACTTTATCAAAAGAAAATCTTGGTAGCAAGTTGGCTCAGAAAGGAAAAGGTTGGTGGGATTGGATAAAGATGAGACACCCAAAATAAATTGATCTTCAGTTATTTTGGGGGGGAATGGCCAAAGTATTTCTATTTATCAGTGAGAGGTTGTACATCAGGAGCTCTGCCTTGTAAATCCAAATCTCGAAAGGCCGAGTTCAGCAGAGAGTTGCCTGAGGCAACAGGATGTGAATCAGATTGGGTTATGCTGTAGTAATAAACAGCCCTATAAATATTAATGGCATAAACAGCAAAAGTTTAATTATTGCTCAGGCTATATAACCAATATTGGTTAGAGGGGCACTGTTCTGTGAAGTCATGCCTCACGATGCCATGGAGCACAAATATGTGAGTTCTCCATGGCAAACAAAGACATTCTGGATTCTGCATGGACAACTAAACGCTCTGTCCTAAAAATGAATGGCCTCACTTCTTACTGTAATCCATTGACTATAATAATGACATAGCCCCATCCAATTACAAAGGGAACAGGAATGTGTAATGCTCCACATGCTCAGACAGAGGAGACCTGACTATGCATGAGCATTGGGAGTCTTTATCACAGTAGCCAGAATGCTGGATCTGTATGAAGCAATATGTGAAGTCTCTACAACAGCATGTGACTTAGTCCTCTCACTACACAGTCAGGTGTGTGCTTTCATATTCCCCTTTTCCCACTAGAGGATACTGGGAATCAAGAAGGTTAAATATCTTGCCCAAAGATTATGCATTAAGTAGTAAGTCAATTTATAAACCTGTGCTATAATGCAGCTCTCCTCCCAGTGCTCAGCTGAATGCCAGGCCTTTACTGCTCTGAGGGCAGGAGGCACCTACTTTCCTCACTAATCCACTAAGGGACATAGTTAGGGAGGGAGGCATGTTCACTTCCAGAGCTGCAGGCCCTCTCCCCACACCATTCAAACAGGCTATTAAGTACAAGAGTGTTGCACTCAGTAGTCATGTCTTATGTTGTCATTGACTTAGAAAAGCAATTTTAATGTGACAACATGTGGGAGAAATTTAACCATGTTAAATATTTTAACAAAACCTGAAGATATGAATGTGGTTTTTTTTGTTTGTTTCTGTGTGTGTGTGTTTTTACTAGCTGTGTGGTCTTACACTAGTCAACACAAGTATTCTGGGTCCTGTTTAGAAGACATTAGTTTTCTCAGAGCATGATCTGGGCACCAGCAGCTTCCCATCATTATAAGAAATGCAGGATCTCAGGCCTCACTCCTGAATCAGAATCTGCAGGGAACAAGATACCCCAAGCTGAGAAAAGTGAGAGAAAAACTGCACTGGAGGATTTCTACCATTTCCCTGGGATCTAGAATTCTGCTTTTATGTATATTAGAATGAAACTTATTTTTAAATGGTGTGGCCTTTCAGAGAGTAGTTGCATATTTTAGGATCTGAAGGAAACACATTTCAAATGATAATAATGCTAAGATGTACTGTGAGCTTGTGTGTGAGGCAGGGGGCATGGAGGCTGTGCTAGTCTCTTTGCTTGCAGCAGCTCATCCAATCATCACTTCCCTGTGAGATCCTGTTGTTATCCCCAGATTACAGATAAGGAAACACAGCTGAAAGGGTAAGTAACTCAGACTTGCACAGTTAGCAAATGAGAAGCAGAGATTTGAGTATGAGTTGTCTGTTTCCAGAGCTTGAACTAAACCATGTTCTGGTCAAAACAGGTCATGGTAGGACCCAGGGTGCTCAGTGCCAGCAGCTGGGTTCTTCCTTGTGTATGTGTGTAGTCTTTCTCCATTTCTACACCATATTACTTCCCTTGCTTTAGTAAACTGAGCACTGGAACGCTGACCTGTCCTATGTATTTAACTAGGAGTCAGCTATCACAAAAGCTATCACACCCATACGGTGATGAAATTTCCCTTATGTCCCCCTTGTTGGCCCTCCTAAGAATTTCTCTGGGAACACACCAACTAAATGTAAGGAAGCTGCTTCCAGAATCTCCTATTGAAGATTTTATTCTTTTAAAGAGAATATATTGCTTTTAGGGAAGCAGAGAAAAATGGGGCCTGCCTGGTTACAAAAGGATCCTTTATCAGTCACCCCGATATTGTACCTCTCCAAACTAACTTTAAAATATGATAATTAATATAACCTGATTAATATAGTTAATATTATATATATATAGTATTTATATAAAATACTATAAAGTATAATGTAACAACTGCCTATCATTGACTGACTTCTTTGTGCAGAAGTCTGTGGAGCCTTCTCTTGCTGTCATCAACTCACTTAATCTTCATTAGATACTACTATTATAGACTAGAGACCCAGGTCACAACATTTGTCCACTAGGGAAGGGGGGGCCCTCAATGTAGCCTGCGGCCTCTTACAGTCCAGGACCTCTCAGGGGATGTCTGACTGCCACCTTAGGGCTCCCCCAAGGGGTCCTTAGTACTGCTGCTTAGCTTGCCAGCTGTGAACCCAACTTCTGGCTGAGCAGTGCTTCTTGTGGGAGCACACTGACCATTAGGGGGCAGCTCCTGCATTGACATCTGCCCCCTGATGGTCAGTGTGCATCATAGCAACTGGTTGTTTGGCCATTTGGTCAATTTGTATATTAGGGTTTTATTATATAGTATTAAGAAACTAATGTCAAAGCTTAAGTGAGTAGCTCATAAGTCAATATTCAGTGTTATCAATATTTAGTTATGTCAGTAATCAAATTGAAGTCTTCTGATTCCAGATATTACATATTGTCTGAAAAACACTAAATTAGAGAAAGAGCAGAGAAGAGATTGTTGCCCTCCCTGTTGGGATCTCACTCTTATTCTGGACTCACCTCTGAGTCTCTCTGCAACCTCTCAGAATGACAGCCTCCTACCTCAGAGCTGACCTCTGCCCCTGTCCTGATAGCTTGCTGAATTGGGAACACCCTGGGGATACTCAGCTAATGCAGAATTGGATCTGTAGATTAACTCTCTAGCATCTTGTCCCTTAGTAAACAATTCAGGGGTACCTTTGCCACTGTAACTCAAAAGGTCTCAGTGAGATTGAGTTCTACAATGATAACCTGCCCATTAATGAGTCCTATATGTACTTGTCTCCCTGTCCTGCCTCACTTCCCACTCCTCTCTGTGCTTCCTGGCATCACCTCTCAAATAAAAGACTTTCACCCAAGCCCTTGCCTCAGGATCTGCTTTGGTGTCTTATTCCCAAAGAATACAATTAAGCAATCCTGTGAAAATCGTCTTACAACAATGGCCTGACCAACTTTACCATCTGAGAGCTCCTTCTTAGCATTAAAGTTACATTTCAGCAGAGGCACCTGAGCTGGGCCTTTCATTTCCAGCCATTCTCACCTGTCTTAACCTTGAGATGAATGACAACATGCTTGAGCTAGAATGACACAGGCATAGTCCAATACAATAGTTGTGGATATGAAGGGAAGTGGCTTGTGGTTTCCTAGCACTGAATAAGATGTACACCCTGTTGCTGCACTCTCAGAATCCTGGGTTCAGACTACCTTTATTGTTCTCTGAGGCATACTTCAGCACTGTGTCTACTGAAGTACACAAGGGGTCCTTGCAAAATGATTGCAAGGCAATGCCATATGTGGGATTTTCTGAATTTTCCAGTGAGACATATTAATCTTATTTAGGATAGCTCTCTCTTCTCATTCCTGATCAGATTTTCCCTCTGCTGCTGGCAAAAGTTGTAGATCTGTGATTTAGCTTTGCAGACGAAAGGTATATTTTAGATGTCAAACCAGTTAAATTTCTTTGATACTGAACATATTCATGGGCAGAATTGCTGCAAAAATCCCCTCAATGCAGATGCACAGCTAGATTTTACTTTTAAGTAGCAGAATCAGCTTTGTGACGAAACCATGAAAGAAAGGGGAAGATGGCCCAAACTTTTTAAGGGAGGTATGCAAGATGCCTGAAAGCTGATAAGTGGCAAAGCCAGGACTTGGATCTACTGATTCCAGACATCCTGCCTGATGTACATAAAACTGAAGGAAAAAAAAAAAAGAGCTATGGCTCATACGTCCTCAACGTGATGGAATAACCAGGCCTTTCCTCTGGTACAAAGAGCTTTTGAACATTGTTTGATAATACGTATTCCAAAAAGCAAGTGATAGAGCCAAGTCTCCCAAATGTTCCATATAAGCCCAGGATTTATCCTGTCCTCTAAATATGCTGAGTGTCTGCATCAAAATCCATCACCATCCCTCGTTCCTCTGCAGCTTGTAGTCTGGTGACTCCTTGGCTGGATGCAGGTATGTTCACAGCATTATGGGAGTTCATCCTTCTGTTTCATGAAATAGTTTCTGAACCATCATTTTCCCAACATTTTATAATGAGCATTTTCAAACATAAAATTGAAATGTGTTTATACTGAACAACCATGTACTCATAACCTAGATTCTATCATGCATGTCTTACTAGTTTTATCACACGTCAATCCATCACTATATTTCCATCAAACCATCTTAATTTGTATGCATTTCAAAGTAAGTGACAAATACACATCTATATGCAATTAGTAATTAGAGTTCAATGTTTATTTATGGTTCTTCTTTTCCTTTTGATACCATGATACCATGATATCCACACATTTTACATGTAACATTTGCATTCTGGAAAAAAAAATGCATTCAAATGTGCAACTCAAACCCCCATCAAAGTAGAAACCATCTGCATCACTTCAGAAAGGTCTCTGATGACTGTTTCCAGAAATCTCACCCCATAGAAACCACTAATATTCTGATTCCTACCATCATAAGTTAATTTTGTCTGTTTTAGAATTCTAAATAAGTGAAATTATACAGTGTATATATTTTTTATTTAACTTCTTTCACTCAGCATAAGATTTTGAGAGTCATCCGTTTTGTTGCATGTAACAGTAAGTTTATTTCTGTTTATTACTGAGTAACATTCCATTGCCTAAGTGTAACACATTTTCAAATCCATTCTCCTATTGATGGACGCCTGGGTTGGCTCCAATTCTTGGCAACCATGAATAAACTGCCAAAAACAATCACTCACATACAAGTCTGTGACTGGACATATGTTTTCTTACCTCTTATGTAAATACTTAGGAGTAAAATTGCAGCATACTGGGTAGATTCATATTGAGTATTGTAAGAACCTGCCAGTCCTTTGTCCAAAGTAGTGGTTTCACTTTCCAACAATGAATGATAGTGTCAGTCACTGCTCGTTTTCACAAACATTTGGTGTTGCTGATCTTTTTAATCTTAGTTATTCTTGTAGGTGTGTAGTGGCATCTTCTTGTGTGTTTAATTTGCAGTGCCCTAATGACTCATGTTTATTGGCCATTCATACATTTTTTTCTTTACTATCTTTTCAAATATCTTACCTATTTTTAAAAATTTTTGTTTGTCTTTTTGTCATTGATTTATAGTTCTTTATATATCCTGGGTACCATTTCCTTGTCAAGTATAGATTTTGCAAATATTTTATTCCAATCTATGTCTTTTCTATTCCTTTTCTTAATGATGGTTTTTGTTTTTGTTTTTTCCCATGGGCAGAAGTTCTTTCTACTAAAAATGTCTAATTTTGATATTTTTCTCTATCTAGTCTAGGAAATCTATGCCTATCCCTATAGTAGAGGAGATATTCTCCTGTGGTTTCTACAAAAACTGTACAGCTTTAACATTTACTTTTAGGTAGTTGGCCCATATAGACTTAATTTTTATGAATAAAAATATATGTGTGTTACTGGCTACTATAAAAGTTCTCTCTTTATCTTGGATTTTCAGCAGTTTGGCTGACATGTAGTTCCCTTTACATTTATCTTTCTTTGGATTTGATGAGCTTTGGATTCTGTAATTTTATATGTGTTACCATATCTGAGAAATCTTCAGCTGCTATTTATTCGAACATTTATTTTTGCCCCAGTCTCTGGAACAAAATTACCCATGTAAGACCTTTTGATATTGTCCCATGGGTCTCTGAAAAGATATGTTCATGTTTTTACATTCCATTTTGTTCATGTTGAATAATTTCTATTGATTTATCTTCACATTGGCTGACTTTCTTCTTTCATCTTCATTTTGCTGCAAAGACCAACCACTGAATATTTTATTTAATATACTCTAGTTTTTAGCTCTTGAGTTCCCACTTGGTTCACTTTTATTGTTTCTGTTTATCTACTTAGATTTTCTATCATTCCATTATTCTCACCTTATTTTCTTTGAGGTTCTTGATCATAGGTAAACTATTTGACTACAAATTCCAAAATCTAGGTGGCCCTTCAGGTTGGTCTCCATCAGATGCCTTTTCTTATGAGAATAGGTCATATTTTCCTGCTGTTTTCTATTCAGTGACAACCAAATCTTGGATTATATTTTGAACAATATAAAAATATGATGTAGAAACTCTGCATTCTTTTCTTTTTCCACAAAAGAGCATTTTTTTTTTGGTGGGGGGTGTCTATTCTGTTTTGTTGTTAGCTTGACTAAACTCAAACCTGCATATTCCATCTCCCTGCAATGAGTGGCAGCTCAAATACTGATGCTTGGAGATTGCCCATTCAGGCAAGGTTCAGGGGTCGGTATCAGCAGGTTGGGGAAGAGCTTTTTTAAAAAATGACCTTTATACACAGAAGTCGGGACTCTGTCTGGGTTTGTCATTTACTATTCAGTGGTTATTGTTGCCCTGAGCCCTGTCCTTTGCTCTGTAAGCTACCAACACTATGGGATTTCCATCATACTTTTCATTCCCCACCTAAAAGTCTGATTGGTTTGTTCTACCCTGGACTGAGAATGTAAAAACTTACACATTGCCATCTTCTTCTTCAAAGTGTTCACTCCCTTTCCATTTTCTTCCTGATTTATTTCATTATCCAGATTTTCCAGGTAGCTATCAAATGTTGTCAAGAGTTATGGTTGTTACTAGAGAAGGATTGGTCAAATAGAAATGACCCAGCTATACTAGAAGTTGAAGCTTCTGCACATTACCAGTGGCTTCAAAACTTTCCATTGGAAGGATGTTTCATCATTTATTAACCTTACCTTATGTTGATAGCTATTCATATTACTTGCATTATTTGCTAGTATGGTAACTTTATCTCTGACATAAAACTAACCTCACTTGAACACGTACTTGATTTAGAACTGAAGCAAGAAACACCTCAGATCAAAGTATTTTCATCTGTAAAATGGGTTGATAATAAGAATAGCAACCATAAATATGGTTTAATGAGACTTAAGTTAGGAAAATATTTCCACCAAATGCAAGCAGCAATATAAAGAAACAATATTTTTCAACACTTCATACTACTCTGGCACATAATCAACTCAAATTTGTTGTTCTTGTTGTTATCATTATCCTTGCATTACATTTTTTTTATCTCACATAATCATATAATAAATAATTTTTTTGAGAACAAATGGCATATAATCAACTATTTCTTTCATTTTTGTAAGTACATAAATATATATGAGGGTTTTCAAGTTGTTTTTGAGAACACTATTTTAATGGCTGCATACTACTCTACTGAAAAAATAAGCCATTATTCAAATTTAACTGGGGGAGAAGCTTACAAAATGACATTATTTCTAATTGTAAACCAGCACATACTAGATAATGTCAACCAGATAAAGTCAAGTAGCAAATTTCAGAAGCTAGAATAGTCATTCAAAATACTTTCATATTTCGACTAATAAAAATGACATAGCAGCCTTATCCCTCTTTAAAGAAATTGAGGTGCTTCATCAAATTTATTTCATTAAGATCCCCACAGCAGTGCTGCAGCAGGGATGAGGGTCAAGGAGGCTTTTTGCAGTTCAAGTATCAAGTGCCGTGATGGCCAAGTGCTCTCTCCTGGATCACCCTCCTGGGAAGAGCCTTTCTCTCATCCCTGGTTTCTGTCCTCTGAAATGGTTCAGGGCAGTCGGGAGGGTCAGCTTGGGGATGACAACCAGATGCTTGCTCCTGAGGAGCTGAAGCTAGAAATCCAAATCCAGGAAAACTGGAATGCTTGTGAGTGAGAAGCATGGAGGGGGTATTTGGTGTCCCTCCCACTCACTCTCATTCCAGATACTTATTGAATGGACAGGTAAATGGAGAGAAGGGTCCCATGACATCTCCTCCTGCTGCTGCATCCACTTGCTCCACCAACCACTTTTCTTGCACTTACCATAGCCAGTCTGTGAGCTCTACCATGTTATTAGCCCTGTTTTTTAAAACGAGACAACTGAAATTTAGGTGGTAACCAACTCCAGCATTCACAGCTGGTAGAAATATGCTGAGTCTTGCACTATTACAATTTCCCCCCCCAAAAGTCTGCTTATGTCTTGCATTGTCTTGAGTAATGAAAAACATGTCTCTCAGCATATAGATAGCAATGAGAGGAACTCATTCTAACCTGCAGAAAAGATCATTGAACGAATGGTACAGGAATCTTGGCAGTTCCTATTGGTAAAGAAAGATCTTTGGAGCCCCATAGAGTCTTTTAACTTTACTACAGTAGATTCAAACCAATCTGACTACTTTGATTAGTACTTATTGAACACCTTCTGTGTATCAACCAGAAAGGCAGATCCGGAGGATATGTTGGTAAATGGCATAGCTATGGTTCATGTTGCATGAGCCTGATAGTATAAAAGTGACGACAGGCACTGGACAGGGGATTGATTATAGCTGTGCTCAAAAAGGAGGTCCGGCTGCTTAGGACATTTATCAGAGCCATCCACCTAGACTAAGGATCATATTTCTAGAGTTTAAAGTAAAGGGTATAGCTTGCTGTTGAAAAGAAAACAAAGAGCACCAGCTAGTATAGGAGATGAAAATTTCCCAGACTCAGACAGATCTCACTAAGTTGGAGCAATGGAAAAAGCCATAAAGATGCAACTTTAGTTCTATTAGTAGATTCAGTATGTACAAGTAAGCCCAGAATCAGATTTGGCATGAGAACAATTTATGTGGAAAACACCAGAAAAATGTTCCTCCAACACAGGGTTAATATTAATTAGCAAAGCATATGATATTGCTGTTGCAACAGCAACAATGAATTCACACATTTGTTTTACAAGGCTTGCAAAGGAAAATTAAAAAAAATGTTTTATATCTATTCCCAGATGGCATGTTTTGAATAGTGTCTTCCCTTTCAATAGACTTTTCTGGTAACATGGTTTGTTTTTTATGGGGAAATAAGTAATAAGCTTGGGGGCAATTAACTCTATCCTTAATAAGAATGATTCAAAACCATAATAGAAGCTGATGTGCTTTCATGCTCTCTAAATAGCTTTACTAAATATATAGTAATTGGATATTTATAAGAATCAGACTCTCCCATAACTAAAGAGGAAATGATAATGTGTTGGTATGGGATGCAGTTTTAAATACAGTATCTGACTTGCTTCTCAAAATATCATTGAGAGAAACTCTCCATGGTGTTTTTCTGTGTTCACTGCATTCCCCACCTGTTTCAATAAGCATTGGAACAATTTAATAACTCCATACTGAACAGGGTAAACAAGGATGGAATTAGAAAGAAAGGATGTTACAGATAGGAAAGCTAGAAAGAAGGCAATATGACTGCACACAGTTATCACCTATACAATCCTACTCACTCGCTGGGGGAGGAGCAGGGGTACTGCCCTCATGTTGTGGATGTGGAAATGGAGATTTGAAGAAATTACTGATATGTTGCCCTGACAGGTCTTTATCATTGGTTAGCATTTCAGCCCTTCGACTGAAGGGCCCAGTTTGATATCCAGTAACAAGCATATACCTGGGTTGCATTCCTGATCCCTGCCTGGTTTGGGGCATGTGCAGGAGGCAACCAATCAAAGTGTGTTTTTCACATTGATGTTTCTCCCGCTCTCTCTAAGAATCAATGGAAAAAATATCCTTGAATGCAGATTAACCAAAAAAGAAATTACTGACATGCCCAGTATCATAGAACTAGTGAGTAACAGATCCCAAAACACATCAGCCCTACTGAAACTCTGTTTTTCTCTCTACTACTCTATGCTACTTTCCAATAACATTAAAAATGAAATTGGTATTACAAGAGATGCCAGCTCAAAGAGAAACTCAATATAACTACAGTTGGAAACTTATTTTCAGTATTGCCCCTCAAGTGGTGAATTGATGAGCCTGGCCCTCTCTCAATGCTTAGAACTTTCTTAATCTTAGCAGCTCAATAGTTGTTTAACATGCCTTATATTCATCATCTGATCGGTAAACTAAACATAATAAAGGCCACCAGGCTATTATTACACCCTTTTGCCTGTCTCAAGTTATGTTTTATTAAGTTGAATTGTCAATATTAAATCATCAAGAAAGATGGCTCCAGATAAGTCTCACCATCTCATCAATAATACCTTCCCGGGCTCTTTGGAGACCAGAAATTTACAGTGAGGTTAGCATGCTGCTATGAACCATCATAGTTTTTATTGTGCTTTGTACCTGCTCCAACTTCCAGAAGAGGCTGTTCTAAAATCTTAATGTGACAAAAATCAATTTTCAGATGTAAATTTGGGTGCCAGAGGTGGCATTTTTCACACCCAACACATTGCTTGTCTCTGGTTTTGAACTAATGGTCACATAAACAAGACTGGAGACCATTGAATACATTACAGACTAGGGGAAATTTATGTGCTGGGGCAAATTTTGCAAGGGATAGTCAGGGAAAGGATCTGTGACTTTGGAAAATTTAGTTGTGATGTGGAATGTCAGGAGTTTGTGTGCCTCTTCTTGCCCTTTATGCTTTCATGGTTATGCACAAGTATTTACTTCCCTTCAGGGTTCAGGCACTCTGCATAGCGGAATGACTGTGACTTCTATTCTCAGAGTGCATCTGTGGAGAACCCATATCGCACTTTCAGAAAGCAGTTCTTTCAACTTTTAATATTATGGGGAACTGTATTCACTTCTTCAACAGTCATGGAGCATGTATTAGTCCAGGATGTGTTTGGCTGCAAGTAACCAACATGCCTGATAAAGAACAGCTGGGATAAGTAGAGATTGTTTTTATTTCTTATCAGGAAGTCCTACAATAGATGATTGTTGGCACTGATTCAGCTGCTCAGTGATACAATGAGAAAGCCAGGCTACTCCTCTGTTTCATCCCACTGTCCTTAATTTGCTCTATTTAACCCTCGTACTTGACCTATCATGGTTTTGCAGGAAGACTGCTATATAGCCAGCTATCGTGTGAGCAAGGCTGGGTGAAGAGAGAAAGGATGAGCCAGCCACATTTGTCCTCTTTGCAGTGAAGATACTCTCCTCAGAAATCCCCAGAGGTCTACTGTTATTTCTCACAGGCCAAAACCTTGTCACACAGCTGCCTCCAGCAGCAAGAGAACCTGAACAGCAAGCATGGGTCTGTCCCACTGGTGCCCTGAACCAACTCCACATTTCACAGCAAGAAGGAGCAGAGAAGTAAATGTTAGGGAGACAGTCAGCCAAGTCACTGTGGGTTGTTTGCTCAAATACATGTATTTAGGGAATGCTGGCTTTGTCTTCTTGCTTACAGAACTTCTCAGGGCTTTCAAGGTGCTAATATACATTGAGGCAGTTGATAAAGAATAGTTATTACAGTTATTACATTCAGCATTTTTTTCCAAAGTAACCACAGAACTCCTATTTTTTCCCCTTAGAATACCTGTTAATTCAGAAGTGTTCTGAGTGAAATACTGTGTTTTTTTTCTAGTTCACATTCTTTGTTGGCAGAATAAAATACACTTGCCTCAAATCAGCACAGCCTCCTACACCAAAGCCATGTGTCTAGCTGCTCTAATTGAGAACAAAGCAAGGCACCAGGGCCTTTAACGGGTCCTATGATGAGCAGACAGTGGCCCAAGTACAAAATGATTAACAGAATACCAAACTCAGATAGTGGGCTACTAGTGTCTTCAAATTCACATCAGGTTTAAGGCAAATTAAGAGAGAGGTTTTCTTAGATATAGCCTTGACACTGCACAGGAGTCACTATATTTTCCCAGGAAAACTCAGTAACATCTTAAGTCAAGACAATGTATAGTATTAGTCGCTAAGAGCTGCAGGGTTCAAATACCAACTCTGTCATTTATAAGTGATGTTATCTGAGTAAGATACTATGTGCCTTGGTTTCCCAATCTTTAAAATGGAGATAGTTTCTACCTGGTGGAGCTATAATGAAGATTGTAAGATAAGGGTTGTAAAGTGCTCATTGCAAGAGAGAGGAGTCCATTTTCAGCCCAGATCCTTTGTAAGGACTGAGCTAAACTGAGTCCTTCTCTCTGTTAAGTCTAAATTGGACTTTCCATTCCATAAGGTCTTGCTTTAACTTCTGATTTTCAAAGCGAGATATTTTGATACTGCTCTTTTGATCTTCGCAGTGGGACCATGCTTTGCACTCAGGAGCTATCTCTTTGCTTTACTGATAATTTTTTGCTCTAAGAAGTAAATTCAGACCAATAGTCTTAAATTTGATTCATAATACATTGCTTCTGTAAATAATCTACACAAAATAAAACAGTGGCTAAAACTATAAACAGTAAAGTTTGTTGCAAAAGGAAAGTTGGCTAAAAGATCAGATATTGCTAGCATCATAGAAAATCACATTAAAAAAAGTCCTATGCCAAATTAGACTTGGTAGAAAGAATGAGAACAAAATAAAAATGACAATGGCCAAAATCACAGAGAAGTTTTGTTATTGACTAGAAATCAATACAAATATCGAAACTTTTATTAAAAAATATACCACTGCAAAATTGGACTTGGTAGAATAAAGTCATAAAACAAAACCCATGAATTAGAGTTGCCATTGGAAATATTTAATTTGGCAAAAAAGCAGTCAATGAATCAAATATTTGGCATAAAATTTATTTATAACAACACAATCCTGATAAAAATAATTTCACCAAAGTAAAATTAAATTGTTTAATTTGAAATTGTTTATGCAGAGTAGAAACCTGAACAATCACTGAATTTGGCTCTAAAAGAGTTGGCTTGAAAAAGATGACTGGGTGAAAAATCATTGATACAATTTTGATCCACTTCAACTGCTTTGAAATATATTTATTTAAATCACCAGGAATGGTCAGAATAACAAAATTAAAACATTCTATAATCATTATAAGTATAATGCTTAACATGGCACTCACAGCATAAAAAGACCCTATTATTATTTCTTAGCATTCTTTTGTATTCATTGAGCTTTTTAAACATAAATTCATTTTCTTCACACCCTCTAGTCCATTTATTATTGTCTATAAGATGGGCACTAATTAAAAATGGTCTCATCTGTACATTGGGAGATGCTTAGGAGGATGATTTTATGTTATTAATAAGAGATCAGAAAGAAGAAGTATGCTTACCTGTATTAAACTATCAGCCAGAGCCTCATGTCTACATGTATTGAACACTGACTTTGAAACTGGCCTCATGCCCAGGAGGCCTTTGTTAATGGTTAGCTCCCAGCTGCTACATGCACTTGGGTATCACAGAAGTAGTTAGAAAGTGCCTGCCTCTGGCTTCGCCTTTATTCAGATGTGCACTCCCCTTTTGGCTCGTGACAGCAAGACCCTTCTGAATTCCAAGGTCTTTAGTTTGTGTTGACACATGGCACGTTCAACTCTGACATGTTATTTCCTTATGCTGAGAGTGTCTTGTCAAAGCTTATGGGTTTTGTGCTTTTTGCTGCTGCCTATTAGGCTTATAACTCACAAAGCTATGACTTTAAATGTCAGGATTGTCACTGTAACAAAGGAGCAAAAGCAGGCTGTTGGCATTTTTTGGACACAATTTGCAATATCATTTTTCTTCCTTTAACATTTTCATGTTTCCAGGTGACACTTGCCTGCTTTGTACGTCACAAAGCTCAGAGTTTTCATGAAATACATCTGAAGTACGTCACAAAGCTCAGAGTTTTCATGAAATACATCTGACCTAGGCTCTGTAGCCCCAGATCTAAAAGCCATTCTTGGTTCAACCTAATGGAAACTGGTTTTCCTCTCTGATCCAGGGCCCCTATCTTTAAAAGTAAAGGCATTGCCCTGGCCGGTTTGATCCCTGGTTAGACCACATAACCCAGTCAGAGTGTGTGCAGGAGACAGCCAATATTTCTCTCTCACATTGATTCTCTCTCTCTCTCTCTCTCTCTCTCTCTCTCTCTCTCTCTCTCTCTTTAAAATCAGTGAAAACATAAATAAAATAAAGATATTATTACCTACTTCATGGGATTATTGTAAGAATAAAGTTTTAAATGCCTTATATAATTAGATCATCTCCAAAGAAGCATGGTATTCTACATGATTAGCAAGTTTAACGCACTTCTGTATATGTTCATCTGATATTTTAAAACTATAGATTAGAAAATATTTCAAACACATAAGTGAACTCTATGGCAAATTTTTTGCCAACATTTAGAAGCTGATGGGTAATAATTATTAATTAACAAAAACAGTTTAGAACAGAGTTTAACTATCTATGCCCACAGGCCAAACAAATATGGCCCACTGCCAGATTTTATCAGTGAAGTTTGATTGGAACAAAGCCATGCCTATTCATTGATATATTGTCTATGTCTGCTTTGATGCAAGGGTGAAGTTGAATAGTCCCAACAAAAACTTCAGAACCTAAAACATTCAGAACCTAAAACTTCAGAACCTAATTCTCCAGGTTCTGAAACATTAAGAAGAATATTCAGAAGAATAAATGGAAATGAGCAGCCTCCAGAGGAGGGCAATTGGGAGTGACCAAGCCAGCAAGGGAGAGAAGTTGGGGGGAACCCAGGCCTGCAAGGTAGGGCAGTTGGGAGGGACCAGGTCTGCAGTGGAGGGCAGTTGGGAAGAACCAGGCCAGCAAGGGAGGGCAGGGGAGGATAGTTGGGGGAAACCAGGCCAGCAGGGAGGGCAGTTGAGAGGGACCAGGCCTGCAGGGGAGAACATTTAGGGGCAACCAGGCAAGCAAGGGAGAGCAGTTGGGGAGGGGGGGAGAGGCAGGCCTGCAGGGGAGGGCAGTTATGGGTGACAGGGCCAGCAGTGGAGGACATTTGGGGGTGACCAGGCCTACAGAGGAGGACAGTTAGGGGCAATAGGGCCAGCCAGGGACTGATGATCAGGCTGGCAGGGGAGTGGTTAGGGGGTGATCAGGCTGGCAGCAGAATGATTAGGGGCAATCAGACAGGTAGGCAGGTGAGTGGTTGGGAGGTCCCTTGAGGGGTCCCAGATTAGAGAGGGTACAGTCTGAGTTGAGAGAGACTCCCCTTGCCCCCTGGTGCACAAATTTCATGCACCCGGCCTCTAGTATACATACACACACACACACACACACACACACACACACACACACACACATATATATATATAGGCTGTATCATATAACCATTGCTCACTAAGCACCTCCTGTGTGGCAGACACTGTTCTAGTGATCAGGACACAGCAATTAAGAGAAGACTTCCTACCATCATAGAGCTTACATCCTAGGCTGCTATGCATGTATCTTTGGGCTCCAGGGTCTTAATCACACCCATTCTCTCCATCACTTTGGCTCACCAAGTGTGACCATATATTGTTCTAAGTTAAGCTGCTATAACAGGAGGCTGGATTGTTCCCTGTTAGTGGAAAAGGAGTTCACAGTCCAGAGATAAATTGCCTGTGGGGCACGTTCTTGGTTTTTAGAATATGAGACAGACTAGAGATATCATGAAATACGGTGTGATGGCTTATTTGCCATGAACTTCTCATGATTTTGTTCCATGGGCTGGAAATAGGAGATAGAATCTGAGTAAGCATAAATGCAGAGTCACAGGCTTCAGGAATAATTTTGAGGAGAGCAGCTCAAACTTAAATGTGCATGCAAGTCACCTGGGATCTTGTGAAAATGCGAGTTCTGATTCCAGGTCTCTGGGTTGAGACCTAGGGCTCAGCATTTCTAATGAGCTGTTAGGACCATAATACAAGTAGCAGAATACCAGGTCCAAGTTCCTCTAACATCCCTCAAATGTAATGTTAGAAGCAAGGAGCCTGTGTGGGTTCTCAAATGTAAAGGCAGGATTTGAGCAAGCAAGCTCAGGTGTGGACAGAAACAGATGGCCCCATGTAGACTGGAAACTGGCTGATGGTCATCCTCACCCCATAAAAGGCTGCCCATGTACCAGTTGCTTCTCCTCTCTGTCTAGCTCCCTCTTTTTTTTTTTTTTTTTAATTTCAGGCCCCTCCTTACCCTCAGCCTAACCCAGGAGAGTCTGCCCAGTCAGACCCCAGGTAGAGATGCTAAGACTTTTTTTTCTTTTTCTCGAGTTCAAGTAGGAAAAGGCAGCAGCATTTCTAGTACAGACTCTTCACTCAGGATTTCTGTCATCCTGACTCAAGTTTCCCTAGCCCGTCTGCTCATACTGCACAAGCTGGTGATTAAAACTTAGAACAATAAGCAGACCTTTTATTTTCAAAGCAAACTTGGTTTTCAGAGCAGACTTCAACATTCATTACAATACAGAGTAATAAAAACAAATCTGGGACATATGCTTTTTATGGTTTTGTGTTATAAAATCTATAACAGCATTAAAACCATTTCGAAAAGAAACATCACTCATAATCCCCTGCAAGATACTCTGTGAACATTTCCTTCTGTCTCTCATCCAAATACATTGCACATATATACACATAGTATATAACAAGTTTGTACTGTAATTTTTCACTTATTATATGATGAACACTTTCTGTGTTGCTACATGGTGCTATTATTTTTAAAGGCTGCACAGTATTTATTCTAGTTGGCAAGCCACATGTTTCTAAAGATTAAAAAGTTCTCTTTTGTGGAACATTTCAGTGTTGCTGTTTTTTCCTTTCTCCTCTCTCTCTCTCTCTCTCTCTCTCTCTCTCTCTCTCTCTCTCTCTCTCTCTCTCTCTCTCTCTTTTTCTCTCTCTCTCTCTCTCTCTCTCTCTCTCTCTCTCTCTCTCTCTCTCTCTCTCTCTCTCTCTCGTACTTTTCCCACCTCCTCCTCTCTCTTTGTATTTCTTTCTTTTGCATCTTCTATCAGAAAAGCAGTGCCCCATCGACATCTGATAGCTCTCTGGCACACGTTGAATTATTTCCTTAGGGTAAATATTTAGCCAGCAGTAGAAGGAGCATCCCTCACCCCCTTAATATAGTTTAAAAGGCCCAATGGCCAAACCAGTTTAGTGTTTTCATTTTCTGTAAAAATCTCAAAGAAAGACACCTAAGCACATTTTATATCTACCAGGCAAACTGGGTAATTCTGATATTAATTCCCATCTCTTGTACCTGCATTCAGTCCTGAGGGATATTGAAATAAGTTCCAACTAAAAACTAAATTGGCTTAAACCAGGTCCTGATGTTCAGCTTAGCCACTAAATCATAGATTGCTCTTGTACACATTTCTTTCTATTTCTACTTTTCTCTAAATATGCAATTTAAATATTAATACCTTAACACATGATATTATTCTGAAGAATAAATGGAAATTAATATTAGCTTATTGAGGAAAGGTTTTGTTTTTGTTTTTGTGTGTGTGTGTGTGTGTGTGTGTGTGTGTTTTATTGTTGTTAATCCTCACACTAGGATATTTTTTTTCATTGATTTTTAGAGAATGAAAGAGAAGGAGGGCAAAAGAGAGAGAGGTGAAAGACACACATTGATTGGTTGCGTCCTGCATGTGACCAGACTGGGGCTGGGTATTGACCTGCAACCCACATACATGCCCTTGACCTGAATCAAACCCACAACCCTTCAATGCAGGGGCTGAGAACACAAGCCAGGGCCACTTTTGATTTTTTAGTCTGTTTGGTTCCCTATTGTATGCCCAACATCTAGAATAGTACATGGCACATAGTAGGTGTTTAAGTATTTGTTTTATGAATCATTATAAATAACTATAAGATCAGAATTAATCTAGAGAAAGGAAAAAGGTATTTATTCAAAAGAGTTTGAAGAAAGTGTTTCTTAAGCCTTTTGAGAATAAATGCTTTCCTCACATCTTTATATTAATAAACTGGAGGCCCAGTTCACAGAATTCATGCATTCCATGAATTCATCTCAGCCTGCATCCTCTCCAATCTGGGACCCCTCAGGGGATGTCTGACTGCTCGTCTAGACCGGCAGTAGAACATCCCTCTCACAATCCTGGACCACTGGCTCCTAATTGCTCAACTGCCTGCCTGTCTGGTTGCCCCTAACTGCCCCTCCTACTGGCCTGATCACCCCTCAAAACCTCTGCATGCTGGCATAATCATCCCTAATTGCCCTCCACTGCTGGCCAGGTCACCCCCAACTGTCCCCTCTATGCCAGCCTGGTTGCTCCTAATTGCCCTCCTCCACCCCCACTGGCGAGGTCACCCCACATAGCCTGCTTATTCAGTTGTTTGGTAGTCCCTCAGCCCTGAGTGATTGGGCAGCTGACATGGGAGGTTTGCCTGTGCCTTGGGCTGGCCCTGGGTGGCTGGGGGGCTGAGGGGACTGGGAGACTCCAGAGGCCGGCACCTGGAGTGGCAAACCTGCCTGGGGGTGGTCCTGGCCATGCAGCACTCCTGCCACCACAGCAGGTCTGAAGCGGACTGGGCACTGCCATCTTATGGCTGTGGCACTGCCATCTTTGTGAGGGTGTGATGCTCAATTAGCATATTCCCTCTTTATTAGATAGGATATAATTTAAAAAATAACTTCTGCAGACCCAAAGAATCTGCATATGGTTTCATGGACACCAGGCAATACTGGAATTAAGAATCCCTGATGTATCACCACTTGTACCCCATACCTTCCTCCACTTCCCCTATCTTTCTCACCCCAGCAATCACTGAAACCTATATAATTTTGTTAACCAATGTCACCCCAATAAATTCAATATAAAGGATAAAAAGTTAGATATAATAAAACTGCCCTACACATTTAAAAAATAATCCCTAGTATAAAAGAACCTCTAAATTCTTATTCATTTGACACCATCTACCAAGTAAAAGAACTTTGAACAGTAATCTATACCTTATGGTACATTCAAGCTTTATTGTAATCTGTCAAAGCAGACATTATTATTTCCATTTTATAGAAACAAATCTTAGGTTCCGAAAGATTCAAAGACTTATTCAAAATGACAAAATTATTAAACATGGAGCAGAGATTTGAACCTGAGTCTTCTAATTAAGCACATACTGGTTTGAGTTACTTCCTTTGTTATTCTTTTTTCCTTTATTCTTTTGTTACTACTTTTCATTTTAAAAGTAACATTCTTGTGTCTCTCATTGGCTGTGAAATTCTGTTTTCACTGTATATTTTTTCTGGAAATTCAAGAACATTCAAATGTTTTCAAACGCACTCAAAGACTAGAAAGCTAACCTTATCCAACTCAGCAAACCTCTCCTGTGAGAATGCAAATCTAATTTTCTTAAGTATAACATGGTAATCCATACCTCTTAGCACATATATAAATAAAGATATGGAAGTTCTGCACGATAGCTTATGAAACTATGAAATTAATCATGGTAGTATTTTTGCCCGTGTTTTCTGCAAAATCTAAATAATTCTCTGAGTTGATGGAGGAATGCATTGTGGTTAAGATCTTTTGATGGGTATATGAGAGTGAGGATGATTACAAAAGTATCTTACTTATCTCTTCCTCCTTAATATTGCTCACTTAGTTCTATTGTCAATTTTTGGACTTATTTAATCTCCATTTAGAAGATAAACCATCTCACCTTGCCTATTCCTGTGAGAAAAACTTCTTGTTTTATCTCCTCCCCATCCCCTACTCGGTTTCCATATTCTCCAACACATTATTGGGATAATTGTCCCCGTGACCTGGATTTCTCTATTTGAACACTGGAGATTTGTTCTGAGAAACACCATGGTTACCTTGATATACTGATTTGCCACACGGGAATCAGTACAACTGTCATGAGCTATAATATGGGTCCACAACTCTATGAGAGCAGCCCAAAAACCAAACCATCCCAGAGAGGAGGCTCTGGCAGGGATTTGCAGCTGGAACCTGCATACTTTGACAATCAGCTATTCCTGGAGAAGTTACCCAACAGCGCCTGTAATATGAGATGGAAAGCATTCTCTCTGTACCATAGCTAAAGGAGCGATCCCAGAAATGAAAGTGCAATTACAGAAAATTATCCCTGGGCTATGACCACATTTCATGAGCATTTTATTGCCATCACGACTCATGATTTCAATTTCAGGACTGAGAGTCTCTGCTGAAGTCCAATTTAAATCCTTAATATGAGAATCTGAGCTTTGCAGGCATGTGTTAATGCAGAGTCAGCCAATTTGAGTTTAATTCTCTTGGACTGAGCACAGTTATGGGCTGGGAGGGGACTAGCGAGGTTGCATATGTATATGATAACTGTGCTAATCATGTGTGATATTTTCTCTTTTTACTTCTGTTCAACCACAAGAGTAGATTCCAGACTCTTGTCCAGTTTTCACTTGAAAATGATGGTATTTTATACCAGAGTTCTCAATATCTGAGTTTTAGTTTAAAGGAAAAATTGCCCGTGCCTTTGAAAGTCAGGGCTAAGCTAAAGTATTTTCTAGGTCTTTTTTTTAAAAAAAAAAAAACACCAAAAACCTCTGAACACCTTTGAAAATAAAAATCATAATATTTTCCTTTGAATAATGTCAAGATAGAGTGTACCTCTGGAAAAATATTGATATAGACTCAAATCAATTAGTCTCTACTTGTCACTGATTCTCTGTGTGCCTCAGATAAATTGCTTACCCTCACTAAACCTCACTTTTGCTCAACAAAACACCATTGTATCATACAGATGGCAGATTCAGTTGTCCTTTTGTTTATCATTGAAAAAAGAAGCATTGAGTCTAACATATTAATCATTCCTGCACATACATGTGTACACACAGCCTAAGACCTGTTAAAGTTTATGTAATGAGAATGAACAATTCTTGGCAATCTAATAATCTGGAATTGCCTCTAATCCATTCCAATGCTGATGTTTTCTTCTGAGTTTAACCCTTTGTACACCTCAAAAAGTCTTAATAGAGTGCAAGATTTTGATGTCATGCCATATGCAGTATTGCTCTCCTTTAAAAACAAATAAGGCTTTCCAAACTGAAAAAAAAAAAATCAAGTAATTGTTTTACTTAATTGCTAGGGACAGTCTGACTGCCTGGGTGACAACTCCCTAACTTCCACAACCTGCTTGGCTGAGATGATCAAGGAAGGCTTCTGAGGGGCGTTGGCATCTGAGGGGAGTTGGCATCTTTGTAATTTAAGTGGGAAGGGCATTTCAGGTTATCTGTTTGCCCTGGGGTAAGATACAAAAGAAGGAAAACATAAACTTGTTTAGTAGACAACATGCAGTAGCATTTGATTTAAAGCAAATGATTCTAGTAGAGAAAGACAATAAGAAAAGTTGTCTGAATTCCAGTTTTTGGAGGGCCTTGAATGCCAGGCTAAGAGATAGAGTAGACCACACTGTAGGTAGAAAAAACATCTGACTTCACTCGTTTATTCCTTTTTGCAACAAGCATTCTGAGTACCTGTTCTGTACCACGTTAAGGTGACATTTGATAAATTAGTGTTTCAGAATGCCTAGTGGAGAAGCGTATCTGGGGGGACTGAAGAAGGGTGTGACTATAGGGCAAGAGGGGAAGCAAGTTGGAAGGATGGTCCAAATGAGGAATGGCACTGTAATTGCACCTAACTGCAGCAAGTAGTATTTGGGACCTAAATAAAGAGCAATGCCCCGAGAAACATTCTTTTTTTGGCCATTTTAGTGGTTGCATTTGGGATTTATAGTGTATATCTTTAACTTATTACAATTTGCCTTTAAATAATATGGCACTTCACATATGAGAACCTTATAACAGTGTAGTTTTCCCCTTTTTACAACCTTGAAGTATTGCTGTTATATATTTTATTTCATGTATATTGTAAATAAACTGCACAACATATTATTATTATTTCTGCTTTTAGAAAACAGTTACTTTTTTAAGTCATATTTGAAAATTAGAAAAAAGTCACATTTACCCACATATCCTCCATGTCTAGGCTCCTTTATTCCTTTATGTCAATTTACATTTCATTCCGATATCATTTTTCTGTGGTGCTTTTCTGCTGTTGGCGAACTCTTTCACCTTTTTTAGATCTGGTAAAGTATTTCACCTTCAGCCCTAACTGGTTTGGCTCAGTGGATAGAGCGTCGGCATGGAGACTAAAGGTCCCAGGTTTGATTCTAGTCTAGGGCATGGCATGTAACTTGGTTGTAAGCACATCTCCAGTAGGGGTTGTGCAGGAGGCAGCAATGTTTCTCTTTCATTGGTGTTTCTAACTATCCCTCTCCCTTCCTCTCTGTAAAAAATATCAAATATATATGCATATATACATATAGACATATATACAGGTATACATATATACATACATATATGGATTAGAAATAATAGAAGCAAAGCATGTATCTCCTGAAAGAATCTCATTAAATGATTAAATGATGCCTATCATTATCAGTGCAATAGGTAGGCACTGATATATATATATATATATATATATATATATATATATATATATATATATAAAAGTATTGCACCTTCAGTTTGGGGAGATATTTTCACTGAGTTTGGAATTCAGTATTGAATTTTTTTCTTTGAGCATTTTAAATATTTGCTCCACAGTCTTCTGACTTGCATTGTTTATAACAAGACATCTGCTGTCATCCTTATCTTATTTTCTCTGCGTGTAATATCTCTCTCTCCCCCCACCCCCCTCCAGCTACACTTAAGATTTTATTTTTATTACTGGTTTGAAGAGTTTTGATCTGATAAAAAAAAACATCCTGAGGGGTGAATCGAGAAAGTATAAAAACAGATAAGATATGGGCACTGGGAAAAGAGGTAAAATAAATGTAAGTCTACAAAGATTAATTGAAACTGATAGTTGCTTCCTTCAGCTAAGTGCTATCTCTTCAAGTAAAAGAAAACTATCATCACAGGATGTACCCTAAAGAAAAGTAAGTTAACACTTGAAAAGCACTATGTATACATATTTGTGTAGATGTGCACCTATGCACATTTTATATTTATAACACTCCTATGATGTAGGTACTATTATAATTTCCATTAGTATAATCAAAACTATGGCACAAAATGGTTGCATAATGTTGGCACATAACTAGTAAGTGGTAGAGTTGAGATTCAAACACAGACCATCAAATTACCAGCCATGTTTTGCAACCACTATTCTAAACTTTCTTACAGCAAGTGACAGTTAAGTATATCAATAGCAATATATTGACAGATTTAGAGGGTACCTGTGTTATAAATATTTTAAATATAATAAATATTAAAAGGGGGGAAAATGCTGCTTCTTGGAGATAGAATATGCTGCTTTAGAGCAATCTCCTCCTGACTGATTTTTGCATTCGATCTAAATATTGTTGTTCCTTCGTATAGGAGATGTCCATGATCTTAGAGAACAGAATTCTAGCTGAACACTACACTGGATTATTGAGCTTCTATTCATTGGTGTTACCCAGTGTGTCCACCAAAAGGATGGAAACTTCTGCAGGGGAAAAGGAAGGAGATCACAATGTTAACTCATGTATCAGTCAGCATAAAAAAAAAAGAAAGGAAATAGCAGCAAAATTTTAGTTGTAATCTCTTCAGCCTACCTATTGCACTAATAATGATAGGCATCATTTAATGAGATCTTTTAGGAGATATATGCTTTGCTTCTATTATTTCTAATCCTTAGAATAGTGACCCTTACTGCCACTATTCCAAATCATATGTTTCTGTTAACTTTGATCCATTCTTTGCAAGTTACTTAATGTGGGGAAGCACAGGACGTGGTTGGAAAGTCTTAAGGAGGATTTCCCCGAAAGGTTGGGGGCCTCTAGGGGGACCTTGTCGAAGGCAGAGCCCCTGCCTGACTTTTCCAAAACAGTCCGAGCCCTGGGTGTTTTGCTGGAATCTCTATGGTTAGTCTTTAGACACAACCTCGGAGTAGCATGTGCTTTCTAAAGGATACTTACCTGGCTGATTGTATCTATAGGTCAATTTTAGTTCAAGCTGTTGTTACAATAAAAGCCTAAGGAGACAGGTGAGTGGGGCTGTTTTGGTTTCTATAGCCAGGCCCTTAGCCTTTAGCCCTTAGCCCTCTCTTTCACAGAAACAAGTGTCAGAGTAATCTATTCATCTGTCACTCAGGGTCTGCTGGTCAGTCCCAGCACTTAACATCCCTATTCCATTTTCCCCTCATCTTCATCATGCGGTTAATACTAGTACTTAACAAAATGCTGTTTTGAGGAGCAAATGAAATGATTCATCTGTAAAGTGCTTAGGATAGTGTCTGGCTCAGGGCAAGTATTCAGTAAGTGTCAGATGCTACTGTATTGTTACCTCTGTTGTTTTCTACCTGAGAGTTTCTACTTAGTCCATCCTAACCTTAAGTATCCTGCAAAACCAAGTTAGCATTCAGCCCACCATCCTGACCAGCTTACTCAAGCACAATGTCTGTTTCTATGTCAGTCTACACAATTTAGCATTTAATTGGGTTATATTACTCCACATGGGCTCATTTTACCTTCTCAACTAGATTAGTTTGTCACTCACTGAATTCATGTTTGAGCACTAACCATATGCCAAGGACTGATAACTAGGTTAGAATTATAAATAAGAAAGGTAAAAATGAAATTTCTGCATCATGGATCTCATATATTGGAATAGGGGTGACATACAGCAAAAAACAAAATACAAATAAGTAAAATGTATGTCTTTGTTAGATGATAACAGTGATATAGATAGAAATAAAGCATAAAAGAGAAATAGGATGTGTTGGGGGATATTATGCAATTTTGAATATTGGGGTCAGGGAAGACTTTACTGAAGTAAGAATACAAACCATAGAGATCCATGTACAGAGCATTACTGGAGGAGGATACAGCAAGTACAAAGGCCTTGAGGTAGGAATATTTATGGACCAAAAATCATCAAGGAAATTAGTATAGCTAGAATAGAGTCAGCAAAGGGCAGAGTTGTAAGAGATTAGGTTGGAAGATAAAGGGGTGAGGCAGATTGAGTAGAGCCTCACAGACCTTTATTAACTTTGCCTTTCACTCGGTTAAGATGAAAAGTCACTCAATGTCCTGAACGAAGGAATAACTGAAGCAGGAGCCATAACTTATAAATGATGAACCAACATTGGAATAGAGTTGGGATTGACAAAGCGTTCTCATATGCCTCATTGGAGCCCTGTGGGCAGGATGATGCTTGCATGTCAGAGGTGAGGAAACTGATGCTCAGAGAAGGGTAGTAAGTCCCCTAATGTTACCCAGCTTAGGTGTCAGGCAATATAGAAAACAAAATCCCCCCACTTCCAGTTCTCTAAGTCTTTCTGCAGCAGGCAGAGGCTAGCCCCACTCATGTTCCTAGTTTGAGACCATGGTTCTTTAGTCCTCTTTACTATTTACCATGTTTGAAACAGCCTTTTTCTACCCACTCTGAGTTCTTATTTTTCTGTGTATACTAAATACCCCATTTGAATAAGAACTTATGGCTAACTCATGTCAGGTGGGTACTGCCAGATAGAATAGGCTTGATAGTACCTTCATGTATCAATAAATTAGAAACAGCTATCCCCTCGAGGGCCACAGCCCCCCTAGACATACAGCTGCATGTCACAGGGTGAATTTCAGCTCTCCCTCACCTCCTCCAAGGAACTTTGCACAGTGCACAACCTTCACCATATAAATGGCAGCCTGACCCCTCTTCTTGAATTTTTGTATTTCACACATCATGTAACATAGAAGAAATCACAAAATAAGCACTCAGTGACTCATGACTGATTGAAATTTTTTTATTTTTTATCTCTCACTATGAAGATCCTCTAGATGTCATTTCCTGGTAAAGGAGATATATTTCTATTTCAAAAATATTTTTAATCACTTACTATATGTCTAGCATAGTATAGGCCTGTGGTCGGCAAACTGCGGCTCACCAGCCACATGCAGCTCTTTGGCCCCTTGCGGGTGGCTCTTCCACAAAATACCATGGCCTGGGTGAGTTTATTTTAAAGAAGTGGCATTAGAAGAAGTTTAAGTTTAAAAAATTTGGCTCTCAAAAGAAATTTCAATTGTTTGAAACAGGGGTCTTCAAACTTTTTAAAGTGGGGGCCAGATCACGGTCCCTCAGAGAGCTGGAGGGCCGGACTATATGAACTACTAATTCCTACTGTAACACCTCGGCTGCGCTCACTGCCCAAAAAACCTGGCGGGCCGGATCAGACTCCTCTGCGGGCCGCATGTGGCCCGCGGGCCGTAGTTTGAAGACCCCTGGGTTGATATTTGACTCTGTTAGACTAATAAGTTTGCCGACCACTGGTCAAGGCCATGGGGATACAGCTACAGGCTGTCTCAGTGGAGGAAATAAATAAAAAAATGAATCAGTATAAGTACATTAGATTGTTTTCTTGCAGAGAAGATAAAAATAAAGCATGGAAGAGGTGTTTTTTAATGAGATAGAAATGCTGGTGAGTGGCCAGGCTGGCTCATAGACAAAGTGACTTTTGAGAGAAGATTTGAGTGAAGTGAAAGAGGTGCTGTGATAGACAGTACTGGTCCCCAAGAGGTCTGCATCCTGATCCTGGGACCTGTGAATGTTACCTTCTAGGGCAAAAAAGACTTTGCAGATGGGACTAAATTAAAAGTCTCAAGATTGAGAGATTATGCTGGGCTATCCCAGTCAGCCTAATATCATCATAGGAACCCTTAGAGGGGGGGCAAGAGCCATAGACAGATGATAAGGTGGTGCACTGCTATATCTGAAGTTGGGGAGAGGCCATGGGCCAAAGAATGCAGGCTGCCCCTAGAAAGCGGGGAAGGCAAGGCCATAGATTGTCCTCCAGAGCCTCAGGAAGAAACAGCCCTCACAGCACTCTGATGGTAGTCCAGGAGACCTGTGTGGAACATCTGACCCCAGGACTATAAAGTCATAATTTTGTTTTAAACCACTGGTTGTTGTAACGTGTTATGGCAGCAGTAGGAAATTGACACATTTTGTGACTGGAGATATCTGGGGAAAGAGATATCTGGGGGAAGAGCACTTCACACAGGGAGAGCAGGGGGAGCAAAGGCCCCGAGGTGGGATGTACCTGGGAATTTTGATGCCAGTGGACTGGGCTAGAGTGAGTCAGGGGGACTTGTGGTAACAGGGGGGCGGGGGGAAGATTACGTGAGACACTGTGGGCCAGAACAAGGACATTGGCTCACTCCACGTACTAGCAGGCCCCACTGAAAGCTGTGATGCAGAGGAGTAATGCCCTCTAGTTCATGCTTTAACCAGACCGCTGTCTGCTGTGGGGTGGAAGAGGCTGTGTGGGGGCCAGGGCAGAAGCTTGGGGAGCAGTTAGCAGGCTTTGCTATAATTCAGGCAAAAGAGAATGTTGGCTTGGACTAGGGAGAGGGTAGGGGAATAAAAAGCAATCGAATTCTGAATACATTTTGCAAATGGGGTTCATGGGCCAGATAAATGACAAATGTGATATATGTATGTTTGACTGGAAAAGACCCTGAATACATTTATTTCAGTAATTGAAATTTAAATATGAAAAGATAGCATACAGAGAAAATAAGAGGCAATCCAGTCTCCAAATAAAACAGACAGGGTTCCAATCCTGCCTGCTCCCCTCACCCAAGTATATCCTTGAGCAAGTGCTTGCCTTTTCCCGACCTCAGCTTTCTCATCTGTAGCGTGGGAGTACAGTGCTACCTCCGGCACAAAGACTGAGTATCAAAGGAGAAAGGTGTTCATAAGACTTTGTGTCTCACCATAGTAAGTACTCAAAAAAATGTTCTCTCTCCGCATCTAAAATTCATTGATTTTCAAAGACATTTTCCCATTTGTAAAATGCTTGGAGATTTAACGTGGAGAAGTAGTTGAAAACAAGTGAAACGGCGGCTCCCTTCCTGTGGGGCAGGTTCACAGAATCGCTGAGCTGCTAACATGTGTCCCTTGTTCCCATAATAGATTTTCTAAGCCCCATTATTAAATAGTTGTTGTATTTGTCAATCTTAACTTTGAAAAGGGAGCCCAAACCTTCAGTTTTTAAAGGATGAGTGTTACATGGCCATGGAATAGTTAGAAAACCCTCTCCTCTTTTTAAAGCAGCTGTTGTCTTACCATCCTACATCACACCTCTGGGCCCACGGAAAGCTCAGATGTTGGAGAATATCAAATGTGGCCTTTTTTTTTTTCCTCCTTTCCCTGGTAGATCTGAAACACCTTTGAATCTTCAAAGGCCCCAGTAATCAATGACATGGGAGACCTGCGACCTGCATGCATCATTGTGAAGATAAATTTATTAATGTAAACTGCATAGCGGTTGGGGTGAATGAAAATGTGAGGGTCTGTAAAAAGAAAGAAAGAAAAACACAGCAGAACAAAGGGAGGAGGCAGCGAACAGGCTGATGAAAGGCACTTGGCTGATTCGGGGCTCCACTGAAGAGAGCGACATGAAAGGGAGATGGTTGCTTAAGTAGGTTAACGTAACCCTGGTGTCTTAATTAAATTGACTTGAACAAAGGAGCAAGAGGAAAGGTACTGGAAGTTGGGAAGATGATTCAGTGAAAGAGCAAAAATTTACAGAGGGGAAAAGGAAGGATACATTCGATTAAATATGGGTTTAAATAAATAAATCCATAAGCAGAATAATTTTAAACTTGAATCATAACAGAAACCTTTTGTTTTGGATGGATTTTCTTTTTTTCTTTTTTTTAATGTTGACACTATTACAGATGTCCCCCATTTTCCCTCCCTTTGTCTACTTCCACTCAGCAAAACTGGATAAAGGAAGCAATTGACTTTGATGGCCAGTGTGGGAGATAGCTTTCTAATTTTACAGTTTGCAGCCATAACCTCAAGAAGTTAACTACCCAAACCAAGCAAGGAGCTAAAAGTGGGAGGAACAAGGTTCTCAAAATAGACCAAATCCAGAGAGGAAGTCCTGGTAATGAGTACTCCATCTTCTTAAGTAGCAGGACACTGCTCTGTGTTTCCCGTCTGTTATTGCATCTGAGACAGGAACATGGCGTTCCTGAGGGGAGGGCTGACTTTGCCCTGCTGTTGGGGAGGCTCATTTGGGACCCTCCTCTCCCTGAATCACTACCAGATGCTGCCAGAGTAGTTGGGTTTCTTAGGGTTAAAAAAGCAAAGCAGCATCCGTGTTTACACTTAAAAAAGTCACTCGCTGTTTTTCTATGAGTCCATCCTAGAATAACTCAGTGACATTCATCATCTTGCAGGCTCTCCTTGAGCTGGCACCTGGGAGACCAAGCTTCCTTGCAGGGGTGCACATCCATAGCCAGAGCCGCGTTCTTCCAGCTACTGAGGCAAATCAGCTGCAGGGGAAGGGAGGCTGGGCGTCGCATCCAATCTGACTAAATGCAACCAATGTTAAGAAAAAATGCAAGGTTTTTCTCTTTTCTAAGGTCACCTTAAGGAATGGAAAACTCAAAACTCATTTGGAAAAAAAGAAGAAAGAAGATATTAGCATTCTATCAGATATTAGATAACATTTATTAAACAGATAAATATTTATTAGACACTATTTATTAAAATGTAAAGAATTTAGCTTGCATTTGCATATAAGAAGAAACCTGAATTTACTAGAAATTATCCAGAAACCACCATCTAACCTGAGCTGGATATGATGCACGTATAATAGGCATTTATTGTGGGTGTGCATGTGTGGGTGTGTGTCTACGAGTTATCAGGTAGGTAGAGAAGATTAGAGGTGAGTAAGGGAAGAGAAATATCTAGTTAGAGGAACATCACAAATGAAGGCATGAAATCATGACAAATCATGACATGTTTGAGCAAGAGTAGTATGGTTTGTGCTATGAGTTATCCCTAGAGAGATGTACTACTTGGAACCACTTGGAATTGCCCTGCCATGGCAAGATCAATCTCTCTCCAGCGCTGATTAATTGTCGAGCAATGCCACAGGTCCTTTAAAACGTCCATAATCTTTGGCCTAGTAACCTCACTTTAACTAGTTTGTTCTAAGGAGTCCATATTAGAGAAAAACTAATAAGTAAGCAAATAAAAGTTTACATATAACGATATTTTATTTGTATTAAGAATTAGAAACACTTAAATGTATGAGCATGTGGTCAAATACATGCCATATGATTTGAGCAGCTACTAAAATTATATCTACAGATATGTGACACAGAATGGAAGAAAGCTTGGTGTTTATCATTAGGTTTAACAAGCAAGATACAAAATAGTTCAGACCCTTCAATTTCAGCTTAAATGAAAAGTATATTAAAAACTGGGATAAAGGATACTAAAACACGACTCTGATCCAGAGTTGTGAGTAAATGAATTCATTTTTAAAACAATTCTAAAAAGAATAGATTCATTATGAAAACTAGAAAATATGTTAAAATACTACAGTACTTGCTTTCAAATCTTTATCTCAGCACCTGGTTCTGGGAAGCCCAGTCTAACAGTATTGAGATCCTGGTTTCTGTGATTCTCCTATCCAGCAGAATAAAAGGAAACAAAAAGTCATGAAGAATCCACAGGTGGCTACAGTAGAAAAAGTAGAATGTGATGATCATAGCAGGGACTGTTGTGCTAGAGAAGGAAGGAGTAGAGGCCAGAGAAGATGCCCCGGGTGGAATCATAGAGTTGGCTACCACTTGGGAGTGAGTGTGGAGGAAATGAAACCAGTCATTCATAGGATGCTAGTGTCCCGCCCTTCAACAGCTGAGAAGGGGGAGGCAGGAAACATGGATTTTGGCAGGAGGGCTGGAAGGCACAGGATTCTCTATTTGATTTTAGAACATGTTGATTTTGAGGGGCCAGCAGGATAGTCAGTTATCATTTATTATGAAACTTCTATGGGGAAAGCACAGGGCAAGCACCCAATAAATACCCACTGAATTGAAAAGAATTGTTTTTTCCACATGTGTGTCTTCTGCTGGGGGCTGAGCTCAGGCAGACCAGAAAGCCTGTGATCTGGGAATGTGCTCACACATCCAGAATACATATTCAAATTAATATGGTGGCTGAGGCGGGAGCACATGTGTGCATTAGAAAAACAAGCCCATCTGTAAAACGCTGCAAGATGCCTCCAGGTGCTCAGAAGTAGCTATTTAGCATGAATATTTTATCAATGCCAGAGCAGTTAGAGGAAAATTGTATCCATTATATTCCTATCGCCATCACATGTGGTTGAATGGACCTCTGACTAAAGAATCTAAGTATGTTAAAAACATTTTTCACCTCCAATGAAACTACCAAGTCCTGGTGTGTGTTGTTACTGCTCCTGCTAGATTCATGAAGAATTTCAGAGGCAATTGCATCTTGGAAATGTAGTTTGGCAAATTTTCATCTAAAGCATATGCTTTTGTTTTCTTTTTTAACTAGCAGTTCAAATATAGAGAAGATGACATTTTAGAGCAAGTGATAGAATATGTATGTGAGGGGGGATTGTTGTTTTACTTGTGTTTTATTTTTAGATTCAACTTTTTAAATAAGGCCAACAAGTAGCAGGAAAAATAAGCCTATTTTAAAAAAGTGTGTTATCAGCCCTGGCTGGGTAGCTCAATTGGTGAGCATCATCCTGATACACCAAGGTTGTGAATTTGATCCCTGGCCCTGGTCAGTCCACATACAAAAATCAACCAATGAATGCATAAGTGGAACAAAAAATTGTTTTTTCTCTCTAACTTTCTCTTCTGAAGTCAATCAATAATTTTTTAAAAAAATTATGTTCTTCAGAGATGGCTCCTCAGCTCCCACATGGCAAGGTCAAAGGCAAGGTCAGATCTCAGACTTACTCTTAAAATATGCAATGGCTTCTCATGGTCCTCAGGATCACCTCTCCTCTCCCTCCAGCCTCTTATAGAGCATTGGAGACTCACTCTCTCTTGTTTCAGCCCTTCTGGTCCTTGATCATCTTCTGCCTCTGTGCCTTCTCACATGCTGTTCCTGAGGCCTGAAATCTTCCTCCTCATTTCCATTTACCTGGGTGAATTCTACTTGGTCTTCAGGTCTTTGCTTAATTGTCATTTCTTCCAGAAGCAATGGTCTTCTATGAGTGGCCCCAAGGATTGACAACAGAAAAATTCGGAGATGTTCTAAATTAAACTACAGCGACTGGAGAGTGAGAGAGAGAAATACTTAGCCAGCTAAGACCTGTGAGCCACTTAACAAAAGACCAAAAGATTGCTCACATTCCTGAATGTATGATGAAGCTTTAAATCAACATTTAGGCATCTAACCGACCATTGGGCCACTTCATGCTGCGTATTCATGGACAATAGTCAATAGTTCTTCCTTCCTAGCATTGCCCCTGCTTCACCTTTTCCTGCCCCTTTTATCTGCAGCCAATGTAAATAATTGCGAAACTACTTACATCTTTCTTCCCCAAAAGCATAATGTATAAAAGCACCCGTCCATCAGCTCCAGGACAGTGGACATGCTGCTGTCTCACCCAGTACTGTGCTGGTGGTGTAGGCCTCCTGCCCGGGAACCTGAGCCTTTTCTTGGATGGCATATGGTCCAACAAACCCTGTGTTTCAGAAAAGCTTTCATTGTGAAAGTTTTGTTCTGTTTCATGGGAAGAATTTTCTAAACAATTTTCTATAGATTCAGTTACTTCACAAAGCATTGAGCACCTTAGGATGAAAGAACCCAAACTGCGTTATACAAGCTATTTCTATATTGAGGAGGAAATCAAAATGCAATCATAGACATCCTATTCACTTCATTAATAATACAAATGTGGGGCAAATATATTGAACCAGGCACTGTGCTCAGCCCATTACCTAGATTTTCCTAATTCTTATATAATAATACCCCTACAGTTACTTAATAATTTTTATTTAATAATATGTTAAAAGTACTTCTAAACACCTGCTATAGGCCTGGCCTTGTGCTAGGGGCTAGGGGACAAACCAACAAAGAAGAAAGTCTTGGTTCCTGCCCTCCTGGGGCCGGTAGTCTATATCAGACATGGATAAACTAATGACTCTGAATGGCTATGTAATCGGAAGCTGAGATAAGGGATACAAAGGGCAGGCTGCAGGCAATCCCCATAGCAAAAGAGACTGAAGGCTTCTAAAAATGGTGCTTGTGCTGATATTAGAAGGATGGTGGGGGCCAACCAGGTACCCGAGGAGGGATGAAGAGGGGCATTAAGGTGAAAAGCCCTCAGCTAAGCATTTACAACCTGAGAATCTTGAGGCGCTCCTGTAGCAGATACAGAGCAGGAAGACAATGAGGGCATCTGAGGTCAGAGATGGCATAGTGAGCCCAGCCTGCTAGCCCCCGTGCCCTGATAACATTGGAGGCTTCACCTTTTGAGTAGGGGAAACAATTGTGGCATTAGTGAGGGAAAGGGGATGTTTTAAAAGATTTTCAGCTGCTGGAAAGAGACCTTATAGAATTGCCCTCAAATTGCAAACTCCTGGCCTTATCCCAGTGGCTCAGTTGGTTTAGCATCATCCGGAATGTCAAAAAGGTTGTGGGGTCCATTCCAGGACAAATATCTAGTTTTCCAATTCCAGCCCTGATCTGGGCAACTGATTGAAATTTCTTTCTCACATTGATGTTCTCTCTCCTCTTCTTCTCTCTCTAATATCAATTTAAAAAAGTCCTCAGGTGGGGATTAATAAATAAGTAAAAATTTCAAACTCCTGGATGAAACCGTCTTTTCTCCACGGACTAATTTGGCCAAAGGCATTTCTTTTCCAGCTGAAATATACAAAACAGATATGACTGTCATATCCATTACATTGGGAATTTATTACTTCCCCAGTGTTAATCATGCAGATGCTTTGCTATTGGATCTTTTATTGCCAAGGTTCTTGTTTTTAGATTGGCCATTCTGAAAGTCCCTGATAGATGACTTTCATTATTGGAGAAATTGTTTCTCATCTCACTGATGATCATGCTGCAGGCGTTCTGGGGATCTGGGGACCTGAGGGTCCACAACCCATTGTGGTTCTTGGCTTCTTGCATGGAAGTATTCAAATGAGCACAGAGTTTAAGGTGAAAGTGAGTTTATTAGTGGAGCAGTGAGACAGACCGTGGGCTACTCCACAGACAGAGCACCCCTCCCGTAATGAAATGTGTTTCTTTTATTGAGGTTCATTTATTTGGGGGATAAGGTATTTAAAAAGGAGAAGGGCACACCCAGAATCTTCCAAAGTTCTCTTGGCCATGCTGTGTTCTTAGATGAGTTTCTGTTTCCTATCATGGCAGCATGGAGTGTGTAGTTTAGCATGCTAATGTATTACAATGAGTGTATAATGAGGCCAGGGATTACCATTAGGTGAAATTAGTGACCTTGTTGGATCCAGCTGATCTCTGCTGGTTTTAAGACATAAATCCAGCAGGGGCTGGTCTTACATTCTTCTTGACAGTTCCTATAGTTTTTATCAATGGAAACTATTTGCCACATACCCAATCTCAGTCACTTCTAGGGAAGAGTGGCTTGCACCCATTTTCTCCAGTTGCATACCAGCAGCCCTTGACAGGCATGTGTGGCATGATTTATAATAGCAGGCTGGTTCCTCCACCCTATGGATCCACCAGCCATCATCTTCCCCTGCCCGCCTTTTACATTAGCTCCATAACAAATGCTTTCATGCTATGAGATGATGTGCGGGTCTGAAAGTTTCCACATCGTCCTATTTTATTTTCAGCACAACTCTGTCCAGTGCAACTACATAGAGCAGATGACTCAGCTTGGCTGACATTTGGCCTCCGGAATATTGGGAAAATGGACAGTTGGAAATGCAGCAGCTTAGTATCTTGGCTCTCCAACCTCCTAAATTTGCTGCTGAAAATTGGGTGTTTGTCAACTGTTTCTTCCTTAAGCAGGCAAACTTCAGTCCTAGGAGATAATAAAGCAAACTTTAAATCTCACCTCAGGTATAGCAAAACTGGCTGAACTGTGCATTTGATTGTAAACAAGCTTTGAGCTGAGTGGCACAGAACCCTCCACTTAGCAACTTCCAGCACAATGAGATCAGCTATAAGAATGGAATAAGTTGGAGATTGATTTCTGCAGTTCCATTCATTTGCAGACAATTATGCTGTTGCTCTGCGGTATAGGTAGTAGCTGCTCCTTTTAGCCAGAGGCTGATTGAGATTCGCTACCTACCACTGTTAACGTTAAGAGTTGTGATTCCCCAGTCACACTTCAGTAACCAGGACTAAGGAACTGTCCCTGTAAAGGTGATCACCAGCAACAACTTAGAGCAGAGGTTCTGGAGTCACAGATGCCTGGGGTCCCATCTCTCCCTGAAGAGCTAAAGGCCTTTGGTTAAGTCTTTTATATCTTTGAACCTCAGGGAAATAGGCATAATGGTTCCACCTGCCAGTTGTTGAATGTATTCAGTGAGGTAAGTTACAATGTGCCTACACAATGCCTAATACATAATAACTAGTCAGTAAATGGCAGTATTTCTTTTTTCATATATTTTTAATTTTTAAAAATTCTTTATCGATTGAAGTATTACATATGTCTCCTTCCCCCCTCCTATTGACCTATTCCCAGCTACTCCCACCCCCCAGCACATACCCTCACCCACCTAGCCTCTGTGTCCATTAGTTATGCTTATATTCATGCATACAAGTCCTTTGGACAGTATTTTGGCAGACTCAGTGGGTCCAGGACCAGGATGCCAAGTAAATCTTAGGAGCAGAAAGATGAGAAGGAAATAGGTTGTGTGCCTTGGGACTTGAGTCTGGAACACAAGCTTCAATCTCTTCAAAAGAATAATTCTTAGGATCCTTCATCTGGACATGGAATTCAAACACAAAGCATCACACCTTTGTATGAAACCAGTAGAGGCCCCCAGCTGTCTGCGCAGCAGATCTGACCTTCTTACCATGACCTACTAGACTGTCCACACTTGGGCCAGGTCCACTGCTTAAGTCTCACCTAGCACTGCCCTCCCTTAGCTCTGGTTTCAGCCAAAGGAATGCATCCAGTTTCTGCAATGCTTTGCCTTGTGAAAATGTCTCCTCTTAGCACATAATTTTGCCCCAGAGTTATGAAAATGTGAGAGACAACAACTTCAGAGGCATGTGATTCTTTATAAAGTGGTTGCTATTTCCCCTTCTCATTTATCACCTGATGCAAAGACAGAAACTAGGAGAGGAGAGGGAGGGGATGGAAGACATACTGGTTCTCTGGCCAAGTCTTGCCTATTTGAATTTGGTTCATTTAGATCCCCTGATGGGTGGCAAGACAGGTCTAAGGTGCTTTCTGCTGGTGTCTAGTGTGAAGAGAGCAGGATTGTTCCTCTCAAATCTCACTGCTTTCTGGGAGTGGCCAGCTCTAAGCCTTCCACTGGGTGTGGTGGGAGTGAGCAGTGGCAGCCAAAGCATGGGGTGTGGTCTCAGCTGTAGGACGCCAGTCTGTGCCCTTTACTTCAAGGGCCTTTACCCATTGAGTCTCAGCTCTGGGCACTTTGCCTGGATGTGTGACATAAATGGTTCCTGTGAACAAACCTTGTGACTCGGAGATCTGTGTGAAGGTTTATTGGAGAAGGTCTTGGCAGCCATACCTGTCAGGAAGGGAGGGCAGCAGGATGGGCAGAGGAGGAGGTTGACTGGGGTAATTGACTGCAGTTACAGCAGAGGTCTCAGCCATGCAGGACAGCAGGACTCTGGATGCCCCATGAGTGCGGCCCCACCTTTCCACACCCCTTCTCAGTCACTGGGTGTCAGCTGCATTCCTTTCTGCTTCATGATCTTCATCAACTATGAAATAGCGCCGGAGTCCATAGAAAATGCTGTGGAAACAAACTGTGATTCCCTTTAGTGAAATGTTCAGAGAGGGAAAATGTGTGCAGACAGAAAGTAGGTTCGTGGTTGCCTGCAGCTGGGGCTTAGAACTGGAAAGAAACTGCATATCAGCCTGAGGTCTCTTGGGATGATGCAAATGGTCTGAAATTCGTTTCTGGTAAAGATTGCATAATTCTGTAAGTTTCTATTGTGATACACACTTAAGATAGGTGATCTTAATGTTACTTAAATTATACCTAAATATGCATTAAAATATTGTGGGCAGTAAAGAGGACAGAGGGACTTAGACAGGAAAGGTAGACCCCAACTCTCCTTTCTTTGCCAAAAACAAATGGTCAGATTTGCATTGCAGGAGAGGACCTAGGTGCCCTCTGAAGTCAGGGCTGGGGGGAAAAAAAACAAAAAAACAACAAGTAAGCATGGCCTCATTTTTGCCTTAAGGCTCTTCTCCACACAGCAGCCAGCATGATATAAAATTTTTATTTTTAAGTGAGTTCATGTCATTTCTGAGCTTAAAACCCTCCCATGATATCTCCTGCCCAGTGAATGCCAGAGTTCTCTTTGTGGCCTTCACAGTTGGCTGGCCAGCATCTGAATTCCTTTTCTGGGCCTCTGGCCTGTCCGCCCCCTCTCCCCTTCCCTAGACTCAGCCCTTGAGCTGTCTTCCTGCAGCTCACACATGCCAGGCTAAGATTCTGCTGTGTGGGAGTCCCTCCTCCCCCCACACACATGGCTCCCAGCTCCTTCATCCTCTAAGCACCCCACCCCACCCCTGCAGGGGGCCCTTTTCCTAGCTTCTTGTCCATCTGTTAGCTTATACACCTCTGGACACACCCAGCCCCTCCTTGTTTGTTTGTTCTTCTGGGCCATGTGCTGCTCTCTGTGTTCACTGTCCTCTCCTTCTAGAATGTGAGCTCCATGCGGGCAGGGGATGTGTCTGTCTTGTGCACACTGTCCCAAATGCCTAGATTTACTCCAGGGCAGGGAGGAAGGGGTCTGCAGATAGTTTTTGAAGAAACAAAAGGATGGATGGATGGATATTAACTCATTCTTTCATTCTTTCTGCCTTCCTCCTTCCCTTGGGTCCCACCCTTTCCTCCCAACCTCCACCCCTCCCCTGACCCTCACAGTTACAAGGGTCTCCCCTTTATTTCTGATGTGCTCTTTGGGACTGTGATATGATGCTCCCCAGGCATTATTAATCTTGCTTTAATGCACTGCCAACTTCTCCAGAAATTGAGAAACAGGAAGGAAAGCAAATGAGATTGTAAACCCAGATACCCTATGACAGGAAGATGAAGTCCCCCGGAGCCTACTGGAGACAATGCTGTTTGTGTGAGGGAGACAATTCTCTTGTAATAAAATCCAGCAGAGTGAGTCTCCCTGAGGACACAGTTCTGCCCACTTGACTTGTGCAAGATTGGATGAGGCTGCTGAGGCTGTTCCAGGTTCAAAGCCGCTGATGGATCACTGTCCAGTGATTGCAGGGTGTAGGGAGTGAGGCCAGGGCCAGTTACTCACTCTTCATGAATACCGTGTGTGCGTGTGTGAGTGTGAGTGTGTGTGTGTGTGTGTGTGTGTGTGTGTGTGTTTGTGTGTGTGTGTGTGTGTGTACATTAGCTGTGCATGAGTGTTTGTGTTTGATGAGAGAAAGTTTTGATGTCAGTGTGCTTGCATCAGGTGATCTGGAAATCTTTAGATATAGCTGCATGTCTCGGTGTGTCTCTAAGGTCTAGCCTTGACCACCCACAGTGGAATTACTTACTCTTAAAAGGCACTGAGTGGCTCATCTTCATTTCTTCACTCCTGCTATTCTGATATTAATAAGACCCATCCTTCTCTTTTGTGCTGTTCTTTGGAGAGCACAGACCTCTTCCATGCGCAATTTCTCATTTCATTCTGGTAACCAAAAGCAAGTGACCCTCCTTTACCTATGAGAGATCTCCCCCTCCCCCAAACCTCTGAATGTCCTCCCCAAGGAAAGCCGATCCCATCCTCCTTTCAGGGGCAACTGTGAGGCTGACCCACTCCCTCCCCAACTCCTTCAGGCATCCATCTCCATTCCATGATTTCATTCTCCCTGCGCTAGCTACCGCTTTCTTCCTCTGCCCCTCCTCCTCAAGCCCACCACACTGCCTGGTCCCCCTTCACTGGCAAACCTCTTCCCTATTATTTCCTTTCTTTCTGAACCAAAGTCCTCACTTCCCATTGGTTCCTCTGACTTCCAACCTTACACACTCTTAATGTTGCTCTTCCCAAAATTGTCAATTATGTTTTCAGCATCAAGCCCAAAGCCTCTTTAGAGTACTCAGCTTGGAAAGGATGTCTGCATTGTGTGGCATGGCCGTGAACTCCTTCCTTTTAGAAATCCTCATATCTTATTTTTTTGTGTTTTCTCTTTTTGGCCAACTAACCTTTCTGTGACCTTTGTTGGCCTTTAAAAACCCATTGAATGGTTGCCTTCCTTCCTTTTCCATCTTCACATAACCTGGGTGGTGTCAGCTTTTGGTCACATTTAGCTTCTCTTGTACATAGATGACTGTGACATTTTTCTCCCTGATTCACCCTCCCTTCTAACTGCACTCTTTGTTCTCCCTCTAGAAATCTCTGTTGAATGTGCAATGACACCACAAAGTCAGCAAGTCTATACCACTTTGAATCTATGCCCAAAATTGCCCCTTTCCCCCTTTTTTGGCCACTGTCTTGGTATTGGCAACATCAGAAGGCAGGAGGTCCTAACACAGCCTCTCCTTTACCCTTAAGATGTGTTTTTTTCCCCCTCACTCTACCTCATCTCCATCTATAAATGTCTCTTGAATTGCTCACAGTTTTGTTGTTTTTTTTTTAAAATATATTTTATTGATTTTGTACAGAGAGGAAGGGAGAGAGATAGAGAGTTAGAAACATCGATGAGAGAGAGTCATCAATCAGCTGCCTCTTGCACACCCCCTACTGGGGATGTGCCCACAACCAAGGTGCATGCCCTTGACTGGAATCGAACCCGGGACCCTTCAGTCCCCAAGCCGACGCTCTATCCATTGAGCCAAACCAGTCTCTGCTAATTGCTCACAGTTTTTTTTTTATTCCCCCTGCTCTGTCTTATCTTTCCTTGAGATTATGGCCACAGTCTGGAGTGTTCAGAGGCTTCACGCAATGGCTTGACAGATACAAACACACAGAGATAGTTGAGGATCAACATGGTTACACATACATATACCCAACTATGCGTGTAGTACATTATTGTCACTCAAATCAGATGCCGTGGCTCTTAAATGGTCCCAGTCCCACAGAAGCACATGGGTTAAGAACACACAAAAAAACTCATTAGTACAGATCCAAGAAAAGTGGACATAGCATCAAATATATAGGTATACACTTGTCAACAAATGCATAGTAGTTAGATACAAAGACAGAAATGGAGCCACAGATATAGAAGCACAACCATGGACAAATATTTATTGAGGTCCTGCCATTGTAAGACAGAAAGTTAAGAGCTGGAAGAAAAAGGGTGCTTTGGCCCAGCACCCCCATGGTGGGCTCAGAGAGCTCCATATATTTGCAGTCTCTTCTACAATCGATCACTCTACCTCCCCCTCCCCATTTCAGAGACTATTTCCATTCTGAGACTCTGAGCCTCCTTTTTCTATTCTTAGGCTTGTTAGACCCAAGGGTTGACACAGTTCTGCTTGCTGCCAAGCTTCTGGGATGCTGTGAGAGTGGGAGTGCTTTTCATTATGCCAGATACATTTACACAAATGTTGTCGTAATGCACTAAAACATATATTTGCTCTGTTATAGAGATGAATCACCAATTCTTTACATTTACACGGGATTTTAAATCTTTTCAAAGTGTTTCTCCGGACATTCTCTCATCTGAGCCTCAGGATGCTATTTATTGTAAATGAGTTTTATATATTGCATGTATTTTACATAATTCCTCTTCTTTTCCCCCCTCCTAATAAACCAACAGAATCTTCACAGCTGTTAGATATCAGTGATTTATTAATGTAATCCATTCTGTTTTTAATTGTCTATTCCACACTCTATATGATGTTTTTGGCTTGGATGTGTTGGGTTATATACATATTTTTGGGTTAGTTGATCATTGTTATTGCTTTAACCCTTCCTACTCTTTCTTCCCACCATCATTTACACACTCTAGTTTTCTGTCTTTGCTTGAATATTTGAACCCATTCATTGAGATTTTGAATATTATTTTTCAATGCTCAGTATAGTTTATATAAAATAGTAAAATAGATGGTGTCCAATGTGGCATTCTACATTTTCCTACATGTTTTATTTTATATATTTTATCTGCTAGCTAGGTGAGTTGGAGCAACTAGCATAACCACTCTGTATTTTATATTGGTTAGGGTGGGAAGTTTATGGCAAATATTAGAGCAGACACCTGTCAAGTGCCTGGCCCATTGCTTGACACACACTTAATAAATTGTGACTACTATAGGAGTGTGTGGTGGTGACTATGGCAGTAGTCAAATTATGATAATGTGGTTAGAACATGCCCTTCACAACTGTCTTATAGGAAAGTGCTTGGGAGTATCTCCCTCATGGGTCCTAGTTTAACCTTGACATGTGGTTGAACATTCAGGCTGTTTGCCATTTTTGCCCTTTATAAGTAATGTCTCACTAAACATCTTCTTGCATACAATTTTATTCTTCTTTTCAATTTAACATTTGTATGTATTTCTATGAGTGAAATTCCAGAATGAAGGAATATGTACATTTGTAAGGTTCTCAATAGATAAATAGTGCCAGATTGCTTCTCACCAGAGCACCATCAGTTTACACTTCCAGAAATTCAAGAGAAAGATTATTTATAGAAATTTCCATAGCCTTAGCTGAGCTTGTTTTCTGTTTGACTTTTCTTACACATATTTTTCTTTAAAACCATAATATATGTATATATATATATATATATATATGTACATGTTTGTATATATATGTACATGTGTGTGTGCATATGTTATATATGTGTATATATATACATACTTTTATAGAGCATGTGTCAGTGATGATATTTAAGTATCATTTGCCACATGATTTTGATAAAAACTGGTTGCTCAAAGTTTGAAATGCTTACTTGTGATGATACATAAGATAATTTTAGCTAGCATGTGACATGAAATGAGATTGGTTTATATATTGACAGTGATATTCTATTTCCAGTTCCCTTTCAGTCTTCTGATCAGATCAAGGAAAAAGTCTAAATTTGGTGCCAATAACTTTAAAACCCTATAGTCCTTCTTCATCTCCCTTATAAAAGGAGGGGCTTTTTCCCCCTAGAGTTTCTAGCTCAAATTTAATAACATAATTTGGTCTCCAGTATATTTATTTTATGCTTTCCTATATTTTATAGAAATAAATATTTGTACTTTATTTACAATCTTGATATAAAGGGGGTTTTGCACACATTTGGTTAATTAAAAAGTGCAGTGGTATATGTACAGATATAATAATTTAATAAAAAAAAAATTTTAATGTATGGATGGGGCAGACATCCTGACATTGGTGTTCCAGTGATTAAAGTTTGGGACATACTGCATGGGGAGTGCATCACCACAGATTTTCTATGAGTAATAATAACAACAAGTGGGCTTTGGAAACACATTGACTCCAAGTGTCCATAGTGCTTGACAGTTTGGAACTTTGTGATTGCTCCTTCATCCCTGTTCATTTGGGAGTGTAAGGACCTAGCAGGTGGCCCTGAGGAGAGTCACTTTAATATCCGGTGAGTCCCGTTGGTTCATGACCAGGTGAGAAATCTCCTCACTTGGCAGGTAAAGAACAGAGTGGGAATGCTCAGTACTAAGAGAAGCATAAATCAAGACTGACACTGTGAACAGAATGATTCAGAAAATGGGATTAAATAGCTTAATGATAGTCATTGTGAATCACAATGTCAGGTTTAGTAGAATTCTAAGGATGTACTTGCTAACATTAATGAGGTTTGATGGAATAAAATTAACCATGTCCAAACAGCTGCATGCCTTCACAACAAAGAAACTATATCTCAGCAGGCTGATACATCCTCTCCCTGGGGTCAATTGATTTTACTTTTTATCTTTTAGGATATATTTAAATTCGCAAGAACGTCTCCTGTCCCAAGACAAAAGAGGTCCATTGTGGTATCTCCCATTTTAATTCCAGAGAATCAGAGACAACCTTTCCCAAGAGATGTCGGCAAGGTAAGTCAGACAAAAGACAAATGACAAAAGCTCTCTTTTATTAAGAGATGAGCATACATGAGACAAACTGATGTCTTGGTGACAAGCTGGAATTGGCCTTAATTCCCCTATGATAAAAAGGCAAACTGTTTTTGGAAAAAAAAAATTGTCAAAAGATTAGTGTTTGCAGAAAACAGTAGTAACAGCTCTGAATGTCATGATCTGGAGATCTGTGTGGTACATAACGATGTTGAAGTTGTGTCAGAAGCCTGCCATTGGCTTAGCAACAAACTAGTTGCTTTTATAGATAATTTCAAGGCAGCCATTCAGGTAAGTTCCATTACTGTAGCAGTATAATGATATGTGGTCTTTTAATTTAGATCCTAGTTTTCAAATGTGTTATTCCAGGAGCAGCATTGGATCAGCTTTCTAAAAACTAAGATCAAAGGAACCAGATCAAAGAAACTAAATCATACTAATCAGATTCAAAAAACACTATTGCAAAAATCAAAACCACAACTTTCCCAAGAGGAAACAGTCACTGTGAAATGGACAGAAATACTGGTGCTGCCTGGTCAGCACATTCTTCCCCCATAGAAGCAACAACATGGAGAATCAAATTTTAACTAGTTTGTTGTTTGTTGTTTTTTTTTTTGTGAACTTGAAATTTGAACAATAGTGCTTAGTTGAATGAATCATCTCAGTGAATGTGGCTATTGGACTACTTATTCATTCATTAAATAAGTAAGGAGCACCTTTATATATGCTGGACACCAAGATTGGGGATTGGTAAGCATAGGTTTGAGCAAGAATACATGTCCCTGTTGTGATGGGGCTTGTATTCCAGTGAGAAGACAGACAGTTTAATGAGTAAACATATAAACATGAAGACTGCTGAGGATAACACGTGCTTTGAAATAAGAAGTGGAGTAATGTGAAAAAGCAAAAGGCAGGATCAGGAAGTAGAGGGAGGAAGGAATCTTTATACCTGCTTTACACTGGTAAAGTCTGGTTGGAGTTACTGACATGTGACTGCAAATCGGAAGACTGAGAAAGGAACGATTATGGGAAGATCTTGGTAAACTGCATTCTTGGCAGAGAGAACTACATGTGAAAAGGCCTGGAGATGGGTTAGAATGGGGTATATTTTAGGAGCAAATGCATGGTTGGCTACAATGCAGTGAGTAAAGAAGAGAGTGGTAAGAATTGAAGTCCTGGAGGCCAAGGTGAGAGGTAGGGATTTCACTATGCATGCAGCAAGAAATTCTGAAGGTCTTTGTGTGTGTGTGTGTGTGTGTGTGTGTGTGTGTTTTAAAAGAAACTTCTGGATGGCTTCCCTGTAGGAAATGATTTGTTTGGAGCAGAATTAAGTGGTACTAAAGAGTAGGTACATAGAGATGGGATAAAAATAGGGTTTTATAGTGATCTGGAGAAAATGTGAAGGTGATTTAGATTACTAGAAATCTGCTTCTATTAGAAACTAGAGGCCCAGAGCATGAATTCCCTTGGCCTGGCTGGTGATCGGGGTCAATTGGGGCCATCTTGTCAGGTGTTTTGCTGGGTTTGAGGCTGCTGGCTGCGGGGAGGGCCTGCAAGAGGTTGGCTGGCCACAGGAGGTTTGCTGTGGGAGCACACTGACCATCAAGGGAAAGCTCCTATGTTGAGTGTATGCACCCTGGTGGTCAGTGTGTGTCATAGCTACTGGCCAGTAATCTGATCATAATGGTCACTTAGCCTTTTATAGATATATAGATTAGAAGCATTGATTATTAAGTGTCCTCATAATCACTATATTTGTAATTAATACACCACTGTGCCAGATGTCTTTTATTTTTAAGCAAAACCTTGCCAGGCATATAGGTTATGATGTAGAGGGAAGCTGAGCTGTTCTGAACAGGATAGGGCTATGAGCCCTGGCCCTTTGGACAGCCCTAATTACTCTCATGGCTTTTGTAATTTTCCCTGAAGCCAATAATGGCAATGGCTAAGGGACAAGAGTCCTCAATTCTGCAAGGCGATGCCCCTAAACAATTTCAAAGACACCAGTTGTATTCTTGTTCTCTAAGCCTGGTGTGCATCAGACTCACCTGGTGCAGTTAAAATACAAATGCCAGTCTCCACCCTCAGAGATTGATTTCATTGGCTGAAGGACCAAACATCAGGATGTTTGAAAGATCTCATGTAATGCTGATGTGCAGGCAAGGCTGAGAACCACTAATCTAAACTGGACCTATTTCAGGTATGAAACAGCAGCATTCGCATAACTTGGTCACTTACTAGAAATGCATATGCTTGGGTCCCACCTCAGAACTACTGAGCCAGAAACTCTTGGGATGAGGCCAGTAATCTTTCTGGGCATGCCTTTCAGGTGATTCTGCTGCACTCTCAATTTTATGGAGGTCTGATCTAAAATATGTTTTCCTGTCTACCACTAATATATATATATAATACTTTCAGTATGGGAGTTTCAGTCTCATTAATTAGGTTAAAACAAGCTGCTTGGAAAATTGGTTATTCTGGCATAATTATTATTAGTACACCCTTTCTCTTAAACATGTCTAGATGTGGTCATTAAGTTATGATCATTCTAAAGTTTCCTTCTTTCCCACACATTCATCCCCCTGACTGTATTTGGATAATTTTTATAAGCCTCTTTCCTTGAGACACATAATGGGTCAATAAGTATATGGCTAACTAGAGACATTCTTCTGCATTGTTCCCGCAAATTTTGTTTCCAAGCTGAGGCTTCATCTCTCCTTAGTGCTTTATGTACTGCCCACATGGCCTCTAAACCTGGATTCTCTACAAAGCAACTGTTTTTCTAAATGTGATAGTCTACTAACATTGTAATATGTGAAAGCCTCCCAAAACTCCAGATGGTTTTTACAGAATAACTGCACTGCCTTCCAAAAACTGCTCTTTTTCCCATGATCTTTATGCCTTTGAAGGAACATATTTTTATTTGTGTGTTTTCTTGGCTTTATTCATTCATCTTATTCTTTTCTTTATATCTTTGATCATCATCAACTCTACCAGTAGCTGACAAGCATTGGTCTGCAGAGCTATGAGAGCTTATAGGTGTCTTCAGTGAGTGTTGGGAGGTGGGGAGAAGGGAAAGGAAACCAAAAAGGCACATTATCCCCATCCACCTAAACTGCCTGAGCCAGGGCAGCTTCAAATCAGACTTTAGTATAGAATGCCATTTGAAGAGATTCTATGGTTATTAAAGAATAAAGACACTTGTCTTACTTTGAGTTTCTAGAGACAAGAATTCAAATGCAGGTAGTTTATTTAGAATGTAAAGAGAATACTGGTAAGGGAGTGATGAAGAGAGAGTGGAAAGGGAAGCAGCCACTTGGGAGACCTGTTTATCAAGAAAGCCAACACTGTGAATGATTGGATTGCAATCCCAGGGGGATACACTAGGGAATGGTAGGAAGCACACTGTCAGAGTTATCCATTTCACAGGGAAGGAAGCTGGGATATTTATATGCCAACCCCCAACAGTTTTCAGTTGAGGGCCTGTCCCTCTACCCTGTGCTCTATACAAAGGCGCAACGGCCCTCCAAGGCCTGGGATGGGCTTGCAGGCCTTAGGCTATATGGCAACTAGAAGTCTGGGCTGTGAATTGAAAAGGTGAGGTCCAAGGGGCATGAAAGGGTACTTCTGCTCTATCACTAAACTCAATATAATACTTTTTCTTTGCAGGCTAGGTTTTCTCTTTGTCTTATCCTCTCTCCACCTCATTTCCTGAACTACTATTGTTGTGTCTCATGCCTTTGAAGCCAACTGTACTTCCTTCTCTCCATTAATAAGTACTTGCTGCATCCCAGGAGGGAAAAATCTCTGAAATTCAATCCTGTTCATGTCAACAAGCATACATTCAGCACCTGCTACTTACAAGGCACTGTGCTAGAGGCTGGGCATTTAATGACAAAGGGAAACAGACAGCATCCTTGATTTCATAAGATTACAGAGTACAGAAAATAATTCAAATTCATTATTTTCCCAGTACTGTAAATCATAAGCATTTTCCAACTATTATGTTGAATACTTCATAATAGCAGCTGCATGGGGATAATCTTCCAATTTGCCAAATAGAGTAATGGGACTCAGAGGGATGAAGTAACCTGTCCAAAGTTACATGGTCCCTAAACAGTAGAGAAAGGCTCTGTGACAGCCCTTTGAGATTTCAGTCTGTGTTCTCAGCCAAAATGCTCAGGGCTGCTGAGCACAATCTGAGAATTCTTCTATGCAATGAAATATCCTGGCTGACAATTGTTCTCTTTAAAATAGCATTAAGTTTAATTCTTTCAAACACACCAAAAAAATAATGTGGATGGAGAGATGATGGATCAATGGACTTATGTATGATGAAACAAGTATCATAAATTGTTAATAGTAGAATCTAGGTGATGGGAGAATGTGGAACACTGTAAAATTCTTCCTATTTCCTATGTGTTTAGGAATTTTATAATACAACCAGAAGCCTGGTACATGAAATTCGTGCACAGGAAGGGGGTCCCCTCAACTTGGCCTGCACTCTCTCCAATCTGGGACCCCTCAGAACCTCTGGTTCCTAACCGCTCACCTGCCTGCCACCTGATCCCCCTAACTGCTCTCCCCTGACAGCCTGTTCACCCTAACTTCTCTCCCCTGCCTTCCTGATCACCTCTAACCTCCTCTGCCTTGTCCTGCCAACATGGCATTATTGGGAAGGATGTCTGGAAGGACATCCAGAAGGTCATCTGGAAGATGTTCAGTCTAATTAGCATATTCCCCTTTTATTAGTATAGATGCTACCTTGTCCTAAAAATGCAGGTTGTTCCCAGGTTTTCCTATCATGGAAGGGGAGCCCACAGTAGCACCCTGGGTTCTGACCAGGGCTTATCCGCTTGTGCTCTATCTCAGCAGATGTGATTCCTAGAAGAAGACTCTTGGATATACCTTGAACAATTATATCGATTTGCCAAATCATTCTCCAAAAATGTCGAACCACTTTCACTTTAAACTCCCACGAGCAACCATGCTGTGCCCTCTGACCCACTTTGATGCAAATATCATTGATTTCTCCCTAGAAGCTTTCCTCCTGTCAGTCAAAACTGCTTGGTACTTGAACCAACCTCATTGTTCAGCTGGGGAAATGATTTCCTAAATAGAATTATGGAGGAGGAAAAATAGTTTTCCTCTACCTTTCTGAGTTCTTAGTGAAGGTCCTTGTAATGAAAGACAGATCACCAAGAGAAAAACAAAAGTTCATTAACATGTGTACCTCATGTATATGTGGGAGATCCCAAGGAAAAATGAGTAATTCCCCAAGGTGGCTTAGAATGCATATTTAAATATCTTCTTCCTAGGGAAAGGGAATGGGAGATGTAGGCCTCCTAGAAGAGAGTAAATGATTTTTAGGAAAGATGAATAGGGTTGGAGAGAGAAATAATTTGTAACAAAGTTTGGGTGTGATGTCAATTTCTACTCTCTTGTCCTGTGACAGGAGTCAGACTTCTATGCATGATACTTCTCCAGTCAAGGGGACCTATGACATTTAAGCTCCTTTAGGGGGGTCCAATTTTAGAAAGATCAGGGGACTTCAGTGAAATCCTCTGCATGCATTTGCTGTTTTTCAAGCATCTACAGCTCAAGATCATCAATATAACAATACAGCATACATTGGGGTGCCATGTTCTCTTGACCTTCAGAATAAACCCAACAAAAGCTTGTTTCATCTCTTCGATGACTTGCCACAGTAGCATTATTCCCTGGAAATAGTATTCTGACCATATCTTCCTGGGAGTGGTCATAACATACCCTGTGCTTGTAGAAAGGTGTGGGCCACATCATTAAATAAACCAGGATCCATTTTCTCATCTTGTGGAAAGGGATATAAAGTTATGATAGTTTATTTCCCTTTCCACAGGTTTCTTGCAGGTTTGTGTCTCTGCTGCACCCCCCCAAACAGCCCCAGTGCCTCTACTTCAGGCCTTAGGGCTGCTGGGTGCCAGGCCTGCGGGTTTGTGTCTCCAATCCAGTTCCCTCTCCCCTCCCCTAGCCCAGGTCCACAGTGGTGGGACTTGGGGCTGCTGGGTGCCTGCCTCCTTTTGGGTTTGTGTTTCCCATCCCCCCAGAAGTCCCAGTGCCACTTGGCCTCTATGGGCCTCACCATCTTGGTTGGGTTAATTTGCATACTCACTCCTATTGGCTGGTAGCTTAGCAGAGGTACAGTCAATTTTCATGCTTCTCTTTCATTAGATAGGATGCTAGAAAAATTAAGTTTAGCTAAACATAAAATTGTCATAAACAACACAAGAGTTGGCATCCTGACATAAAAATACATTTTTTTTGTTTTATTTTGTACTTCAATAGGATAAATGGAAACTAAGTCAGTCTCTCTCTCTCTCTCTCTCTCTTTCTCTCTCTCTCTCTCTCTCTCTCTCTCTCTCTCTCTCTCTCTCTCTCTCTCTCTCTCTCATATTTTATTGCAGCCTGAATTCCTTTAAAGCAAGGAGTCCCTTTACTATAGGGTAAAGACATCAAAAGCAAGGTGCTGCAGGGAATTAGCCCTCTGTAGGGGGTTCCCAGTTAAGGGTTGTGCCACCTAGAATGGTATATTCACAAAACGGCTATGCAGACAGCTCTAGGGATTTGACCCAGTCTTTACTGATGCATAATTCATCTACCTGACAAATAAATTGGTTGGTAAGTAGCTAAATTACTAGGATTCCACCATCTCTGTCAGTGTTTCTAAAAAGAAGGTAAAATGCCAGTCATGAACATTCTTCTACAAACATGATTTTCTTCCTGTTTTTGAATACCAGTCAGCAGGGAGGATCCTGAGAGTGTGTAGTTCCCAGCACATGCTTTTTTATTCCCCCTTCAAAGTGTGACTATTTCAAAATTTGGGCCATAAATAATTTCTCAGTTTTACCAACTTTCACTGATAAATATTTGATTGCATCTTTAGAGAATTTTGAGTTCTTGGACCCAATTGATTGAGAGCAGGGGACTTTAAATCTGTGAGGAAGCAAGAAGGTCTTGGGAGACGTATTTTATTCTGTTTTATATTAAGTTTGAAAGACAAGTCATTTATGAAATGCTTATTAGAGATTCTACTTTCATCACAAACCCTTTTCATCAAAACCAATGAAAGTACATTTTACTGAAAATCCTTTTTTTATATCCCCTATAAATTGGTAGAATGGGCCTTTAGAAAGAGATCTTTAACCCAGAATGGGAGAAATATGTAATTGGCCCATGTGCTCTTTGTAAAGAATCAACATAGATCATTAGACTAAGTCATAAAAACCACTCAACCAGGATGTGGCTTTGAGTGTGTCATGAATGTCAGTCATACTTGAGGGTGATCTATGGCAGTTGCTAAATACTCCTCAGAGTTCAGGATAGATGCTTATTAGAGGCCTCCCCCGTCCAAGCACTGTGTATCTCTCACTTATGCAAATAGGTGCTGAGGAGCCTCATGTAGTAAAATTAAACTTGTTTTACTCTACACACTAGACATTTGCATCACTTTGAGAACCCCTAGGTGCCAAGCTGCATCCCAGAAGCTGGACCATAAACCTGGCACTGATCCCCAGCACTGCACCATGTCACCCTCCCTCCTACAGAAATGCAGGCGAGGCATCCCTTGCTCCATCCTATTGCCTGATCTATTTCACGGAACCACCATCATCCCTCTACCTCTTTTAAAATCCATTGCTTCACAGCTCTTATCCAAACCTAACTGCAGGCCTTTTTTCTTCTCAGAAATTTACATCTGTTGAACTTTCCCCCTTTTAAAACAACTAGCAATTTTATTCAATAACTAAAACTTGCCATTGGCTACTGTAGGGAAGAGAAATTTGAATATAGAGCATCTATGGTGTCCAGAAGCTCAGTGCTCCAAAATTCATAGTGAGGTTGAATAGCAGAACTTGTCTCTACATTCAGCAACCCTATGGTTTTGGACTCTTCCCTTCTCACTTCCCGGGGATGCTCTGTTTACAGTCGGAGGCTGCACTGTCCAATGGGACATGTGCACCATTGCAGAGTTCTGTATACACTCTCAACATGGTGGCCACTAACTGCATGTGGTTGCTGAGCATTCAAAATGTGGCTAGTGCAATTGAGAAACTGGGTTTTCAAGTTTAATTTAAATTTAAGCTTAAAAATTACTATTTGACCCAACTATTGGAACAACTTGGCACATGAATCTACCTTTTCAACCATAAATTTTAATCAAAATACAGATTAAATATTTTTGCTGAAAATATACTGTCCAAATTGAGGTGCAAGTGTGATTAATATACACTAAGGATTTCAAAGACTTAGTAAACATGCACAAATATAGAAAATATCTCATTAATAATTCATATATTGATGTCATGTTGAAATAAAAATACATTGTATATGTTATTATGAATAAAATTAATCTCATGTTTATTTTTACTTTTTTATATGTGGCTATCAGAAAATTAAAAATTATATGTTTGGCATTATGTTTATATTGGGCAGTGCTGAGCTAAAGCTTTATATATATATATATATATATATATATATATATATATATATAGTCTCCACTATGGAATTTTTATTTGATCTTCTTTATATATGTTTATATTTCTTTGGTGACATGACACATTTTGAGCAACAACTTAATTTCTTTTATATTTTTCTTATCTTCCCATTATAATTCATCAAGTGTAGTGATTCAGTACAGTGAATAACACACAGTAGGGATCAAGCATTCTTTGACTTGAATTCTAGCCAGGCCTATGCCTTGTTGGATAAGGCATTCACTGGTTACTGATTAATTGAAGTCATCACAGCCTGATTTGTTGTTAAAATGAAATTAACAGACCATTATATGATCAGTCTGGATATTTCCTATAAATTTTAATTTTCCACAATGGTAGTGGGGCTACCAGATGAATTGCTTGGCAGTCAACCATTATGATGTCAGGTCATAGAAACATCCTTAGAAGATTATGATAAATTTTATGTTGACAGATTTTGTTTGTGTGTATGTGTGTGGAGAGAGAGAGAGAGAGAGAGAGAGAGAGAGAGAGAGAGAGAGAGAGAATCCTATATTTCAGGATTTACTCATATATACAATGATACTTAAATCCATTTAAATTTAAAAAATAAAAACTTTTATTTTTATTCACAACTAAACAGAAGTGATTCTAACTTATTTTTACTAATTCTAATAAAAGCTTATACTCATCATTAACAACTCTTCTACTCTTTTCACACAGCTTAATAAGGATAAAACATAATTGAGTTGTTTTGGTTCTTTACCAAATACGTATATATGCAAAAATGACCTCCATTATATACATCTAGCAAATAAAGGCATCTGAGCCTATGTAAGAAGCAACATTTTTATCCCTGAGTTTATCAGCCTTGCAGTTATCAATTTGAAAGTTTCCCAAGGCTTTATTACTAAATTTATATTTAATTATTTGTGAACATTAAAGGATCTGCCATTGCAGCTTGAATTAGCATTCTAGAAGTAGGAGAGTTGAAGAATTTTTAAATTCAACTAAACCTTCCACATCTAATGAGTGTCAGGATCTTAGCCAAGCATGGCTACCCTTGGTGTTATGTTCAGTTCTTACAACAGCCCTATAAAGTACTCCACCCATTTTTCAGATGGGAAGCTAAAACTGAGAAAAATTAAGTAACCTGCCAAAGAGAGTGGCAATACTGACATAAAACCTAGGACTCTTCACTTCCAAACCAACGATCCCTACACAATAACATAAGTGAATGTTTAGTGTCCATGGGTCTTTGCTGTTTGCATAGTGTGGTCACTTGAATTTGAATGGTACACACATTACTATATTCTCATTGTACTATTCAGAAAACTGAGGCTAGAGCACCATGCAAGATGGTCTACTTGTGATACAAATTGAGTTGTGTAAGTTGAGTTCTTTCTGCCATATACCAGGGCTCCAAATTGATTTCAAAATAGCACATGGCATGAATTAAGGAATAGGCTTCCTTGGGGGTGGGGGAGAAGAGAGGAAGGATACACATAAGCCAGGGGTCAGCTAAAAATGAGAAGTGTGCTCCCCATTCCCCATCAGGCCTGGGCAGACAGTGGAAGACATCACACAGGTTTGCCAGGAGAGGCACTCTGCTCCCTGGTTCTTCCTTCTTCGTGGTCGGCTCAAGTACAACCTTGCCAGTTGGACAGTCAAACCCTGGAGAGTCTTGCAGCCTCAGTGCTAGTACCCAAATTAGCTGGGGTAGTCTGAGTTTCTAGATGCTCAAAGCAATGCCTTGGGCAAGAGTATGCTGGGAAACTGGCTCTTAGGGGTGAGTAGAGCCATGATTTGGTGTTTATCACATTTTTTGGTATACATACTCCCGCAGTGACCAATGGTAAGCTACTGGTTTGAATAATTAATAAACATTTAACAATTGGTAGTAGGACCTGGCTTCTGCACACCACTAACCTTGGGGTCCATGGAATGTGATGCTGTATGGGGTTGGGGATGCACTGACTCCACGGGGAGCTATGCTTGAATGGAACCTCCAACATGGAGAACTGGCTCACCAACCACCCATCCACCGCAGGTTTTAGCTAATTTCATGTCCAGGTTGAGCCCCAGGGATCATTTTTAAAAATATATATTTTATTGACTTTTTTACAGAGAGGAAGGGAGAGAGATAGAGAGCTAGAAACATCAATGGGGGAGAAACATCAACCAGTTGCCTCCTGCACACCCCCTACCGGGGATGTGCCTGCAACAAAGGTACATGCCCTTGACCAGAATTGAACCTTTCAGTCTGCAGGCTGATGCTCTATCCACTGAGCCAAACCGGTTTCAGCCCCAGGGATCATTTTTTGACAACTCTGTCCCTTACATCACATTAAGTAACTGGTCACACAGCCAAGTGCAAACTAGAAGCAGACTTTGCCCCTTTGCTCTTTCAGCTCTGCCACACCTGTTCTCTTTTGCACAAAAATCACGTGAGTGGTTCTATGGAGACTTGTTGTTGCCTTTCCCAACCCCCATCTTTCCCCATAGGTCTCTGTCCCCCAAGTCCTCTGTGACTTGTTTCCTGAGCCCATTTCTTCTATGGCTCACTTCTTCTACCTCTGTGGCTTCCTAAATAATCTCTCTCTTGTCATTTGACTCTTGGCTCTGAATCTTCTTAGCCAGAATTGAGGTAGCTGAACTGAAGTTAACACCTGGTGCCATTTTTCTGCCACTAACGGAAGGATGCTATGGACTGAGACAACCAGCACAGGAAAAAACGTGGGCTGCATGCTAGGAACGTGGGCACACAGGACATGAGTCTGACTTCACTACTGTCATGTTCAACATTGGAATGGAATGAATCATTTTCTGCTTCTTGTCAGTTCACCCATTTGTACTACCAACTACTGTATGTCTAATGGAAGGAGAGAAGCACACGGCGGGAGGAATCCTCCTGGGGTAAACATTTGTTATGCAATCAAACTAAATGTCCACTGGATTTCAGCTTAAAGTAGAATCTAGGCTAGTTGCCACTGATGCATCACCTCCCAAATTTCTGCTAAAATATCAGTGAAGACACAGAAAAGGCAAAAATATACATTATCTCTAGAAACTAAAACATTGAAAGAGCCAATTGCCAGTTTCTGAGAACATTGACTAAATGCAGTACCAAAGGAGTACTACAATATATATATATATATATATATATATATATATATATATATATATATATATATATATATATATATATATATTTGGCCTAACAATGCTAAATCCCGGGAAACTCAGAAAAACTTTCCCCTGGAAAAATGTGTGAAAATGCTTTATTCCTTCCTGCCCTGTTGAGCTGTGAATCAGCATCAGAGTTTGTAATCACCTGTTTATTGTGTGTGTACCTATGATTATTTTGTAGCATCCAAAATACTGAACCAGATGCCCCTTTGCACCTTATTCCATAAGCTTTCAGATGGTAATCCCAGAAAACAAAGAGAGACAGAGGCAGAGGTGTGCTCTGTTATGCATGAGTTTTCACATGAACCTGGACTTGAATAGTAGTCTTCCCACTATTGCTGCTGCTGCTGAATAATCAGGGATTTGGCATGTGGGGAAAGAGGCTAATCTTATTGTGAGCATTAGATATTCCCAACTGGGTGAGTAAAACAGGATGAAAAAGAAATCCCTTGAGCCAGTCTCCTGAGGCTGACAAATTCAGTGCCAATTGTCCCAATTCTACCTGGAAAATGATGAAGGGAGAGATAAAATTTTCTGTGAATTGTGGAGAAATGAGGTTAACCTCAAAAACATTTATTTGATGTGCACAGTTTTGCATTGAGTCAAGGCTGGGGGTCATGTCTTAGTTTAACAAATAGACCACGTGTTGAGAAGCAGAAAAAGGCTCTCTTCACAGACAAGGAAAGCCACTGCCTTGCAGCATCCTACATTTTTCATGTGTGGCTCTGCTGACAGCCTTGTTCAAAGGGAGCCACAAGGAACAAAAGTGAAAGCAGAAAAGTCGAGCTTTGGTATAATTAAGAGGCATCAGGCCCTAACCGGTTTGGCTCAATGGATAGAGTGTTGGCCTGCAGACTCATGGGTCCCAGGTTCATTCCAGTCAAGGGCATGTACCTTGGTTTTGGGTACATCCCCGGTAGGGGGTATGCAGGAGGCAGCTGATGGATGTTTCTCTCTCATCGATATTTCTAACTCTCTATTACTCTCCCTTCCTCTCTGTAAAAAATCAATAATATATATATATATATATATATATTTTTTTTTTTTAAGAGGTATCATAAGTGCTCATTTTTTCTCAGCAAGGAGGCCACAGCTGACTCTCAGTAAGGGAAGTGGGGGTACAGAGCTCAAAGAACTATGGAAGTGGGTTGGTTCTTTTGTGGTCATCTTCCAGTCCTGGCTTTGAAGAATGTAAGGTTTGAGGCACAGGAAACTGACCACCAAGGAGTTTTAAAGTAAAGTTTATTCCCCAGTAATGAGAGGGACTCAATACAGAGGTAGAGAAATCAGAATTGAAGGATTTGGGAGGGCATATGGACCCAGCCGGGCTGCCACCTGGACATGGAGGATCAGCAGCACGTGGCTGGTCTGGGGGTCTTTTTAAGGGGAGGCACAGGAGAGGGTTGGACCCAGGGCAAAACAGGAAGGGGTGGGCTCCAGGACACTTTGGCAGGCGCTGATTGATGGTTCAATGACTTGGAGATGTCTCTGTGACAGATGCCAGTAATGTCATAACTCTGCCAGTTGGGAGGAGGGAGAACCTTATAAAGAAGACTGAGGCAAAAACTGGGTTGAGAAAGAAACAAGCCACTTAACAGTTTTCGGAATAGAGGAAGGAAGGAAGGAAGGAAGGAAGGAAGGAAGGAAGGAAGGAAGGAAGGAAGGAAGGAAGGAAGGAAGGAAGGAAGGAAGGAAAGAAGGAGCATACCTTTATTTCCTTTTCTAGATTGGAACTAGCCCTGGCTTCTAGATATGTCATAGGAGAGAGACTTCCCTTGGGGCTGGGTTGCTGGGAACAATGCCTCCCAGCATCTGGGCTTGGCCTGTCTCTCTGCAGCAGTAAGTGGGGAGATCTTAGGCACAATGACACTCTTTGTTGTAAGTTTCAATGTTTCCATTGATGGCTGCTTTATTGGAAATGTTGGTGTTTCTTATTGCATTGTGTGATTTGAATCAGGAGATAAAGAGCCTCAATTTAGGCCAGTTATGTAGGCAAACACTCTAGGCTGAAAAATTGAATCTCATTTATCAAGCAAGTACTACTGGGCAGGACATCCAATCTCAGGAAGGCAAAGGCCAGTAGATGGGTAGATGAGCACTATGATGGTGAGCTGTGGGAATGAGGAGAAGTTGAGAAGATGGGTAAGTAATTCCCAAGAGGATTATTGCCTGAATGGTGGGTTTCAGGAGGCAGGGTGAAGGTAGGAAGGGAAAAAAAGAATTCTCCAGGCAGCAGGAAGAGTATATGATCTAATGTCCAGAGGCCAGAGAAAGGATGGCATGTCTAGAGAAATGAGAACTGAGAATAATTGAATATGACTGTGATGAAAAGAGAACTTATCACAAATAAAATTAGAAAATAACCAAGAGCTAGAGGAAAAATAACTGTAAAAACTACTTTGGAGAGTTTACCCTTCATTATACAGGTGACAGAGGGTTATAAACCAGGGAATGACATCACCAGAATTTTAGGAAGATTCTTATTACAGTGGCTGAAGACTAAGAAAATCAGGAACAGGGGAAACCCACATGGAAGTTGTGACAACAGTTCAAGTTGCCAATGAAGGACATATGGGACTGGAGGAAGACAGAGTCAAGAGCTATGGTCCAGTAGAAAGGGTAGCATCTGTGGCTGAGTGTACTAGTATGTGTGCATGGTGGGAAGGGAAGGAAATAGAGGAAGGTCCCTCTTAGTTGGGGACATTGTACCTTTCTAGGATGCTAAAGAAAGTCATCTGAACTGAAGGTTTAGCTGTGGCTCAGTAAATCTTTTGTGAAACAAAAGCTGTTATTTTATCCTTATCTCCAAAGTTTTCTCTTACGGTAGCTCTTCTTTGAAATATGAGTGAACTCCTCTCAGAGGAGACAGGCCTACCTCTACGTTAGGTAAATGTACTTACAAATGATGTGGAGAGCCATTTTTCTAGGGCAGTGGTCGGCAAACTCATTAGTCAACAGAGCCAAATATGAACAGTGCAATGATTGAAATTTCTTTTGAGGGCCAAATTTTTTAAACTTAAACTTCTTCTAACGCCACTTCTTCAAAATAGACTCGCCCAGGCTGTGGTATTTTGTGGAAGAGGCACACTCAAGGGGCCAAAGAGCCGCATGTGGCTCTTGAGCCACAGTTTGCTGACCACGGTTCTAGAGAATGGATTAATTTTGCAGCAGCATCAGGCTTGTGGAAACCCAAGAGTTTCAAATGTCCCTTAATCATGTCTTACCAGGTCTGAATCTAAATCTGCCTGATTCATGCCCAGGGATTTTAGTTCATCTTTCCATGATGGTGATTTATTTATTTATTTCTTCTTCTAGCTCAGAAATGCGTAACAGTTGTGTTCACTGTTGGCCTGCTCACCTCAAATTCATACTAAATACATTTCTTCTTAGTAATTTCTTATTTTTTATTGAATTTATTGGGGTGACATTGATTAATAAAATTACATGTTTCAAGTGTACAACTATAACACATTATCTGTACATTATATTGTGTATTCTCTACTCCAAGTCAAGTCTCCTTCCATCATCATTTATCTCCCCTTTATCCTTTTTCTACCTCCACTACCCCCTTTCTTTCTGATAATCACCTTAGTGTTATCTGTGACTTTGAGGTGTGTTTTTTTTTTTAATTCCTTCACCTTTTTCACTTAGCCCCCTAAACCCTTTTCCTCTAACAGCTATTAGTCTATTTTCTGTATCTATGAGACTGTTTTATTTTTCGTGTTTATTAGATTCCACAAATAAGTGGAATTATATGGATTTCATCTTTTCTGGCTTATTAGCATAATACTCTCCAGGTACATTCATACTGTCACAAAGGAAAAGATTTCATTCTTTTTTATAGCCCATTAGTATTCCTTGTATAAATATACCACAGCATTTTTATCTACTCATCTACTGATGGGCACTTAAGCTGCTTCCAGATCTTGGCTATTGTAAATAGCACTGTAATGAACATGGAGGTTTCTTCATATATAGTACCAGAATTGGAATTGCTGGTACATAAGGCAGTTCCATTTTTTATTTTTTGAAGTATCTCCATGTTGCTTTCCATAGTGGCTGGACCCGTCTGTACCAACAGTGCCCGGGGATTCTTTTTTTTAAATCTTGGTCAACACTTGTTTGTTGACTTATTAATCGAAAACATTCTGACAGGGGTGAGGTAATATCTCATTGTGGTTTTAATTTGCATTTCTCTGATGAATAGTTAGGTCAAGGGAGATATTTTCATGTCTGTTGGCCATCTGTATGTCCTCTTTAGAGAAGTGTCTATTCAGATCTTTTGCCCATTATTTTAATTGGATTTTTTGGTGTTTTTTGGTGTTGACTTGTGTAAGCTCTTTTTAAATTTTGAATATTAACTCTTTACCAGAAGTATCATTGGTGATATGTTCTCCCATTCAGTTGGCTTTCTTTTCATTTTATTGATGGTTTCCGTGGCTGCAAAAACTTTTTAGTTTGATGTAGTTCCATTTGTTTATTCTTTTCTTTTGTCCTTCTTGCCCGAGGAGACATATCAGAAAAAAAATATTGCTCTGAGAAATGTCTGAGATTTTACTGCCTATGTTTTCTTCTAGGATTTTTATGGTTTCATGTCTTACATTTAAGCCTTTAATCCATTTTGAGTTTATTCTTGTGTATGGTTAAGAAGGTGGTAATTTGTTCTTTGAATGTGATGTTTGGCTCTGCATTAGTATACACAATTCACAGGCTCTGTGTTGCTCAATTTTTAGTTCATTTATTTGACAACTTGAAATTCTTCACAAGTGGTGCTTTTATTTTGTTATTTGTATCTAGAAATCATTGTTAACATGCTGTGGAATAAAACTGTCCTTTTCTTTTTAATAAGTTTTCTCTCTTATAAGAATGATAGATGTTCATTGTAAGAACTTTAAAGGAAAACACATATTTAACAATAACAATGTAAGAATCTCCCCAAGTCCCCCACTTGAGATAACCATTGTTGGCATACCGAGGCAATGCTTCTCAGCCTTTAAAATGCATACAAATCTGTGAAAACACAGACTCCTGGCCTCATCCCCAGAGATTTGGATACCATGAGTCGAGTGGAGCCTAGGGGTTTTCAGCATCCTGTGCTGCTACTTTGCATTGCTATGGCCTACATTTGTGAAGCTCTATCCTAAACATGCCATGCCCACACATGACCATTTGGTACTCACCAATGTTGCAGAAACATCTTTCATGTCCTCCAATGCCCTTCTTTAGTGTGTTAATGTATCATATGCTGTGCCATTTGTACATCCATTATTGAGTTCCAAGTATTCTTTTAAAAAAATATATTTTATTGATTTTTTACAGAGAGGAAGAGAGGGATAGAGAGCCAGAAATATAGATGAGAGAGAAACATCGACCAGGTGCCTTCCAAATATCCCCTACTGGGAATGTGCCCTTAATCAGGGTATATATATATATGCCCTTGACTGAAATAGAACCCAGGACCCTTCAGTCTGCAGGCCGACGCTCTATCCACTGAGCCAAACCAGTTAGGGTGAGGAGTTCTTTTTTTTTTTTTTTTAATATATTTTATTGATTTTGTACAGAGAGGAAGGGAGAGAGATAGAGAGCTAGAAACATCAATGAGAGAGAGTCATCGATCAGTTGCCTCTTGCACACCCCCTACTGGGGATATGCCCACAACCAAGGTACATGCCCTTGACCGGAATCGAACCCGGGTCCCTTCAGTCCCCAAGCCGACACTCTATCCATTGAGCTAAACCAGTCCCAGCTAGGGTGAGGAGTTCTTAATGTAGGGTCTATAGGCCCTGAAGGGGTCCATGGGTAGAAGGGTCCATGACACAAAAATGTTTAAAAACCTTTTATAATATCCCCAATGGCTGGCATTTAGTATTTCTTCTTACATCACTTCCAACAGTTGTAAATCTTATCGCCATGGCCATCCAACATTTATAAATTTTTGCATAGATATATATGTAAATAGGTATAATGATAGACTGTTACCTTTAATGAAACGTCAAACCACATACAAGCCATCAAGAGCTGGTTTAACAGCACATTTCAAGAACTCGGCAAGCTGATTGGCTCCTACCTGGGAGAGGCTGACATCCACTGTGTCTTTGTTCTGATGAGTTTTTGTCCATTTCCACTTCATCATTGCTTCCCTTGGCACCACCAGCTTCCTCACCCCACCCATCTCCATGTCCCCCTAGATCTAAAACATTTTTTTTTCTCATTATGCTATGCAGTATCTGGGGCAATATATCCTCAGCCCTGTTGAGGGTAAGAAATACAGATAATTGGATACACATCCATACATTCTTGGGAATATAGAGGAGTGTAACTGAAGTCTTCTAGTTTCTCCTATTGTCACTCCATCGTTCTCACTCTCCTTCTCATTATTAAACACTACCTCATTTGTCTCCTCTTCATCACTCAGAATTGCCTTCTACTAGAGGACACTGGACTCAGTGCTATGTATACCCCATCACTAATTCTTCCAAGAGCCATGCAAAGCAGATGTTTTCATGGCCCTTACAGAGGCAAAAACTGAGTGATTGGTAGACTTCTCTGATGCCTAAGAGTGATAAATTTATAAATCTCATTATTAAAATATAATACATAGGCACAAGAGTGAAAAATCATAAATATGCACTTCATTGATTTATTTATAGACAAAATACACCCATGAAGACAGAACCCAGATACCAGCTGGAACATGACCAGCCAGAGTCCCCTTCATGTCGCCTTTCAGGCACTAACTCCACATTCTCCACATGAAACCAACCCTGACCTCTGTCATCATGAGTTGGTTTCACTCTTTGGAATATAATATAAATGGGATCATAAAACACTTTTTGTGTTTGGCTTTTTGCTTAGCGTTATGTTGGTGAGATCAATCTATGGTGTTGTTAGACACTGTTGGAGAATCACAGTATTCCATTTTCTGAATATACCATGCTGTATCCTTTATACTATTAAGGGGAATATGAATAATTTCCAGTTAGGAGCCATTGCAAATAGTACTGCAACAATATTCTTTGCATGACTTTGAGTGTACAAATACACATTTCAGGTGGGTGTATAATATCTAATTGTGGGATTAACAGATCAGTTTTATTAAATTCTGCTAAACAGTTGCCAAATTGGGTTGTATAGAAGCCAAATGATTTGTCCAGAGTCAAAAGGTGGGAAAAATCCTCATCTTCTGCTCTTCATTCTGTTACTCTTCCACCATACCAGGTCTTCTGAGCCTCCAGAATCCTGAGACTGGCTGCCTCTGCCAGGGGATTTCCCAGATACTTAGGAGGCTCAATTTAGTGTCAGGTTTCTGCAATCTCTAGGATCATTTCTAAGACCTGTCTTATTCCTTATCTTTTTGTTGCTCTTAACTATATTTGTAGAGGGTTCTTCGACCTTAAGAGCTCAGTTAAGCCCTAGCTGGCTTGGCTCAGTGGATAGAGCATCAGTCTGTGGGCTGAAGGGACCCAGGTTCGATTCTGGCTGAGGGCACATGCCTAGGTTGTGGTCTTTGTCTCCAATAGGGGATGTGCAGGAGACAGCCAATCAATGATTCTCATCATTGATGTTTCTATCTCTTGCTCCTTCCCCCTTCCTCTCTAAAATCAATAAAGAAATATATTTTAAAACATTTAAAAAGAGCTTAGTTAATAACCTCATTTGCCCTCCCAGGGTCAGAACACACCATAGTACCAACCAGCCTTTGGGCAGGGAAGAGCTGGCTGAAGAACTCGGGGAAGTGGGAATTTATTAATGAAAGGGTCCCACTGTGACCTCCGGGTTTGTTTCAGGGACATGACTTATGTAGCCCAAAGAGGCTAATCTGGGGAGTCGAATGAACAAAAGCTCAATAAAAGGGCATATATTTGCTTCAACCTATATTGTTTTATATATAGAATAAATGCTAAGTTTGGGCTTAATTAACATAATTTTTCCTTTATTGTCTCAGTCACTTTAAAAAGAGTAAAATGATGAATTTGGTAGAAGAAAAGAAATATTTGGTAAAGTTTTAGAAATTTGAATATAATATACTGCATGATATGCATTTATACTCATATAACTCACATTGTATAATATGTAGAGTGCATTTTGTGTCATGGGGTGATGCTTTTTGTATTTACTTTTGTGGAGAGAATGATTCCTTTTGGATAACTATTATAGGTAACAGCAGCAGAAATATTATGAAAAAAGGAATATATTTGTAATGTTTCATACAGTAGTTCCCTGTCTTAAAGTAAACTAAAGTTAACATACTCTGTACTAACAGGAAGGTGGTATAATGAAGAAATACGCATTATGGCTCTCAAACTTTCCATATTAAACTTTCTGAGGCTGAGGAGTGTGGAGGTATTGTCAGCTTTGTGTCAGTTTGTTGTGTAAATTCTGCTGTGTGTTTTTGTGTGTGCTTTTCATGCTTTCCTTATCTCCTTTTCCGTTTCTGGGCTTCCCAGCTTGACTCACCCTGCTGTCCCTCTGCCTGCTTCTTCTTCTTTTTTTTTTTTTAAATATTTTTTATTGATTTTTCACAGAGAGGAAGGAAGAGGGATAGAGAGCTAGAAACGTCGATGAGAGAGAAACATCGACCAGCTGCCTCTTGCACACCCCCCACCGGGGATGTGCCCGCAACCAAGGTACATGCCCTTGACCGGAATCGAACCTGGGACCCTTCAGTCCGCAGACCGACGCTCTACCACTGAGCCAAACCTGTTTCGGCCCCTCTGCCTGCTTCTAATGTGATTAACTTGTCCTTGGAGCTTGTTGCTTTGAAGTTGCTGTGGACTGGGGAATTAGTATCCATTTAGTCAATCCTGTGGGCTAGACTAAAACATGTGATGAGACAGACTTGCTTATGGTTTTTGTTCTGCTGGTGACCTAGTGTTTGACACTTGGGCAGGTCACTTAAACTATCTGGGTTAACTACTTGAAATTCCTCACAAGTGACACCTACTGTCCAAGTTTGGGAGAGGATAAATAAATCATTTGTAGATCATGCGGGGCACATAGCAAGTGCTAAGTCAGTGTGCTCCTCATTTCTGTCTCTTCCCTTCCTGGCCAAAATCAGCCTGCACAGGTGCTAGGTGTTAGGTTGTTGTAAAGATCCTCCCACCACGAAGTGACACAGGATTGTACTTATTTGGATATTGAAGGAATCTTTTGTTCTTGCAGTTGACACTCTTCCCAAGATTCAAAGTTACCATATAAATGAACAGGATTTCACCATATGCTACAATCGTTATAAAGGATGCTAACTTGATTTAGCATTACCCAGGCAGAATATTTTTAAAAATTTAGTGATAATCCAATCTACTTTTCTGTGGGGTTTTTTCCCCCCTCTATGTTCTTGTTGAGGAGATTGGAATACATGATTAGCAATGAATTAAAAGATAAGCATCATGATAGATGGTCTATTTACAAGTGTACTCTTAGACCTGGAACACTTACATACATCATTTTTGACTGAATATATATATATTTCCTGCATATGTTGCGTTAGTTTTACTGTGCCCAGGTTTTGCCAAGTGAAGGGGGAAAAGGCAAAAAGAGAAACAGTCAGACCAGCTATTTGTGTATTTTCTTCCTGCTCAGGGCTAAATTTCCCTGAAATAACACATAAAAGTCCAGCTGTCAGAATGAGTTCATTACCTGGGCTAGAGAGTATGGCTTCTGTGAGCAGAAGGCTCCCTCCACCCAGGTGTCTGTCTCAAGAACAGCATCTCTCTTTGCACAACGTTGGTGGAAACAGCCTTCTCTCCTAATGAACAGCAGCTGCAGACCCTGCTTCCCCCGTGCTACACGGGCCAGAGCAATGTAGTCAAGGAACCGCACACTGCCGGAGAACAGTGGTGGGAACATGATTTCACCCGCTTCGGCATCATGGGGTTTGTAATGCAGATGGCCTGGTTGCAAATGAAGACACGGCAGATCTGTTACTCCTTGCCATTGCTGATATAAACATGGGGACATTATATTCAATTTTTGGTCTCCATCCATATGCTGCTTCTCCAGTTTATTTGTCCACATGAAGGCAGATGAAATGCAAAGCAGTGGGACATCCAATTCTGCTTTAATTACAATGATGGGCTGTTTGTCGGGGTGCTACAGGCTGTAAGGCTGCCTTGTTCCCTGACAAACTCTAAGCAGGGGTGACGCTGACTCCCCTGTTGGCTGCCAATCAATAGTCATGGGCAGTGACAGCATTTGGTTTGATGTTTATTGTTTGAAACCTAGTTTTAGGACTCAGCCAACTTAATGAAAAGGAGAAAGTCACTAACACAGAGGGAATGCAATTTCAAAGATCGGAGGCTTTTGAACGAAGTCATGATGCTGGAAGCATTCCTGGCATGCCATGGATGATGCTGTCCTGTCAGTAGTAGCAGCAACAATGCAGTCGTTATTTTCACATGAGTTTAATTGTTCAATAGACTGAGAGCCATCAACGCAGTTCAGCAAATGGAAATAAATTCCTCTATGTTTTGCAGAGTCCTGCTTTGCTTGCTGCTTTGCACTTGTTTGATTTGTTTATTTTTCTGAAGAAATTACTACACTAGAGGTGTTCTGTGTGTTCACCTGCTGTCTTCTTCCCCTTGGCCTCTGAGATTATGCCTTTGCCCACCAGCATAGCCTTAACTATGAATTCAGTGGCACCCATATGAAAATCGGGAGCCAATAGGCTCTGGCTACTCTTTGAGACATTATTCTTTCAGGGGCAGAGAGAAGGTGAGGCACAGGGGCTGCAAGAATGTGGGCAGCACAATGTATTCAGAGCTCTTTGTGATTGGCTCTCAGAAGGAAGAGAGCAGTGGGAGTAGTGGGTGAAATCATGGACTATGGAGTTGAACTGCATGGGTTCAAGTCCCAATTCTGCCACTTACCAGGCAGATGACCTTGATCTAGATATTATAATGCCTCCATGACTCAGTTTCCACATCTGTGATTCATATGATATTCCTGAGGGTTATACTTTTTAAAAAATCATTGACAGTATTCTGGCACATGGTAAACTCTCAAACCATACTAATTAATGTAGAGTCTTGTTAATACTGGGAATATCTAATAGATAGTATCTTTTTACTTAGTACCTGTTTTGGGCAGATATGAAAGTCACTTTTGAAGATCTAGAGGTAAATTTTATCTTTATAACTGTAATGTTTATCCTCAAAGACCCTATTTGGCTCATTCAAAAATATTTACTCATTTCTAGACCTTTTCAAACCCTTTCTATACATAAAGTAGTCTATTTCTGTTCTAAAGATAATGGCCTAAAGAAAATCTTATTACACTCATCATCTTAAATTAAGGTAATTGAAACCTACTCTTGAAAAGTGGACCCCAAATGTATGAGAAAATTAATTTGATTCCATTATAAACAACAAGAATCAACTGTACTTGAATGTGTGTGAAGTGTAGAATAGTAGTTAAACATTTAAGGAATATGCCCTTGTATTGTTACTATGGCTACAAGATACAGTGGTTCTATGGTAACAATGGAATTACATTATTTCCTCTCCATATTGAAATATTCAGCAACTAATTTCCTGTAGCTTCATACTAAATCATGTTAATAACCTCAGAGGTGAAAACCAAAGTGGTGAGATCATCTCCATGCTCCAGGGTTATTCCATTAAACAAAGCAGAGAAAACACATTTGTACTCATTTGACTCTGAAGCAGGAGAAAACTCTAAGTGAGAAAGAGATGGCAGTGACACCTCCTGGGGAGGTGCTAACTTTAACTCAAAGTGCTTAAAATTACTTACTATTGGTCCATGATAGGATCACCACTGTGAGAAAATTATAGTTTCATATGGGTAAAAAATGACAGGAAATATGGTACAATTTGAATCCATCAATAGTAATGGAGACCTATTATTAGCTGAGCACATGCTATGTAGGACCTGCCCCTACCCTGTTCTTTGTCTGTTAAAATTTTATAGTATTTTGCATATATCACCAAACATTCAGTAGGAATAATGAAGAAAGTAATTGTAACTGAGGTAAGCCATGCTGTATGCATCTATTCCCAAATATGTATTCAGTGATATTGCTTTAGTAATTTGAAATTGGCCATGATGCAAGTATTTACACTATATACATGGAGAAACACTACAAATCAGGTCTTTTTTTCTTTCTCTCTAGTGTTGAGTGTTAAACATTCACAACATTACTGATTGCAAATAGTTACTTGAGGTTATATATTTCCATTTGACAGACAGATCTCTCCTCTTTATGGTTCTGTTTCCCTCTCCAAGTACCCCCCCTCCCCCCCATTGGATCAATTTTGCCTCTGTAGATTAAGGCTGGATTACAGCCTTTTGTGAGCTTCTCTCCAGTTCTCCCCCCATGATTTAAGCCACCATTACCTTTTGCCTAGTCTTCTTCTACACCTTGTAATTTGTTGTCTTGTGTCCACCCTTGCTCTCCTTGCTTTCTTCAATTCCAATCTTCATACAGCAGTTGGAGTGATCTTCAAAAACTGTAAAACATTTACACAAGCAGAAATAAATAAAAGCAAGGGAGAAATAATTGAATTTTAAATATAAAAATCTTACAGGAAATCGTAGGGAGCAAAATCTCAGACATCTCTCTTAGCAATGTTTGCCAGTACATATCCTAGGGTAAGGGAAACAAAGGAAAAAATAAACAAATGGGGCTATATCAAAATGAAAAGTTTCTGCAAAGCAAAAGAAATCATCGACAAAATGAAAAGGGAAACCACCATATTATTGTATGGGAGAACATATTTGCCCATGATACATGTGATAAAGGTTTAATATCCAAAATATATAAGGAGCTTATGCAACTTAACAAAAGGAAGACAGTCCAATTAAAAGATGAGCAAAGGAACTAAATAGACACATCTCCAAAGAGGATATACAGATGTCCAAGAGACATATTAAAAAATACCCAAACACTTATCATGAGAGATATGCAAATTAAAATAACAATGAGGTATCACCTCACACCTCTCAGAATGTCTACTATCAAGATATTAACAAATAACAAGTGCCAGAGAGGATGTCTTGTGCACTCTTGGAGGGAATGCAGGTTGGTGCAGCCACTGTGGAGAACAGTATGGAGTTTCCTTAAAAAATAAAAAATGGAACTGCAATTTGACCCAGTGATCCCACTTCTAGGAATATATCCAAAGAATCCTAAAACACTACTCAGAAAGAATACATGCACTTCTATGTTTATAGCAGCACAATTTACAATAGCTAAGGTCTAGAAACAGCCCAAGTGCCCATCAGTAGATGAGTGGATAAAAAAGCTGTGGTACATGCCAAAACTGGTTTGGCTCAGTGGATGGAGTGTCGGCCTGTGAACTGAAAGGTCCCAGGTTCGATTTTGGTCAAGGGCATGTACCTTGGCTGTGGGTACAACCCCAGTAGGAGGTGTGCAGAAGGCAGCTGATCAATGTTTCTCTCTCATTGATGCTTCTAACTCTCTACCTCTCTCCCTTCCTCTCTGTAAAAAAATCAATAAAATATATATTTTTTAAAAAGCAGTGGTACACTTACAGTAAAAAAGAAGGATCTCTTACCCTTTGAGACAACATGGAGGGACCTGGAGAGTATTGTGCTTAGTGAAATAAACCAGTCAGAGAAAGACAAGTATCACATGATATCACTTATATGTGGAATCTAATGAACAAAATAAACTGATGAACAAAAGAGATCTAGAGACATAGAAGCATGCAACAGACTGAAGAATTTCAGAGGGAAGTGGGTGGGCCAGGAAAGGATTAGCCAAATAACTTATAAGCACACTAGAGGCCCGGTGCACAAAATTTGTGCACAGGGGGGCTATCCCTCAACCGGACCTGCAGCCTCTCCAATCCGGGACCCCTCAGCGGATGTCTGACTGCTGGTTTAGGCCTGATCCCACAGAGATGGCCCCCAACTGCCCTCTTCTGCCAGCATGATCGCCCCTAACTGCCTCTGCCTCAGCCCCTACCACCATGTCTTTGTCTGGAAGGAAGTTGGATGTTCAGAAGATGGCCAGTCAACCCAGTCTAATTAGCATATTACTCTTTTATTAGTATAGATATGCATAACCCATGGACAGACAATAGTGTAGTGAAGTTCTGGGGAGGGGATGGGATCAGGGAGCAGAAGCTCAATGAAGGGGGAAAAGGGGACTTTCCTAAAAATTGTAACTATAAAGATAAAATTAAAAATAAAACAGGAAAACAATAGAAAACTTTAAAAAGATCAATGAAATTGATAAACGTATAGCCATGCTAATCAAGAGAAAAAGAAAGATGCAAATTACCAATTTCAGAAATGAAAGTCATTACTACTAATCACATAGACATTAAAAGGATAATAAAGGAATCTGTAAGCAACTCTGCTCCCACAAGTTTGCTAACATAGATGAAAGACCAATTATTTGAAAGGTATAGACTATTAAAACTCATACAAGGATAAATGGATAACCTGAATAGTCCTATATTTATTAAGTAAATTAAATCAATAAAAAAAGCACCAAGCTCAGATGATTTATCATATATTTTAAGTTTTACTGGTGAAGTTTTACCAAACATTTAAGGGAGCAATAATGCTAATTATTTTCAATATCTTCCAGAAAGGAGAAGCAGAGAGTACACTTTCTAACTCGTTCTGTGAGATCAGTACTATCCCAATATTCAATTCTGCTCCTCACTCACATCAGATTAGAAACTTCACCTCTTTTTTACATCCCCCATGTGTTATTATTGCACAGTACTTGTCCTGATGTGAATTTTATGTTTAATTTTTGCCTCTGAATAAAGGAATGAATTACTAAATTATCTAACAAACCTACTAAATGAACAAATCAGCACATGAATGAATGCACAAATCACTTCTTATAAAATATTTTACCAAATCTTCTAGGAAATTAACATCCTTTAAATTCTGTAATATTTTTCATGCAACTCTACTCTTGAGACATCACTTTTGAATTGAAAATAGTTTCTTCTTATTTTACCTCCTGTATTAAATGGTACGTTTTCCATTATTAGTGGCCGTATCTTAATCTTTATGCCCAGCAGAGTGACAAGCATTTAGTAGGTGTGCAAATTTTTGTCTGAAGTAAAATGAAATCAATCCCATTCCCATACCACTAAAAATTGCTATGCTTAGTTACCCAGACATGTATCAAGCATTATTCCAGATGTATAGAAAGATGAGCAATGAACATAATATTCCTGTAGGAAACCCACAGTCCCATCAGGAAACAGAGACGTAAAATGGTAGTTCAATATACTTAGGTAATTCATTAGAATTTTCAACAAAGATTTCTAGACTGTACTCCCCTCCAATTAAAGTCTTTGGAACTCTCCTCTACTCTCTTCATGCCCGCTCCCTTTGAATCAGTCTCATCCTAGTCCTTCAGTCACTGTTTCTGCTAGCAGGGCACACATTCCTGTGAAGTGCAGCTTTGGGCTGGTGGCCATCATTGCCTAAACCAGAAACTGACTTTTCTAACCCATCACATATAAAATAATGTGGAATTTGGATAAGAAATTTAAGGAGTATTTTCTAAAAGGTGCTGACATGTTGCAAGGAAGCAGCCACTTTTTATTCCAGGAGAGTCTTAGAAAAATAAAAGCCCAAACTACTTAAAGTCTGCCAGAAATAAAATCAGCAAGAAGCTTGCTGCAAAACAAGCAGAAAAAGATTTGTGGTTTAGACTATAGTCTCTGACTTTTGGAAGCCCTGTTCTTCCTAAGGAAAACTAGACAAAAGAGAGCTAAAATCCCTTTGTAAGTGTGTAAGAATATAATTTGTGATTAAACTGTTAGGAGACACATACCTATAACTGCAAGAAACCCTTGCCATATCTCCCTAAAATTGCCATTTGGTGTTTTGTGTGACAAAAAATGATCATGTAAAACAATGCTTTCTTGGAACCCACCTAAATGACCTACAGTAAGGAAGTCATTACATAAATTATGAGCTGAATATGATGCACTATTATGAATCATGACCTTGAAGAATTTTTTAAGCATATAAGAAAATGCACAAAAATATTATTGTACTAAGGGAAAACACAGGTTACAAAACAGTTTTAGTGTTTTTCCAGTTTTATTTAAATAGCAGTAGAATTTCAAATGTGCTGCTATTTAAAGGTGATTCATTTTATTTAATTTAAGGGACAGCATTGATTTTTTATTTTTATTGTTATTGATTATTGGGTTGATATTAGTTAATAAAATTATATAGGTTTCAGGTATACAATTCTATAATATATCACCTGTATATTGTATTGTGTATTCACCACCCAATGTCAAGTCTCTGTCACCATTTATCCCCACTGTAAGTTTCTTTTCTTTTTTTTCTTAATCCCTTTACTAAATGTGATTCCTTTTAAATCTTAAACACATTAAGTGTTTCTATATTTATTTAAGTTCTCTATAATAACCATGTATTGTTTTTAACATAACTGTTTAATTGATCACTTAATCCAGTGGTTTGCAAACTCATTAGTCAACAGAGCCAAGTATCAACAGTACAATGATTGCAACAGTACAATGATTGAAATTTCTTTTGAGAGCCAAATTTTTTAAACTTAATTTTATTCTAATACCACTTCTTCAAAATAGACTTGCCCAGGCCATGGTATTTTATGAAAGAGACACACTCAAGGAGTCAAAGAGCTGCATGTGGCTCGTGAGCTGCAGTTTGCTGACCACTTACTTAATCTGATACATTTTTGAGAATGAATCAGAGATCCCTAGTTACAATGTCACCAGGATCACATCACAAACAGGAACTGTTTTGGACAAACATAATATTTGTTTGCTTTGGGTTGAACTATCCCACATAATTCATATGTTGAAGACTTAACCATTAGTACCTCAGAATGTGGCCTTATTTGGACATAAGGTCATTATAGCTGCAATTAGTTAGAATGAGGTCATACTGGAATAGGATGGGCCTCTAATCCAATATGACTGATTTCCTTATAAAAAGGAGAAATTTGGACACAGACTTACACACAGAGAGGATACTATGTGCATGTGGAGGCAGAGATAGGGGTGATGTGTCTTTGAGCCGAAAAATGCCAAAGATTGTCAGGAAATCACCAGAAGTTAATGGAAAATCATAGGATAATACTCCCTCTGAGTCTCAGAAGAAAACAACTCTGCCCTCACCTTTATCTTCCCTCACCATAGATCTCCAGAACTATGAGACAACAAATTTCTGTCATTTAAAGCACCTACTTTGTGGTACTTTTTTGGGGGAGGAGGTAGCCCTAGAAAACTGACATGAATGTCATTGTACTCATTTTATGTTTGGAAAGCAAGAACAATTCCAGGGTGGGTAGAATAGAATAAAGTTCCACACTATAAAAGAAGCTTTTTTACTCAATTATCAATAATACTGTAAATAATGGTGCTATTATATTTAAACTAGAGGCCCTTTGCACGAAGATTCATGCAATAGGCCTTTCTTCCCCTGGCTGCTGGCACTAGTTTTCCTCTGGCACCTGGGACCCAGGCCTTCACTCCAGCCACAGCAGAGAAGGAAGCTTCTTTAGTCTTCAGTTTTCAGTCTTCCGTCTTCACTTCATGCTGGTGTGTGCAAATTCACCTGCCATCTTTGCTGGGTTAATTTGCATACTCACTCCTGATTGGCTGGTGGGTGTCACAGATGTATTATCAATTTGCATAGTTATTTTTTATTAGTGTAGATATTTACTTCTTCATATCCAGTCCTTCCCTAGAAAGTCTTGCCCTGGTGATATCAGGCTTGAACATGTGACTTACTTCAGCCAATGAAATATGATCAGAAGTCACATGTGTCACTTAGAAGTGGGAGCTCCATAGACCAGTGACAGGCAAATTGCAGCTCGCGAGCCACATGCAGCTCTCTGGCCCGTTGAGTGTGGCTCTTCCACAAAATACCACGGCCTGGGTGAGTCTATTTTGAAGAAGTGGCATTAGAAGAAGTTTAAGTTTAAAAAATTTGGCTCTCAAAAGAAATTTCAATTGTTGTACTGTTGATATTTGGCTCTGTTGACTAATGAGTTTGCCAACCACTGCTCTAGACCATGCAATGGTTCAGCTATCTATGCCCCTTGCCACAAGACCAGAATATTCTAGAGAGGGGCTGCTTCTGTAGCCTGGATCCTGAAATGAAGAAAACCTAGAGGAGAATTGAAGCTGTCCTGCAATAGACCTGTAACATGAGGTAGAAGTAGATATTAACTTATGTAATTCACTATGACTATGACATCATTTGTTACCGCAGCAAATTTTAGCCTAAGTTGACTAATAAAACATTTACTAAGCAACTATCAGTTACTATTCTGGGGATGAAATAATAAATTATGCATAGATCCTTCAAGCCAGAAGATAGCATTAAACAGATATAACTTTTTCTCTCAAATATAAAGATTTTTTTTAATCTCAGGTGTGTTCTTTTTTTCTTTTTTTCTTTTTTTAAATACCTGTAGGTAAATGTTAAACCATGTTATTTCAGTTGGTTTTTATAGAAAAAATTTTTAAAGCTCTCATATTCAAAGTGGTTCTTTGAATCTTGAACTATATGTAAGAGATACAGAATGAGACAAAGTAGGCTTACAGTTGTGAGCCTACACAGTTTGCTCTTGTAATTATTATTTATTAATTATTGTATTATTTTTTTCTATATAAACAATTGTAAACCTACTTTTGCCCACCTTGTATAAAATTTGCCAATTTAAATTTTAGGGTTTAGGAAAAGAAACTCCTGTGAAAAATAGACCTAAGTTAATTATTCAGTTATGTAATTCTCATTTGGGAAATGAGATGTTCAGACATTAAAAGTTGTATTAAAGGGTAAAAACAACTTCTGTGGAAACAGACAACTTTCTTTCATTTATTGCTAGAGAATATTAATTTCAAGGAGTAGGCTTTGAAAGCAACCAAATAAGTTGTCAAAGGCAAGTTATTTCTCCCTAAGAAATGTTCAAAGGCATCAGATTATATAAGAAAAGGATAGAGGGGAGACATCTCAAGTGGAGGTCTGTGTGGAGTCAAGGGTTATGTTCAAAGTCAGCATTATAAAGCAGAAATTGCATGGTGTCAAAATTATCCTTGAAAGTCCCCTACATGGCACTTAGATTGCCTAACCTTGAGTTTTTAAAAGTTCAAAGGCCAAGAATTAAAGTCTTTTGTTTCTCTGGGCAATGAAAGCCAAGGTCTAATTTGAAAGAGGCAAAGGGCAATGGGAAAAAGAAGGGATCTTCATCTCTTTTGGTTCCTCTCTTGGTTGTCTGCTTTTTCTCTGAGTCACTCTTCCTCAAGTTTTTCTTTCCTATTTTCCCTCAATAGTGCATATTCCTGAAGTCAAATAATTATGTGTACACATTAAGCAATATCTGTCTTCGGTACAATTTTAAAATGTTAAAGGAAATGCATTGGGAGCCTGTTATGTGTCTTGTCCTGGGCTAGATGTTGAGGAGAGAAAGGAAAATAACAACAAAAACAAAATAAAAGGAAACCTCAAAGGAGTGGAAAAGACTGAAATGCAAACAGGTAACATGAACATAGACTGGTCCAGTCTAGGGGAGAGATAAAAATCACATCCAAATTAAACAGGCAAGGGAGACTTTAAGATGATTGCAACAGAGAGACTGAACGTCAGCCTTGCTTCAACAAAAGGCACGAGGGGTATAAACCCTGTGATGAGCTAGTGGAAAAGTGGTGGAGGATGTTAAGGGGCAGGGTGGCCAATGTAACTGGGTCATCTGTGTTTGCTAATTGGGACTTCTTGGAGCGAAGCCCCTCCCTTTCCACAAAGACTGGGAGGTAGGGGCACTATCTTCTTCAAAGGAATGGTTTACATCTTTTTGAGGACATTCCTGGGTGGTAAAACTGGCAGATGCTAGAAAACTTACATTTCAAAGGGCAGACAAAGAGTTACAATAGCAAGTTTCTTAAAGTAAATTTTTTAAGAAAAGGGATGCAGAGTGAGGGGTCTATATTTAAGAATGAAACTGTCTAAAGTTTAGTCAAGCTGAGGGGCAGCATGATAGTCATCTTAGTAAGAAGTAAACACAGTTGCTATAAATAGTAGCTCTCAAACCTTGGCTGCACTTTAGGAATATTGGATCTTTCAATAATCTCCATGTCCAAGTCATACCCCAGACACATTACATATCAATTACATACAAATCTCCTGGGTGGGCATCAACATTGCTTAAAGCTTTCCAGGTGAGTTAATGCACAGGTAAGTTTGACACCAGGGCTACAGGTATGAAAAAAGAGCAACCAATGTGAGTGTGAAGTCTGGATGGGAATTAGCCAGGGAGGAAAAGCATTCCAGATAAAAAGAACATAGTGTTGGTTATAAATGAAAGAATAACCAGCCTCCATGAGTAGAGTCAAAGCACAGTCAATAATGCATCAGCTCATTTCAACATGTCAGCACCTTTTTATCTCTCTGTTAAGGATCACTGGTTCTTTAAAAGCATGAATATTAGTGGATCCTATCTGGTGATTCATTCAACATGCATCCCAAACCAATATAATGAAAACATCTTCCTTTCAAGCGTGTGATTCTAGCATTGTGCCATGTTCATGAACCTCTAAAATACACCCTGATCTTCCGAGGTGACATGCCCTCTTAAGGTACAAAGCATTTCCTGGAGGGGAGTGATTGCCTGTGTGTCCATGCTGATGGAGGGTACACTGTTAAGTTGAAGGAAATTGATTTTGTTGTGGTTGTTGAGCAAAGGTTGATGTTTTCAAAGACTCCAAATAAAAGGCCCCGCGGGCAGCTAACAAGTTCCTAATAGGACTAGATCAAGTTTCACTTACCTGCTTCCAGTTTTTGACTGCAAGTGTTTTGGTGACAAGAAACCACGATTTGACAGCATTCATTTTTGCTGCTTTTCCCCACAAATTCTATGCTACTTTATTCTTTATTCACTCAGCATAGGTGTTTTTATGGCCATAATAATATGTTTATACTAATTCAGAGGCTTGCCATCAAATAGATAGGCTCATCTCTCTGATCCAGAAGGCAGCAGAACCCCTACTTCTGACACTTCAGACAAAAAATAAGGCCTGTTTTTTCTCCTTAGAGTATTCTTCAAAGGAGCAATTTTCTAAAATTCGAACAAGGGTGTCATAGTTAATAAGATGGAATTTTCTTTTTCTTTTTCTTTTTCTTCTCATCTTGTCTGTATCAAGGGCAGTGAATTCCAGAAATCAGGCCCCTGTGATTCCTTTAAAATGCTCCTCTCAATCAGGTTTCTTGTTATATATCTCTGATTCCGTACATTGTCACAGAACTGGGTTTTTAGATCAGTTTGAGTCTTTTTATTGCTCTTTAATAGCTAATTGTCACACAGTCCATCTCATTAACAGTATTGTGATTCTGGTCAACCATTGAGATGGTTACTAATATCAGACCAATTTTATCAGTTGCTTTTTTCTAAAATGATCACCAGCCACATAATGAACCATGTGTGGACTCAGTGGGCAGGTGTAGGTGGCTGTGAGATATTAAGGATGCTACATTTGGTATCATTTCCCATTTTGGATGAGTCAGAGAGATTTTGGAAACAACTTTAAGGTAACTGAATTTACATTATAGTTACATTTTAATTGCATTTTAAAGTATAAATGCAGTTGATTGTGAAAACTGTGTCACATCATTTAAGGGAACTAGAGTTTTCTTTTTATGGAAATGCCAAAAAAATAAAAAATCCCTCAGGATGATATCACATTACCTAAGCTGTGAAAGAGAGAAATCTCGCCTCAGCAGTCCCCCAGACAACACATGCCTTGGATTCATTCCGGGTATCGCGCACCTGTAATCTTTTCATTCCTTCACTTAAACAAATAGTAACAGAGTGGGTTCTCTGTTCTAGGCACTGAGCTGGGTAAGTTCTGATAATATGATAAAACCGAGGTCTTTTTCTTGTTGTGGGAGTTTAGGCTCTTGAGGAAACAAACAGGGAAGAGGCAATCCCAACCCTCCATCCTTTCCATCTTACTTTAAAGAAAAACGCCTCATTCTTGTTATTGTTGCTTTCTACTCCTTCACCAAGATATTTTCATGTTTCTCCAGCTACTTCTCTGTGTGCTGTTTCTTCTCGTTCTGCTTGGCTTTGGGTTTCTTCTCAATCTCCTCTCTCTTTACTTTGCTCACTTCTGAATAACACCATTGACTCCCTTCATACATATTTCACAAATCTGAATTGTATCCTTCACCTCTTACTTGAGCTCCAGGTACATTTTTACTGTCAGTCCCTAGATAGTCCGATACCTTGAACTTAATATGTTCCTATTTTAATTTTTTGTTTTTCTGTCCAAGTTCTTTTTTTTAAGTAAATTTTTTTATTATTATTCTTTAAAGTATTACTGTCCATGTGTTATGGTCTATTTTTCTCTGTCTTGGTAAAATCTCTCATTTGTAGATGACTGGAAATAATCTGGCTTTTAAAAATATTCTGGGAAAAAGTAGACCATTCATCAGTCTGCTAGTTCCATATCTTTTTGCAACACTGTGAATTCCTATGACTCTAGCTGAGTTAGATTTATTTCTAGCTGAATTAAACAGTTTTATTTTGCTCAGATCATATTTTCATAGTTTAAAAATACATTCTAAACAATTAGTGGGTGCTATTGGGTCAGTATGGTGGGGTTTATGAGTTTGCAACAATGAGCTAAGGTCTATATGAGAAAGATTATCAGGTTGATTGGAGAATCCAACTGCTCAAAAAGAAGAAATTGACATCTGAATCTCTCCCATAAATTCTCGAGCAGATGTTAAAAAGGCACATACAAAAGAACCTTCAGAAAATAAACACAAGCTTTGCAAATGTTGGGACACTGTGGTCTGTAAAAGAGATATAACTTTAATTTCCCATTTAATCATGCATGACATGGAATTAATCTATTTGTTAATAACAATCTATCAAGCATGTAAAATTGCGTCAAGTTGGGCTGGAATGGTTTTTAGGTTCTTACATAAAGCATGTTATACATATCATGATTTAAATTATAAATTCTGTTAGAAAGTTATATTAAAAAGTTTGATTAGTATGGTTTTTAAGCAGGTAGCCATTGTGATTATAGTTGTTATAAGGGACAGATCTAGATAATGGAGGTGGAGGATGACAGCTTTGTCAGAATAGCAATTCTTCATTTTTTTAAATGTCAGCAAATGAATTTGACCCACTACATGTGGACTTAGATGAAAGGCCCTATATAGCATATGGTCAACATGGTACTTATGTGGTCTTTCAAAATGCCAGACCCACAGTGATAGCCACCACTGATAGTCCCATAAACCTATCCAGCTGCCTTCAGTGATGTGACTTATGAACCAGTGGGGAAAAAAGAGGATGATATTTTATAAATATCAATTTTCAAAAATCTCTGATCTGTTGGCATTAATTGATGAGCTCAGAGATGCTTGGAAACCTTGCTTCCTGCACAACAACGGTAACCATGGCAACCTGCATTTTAAAGGATGTTGAACGTGTTTTAAAACATAAGATGAGAAAAGCAGTTTTTACAGAAATGTTTGCTTGGGACCTCATGTCTAATTTCACCAGGGCACTTGTTTTTTCTTTTATTGAGACTTGGTGTAATGCTAGAAGCTTTTTTGTTGGAGAAAAAAATTGGACAGCCAAGAACAGCAACAAATCTTTACACTACTACATTGCTATCAAAGCGAGACTTGCCTTTTCACCAAGACTCAGTATCAACTTGCCTACCACTCCTAAATATACTGCAAAAGAAAAAAGATGGGTGACTCCTTCTGAAAGCTTTTGGATTTCTGGTGCTATTTGTTCTATATGAGTTTTAAAGGCTCTATTGGACTATCCTATATTCTAGAACATATTAAGAAAGACCCTAGCTCTCCAGAGCAATGTGTTACTATCTCCCCAAAGTGATAGTAACACATTGTAAGAGTACAAGATAACAAACCACAATTATGCAGTGTCAGTATTGAACATTGAACCACTTACTATTCTCAGTGAATTATCAACTGAATGCTTTTTAATAGTGAGAATTTATTTTTTAAACAAACAAGTATAATTCCATTTGAACTGGGTGTGGAGAAGGGATTTTTATATAGGCAGCTCATAATCAAAGATTACTATTAACTATTTGGAGCTAGAAGCAGATTTAGTTCAAACAGATACTAAATAGACAAGCAGTATTATGGATTCTTATTTTGTCTGCCACTTAGGCACCCCTCTTGTCTTGTCAAGCCACCAACACATCTCTTCCTACCTGACACTGCGTGGGTTTGTATATTTATAGAGTTAATAGGGTCACCCACCATGTTTCCCTTTCTTATCCACATTATATTTTACCCATCCATCTCTGTCACTCTCACAATATAGCTCTTCCCAACTAATTACATTCTGAACAGCAAGCACCAACTCTAAAAATCTGCCCAAGATAGGAGTTCCAAAAGCCTGAGGTGCTGTGTCAAATAACCCATTATGGTTGTTTTAGGGGCTTGCAACTCAAAATTAGGTAGAAATTGAACCCGAGAACAAATTAATCATTATTAGCATAATTCTCTTCTATATTCTCTTGGGAATCTCTGTTTTTCTCTCAATGCCAATTTCTCTCTTCACTTTCCTGGCTCTAATTCAGAAGTAATTAAGGCAGCAAGTCCTTTTGTTCAGGGATTAGGTCTGTTTTATAAGGAATTAATGGAAAATAGATCCAGCATTGGTTAAACATGAACTACATTTTATACATGACATTACATATATCCCTGGTTCTTCCTTACCCATCATATTATAATCAAGTTATAAACTCCATTTTACAGATAGTTAAAAATAATCATGTGCTCCACCTGTTACATACATGAGATCCAGGCAATGACTAGAAGGCTTTCAGGTTTCCATCACCATTTTAATCATCATCACCATTATCCTCACATCACCATCATCATTGTGCTTTTTGACTGGCTATCATTGAATCCTTCCAACAAAATGCCAGGTCATTTTATAGTACTACACATTTTACAGATGAGTAACCTGAAGGTCAGTGCTCTGGGTCGTGTGCTCAAGAATAGTCAGCAAGTAAATGGTAGACCTGGAAATGGAATCTGGAGTTCCCTAGTGCTAAACCTCAGTTCCTATCCCCAGCATCAGGGTTTGGACAAGGCATGGTGCTAAAGGGCCCTGAGTCTGAATCAGATGTGGTGTGATTGGGAAATCAAGGGCAGGAAGTGTCTGAGTGGCACTCAAACTTCATGTTGCATAAAAGTCATTAAGTGAGCTTGTTAAATACACATTGCAGACTCTACCCCCCCCCCCATACACACACAGATTCTGATTCTATAGTTCTGAGATGAATCAAAAATCTACTTTTTTTTTTTTTTTTTTTACCAATTCCCCAGGTGATACCCCTGGAGGTTGTCTGTGGTCCATATTGGAGCAATGATTTTACAGATGCATCAGAGAACTTTGAGAGACCCCATTTCCCAACTGAAGGAGCTAGCAGGGGCAGGTCCTGACTTCAGCACATTTAAATGTGTAATATATAGGAAAACCTCTTCCCCTAATATCCAGTTTCCAGATTTGGTGCCCAGTCTAGCTCTTCCCTCTGAGACGCCCATCTTGTTTTAAGGCTTGCACTTAGATGAACATATAATGAAAATAACAGTGGCTGCTAATTATTAATCATTTCTTGAGTGCAAGGCTCCAAGCTGAATGCTCCTCACCTGTTTCATTGTCTTTGCCATCTTTATGCTGGGATAGGCACTGGTGAATTCCTATGACTACCAACCCTAGTTTCCTTCGTGTACACACACAAATACTTTTTCCATCCCCTTTGCAGTCTCCTGGAGCCATTTGAGTGATTCTAGGTGAAACATGCCATTTCCACTCTCTTTCCTTCCCTGCTATGGTGACCACAGACAAGTTTCAGATGGTGCCAGCAACCAGACAGTGGGACCTTCTTCAGCTGGTTCTTGAGCTGTTATAGCATAAAACCCCACCCACGTCACTGAGTTCATGACATGAGCAGGAGATAAACAAATCTTTTATTCAGTAAGCCTCTGAGATTTTATATTCTGTTTTTTATTTCTGCAGCACAGCCTATCTTATCCTAAACAGTAAAATAATCATCATTCTCATCAACACAATAATCACATTTATTAAGTATGATAATAAAGGCTACTGAACACTATATCAAATATTGACAAAATATTATCTAATTTAATAATCACCCCAACAGTGTAAATAAGTTTGTTATTGTCTATATTTTATAAAGGCACACAACCATGCCAACACTATAAATAAGTTCATTATTGTCTATAGTTTTATAAAGACACACAACCAGTAACTGATGAGACAAAATGAAAACCCGAACAGTCTGATTCTAGAGCTCATATGTTTAGCTCATACTAGTTTAAGTTGCTTGCTACTGATTACTTGGGTAGAGGTGTGACAAGGCTAGAGACTGGCCCAAGCCGCCTGACTTTGAAGTCTGATACTTAAGCAGCATGGCCTCTGGCCGGGCACTGGGCTGTCAGCAGAGCCCAGGCTCCAGTCACTGGCAGAGTGCCCACAGCTATGGGATGGGAGCTGTGACAGAGGATTAGGATTTGGGCAGAACTTTTGGGAATGTATAAAGATTAAGAACTGGAGCCTCCAGGAAAAGGTCTATGGATTTACGGCAAACAGCAGGTGGGGCCCTCTCTGTTTACTCTGGAGCTCCAGAGCACACCTCTCACACTGACCCTCAAACCCTTTTGACACAGGTTCTGTTGGCAAACAATGGAGAAATTGCTAACCTCTGCCTTTCTTGAAAATTCAAAATGCACAATAAATGACAGATAGTTTAAGATTTTCTGTAGAGAAAAGACCAGTGTGTATGCTTAACTCTTCATTTCTAATTTGCCATTGGCCATGATACCCTTTTCACTATGCAAAATCTATCAACCTCTGCTAGAAGAAACACTGGGCAGCTATCAAGATAGGCACTTGAGCAAGGATTAGAGAGCCAAGGTCTGTGTGAAGAGAGTTTGTCATGGAGGATGCAGTGAGCACAGGTGGGGAGAGCAGAGTGGGATGCTAATAAGGGTTCAGTTAGGGCAGCTGCGACCCTTGGTGATTACAGCAGAGAAAGATGAGTATCTGTAACTTCAGTATAAAAATTAAAGAAGAGAAGGAGGTATGGCTAGTTTGAAAAGTAGCTTAGAAATAGGTGTCAGGTTCCAGTTTAACCTCAAAATAGACATTACAGACCGAGATTTTGGAAGAAAAGTCAGAAGTAGCAATAGGACTTCAGGTCAGTGCCCTCTCCTTATGGAGGGACTGTGTAAAAAGGTGATAATGGCGGGCTTTGGAAAGGAGGCAGGGACAGAAGAGGAGCGTGAAGTGAGCAGTGGTCAGGGAAGTGAGAGGTCCACATAGAAGCTCAAGGGATGCTTTTTAAGTGGGAAAATGAAATTTAGGGCAAATTAAGATTGTGCAATTTGCAGAAGATCAAATTTCCCTCGTTCAGAAAGCATCTTGGTGCTGAGTTTAGAGTTGGTGACTAGATTTAAACTTTATTTTGAGCAAGAAATGGTGTCAACAAACCAATTCATAACAGCAGATCCCTAGTTTTAAGAGAGTGAACTCTTCATACTATAAATTAATAACCAAGTGCCACCCAGGTACAAGGAGGAATAAAATGCCAGACCTGACTTTCTTATGTAAATCTCTAAGGCACACAGGAAGAGGGTCTTAAGGGAAAATGGGTTTGAGGACATCTCAGCCTTGACTTGGGAGAGTAATTGGGCTGAGAGGAAGGAGAGCACATCTCTAGAGCTGGCCAAGTCAGCAGGTAATTAACCTCTTGATTCCACTCCCCTCTTTCCAAGGTCAGATTTCTATTATCTCAGAAAGATTTAAACTTCAAGAAATTGTGAGGAACACAGACTTCTGGATCCTGCTTCGCCGACATGCCATTTGATTAATTTATGTGGTTGGGCAGGCTTTCAGAGAGATGCAGACTGCTCTGGCTTACCCTCATTCCCATACAGGATGTATCCAGAGATGGTTAGGATAGAGCATCCATGTTTACACCAACTTCGTGCCTTTTGAAGCTCACATTTAACTTTATATTGGTAAAATACCACTTTCCAATTCAGATTTCTAAAAAATGCTCATGGGTGTTAAAGATCTTTTACAGAATGAGATGTTTTTAACCTTTCTGTGAAGCAAGAGTAAACACATATTACTGCCATTCATGAAACATAGTCATGGGGTTGCAAATCACCGAAGTATTTGGAGAAAAAAAAATAGAGTAGTTGCCTCCTACATCACATAATTAACTCCCTAACATTTTATGAATGTTAGCAGTTGGATTCTTATATTTGAAGATGCCTCTATTTGTTGCATTTTTATTTCAAGAAGTGGGACTCAACAGGAAAATGAATGCACTGTGTAAGAAAACATGGCAGATTTCTCCCAGGGCTTTAATAAATCCACTAAGGTTTATGAGTATTTCAACTTAGTTATTAGTGAACAGATCTACAGTGATATTTCCTGTGATATACTTGGGCTTTGACAGGGTGCTAGATTCTTGTTGGTAGGTACAGTACAGTAGTAGTAAAAGAAAATAAAGTTAAGTGTTGGAGAAACCTGGACTCAAACATTTCTTTTATTACAGAGCTGTGTGCTTGTAGGCATTTTGCTGCATTTTCTGAGCACCACTTTATCATGCCGCTTTCTCTCTTCTCCTAAAGCTCTCTCACCAAATGCTTTCAGCCTGAACTTTATTTGTGATTGGGTTGTTTTTTGTTTTTTATTTTTCCCCTAATTACAGTGTTTTCAAAAGTTGTTTTCCTCCTCTAGTTCCCATTGTCAAATAACTCAGCTGGGCACTAAGCACCATCTAATGGATGGTGCCATTTAAAAAGTGAATAACTATATCATTCTTCCCAGTAGAAACAGTTCTGTAAATGCCCCTGCCCTCCCTCAGCCTGAAGCCAATAGTAACCATTTCATAAATGCTTATAAAGTGACAGAATAGACTACCTAACTTACCACAGATGCTGACTTTTTTTTTTAAATATATTTTATTGATTTCTTACAGAAAGGGAGAGAAATAGAGAGCCAGAAACGTCGATGAGAGAGAAACATTGACCAGCTGCCTCTTGCACACCCCCTACTGGGGATGTGCCCGCAACCAATGTACATGTCCTTGACCGGAATCAAACCTGGGACCTTTCAGTCCTCAGACCGAGGCTCTACCACTGAGCCAAACTGGCTTCGGCCAGATGCTGACTTTAGTGTTTTGTTTTTATTGATTTTTAGAGTGAGAGGAAGAGAGAGAGAACATTGATCAGTTGCCTCCTGTGCTCTCCATGATCAGTAGTTGAACCCGAAACCTTTTGCTGTATGGGATGATGCTCCAACCAACTAAGCCACCCAGCCACGACTTTAGAGTATCACTTTTTAAATTAGCTTATTCTGCATAGCCTTGGGTGATGTATCTCAGTGGTTAGAACATTTGCCTGCACACCAAAGGGTCTCAGGATCCATTCCTGATCAAGAGCATGTACCTGGAGTGCAGGTTCCATCCTCAGCCCCAGTCGGGGAACATGCAGGAGGCAACCACTCCATGTGTCTCTCTCCCTCTGTGTGTGTGTGTGTGTCTCTCTCTGCCTCTCCCTTCTTCCCTTTCATTCTCTCTCTAAAAAATCAATGGAAAAAATATCCTGAGGTGAGGGTTAACAATAACAACAAAAGAAATGCACAGCTATTAAATAAATAAACGAATAAAAGAATAGATTAATAAATAAATAAAATTAGTTTGCAATTTCACCACTGAGTGACATCTTTTAATGACATTTTTGTTTGTTTTTGCCTATTTTTTATATCCATACAATAAATATCTATGAGCTTATATACATATTCATTCACATATGTATATATGTAGCATCAAATTATATATTCAAGTTGTATTATGCTTTCACAATTTCACATTTTGTGTGGAAATTTTCCTTTCATCGAGTTCTTCAAAAACATATTTAATATTCACTTAAAAAACATCCGATGGACTATTTATTAAATTTCCCCTTATTGTTGGTTAGTTTTCCACCAAAAAATAATTATTTTAAATAATTCTGTGGCAATGATTTAGTTACATGGATATGTAGCCAAAGTTATCTAACTTCTCAGCATGGATCCTTAGCAGTTAAAGTTTTTTATTGGGTAATTTATAATAATAAATGCGTAATGTGCTAATTAGACCAAACAGCCAAACAACCTTCTGGATGAACTTCTGGATGAACCCAGGGCTGGGAGGACCAAACCCCTTACCTGAATTTCATGCATTGGGCCTCTACTTAATACATAATTTTCAAAATGCTTTGCCAAGAAATAACACAAAATTTTACTCCCACCTGAAGTATTTGAAAGTCCCTGTTTTATCTTTTTCTCACTAGTATTAAGTGCTAAGGCTTGTTTCAATCTATCACTGTGATAGATTGAAATGATAAAGTACTATAAAGCACTATTTCCTTCTTCTTCTTCTTCTTCTTCTTCTTTTTTTTTTTTTTTTTAACCACTTACAAATTACTTATGACTTTTTTTCCCCTTCTCTCTTTTTCTCTATGCCTTAGAAAGTAGCTGCCTTCTCAAGTCCCATTCCATTTTTCTATTTGGGTGTTAATGGTTTCTCTATTGATTTATAAGGGCTTATTACTTTTTGTGGATATTCATCTCTTGTCTGCCATTTATTTGTTGCAACTTTTTTTTGCCAACTTGTTCTTTGAATTAATTTTGTTGGATGTTTTGAGATGCTTATTTTTTTTTTAAATTTAATCACACATAATATTATTATTCTTTATGACTTATTTCCTTGTTTTTACAATTAAAACCCATGGCCTATTCTAAGAATAGAGTCATGCTAACATATATGTTTGTCAAAATGTGTATGGCTTCATGTTCACATTTGAGTCTTCATATCATCTAGAATTTATCTTAATGTATGGTTTAATGTAAAGCCCCATTATGAGGCCTCTACCCTCCAAATTCATTTTCTTTTCAACTGCTTTAAAAAATAGCCATCCCTTTTCTGGTTTTGTGATAGTGCTTTTGTGCTATATCCTATATAATTAAAGATTAATATGCAAATTGACCCTAACAGTGGACCTACCAGGAACCACCAGTTGCTATGATGTGCACTGACCACCAGCGGGCAGACGCTCAACACAGGAGTTTCCCCCTGGGGGTCAATCGCTTCCACTGGGGAGTGCCACTCAGACAGAAGCTGGCTCATGGATGGCAGTTTCTCCTGCCTCCTTGACAACACTAAGGATGTCCGACTAATGGCTCCGGGGCTGCCAGAGAGATGTCTGACTGCCAGCTTAGGCTTGATTCCCCAGACTGTGAGAGGTACAGGCCAGGCTGAGGGACACCCCTCCCCCCAGTACACGAATTTCCATACACCCGGCCTCTAGTTAAATTATACCAGAGTTTACTTAGAAACTATCTCACCTATTAGATTTGCAATGATGCCACATTGTTCTAACACTTGTAGGTTCATACTGTGCCTTAAAACATGGTAGGGCAAACCTTTCTGAAAAAAGTTGCTATTTTCAAAATAGCTTTTATATTTTGGCCTTAAATTTTCATCTAGAAGGGAAAACCATTATTATTTTGCAGGTAACTTGTTTTCTCAAAGCTGATGTCATTCTGTGGACATAAACAGGAGATCAAGGGGGAAGAGAAATCAAAAAGTACCAAAGTGTTTGTGTGGCTCATAGAGAACCAGCTGAAAGACAGAAAGACAGACCCAGGTAGCAGGGGCCCATGGTACCTCCCTATTTTCCAGCAGAGACATTACTGTGCTTCATGTGGCAAGGCTTGGGAGAGCTCTAATTTGTTTCTTCCCAACTCCATTCTGCAGTCTTTGAGATTCTCCTATTAGCTGTAAGTATTAGTACTTCAAATTATTGGAATTTTGGACATATTTTATTTCTTCAAATATGTTTTCATGGGAAACAAGAAATTCTGTTTAGGGGAACCATGGACAAATTCTTTAAAACATTAAAAGGAAAAATGTTTCAAGCATCCATCTATTTAATATATCTCAATGTTAAAGGCTGATGATGAAGTAAAATGAAAAGTCCAAGAATTTATACCATTATCTGGCAAAAGTGTGGATGAAAGTATAGAAAAGATAGGCAAGTTCTCATTTCCTGATAGGAATGCATTTTCCACAGATGCTAGAAACTAGTTTCTTGAAAATTAAGAGGGAACTGAAGCATCATTAACTAAAATTACAAAATTGATAACTCTTTGCCTTAGTTTCCTTCCCTCATTTCTATCCCACTCAAACTCTCCCCTCCAGAATTTCATCTTTTTTGTGTGTGAAGGAAGGTTTCTAATAAGGTTACCCATTCCACTAACTAGCTTGCTCATAAATAATCACAGTTCCTGCATTAAGATTTGACAAGCCCCATGCCCAATACTTTGGTTGACACAAGATAAGTGCACAGTAAATTTTGAAATATCTGTATCTCTATCTTCATTTCCTTGTTTCTGTCTCCAATTTCTTATATGCCGTCAGGGAATTTAGTGACACTGCAAATAGCATACTCATTTCCAGGCACGCATCTCCCATTTCTTTACAATCTGTATGTCTTTCTGATGTGTGCAGTCCCTATCTATATGTTTCCAGCAGCAGTGTGGGAAGATTAACAGTTTCTTGACATCTTTCTTGCAAAGGTTTGAATACCATTTCCAGTGCAGACCAACATGGGAAATGAAATGTTTACCTTGCAGTTTTATAGAGCTATCAAATTTCTCAAAATGTGTTTCTCTACATTCTCTTATTTAAGCCTCATTACAGTCCTCTGTGGTGAGAAAGGCAGCTGGTATTGGCCCCATTTTAGGAGGTAGCTGTTACAGGCTGAACTGTGCTCTCCAAAAATTATATCTAGAAGTCGTAATAGCTCAGAATATGCCCTTATTTGGAGATAGGGTCATTACAGAAATAATCAGGTTAAAATTAGGTCATTATGATGGTCCTAATACACTGACACCTGTCCTTATAAATGGGAATTTGGGCACAGACACACACACACACACACGCACACACACACACACACACACACACACACACACAATGTCATGTGAACACCAAAGCGGAAATAAAAATGCTGTGTGTAAAGGACAAGGAAACTAGGTCAGAGGCATGGACAGGCATGGATGGATTCTTCTTCACAGCCTTCAGAAGGAACCAACCCTGCAGACATCTTGATTTCAGATTTTTTACCTCCAGAACTGTAAGACATTTGTTTTTGTTGGGTAAGATGCCTAGCTTGTGGTGCTGGTTATTGTTAGGCCCAGTTGACTAAGGCTAAGTAGCTTCTCCATTGCAGGGCACTCCCTGTTTTGATCCACTGAACTTTCTGCTGCACCAGAAATCCTCATTTTATCAGGCACAGTGAGCTGGGTGCCAGGCTAGCCAGTATGACTGTGAAAAAGTTCCATTTCATGCTGGACCAAGCTAACACTCTCCCTACCTGACTGTGATTTATTGTCAGCATGCCCCGAATTGCATCTGCTGATCCCCCTGGATGTTAATAGCCATTGTCAGGGAAGGTTCCTGCCACGAACATGACTACTAAAGCTAATGTTCCAGGAACAGTTACCTTGTGCCAGGCTCAGGTTGAGTGCTTTATGCTGACTCACATCATTCTCACCCTGGACCTGTGAGGTAGGTGAATGGCCACTCTCATTTATAGATATGCAACCCTGGGTTCTGCTTATAACTTCTTCCTGGTCATAGAGCCATCACCGTGTTGTTTATCCAGTTGTTTGAACTCAGGCAGTCTGATCCTGGAGATGGCATTTAAGCCACTTTTATGTTCTCAAAAGTTTGGAAAGCATTTTGTTAAAAGAAAGTGGAAGGCCTGGCCAGCATGGCTCAGTGGTTGAGCTTTGACCTATGAACCAGAAAGTCTTGGTTTGATTCCCAGTCAGGGCACATACCCAGGTTGTGGGCTCAATCCCCAGGAGGGGACGTGCAGGAGGCAGCAATCCATGATATTCTCTCATTGTTGATGTGTGTGTTTTTTCCTATCTCTCTCTCCCTCTCCCTTTATCTCTGAAATCAATTAGAACATAATTTTTAAGAAAGAGAGAGAGAAATAGAGAGAGAAAAGAGAGAGAGAGAGAGAGAGAGAGAGAGAGAGAGAGAGAGAGAGAGAGAGAGAGGAAGAATCTGCTGAAGAACAACTCAGAGCTTTTAACATGCTTTATCTTTAGGAATCTTTGAGAGGACAACAAAATAGGCAGCATTTCCAGTGTATAGTTAACCATGGAGCCCTTTTTACTGTGGAAAATCTCTTGGGACTAGTGTTTCATGGATAGAGTGGCCAGATTCAATATCAGACTCATTTAAATTGGAATTTTGGATTATCATTGACTAATATTTTAGTATATCTAAATTATTGCATTGGGACATCCTGTATTTTTATGTGCTAAATCTGGTGACTTTACATAATTTGGAAGGTATGGGGTACACAACCAAAACTCCATGATTCTATCTTCTGGTGACATCTGTCTTTAGGAAAAAAATAAAATAAAATAAAATAAAATAAAATAAAATAAAATAAAATAAAATAAAATAAAATAAAAGCCTGCCCCAAACTGAGGTTCTGCCCTGCTACCTTCCACATAACCATCTTGTTACCTCACTCCTTGCACCAGTGGAGTTTCTATTGGATGCTGATTCTTCTCCTTTATGTCCTGTGACATGTATCACTGACTCAGGGAACAGTGCATCCTTGCTTATCCCAAAATGACCGTCACACCAACACAGAGATATTGCCAGATAACCCCAACAGTCCTCCATAATAGAAAGGGACTATGAAGGAAATGCAGGTGAACTTTGAAGTTGGTTCGTTGGTATGAAATCTCAACCACTGTGTCACCACTACATTTTCATTCCAGGAGAGTTGGAGGCTTATCTAATTGAGGAGGAAATGGGTTTCTGAAAAATATCAGGTCAGCTCAGAGTCAAATCACTGGGGCATGTCTTGAATCCTGAATTCTGACATCCATCTCACTTCAGAACCTCTCCATTCTTATTAATACTGCATCTAATGATACCAATCAGAGACATTCATAAGTCACATCTTAGCATTACTTTAAAAATATATTCCATTTTCCTTCCAATATTTTTCAGTTATCTTGATCAGTGTTTCAGAATTGCTTTAAGTTTTATGGGTTGAAGCACAACAGAAACAAATGATCACTCATGTAATTGAGAATAAACATTATCTTTTCTGGTCATGAAGGGGACTCTTCATGCTATACAGAAGCTCATATCCCAACCCTGCATGTGTGGCTACTTAAATGAATTCACATTATATAAAATTAAAACTTTAGTTTCTCAGCCACACAAACCATATTTCAAGTATTCAATCACCACCTATGGCTAATGTCTACTAATTGGATAGCTCCAGGAAATATTCCCATCATCACAGAAAGTTCTACTGGGCAACCTTATTCTAGAGTCTTGCTTTAGTCTCAAATATACCAAAGAATCTATATACTAAAAGTAATATGCTAATTAGACCAGACATCTTTCCAGATGAAGCCAGGGCTACAAGGGAAGCCTGGGTCCCAGGTGCCTGCTGGCGGGAGGAGGGAAACCTAGATCCCTGGTGCCTGCCAGCAGCCAGAGGGAAGCCCTGGTCTTGGGTGCCAGAGGGAAGCCAGTGCCTGCAGCCAGGGGAAGGAAGGCCTACTCTTGCATGAATTTTGTGCATTGGGCCTCTAGTAATGCATATGATTTTTGGCCATGGATGTCAGTTTATTTAGTTTGGTCAGAAGATATTAGAATATGTGTTTCCAAAATAGAGGGGGGAGTTAGGTTGTTTTATATTTCGTTCACAGTTAATTTACTAATACTTTAATTTGGTTAAAGATGCCAACTTAAGTTTTCAGCCCCTGCTATAGCCTAGTGGTAAAGCCAGAACTTCATAGATTTAGCTCCATTTCTTTTTGTGATGAACTAGTATTTGAAAATGGGAAAAGGGAGAGATTGACTAAAAAGATCAGAAGAGTTAAGAGAGGCTATGTATGGTAGAAGGATATCATTTGCCAAATCAGAGTTCCTAATTTGAATTGGGTGATCCTGAAGTGACTGGTCATACACTAGTATCTTCCTGGTCCTGAGTTTTGAGAATAGCTTAAAATTAGTAGACTTGTTCACTGATAAAGCATAAGAAAGTGCAGATAAGTTAAAAAAAAAATACAGCCCTAGTTGGTTTGACTCAGTGGACAGAGCATCAGCCCTTAGACTAAAGGGTCCCGAGTTTGATTCTGGTCAAGGGCACATGCCTGGGTTGTAGGTTTGATTCCAGGCCCTGTTTGGGGCATATGCCAGAGACAACCAATCAATGTGTCTCTCTCACATCAACATTTCTCTTTGTGTGTCTCTCCCCCTCCCTTCCACTCTCTCTAAAAATCAATGGGAAAATATTCTTGGGTGAGAATTAGCAACAATATGCAAATTGTCCCCACAGAAATTCAACTGGGAGACCAACCACTATGACATGCACTGACCACCAGGGGGTGAAACAGAATAATTGTAGGCCCTGGCCAGCAATCAGAAGGAAGGCCCCAATTGGCCCTGATTGCTGGCCAGGCCTACGGACCCTATCCATGCACAAATTTCATGCACTGGGCCTCTAGTGTGTATATATATCATATGCTGTTGGCCAGGTGGATCACGACACTTCAAACATGTTATAGATCTCTGCACCTTTCTTTATGCATGTGTATATAACATGTTAATGAAAGTAAGGTCATAATACACATAGTGTTGAAATCTGCTTTTTAAATTAATATGCTTTACCACCTCTTCAAGTGAAGATGATAATGTGCAGCATTGGACTTGAAGGTGTGCATGAATCTGACCTTTAGGTGTTTTTAACTATTGGCTAAGTTATTTCCAGTTTTTCTTTAATAATAAATATTATCACACTGAAAATCCTCAACTTTGTACATATCCCTAATTATTTCAAAGGAATAAATTCCTGGGAGGTGAATTACTGGCACAAAATGGGGTTGAAGGTAAATATATATTATTAAGTTTTGGGATATAGGTCTTTAGTTTCTTTATGAGATGAAGACATTGACTTTAATTCTTAAGGACCCTTCTCATTTTAGAGTTGTCCAATTCCTAGTTTGTAGCTCTGTTGTCTATGAGGATCTGAGTCTGAGCAAGCCCTCAGCTCTCTTCTTCCACAACCACCTTGAGCTAGACATGGCCTCAGGTGCCAAACTATGGGAAGGAGAATATTATCTTGGAAACAACCACTAAGAGATTCTTTTCCCCTGGATGCTACCCCAAGATCTAAGGTCACACTGTCTACTAGAACTTTCAAATACAGTAACCACTAGCTATGTCTGGTGTAACCAAGAAAAAAAAATTTTTTTATAACTAAGGAAATTGATTTTTAATCTTACTTAATTTTGACAGCCACATATGGTTAGGGGATGCTGTTTGGGTAGATCATTCTAAGTATGTACCTACAATCCTCTACTATATACTAAAATCTTTTCCACTTTGTGTTAACTTAAATATAGCAATTAATGCATTGCCCATAAATTCATGTCATGCTCAGTTGGTTGCTTTAAACTACCTTTACTTCCACTGTTGACTCCTCAGGGATAGAGACTAATCACCAGTTTTACCCTGACCCCCAAATCTACTACATCACAAGGGAGGCCCTCATTGAATGAGGTAGTCAAAGTCAGTCATGTTTAACTCATCTGTGATAGACCATGGCCTGTCCTCAATCCAACCTGCACATCCAAAATGTTGGGGTGTCATCAACAGGAGATTGTAAGGACAATAGTACTTACTCCTCAGTGTTGTGAGGATTAAATGTAAGGAGAATATTTAGTATAGTGTCTGGTATATGGTAAGTCTCCAGTGAATGGTGGCCATGACTATGATCAACAACCTTGTTGCAAGATCTCCTTCTTGTCAGGACCCATGCTGGTACTCCAAATCTCTTTAATTGTATTTAATTGCATAATAATGTATTAGCATTAGGAGAGTTGGCTTGAGAACAAGGAGATGTCAGACTGAATTGGGTTCCCCTAATTGTGTGTTCTCATATGGTGTTTATCACAATGATAATTCTTTGAGTTGTTATTCTCCATCTCACACTTGCCCTTCCCACCAGGCCGTAAACACAAAGGAGAAAGACTGTTTGTCTTATTCACTTCTTTATTCCCAGTGTCAAATACATAGTATGGATTTTATAAATCTTTAATAATAGATTGAGGATAATTGGGCAGATGAACAGGAATGAAGGAACTATGTAAAACCTAGAAGAGAAATGCAGGAATCCTAAAAGCTAGTCAGAAACTTACTGTTGGTCCAATGAAAAGCCATGTCCATGACTTATCCATTCTTCATGGTGAGAAAGGTTGATTTACATTAGGGCATTCTAACCTCAGCATTGGTTTTTTTTTGTTTGTTTGTTTGTTTGTTTGTTTAAATATGTTTTATTGATTTTTCAGAGAGGAAGAGAGAGAGAGTTAGAAACATCAATGAGAGAGAATCATCAATCAGCTGCCTCTTGCACACCCCCTACTGGGGATGTGCCCGCAACCAAGGTATATGCCCTCAACCTTTCAGTCTGCAGGCCGACGCTCTATCCACTGAGCCAAACCGGTCCCGGCTAACCTCAGCGTTGTTGACATTCTGGGAAAGATAGTTCTTTGTTGTGGAAGTTGTCCTGTCTATAGTCCTTTACAGCATCCCTGGCCTTGCCCCATTAGATGTCCATAGCACCCTCCCTCCAGTTATAACAACTAAAAATGTCTCCAGACATTGTCAAATGTTCCCTGGGGGTCAGGGTAGAACAAAATCACCCCCAGTTGAGAACCATTGCTATAGATCATATATGGGGCCCCCTCCAACATTGGTAGACTAAGATTCTACTTGGGACAATACATTTCTGAGATTGTAAATTTTTTGGAATTTCATAGATCATTATAGAATTATAAGAATATTTCCAGCTACTCATGCAAATCACTGTGGCCTGATTATCAATTTAATATTTGGATCACTGGGCTATTAAAATGCTGATTTGGAATTCAATTTTCTATTTAAAAATGAACACTTTGTGAATTATATCTGTTATGTGGTTGATTTTATTTAAATGGATTGTATAATTTCACCCTCTCTGTGGTCATGAATAATGCTTTATAACTCAAATGTCAGAATGCCTGCTAATGACGCTAACAATCATAGCTCATGTCTATAGAATCCATAAAGTCATTGACAGGTTGGTTATTATTTTTTTTATCTTCCACTGTTTTTGCCCAAGTGAAACCTTAAATTAGTGCTCATTATGATACACAAATAGCCTGGCCCTAGCCCCTCCTGCCTTCTGTGAGTTTACTTTCTCCCTCTTGTTTATTAAAGCTGCTTCTGGAAGCCACATAACAGCATGCATTTATTTTCTGGGACAGTGTGTTCATGAATTTTATTGGATGGAGAAAATATACCTTGTCCAAATATGAAGGTGCATTTTCCCAGAAATATTTCACAGAATCTGTATGTAGCACCTTGATATTTTAGTGATTATGGAATTGGAATCTCACACCAGAGCTAGTGTGGTGGCAGCCTGATGGCACTTTCAAGCCCCTTCATTGGAAAACTACCTCAGTAAGAGGTCAAGGATTCCAAGAATCACAGTTTGGCCTTTGGGATGTGTAGGTCCCATTGATGTGAAGTCAACATTTCCCTTAAGATCAGAGAACTTACTATGTTCCAGGCAATGTTCCCAGCACAATATGGTATTATTTCACTAATGCTCCCAACCCTGTCAGATGGTTCTTGTCATTAGCTCTATTTTACAATAAGACAGGGTGTCTTACTGAGGAGGTGTTAAGTAACTTGTCTGAAGACACAGTGCTATGTCATTGAATCAGGGTATGAGTTTAGTTCTATATATTTTTGGAATCTGCTTCTGGATTTAGGATAAAATAGAAATCACTTACTTTTTTCAATTAAAAGAAGAATTCTTTTAGCATCAAATCAAGAGTTGGTTCAACATATATTCAATATCAAAGCAGATTAAGTTTTTTTACATTTGAAAATGATGATAAATGAGAAAATCACCTACTTTCAATTATTTGGGCATAGGATTTTAATTCATTGTAGTTTACTATTTGTATCTTTAAGATTGTGATTTCCTTTCTTAAAAAAAAAAAAAAAAAAAAAAAAAAAAAAAAAGTAAGTTTTAGCCCTGGCTGGTATGGTGTAGTTGGATGAGCATCTTCCCATATACCCAGAGGTCTCAGGTTCAATTCTTGGTCAGGGCATTTGCTAGGGTTGTGTGCTCCATCCCCAGGGGTGGGAGGTGGGGCAAGAGGCAGCCAATAAATGTTTCTCTTTCCCTCTCCCTTCCTCTCTCTCTCTCTCTCTCTCTCTCTCTCTCTCTCTCTCTCACTCTCTCAAATCAATAAGAAGGTATTTTTTTAAATGTAGGTTTTGTTTTATTTAGTGAGAAAACTCAATTTTCCCAAAACACAGTGACTTCAAAGCATGGCAATTATGTGTTTTTAAATTTCATTAGGTTCAGGGTAGCTTAGAAGTAAGGTTTCTATATATATAAAATAATTCTCCTCATCACACAGCACCAAATCAATCAACATTTTTAAGAGAACTGAAATGGTATTGAGGTAACTTTATTTTTACTGTTGTAGTCTTTGGAAAAAATAAGTACAACTGGGAAAATCAGTTAAAATTAGATCATGGATATATTCCCTTATGTGTCTTTTCCCTCTTTAAGATTAGTTTAGGAGAAAAAAAATACCTGCTAGAAACTTTAATAAAGAACATCATAATATGTTTCTTTAAAAAAAAAAAAAAAAGCATCAAGGAAAGAAACCAACATAATGGCTTAGAGCCTCAGAGGCTTTTATTCGGGGGCTCACAGTTTGACAGTAGCCACAAGGAATCCGGGAAGTCATCAGGTCTGTAGAGGAGTGCCCCATCATTGAAGTTTTCTCATTATAATCTGAAAAGATTCATTTGTTTTGAAGCACGTACATTGTGCATTATATGTAAAACACTCAGAAGCCTAGCATCCCAGATTATCTTGGAACTGTCTAGATCCCCTAAACCGTGCCCTATGGTTCACATGCATAATTGTTGGACTGTGCTCACCAATTTTATTTCCATAAAAATGGCCAATCTAAATAATGGTTTTTGGAAAAAAAAAAAAAAAAAAACAAAGGATGCTTAATCCATGCTGCTGTAGTCACTTGGTGGTTTGTTTTTTAATCCACAATTTGCAACAAAATGTGGTTCTTTTTCTTGTTAGAGAAAACACAATTCTATTAAAAGTAGACTTCTCTAACATTAAGCCATTATAGCGGATTCAAATTCATGCATTACTATTTTGGTGATTTAATGAGCATCCTATTCGGGGACATTATTGCCTTAAAGAAATAAATCACAAACATTGTATTTCTCTCTACCACTGAATATTTCAAATTCATTTTCTCAGCACAATGATGTGTTTAAATGAATCATTCTATGGCTGAATTTTGTTCACACTATGGGTATTTGATATAGAAATTAATGGGAAAATGTCAGGAGTCCTGGCATCCAGGCCTGGCTCTGCCACCAACAAAAAATGAGAACTTGGGTGATTCATTTATTATTTGGATACTTAGTTTCTTCTCAAATGGGGTGTTCAACTGCTGTGTGCCCAAATCTATGGGTGATTTTGTGCACAGCACTGAGTGAGGCCCATCCCCGCCTTCATGTTTAGATGATTCAGTAGGTCTGCCATGGGGTCCAAAGCTCTTTTTTTTTTTTTTAATCCTCACCTGAGGATATTTTCCCATTGATTTTTAGACAGAGGAAGAGAGAGGGAAAGACAGAGAGAAATATTGATGTGAGAGAAACATTTTGATTTGTTGCCTCCTGCACACGCCCTGACCATGGCCCAGGTGGGGAAGAGCCTGTATCCAAGGCATGTGCGCTTGACCAGAATTGAAATCGAGACTCTTCTGTTCAAAGGCAAATGCTCTATTCACTGAGCAAAACCAGCTAGGGCCAGAGCTGTTTTTTTTTTATAACAATCTCTGGATGGTTCTGGCTCAGGTGTCAGTGACCCCACAGGGAACCACAGCTGTGGATAATGCCACAGCTCCATCAAGTAAAGCTTTTTTTTTTTTTTAATAAATTTTTATTGTTCATATTATTACAAATGTTCCTTCCCCCCCCCCCGCCCATTGCTCTCCTCCACCAGGTTCCCACCCCATCCTCCCATCCTCTGCCCTTTCGCTACCGCCCATTGTCCTCATCCATAGATGTACAGTTTATGTTCAGTCTCTTCCCACATCCCCTTCTCCCCTTCTCCCCAAGAATTGTCAGTTCACTCCCCTTCCATACCTCTGATTCTATTATATTCAAAAGTTAATATTGTTCATCAGATTTTTTTTTTAATTTCATTGGTTTTTAGATTCACTTGTTGATAGTTACGTATTTATTGTTCATACTTTTTATCTTTATTTACTTTCTCTTCTGAAAGAACCCCCTTCAGCAATTCATATAATTCTGGTTTGGTGTTGATGAACCCCTTTAACTTTTTTTTTATTAGTGAAGCTCTTTATCTGACCTTCAATTCTGAGTGATAGCTTTGCTGGATAGATTATCTTTGGCTGTAGGTTCTTACTATTCATCACCTTGAATATTTCTTTCCATTCCCGTCTGGCCTGCATGGTTTCTGTTGAGAAATCAGCTGACAAGTGTATAGGTGCTCCTTTATAGGTAACTACCTTCTTTGCTCTTGCTGTTTTTAATATTCTCTCTTTGTCTTTTGCTCTTGGAATTTTAATTATGATTTGTCTTGGTGTGGTCCTCTTTGGATTCCTTTTGTTTGGAGTTCTGTGCGCTTCCTGGACTTGTAAGTCTAATTCTTTCACCAGGTGGGTGAAGTTTTCTGTCACTATTTCTTTCAGTATGTTTAGATATTTTGCTCTCTCTCATAATTCTGATGTTGGTTCGCTTGAAGTTGTCCCAGAGGTTTCTTACATTATCTTCAATTTTCTGGATTCTCTTGCCTTCTAGCTTCTGTGGAGGAGAATCTTCTGGCTCTTTATGTTCCAAATCTTTGACTTGATTCTTGCGATCTTCCATTCTGTTTTTAGGACTCTGTATAATATTTTTTTTTTATTTCAGACAATGTATTCTTTATTTCTTGTTGATCCCTTATCATTTCTTGTTGATTCCTTATTAATTCTAGTTGATCTCTTTTCATATCCTCATAGGTCTTGTCGATCTTTTCTAGGAAATTCTTGAAAAACCTTATAAGCGTAGATTTGAACTCTATATCCAGTCGCTTTTTGTCCTCCATTTCTTTCATTTGTGATCTATTTTGTTGTCGCATTTTCGCAGCTTCCCTGATGGGGCGGGGTTTCAGGGTGCCCTATGTGGCTCCTGGGTCTCAGGGTCCTTCAGTACTCTTTGCAAGCGCCTCTGAGAGAAAGGTGCCCTCGATTTTCGCCTGCTACCAAACAGTCTAGGCTTTCCCCCAATGAACCCGGTATTGGGGTTCAGTTCAGTTGGAAGTGGGATTGGAGGTGGCGTTCAGAGCAGTCTGGAGCCCCTGTCTCCTTCCCGCCAGGACAATCCCGCGGCACAGCCAACCATCCCTTCTCTACGCCGTGTGCAATGTGGGCGCCGCCGGGACCTCCTTTCGCCGCTCCCCCGGGTTCCGCCTTACAGCCCAGCTCCCTCTGTTTGAGCCTGGGTCCCCGGGGTCTGGCCTAGAACTGGGGTTCAGAGCAGTCCGAACTGGGGCCCAACACAGTCGGAGCTTTTATCTCCTTCCTGGTAGGGAACACCAGCCAGGCACTCAGCCACACCTCCTCTCCAGCTCCATCCTCTCCGCGCGTGCCACGTGTCTCTGTACCTTAGGCTTTTACAGCTCCTCCACGCTTCCTTCTGGCTTTCTCCTTGCTTCTCGTTGTAGAATTTCCAGTCAGTCTACTTTCCTGTAGTACTAGGTAATGTCCATTTTATATTTTAGTTGTATTTTATATAAACACGGCTAGGTGTTTACCTGGGCAGCCATCTTGGATTCTCCAAGTAAAGCTTTTTAAAATCACATTTTGGTAGTACTTGACATTTTTGCATTCCTTCAGTAAATCATAAACAGCTTTCCATTATGTTACTATTAAAATGAAGTTAAGCTAGAATCTGATGTCTGGCTGGTTGTGAACCCACGATAATAGAAATTAAGGAAGTTTGAGATAATCTAGTTGTTGAAAAGAGGGGAAGAGGCGAGGGCAACCAGGAGCCAGAAGATTTTGGAAAAGAAGCTTTGAAGCTGACATATTTGACTCTTGGTCCATGGAGGGACATTAGTGCATTAATGAATGGGGTGTGTGTGTGTGTGTGTGTGTGTGTGTGTGTGTGTGTATGTGTGTGTGTGTGTATGTGTGTGTGTGTGTGTGTAAGAGAGAGAGAGAGAGAGAGAGAGAGAGAGAGAGAGAGAGAGAGAGAGAGAGAAACAGAGAGAGACAGAGAGAGACAGAGAGACAGAGGAGAGAGTTTATCTAGAGAGAGAAGGATCACAAGTTGAATAGCTTCCCCAAGGAGATGTTTACTTCAGATTGGTTAGAAATCTTCATCTTCCTTCTTGATGGCTTCTATCATAGGCTTTGGGCATAGAAACCCTGATTTAGAGCCCATCTGTTCTGTTTATTTTCTGGAAACTTGAGCTGAGTTGTCCTGCCAATGTACCCTCTCAACGTCACAGGGTTGTTTTGGCACCATGGGAAAACATAAGAAAACCACATGTTTCCTGGTACTTAATAATTTCTCAATAAATAATAAGCTATATTTGACTTAATAGTTTATGGAGGTCCTTAAACTGAGCAAAAGCAATGCCTGTATGATGCACTGGGGAAAAAAGTGATGGCTAACTAACCCCCCCCCCCCCCATCACCCGCCTCCTGCTAATCATGCCTTATGCCACTTCATAGTCTCTTTCTTCCTCCCTGAATCTTTTGCTGAAGAATGACAGGTCAAGCTTGCTTTATCCCGACACCTCAGGTCTCCCACTGCAACCATAAGCCATGTATTATTGAGGCTGTAGGAGGAACTGAAAATGTTATATGCCAGGTTTAGACCCCTAGGTCTTCTCTTTGCCATGGGTTAGCCATGCTCTGCTGGGAAAATAAGTCATCCTTGAACCCCTCAGGAATGTTTCTATGAGTTTCATTGAATGGTCGTGTCTGCTTCCTCGGTGAGCTCCACGTGAATGTGAAGAAGGTCATGATTGCTGCTGTCTCTGTGCTTTGTCAGTTAAAGTCTGAGGACACTTGAAATCCTCAGTGAGTCTCGCCCCACTGTGATCAAAAGGGCTTCATTTAAGAATTTATACTAGAGACACTAATTGAGAGAGCTAACATTTGTACAGCTCTTTGGGATTGACAAAGTGCTTTTCTTATGTTTCCTCATTTAATCCTCACATAGGACTAAAAAAGTTAGTGGCACTAATGGGAACAAGCAGAAAACCAATTTCAGAGAGTGTTAAATACACAAAATTATAAAGTAAAATGAGACTGACTTCCTCTAGTCGTAAGGAGAAATGTCTTTTTACTGTATGGCCTTATTTCATATACGTAAAGACATTTACATGTTCACTTTTCTGAGTTTTCTGCTTTTAGTTTTCCTTCTCGTTTTAGTTATTCAATATAACTGACCAGTGGTGGCAGTTTACTGAATAATTAATTTTTTTAAAGGATCTCTGACCTGCAATGTCCACATGAGTAAATTTAGCTTGAATTTTTTCAGATAATCTTTCCTTTTCTAAAAATTATAAATATAGCTTTTATCTTAACTGAGCAGGAAGAAACATTTAAGGAAGCTTCTCATCTTATTTGTATTTCAGCCTGCCTGAAAAAAAGAAAAAGAAAAAAAGAGATAATGAAAAATTCCAATCATTTAAGTGGGAAGTGCTTTATTTGCGATAAACACAAAAGGTTTTAAGTATCGTTGATATTAGTCAACATAGCAGCTCTGGATTGTTGTCTGAAGAGCTCTCATCTGCTGAGTTGCGGATCTGTGACCTCTAGATAAAGTTTCAAAATGCAGGAAAAATTTATCTTCTTGCTATGACCTTCCATGCACAAGACATGAGGCATGGATTTGTTTCCTAGGGAACTGGTGACTGAGGAAGATCTATAATTAAATCTGAGTTATATGCTACACATGGGAATTGGGTACATCCCAAGTCCTTTAGAAAAATCCACTAATATGACTATGGCTTCAACTGGTAGAATTAAACTCAGCTTTCCTTAAGATGTTTTAGCAGCATTGTTTAAACTCTGAATTGTAGAAAGCTCTTTGTTTCTTTCAAAAGTCAGTTTGAGTGTAGGGTGGCTTCTATTTCATGTTGGCTCAACGATAGGTCAGCACTTGTCACTGCTGGCCAAGGGGGCACCTCACGCAGAAGGCTTGGCCATGTCAGACGTCAGCTGTCTGCTCTCTGAGCATCACAGTGTCAGAGTTGTGAGATATCTAACCACTGGTTGTCAAAAGTGTTCTAAGCTTCAACATCTGGTCTTCAAATAAAATCCTATCCAAAAATCCAATAGGTGGAGCAGATACAGGTGAATTATTTGGAGCTGGAAGTAAAGGAGAAAGAAGGCTGGAGGCCAAAACCAATCTAGTTTGGCCTTTCAGCACCTCCTGCCCAAAGTCAGGGGCAGGACATCCCCAAGGCACCGCCATTTCTCAGTGTAGACATCAGGAGAAGTTGGCCCTCTCATTGGTCAGCCATCTTATAGCCTCTAAAATTAAATACTAGTCAGGAACAAAATGTCAGAAAAAAATGAGCAGTTGTTTCTAAACCTGCCTCAAATATCTTTACATTAAATTCCTCTAACTGCAAGCACATGAGAACCAATTTCTCATCTGTTGAAAATTGGGATTTTACTCGAACTCTTAAAAAGTAAAACTGTTGGCTCTTTTCCATTCAGTGGTATTATGCCCCCTCTCTCATCCCTCAACCAATAAAAGGGGTGCTGTAAAAGTGAAGGCAGGACCAGGAGAGAGGAGTCGTTTATAGATATCAAGGCTTAAATGTAAAAGTAAGAACAGAGTGGAGGCTAATGATCATCTATAATAATAAAAGGAAAATATGTTAATTAGACCAGAAGTCCTTCTGGGCAACCTTCCAGATGAAGCTGGGGCTGCAAGGGAAGCCCGGGTCCTGGGTGCCAGAGGGAAGAGGCAGCCAGGAAAGGAAGGTTTCATGCATCGAGCCTCTAGTGATAATAATAGTTGGCACTTATAAATCTGTCCCAATTATATATATTAACTCATTTAGTATCTGTGGTATCTAAGTGCTTTATATATGTGTATTTTATATATTAATTTGTATTTAGATAATATAAGCTGAATGTGTTGTATGTATGTATCTATCTATCCATCTACCTATTTCTTCCCAATAACCATATGAGGAATATACTATTATAATGCCCATTTTACAAATAAAGATACTAAGGCCCAGAATCCTACAGATTCTGTAGCTGGTGGTGGCAGAGCTGATAATTGCATGAAAGCAGCCTGCCCCTGAGTTTGTATTCCTTACTACGCTGCACTGATTCTGTTTTCTTGGACTACAAACTATGCGACCTCTCTCAAATTATTCATAGAAAGATGAAATAAAAAATAATAGTACCGCAAAGCTTGCTCTGAGGTGGGGGGAAAGGAGCAATTGTAAAGCAGCCAACCCATTGCCTAGCGCAGAGTACTATCTCACTAAGTTGCTGTGGGCCTGTAGAAATCAGCAACCAGGTGCTCAAAGAGATCTTTTTTTATTTTAATTCTAAAGTAAATTAAGGTGAAAGACTTCAGGATCAGTTTGTCAAGTCTGATGCTAGACACTATCTAGTCTCTGAGAATTTTTAATTCTACAGGTAGTTTAAATTTCTCTCAGTGATAAATTATGGTTTTTCTATTTGAACAATATCACTTCAACCAAGAGATAATCCTGAATACGATATACTCCCATGCGTGTCCCTTAAAATGTTTAGTTAAATCGATTTCTACCACTTATATGTTCACCCAGCCTATTTCTAAAAATGTTTCACAGTTATCATAACAAGAACAGGAATAATCAATAAAATGAGCAGGCACAGTTTCTTGGTTTAATCACCAGGAACAGGATCATAAATGGCAACAACCCAAAGCAGCCGATCCCTCATTTCTCCCCATCACTGATAACTGATTCATGCTTCTGACACATTTTTCACTGATTCCCTGCCACCTGCCATTCACATGACCTGGAATATGTCCTGAAACCAATTATCATCTCCCTTTTGCTCCTGCACTGTCTTGTAGAAGAAAGGAAATTATTCCTTAGAGAAGATTCTTTAAAAAAATAATAAAATAGCATTTAGTCATGAAATGAGCTTTGTCTCATTTTGAAAAGCATCTTAGTTGTAGGACTTTTCAAGACAGCCTCACGGTCTGCCTCTGGCTTTTTGGGTTCTCTTGTTTTGTTTTCTGTTGTGATTGTTTTGTTTTTGTTGAATGTTATTTAGAGTATATTTTCTTTGTTCAAAACTTAGTATTAAAAAGGTCCACAGTATATCCAGATGAAAAAATTCAAATTAGAAAAATATTGATCACATGCATGTATCTTAGGAACACACTCATGTCAGTGCCACATGTGTGTAAGCACACTTTCTCGGGAGCTTCATGGGGCAGGTGGGTGAAGTATGCCTCCAGGTTTATCTGGAGCATCCACTGTGAGCCAAACTCTCTACTTACTGTTCTTCTGGGTTGAGGGTGTGGACCCAGATCTTATCAGAGGCTCAAACCATTCCGCTGACATTAAAGTAGACTCCACCAATATCAATTGTCAGTTATGACCCAACCTTTGCCTTCACAGTGGCCTTTCTTATTGGTAGCTAGACAGGCACATTTGGGGGATGTTTTCAATGAAGTGAAAAGGCTAAACTGCTCCAATAATGTCTTCCAAGTTTTCACCTTTGGAAAAAGTTATATATTAATGTATGTGTCCTCAAGAAACCCCATTTACATCTAAATGCATTTCCTGGAAGGGTTAACACCAGTGGTTCTGAATCTGACAGCACACTAGACTGACCCAGATTCTAGAAAAATCCTGGCTGCCAAACCCCAGCCTAGCACTAGTAACCCAGATTATTTCAATAGTGGCTTGCCCATTGTTATTATTTTTTTACTCATTCCCAATTCAAAGTAGCTAGTGTACAGTAAGGGTTGAGAAACAATGACTTAAGAGTTACAAAAAGTTTCCCTAGTTGGTTTGGCTCAGAGCTGTTGGCCTGCAGACTGAAGGGTCCAGGATTCAATTCTGGTCAAGGGCATATGCCCAGGTTGTGGGCTCTATCCCCAGTAGGGGGCATGCAGAATACAGCCAATCTCTCTCTCTCTCTCTCTCTCTCTCTCTCTCTCTCTCTCTCTCTCTCTCTCTCTCTCTCTCTCTTTCTCTCTCTCCCCTTCCTTCCTTCCTCCCTCTCTCCCTTTCCTCTTTAGAATCAATAAAAATTAAAATTAAAAATAAAAGTTACAGCCATAACAGGTTTGGCTCAGCAGATAGAGGGTCATAGAGCATCGGCCTGTGGACTGAAAGGTCCCAGGTTCAATTCCAGTCAAGAGCATGTACCTTGGTGGCAGGCACATCCCCGGAGGGAGGTGTTCAGGAGGTAGCTGATTAGTTTCTCTCTCATCAATGTATCTAATTCTCTGTCCCTCTCCTTCCTCTCTGTTAAAAAAGATAAAAATAAAAATTAAAAATAAATAAATAAATCAATAATATATATATATTTTAAAAGAGTTACAAAAAGTTGAATTTCTTGTTGGTAAAGAGGTATCAGATGAATAACCTAAAATTGAAAGATTGAGTTAAAGGAATTGGACAACAGGAGGATGAACTTTAATGGGGAGCGAGAGTTAGAGCATGAGGTGACCGTCCAGGAACTGGCAGATGGTGTTCCCAGTAAGGAGTAGGACAAGTGAGGAGATGGAAATTTTAAATGAAAATTGTGAACTACTATTTCATAACAACTTTACTTCATCCCCACAGCGGTCATTTCAAGGAAAGACATTCCCATCCCTGGAACAGCTTCATGAACCTAGCATGTATACCTTTCTTGTTGAATTGCCCTGAAGTGCCAGCTTTGGTAGGTTTCTCAGCCCCTTTCTCAGCAATGAAAGTGCAGCTTTTGGCAAAGCCATCCATTCACACCCATATGCTCTGATTCCATCACCTCATTGTATTGTCCAGACCTTAAAATGTGCTGGCAGGGGCATCTCAGGCAGGATTCTCTGTGATGGGGCAGGTTTCTACAGCCCAGGAGAAATGATTTGCAGACTTACACGAGGAGTTAAGTGGTTCATTCATCCGTAGAGAAAAAATGTACTAAGTTCTGGCTACATGATGAGAATTGCTGTATGATTTAAGAATACAGCAATGAATAGAATCCTGCTCTCTTAGAGTCTTCTTTCTAGAACTGGAAAGCAACAAGTCAAAAGTCAATTTTAAAAGTTAATAAAATAAGGCTGTGAGAAGTCCAGGCACAGGGAGAGGCTTAAGGATGAGATTCAAAAAATAAATATATTTTAAGAAAAAGAGTTAATAAAGATAGAAAGAATGTGGAGAACAAGCGCTGGAGATTGGGGGCAGGTTGAAGTGTTTGTTTTTCTTTATTGATTAAGGTATTACATATGTGTCCGTATCCCCCCATTTCCCTCCCACCCCCATACCCACTCATGGCCTCACCCCCCTGTTGTCTGTGTCCATTGGTTAGGCTTATATGCATGCATACAAGTCCTTTGGTTGATCTCTCCCCCTTACCCCCACATCCCCCTACCTTCCCTCTGGTCAGATTGATGCTTCTCTGTCTCTGGATCTGTTTTTGTTCATCAGTTTATGTTGTTCATTATATTCCACAAATGAGTGAGATCATGTGATATTTATCTTTCTCTGACTGGCTTATTTCTCTTAGCATAATGCTCTCCAGTTCCATCCATGCTGTTGCAAATGGTAAGAATTCCTTCTTTTTTACTGCAGCATAGCATTCCATTGTGTAGATGTACCACAGTTTTGTAATCCACTCATCTGCTGATGGGCACTTAGGGTGTTTCCAAATCTTATCTATGGTTAATTGTGTTGCTATGAACATAGGGGTGTATATATCCTTTCCGATTGATGTTTCTAGTTCCTTGGGATATATTCCCAGAAGTAGGATTACTGGGTCAAATGGGAGTTCCATTTTTAATTTTTTTAGGCAACTCCATACTGTTCTCCACAGTGGCTGCACCAGTCTGCATTCCCACCAGCAGTGCACAAGGGTTCCTTTTTCTCCACATTCTTGCCAGCACTTGTCATTTGTTGATTTGTTGATGATAGCCAGTCTGACAAGTGTGAGATGGTACCTCATTGTTATTTTGATTTGCATCTCTCAGATGATTAGTGACTTTAAACATGTTTTCATATGTCTCTTGGCCTTCTGTATGTTCTTTTTTGGAAAGTGTCTATTTAGATACTCTGCCCATTCTTTGATTGGGTTGCTTATCTTCCTTTGTTAAGTTATATGAGTTCCCCATGCATGTTGGAGATTAAACCCTTATCGGTATAACATTGGCAAATAAGTTCTCCCATGCAGTGGGTTTTTTCTTGTTGTTTTGTTGATGGTTTCTTTTGCTTTGCAAAAGCTGTTTTTATTTTGATGTAGTCCCATTTGTTTATTTTTTCTTTAGTTTCCATTGCCCAAGAGTGGTATTGGTGAGAAATTGCTTCAGTATCTGTCTGAGATTTTGCTACCTTTGGATTCCTTTAGTATTTTTATGGTTTCCCATCGTATGTTTAAGTCCTTAATCCATTTTGAGTTTATTGTTGTGTATGGTATAAGTTGTTAGTCTAGTTTCATTTTTTTTTACATGTATCTGTCCAATTTTCCCAACACATTTATTGAAGAGACTGTCCTGACTCCATTGTACGTTCTTGCCTCCTTTGTCAATTATTAATTGACATAGTGGTTTGGGCTGATTTCTGGGTTCTCTATTCTATTCTATTGATCTATATATCTTTTCTTGTGACAGTACCAGGCTGTTTTGAGAATAGTGGCTTTGGATTATAGCTTGATATCTGGTATTGAGATTCCACCTACTTTGTTCTTCTTTCTCGGACTGCATTTTTAAGTAGTGTTTTTAGGAAGGCCATCCATGAGAACACCTGAGGAAGGAGGACACAGGAATGCATGGGGAAGGGAGAGGGGGTAAGCATCCTAGATAGAGGAAACTAGAAAGCAAAAGATGAGGCAGAGGCATATCTGGAATATTCTGGAAATGCCAGGGAGGCCAGTGGGGCTGGAGCAGAGTGAGCAAGGGAATATGAGACAGAAGTGTGGGCCAGACCATTGAAGGCCTTGGAGTACACTGGAAGGACTTTGGCTTTTACTGTAGTTGAGAGAGAAAGCCATTTCACATGAGGGTTTTGGAGGAAGAGAGTCATGATCTGTGTACATCTTTATAGGGACACGCTGGCTCATGGATGGAGAGTGGACTGTGGGGGGAGGGGGGAAGAGGTCCAGTTATTCAGGTTATAGAAGTGATGTGATGTGGCCCAGAGTTATGATGGTGAAGGGGAGAGGGATGGTCATGATGGATCTGGAGATGTTTGGGAAATTTTCTGAAATGATGACTACAGCTCTGTTTTACTGAGTGCCACTACTTGCATGCTGTGTGACTCTGAACTTTCCAACCCTCTTTTCTAGCCCTTGCTGCAGTTTGGCAAAACCTCTTCTCCATCTCCCAGATGAGAAAATGAAAACTCAGAGATTCAGGGCTCCATGTGCCAGGCTTTAGCTATAGATCTCTCAACCCTGTCGTTTTTCTACTAGAACAAGCTGCCTTCACTCCAAAGTCTGCAGAAAATTTAAGACTTTGGGAATTTCTTATTGCTTCAGCATGAATATTATTAAATTTCTCATAAACTCAAATTTTTCCTATTTAAAAAGACCATGAATCTTTCTTTTTAGAAATTGAGGTGGTTAAGATTAATGGCCAACCATAAAATTTTATAAGCAATTATTACCGTTTACTGTGCCTTCTTCAGCTCCTCACATTGTGTGTTCTCTCCCCTGTTTGTCGCAGTGGGTTTGCACATGGCTGCTGGAGACCTTGGGATGGGGGACAGTTGGAGCAAGGCCACTGATGAACCTCATTTTTAACTTCTACTGTAACCACGGGATCTCAGTCATTCATTGACATTTACTTACCTTACACTAGTAATACAGCAAGGTGTATTTCCCATTTTCATCAGCTATGTTTGATAGGATCTTTAGAAAGGAACTCAATTCTATGTTTCAATATTTAATTCTTTTTCTCTTTGAGAAAGATAACGTAAAAGCTTTCATTTTTACTTCTCAGTATCACTCCCATTCTAATTTGGGGCCCCTTTCTCACTTTAGGGCTGTATGGATTTCTGCCTCCTATGTTCTCTGAGCCTCTCAGACACAGCTGCCAGCTCCCCCCTCATGCATGACCACACCTTCTGAGTAGATTGCTTTGCCCCCAGCTTTCCTGGGGTTTCACAAAGTCTTATCGCAAAGTTTAAACCTCCTCTACAGCCTACCTTTTCATATTGTTCTCAACCTCTAGTCCATTTTTTATTCTGATTGCCCGAATATTATGAAACCAAAACAAAAATAACTGCAGTTGCTGGAAAGGGATTCTATTAGTTAAAATTTGGTGGTTGTGTGTGACTGGAACACATTCACATGTTTGAACTAAAAAGGTATTTGTTGACCCCCCTAGCCAGGAAGTCCAAGGGTACATTGGGCGTTAGAGCAGGTGGAGCATAGACTCAGAAGAATTCCTTATCTGTTTCCCCTTTGTATGTTGGCCTCATTGTCTCCTTCTTGTACAGTCTTTTTCCAAACAGCACAACTAGCCCCCTTCTAGCATCATCAAAGACAAGAAGGTTCCCCTACTAGCTTACAGATTGGTCCAACTTTGGGCAAATGCTTATTGCTGAAGTCATCCCTTCTGAGGCCAGAGAAATGGGTTTGGTTTGACATGAGCACATCCTTGTGTGGGAGTGGAGGCATGTCATGACAGAATGGCTGCGGCACTAGCTGATTGTCACCGGGAAGGTGGGAGGGCTGACACCACAAGGGAGTGGATAGCCTGCTAGCTAAAGAAATCTATAAACACCACCCTTCACTATATTTATACAAAAGTCAAACCTTAAATAATAAAGAAAATAAATAAATAAAAATTAAAAAGTCAAATTGCATATACCACTCTAGAATTTCATGTAAAGGGACTCAGGATTGGGGATAGACCTCAGAAGTTATTTTCAATTTTAATTCAATTTAGCCAACATGTTTTGAGCACCTGCCATATGTCCCCTTACTGTACTAAGCACATATAGATGATAAAATGATGAATATCACATTGACTCTGCCTCAAGGAGGCTGTTCATTAGGAGGGTCTTTTTAGATTCTAAGGATTGATCAATTTGCATGCCTCCCTTTGATGCTAACTAAGACAAAGGAGAAATAGCCCCGAGTGTTAATACTTTGTCTCTTGAATTGAGTTATTTTTTCAAGGCAATAAAATCTGAAGATTGCAATTAGTTAACCATTATGAAGACAAATTTTCAAATATTTCTCTCACTGCAGTGACATTTAAAATGCTTCCTGCTCTACCAAACAGTCAATTGGATTTCCCCCATCTTCTCATAATGGCTAATTGCTAAGCAATTGATGGAGTCCCCTTTCGTTACTTCAGAATTACTAAGCTGGCCGAAACAACTGCCCTGACCATTTCTCAGTCTGCTGGTTTTGGTCGCTTAAAAGGGCAGGTTTGAGGTAGGAATGTTCTTTTTTGGTTAAACTCTTTGCAAATTATCGATCTGATTGCTAATGTAGTGATTCAGAGCAAAGGCTCAGTGTGCAGAAAGGCTTAAATGGTCCTCAGGGGACGTTCTTAACCTAAGCCTGAGGGTTTTTTTTTGCCTGTAATGTGGAAGTAATATAAGTCTAAGTCCTAAAGTTTTGTGGAGGGTCATAGGAGATTATACATTGTAGGTGGTTAGTACACTGGAACATAATCTTGTAGGATATCATAAGTGTTTTTATTTTATCTGGGCTACATATTGATGCATACTTGTAGGAACTTGGTCAAATTTCTTAACTGCTCTCAGCCTCAGTTTTCCATTCTGTAAATGAGATAATAAAGCCATCTATAGAGTGTATTTAATAACTAAAAGAGACAGAAAAGCATAGGATTGACATGATGGTCAAAATGGATGGAAAGGCACCTGAAGCACTGAGGCCCACACCAATCAGCCTGTCTCCTTAGTACTCTTGTGCTATTTACAGCACCTGGCATAGTTCCTGGCTCCTAGTACACGCCTTGCTCCAAAACCCTTGGAAACACAGGAACACCTCCTTTTATTGCACTCTGCAGGTGTTGCAATTTTTACAAATTGAAGGCAAGTCCCTCCAGTATCAAAAATAGTTTCTCATTTTATCGCGATACTTGCTTTATTGCCGTGATCTGGAACCAAACCCGCAAAATCTCTGAGATACACCTGTAGTTTGTAAACACGAGGGCAGCTGCTTCTTTTGTACACACAGCATTCACCAGGTAACTACGGGGTGTTGATTACATGCGGGGACTGGGTTGCAGGTTCAGCTCTGTGGAGAATATGGGGGAAATAGAGAGCACAGGGTCTTCTTCCTGGAGCCGTTTGGGTTGTGGCCTTTGGAAGAATTGCTCAACATGGTCCCAGTGCTTTTGCAACTTGTCTGGTTTTATCACAAATGAAATCCTGTTTATGGTGCTTTGCATGATTCCCAACCTTCCCCCCACATAAAGAGGACATCATGCTCTAAGAAAAATAATTTCCCCAGAGCTGTACCAAAGAAGAAATTCAAAAGAAGGCCCAAGCAGGGCCTGAGTCTCTGGTTAATTGCATGGATGTACATTTGGCTGCTCCGTGTTGCCACATGATATGTCGACCGAGTCTTCTCCAAGGCTGTGGATTCTGGAGGCTGAGGGGGTGTAATCTCTGGGTGGCTTGAAATGTACACACCAGTGCACGGCTGCCCAATAAGTGTGGACAGGATGAGAATTGTGTTAAACATAGGAATCAGTACATCTAAAAGAGAGGGCTTCCTTTTTTTCTGCAGAGGTACATGTATTTTCACCCCTCACCCCCCCCCAAAAAAAAAAAAAAAAACACAACGCAAAAACCATATTTTTTAAAGAGAAGAAAGAGTGGAATTATATGCATACCTATCTCATTTTATTGTGCTTTGCTTTATTCCACTTCACAGAGGTTGCAGTTTTTGTTTTGTTTTGTTTTTGCAAATTGAAGGCAAAAAGATTGCAACTTGCTTTACTGCAGTACTCTTTATTGCAGTGGTCTGGAACCAAACCCACAGTGTCTCCAAAGTTATAGTGCAAGATTTGGCCAAGAAGGAGGCTTTCCTGGTGGTGGTGGCGGAGACAGGAGGGGAACGGGGGGGAAGGAGGTACAAGTGGAATCTGGGTGTCAGAGGGCACATACCTAGCCTCCCGGCCCCCCTGGTGAGCACAGTGCGTCTGGCCTGATGGGCAGCACTGTGCATTGGAGAATTGTCAGCATCCAGGGAGATGTGGGAGATATGTGTGAGCAAAGGCTGGCAGAGTATCCGTGATCATAGCTGTGTTGCTAGCAGATGTTGAGCCACTCCAGGTGTCAGCTCTTTACCTACATAATCTCTATTTTCATCTTCAAAGTGAGCCTCCAGGAGGGTATTATCCCCAATTACAGTGGAGGGAGCTGAGGGTTAGAGAGATTTCATGGTGTGTTCTCTGGCAAACAGATAACTAAATGTCTGAGCAGGAACGGGAAGCCCTCGCTCTGCATGTGGCTGTGTGCTGTGCACCCTGCCACCCTGCCCGGGCACAGGACAGGGCTGTTTGTCTCCCTCCTCTCCCTTGGTGCGGGTTCTCTGCAGGGTGCAGGAGCACAAGACTAAACCCCACCGGAAGGAGGCAGGGTCTCCCTGAGGCCCTTTCCCACAATCCCCAAATTCCACTTATTTGTGAAAGGGGGAGGTTCAGACACATAGTTGAGGGCTCCTGTTTTCATCACTACTTTGATTTACTGTTGTATCTGAGCTTCTGACTTAATTCATTGGCTTCGTTTCTCTGCACCTTCACCAGGGAGTGCTAGAGAAAGAACTCAGCCTGGCCTTAGACCAGCTCTGCTTTGAGCGACAGCTCTTCTTGGAAAATGCACTTCAGCTCTTTGGTGCTCCACTTCCTACTCTCTGTGAAATGGGCTAACACTGCCCCTTTAAGATGATAAAAAGTAACATAAATTCATGAAAGGCCCCTAGTAAGTTGCCTGTCCCATAGCAGACATTCAGCTGATATTAACTTCTCTCCACTCCGTGTCCCTTGCCCTCACCACCTGGGAAGGAAGAATCAAATATTTCCACTAGGAAAGTTGCCATTTACACAAGGGATTTTTTTCTGCATCCCAGTGTTTATAGTTTGAGTGCTTTTCTACCTTACAGTTTTCAAGGACACCTGATCCCAACTTTGGCGAGCATGAAGACAGGCTTTTATAAATAATGTAATGCTGTGGCCCACGGGTGGCCTGGGGCTTTCCTCTCCTCTGGCTGCAGCTTCTGCTGGACACACGTCAGGGTTTTAGTGCACCTGACATGGCCCCAACGGTCACCTCTGCCCTGAGACCTCAGAAGAACTCAGCTTTTAAGACTTGTGTTGTGAGGATGGTTATGCTTGCTGTTAGCACTGCAGAGCCAGCACGCTTTTAAAATTGTTTTCCTGTCCATGCAAGCTCCACTTCCATTAGACAAAGAGGATAAAACCCAATTAGGAGGGATAGAAACATAAGTGGAACCGTGTCGGCCCTCCCAGGCTCTCATCGATTATTCTCACCTCCCTTCCAGGGCCATGGCTATAACAAGCCATTTTCACCGCCAGAACAGTAAGGGGGTAGATTAGGCTGGTCAATTTGTCCCTTCCCATTTCTTAGGTAAAAAGAAAATGATTTAACTAAATCTTTTTTCTTAAGGATGAAAAGAGCTTTAAAAAAAAACCACACATACATTTTAGTAGCAAATAGCTGTCCTAAAGTAGTGAAATGGGCATTGATTTTACTTACCTGCCTTCACTGGATAGGTGAGCAGATCACCTGAGAGCAGGTAGGTGGCAACACTAGTGCAGAGTCAGGCCAGGCGGGCATCACAGCATCATGGCTGGGGAGTCGTGGTTGCTGTGTTACGCGCCATTCCCGTAGTCTCCCTTTTCTGCAACAATAAGCATGTTTCCTACTTTAACATTCAAATGCACAGCAAAGTGAACTTTTAAATCTGATGATAATATTTTTCACATATAGGTAAATATGTGAAAGGATAGCCAAATAGAATTAATTGTAAGAATAGACCTCCTTCTTGTTTGAGTAACCCCATTTCTGGGAACCTGTCCAAAGAAAATATTTCAAAATGCAGAGATTTCTCTCTCTCTCTTTTTCTTTTTTCTTCTTTTTGGCAAGATGTTTTGGTAGACTTGTTCACATTTGTGTAATTGAAAAGGGCCCATTACTACTGTACTGGTTGTTAAATGATAGTATATCTATTTTAAAATATTGGATAGCCATTATAAAGGAGTTAGTAATAATAGTAAAAATGCTCATGATATAGTGTTTAGAAAAAGAACATAAAGGTGTGCTTTAATGTAATTCTAACTTTAAAAAAAAAAATCCCAGCAAGGTTTCCTGCAGGCATAGACAAGATTATCCTAAAATGTATGTGGAAAGGCACAGGCCCCGGGATAGATTAACAATCTTGAACAAGAAGCAGAGAGTGGGAGGGATGACTCTACCTGCTGCTGAGACAGATGATATAGCTGTAGTGTTCAAGACAGTGTGGCACAGCAGAGGAGGACACACATGGCTCAACAGAGTATAGAAAACAACCCAGAAACAGAGCCACACAAACGTGCCCAACCAGTTATTAACAGCGGGCTACACAATCCATGGCAGAGACTGGCTACCTTAGCAAACGGTGCTGGCACAATGGGACATCCAAAGGCAAAAAGTGAATCTCAAGGCAAACCCCATGCCTCACATGAAGGTAACTCCAAATGGATCATGGATGAAAATGTGAAATGTGAACTGAAACTTTTAGGAAAAATGGGAGAAAATCTTAGTGAGTTAGGGCTAGACAATGAGTTATTAGACATCACACAAAGAACATGATGTCTAAAAGGAAAACTTGAGAAATTGAACCTTGTCAAAATTTAAAACTATTGGTCTAGGAAAAGCTTTGTCATGAGAATGAGAAAGCAACCATCAAACTAGGGGAAAAAATTACAAACCAAATATCTAACAAAAGACTAGTATGTAGAATATATGGAGAACTCTCGAAATTCTCTAATCAACCTAATTAGAAAATAGGCAAAAGTCACGAACAGCTATTTCACCAAAGAGGATGTACAGATGGCAAATAAGCACATGAAAAGATGTTCAACCTCATTAGCTATGAGGAAAAATGCAAATTAAAACTACAGTGAGCTATCAGTACACATCCATTAGAAGGGTTAAATAATAGTACTAATTATTGCAAATGCTGGTGAGGATGTGAGTAACTGGACCACTCATCCACTGCTGGTGGGCCTGCAAAGCCATAAACCTATTCTAGAAACCAGCTTGGCAGTTATCATAAGACACAACAATTGTACTCCTGGACATCTATCTCAGATAAATGAAGACTGTGTTTATACAAAAGCCTGTGCACACATATTCATAGCATCTTTATTCATAGTTGCCAGAAAGTGAAAACAACCCGAATGTCCTTCCACGGGTGAATGGTTGACAAAGCTGTGGTATATTCATACCATGGAATACTTCTCAGCAATAAAATAAGTAAATTATTGATACAGAACAACCATCTTTAGGGAACTATGTTGAGTGATTATGGTTTCACTTACATGGCATTTTTAAATGACATAATTATGGGAATGGAAAACAGATTAGTAGTTGCCAGAGATGTGGGGAAAAGATGTTATATGGGAGAGAAGAGGGTATGGTTATAAATGGGACTTTTCAGTAGCTTAATTGTGGAGAGGGACACACAAATCTATACATGTGACAGAGTTGTCTAAAACTAAATAGACACACACACACACACACACACACACACCCTTAAATGAATACAAATAAATGGAAAATCTGCATAGAAACTGTGGGTTGAATCAATGTCAATATCCTGAGTGGATATTATACTACCATAAAACATTACCATTGAAGAAAAATGAGTAAAGGGTATTTCTTGAAACTGTATATGAAACTTCCAATTATCTCAGAATAAAAACTCAATTGAAAATATATTTATGTAGCTGCACCTATTTAAAAGACTGGAAAGGAGTCATTCATGTATTAAAATAGTTGTAATTATCAAGTGGGACACTGACCATCTTATTTTCTATCTTTGATTTATTCTCCACAATTTTCCTACTATATGTATTAATTTTGAAAAGGGGGAAAAACTGATTTTTTAAGAAAAGTTATTGCCGAGTACAATTTAGAGTTTATTTCAAAACAGTGTCCTTATTCCTTATTGTATTCAGATAGAGCAAGCACATGTACACTCACTATACATACACACACACATATATACACATAAACACTATACATACTTGTACACACATGCACACATGGACACAACATTACTGAGAATATATAGTTTGGGACTCAGTATTCAAAGTTTAGCATCAACAATTTGCAGCTACAGACATAATAAGTGGTTGTTGATCTTGAGGGACACTTGACCTGCCCCGGGTGAAGCTGGGTGCCTTTTGCAGCTTCTATTTAGGATTCACAGCTCAAGTCTAGTGCAGAGATAGGAAGTGCATCATGATGGCTAGTAGAAAAGACTTAGACAAATAAATAAAAAATGAGAGAGGTATTATTTGACAACATATTTTACCCTCTTCACCCATTGTAAGGCCCCCATCCTTTGGTGCAGACATAATTCAAAGAACCCAGAGCATATGATTGGTTGTAATCAAATGAATTCATAGTGTGGGAACAGGATTCAGGTGCCTATAAAATATTCAACTTCTGCTTCCCCTTAGGAGAGGTATCCAGCCAGTATTAATATTTTAGAAATACTAGAAGGTAGAAGAGGAGCCATTATTCACCACTAGCACCTTCATGGTACTAAAATTAAATAATGGATTTTTTTTTTAAGACAGAATTGCTAGAGTTGTGGAACTATAAAAAATATTCCTCTCTGAGGGATGCTGCATTTTTTGCTTTTATCTTTTCTTCTCCTCTTGAGAACCTTTTGATTTACTTCTGTGATAAGCTTATAACAACTAGGGAACTTGGGAGGCGGTATGAGCTAGGCTGGGTCGGAGGAGGTTTACGGCAGCTGACAAATGAGCCTGGGTAAATTTGTTTGGCTCCAAGTCAGAAAGTACCAGGACTGTGCCTGCATTTATTTTCATGGTGTGGCACATAAATCTGCACATATGGGCCAGGCCCCGGACTGTAACAGTGAGCACCCTCTGAGCCGTGTGAGCTGGGGTCTGGGCGTGCTGAGGGAGCCCTGCTCAGAAGACCAGTTATCCTGTTTGTAACCCAGCCAAGGCCTTGGAGCAGCCCCGCTCCTTGAGGAGGTGTCGGGTTGAGTTGTGAGGAATTGAGCAGCTGGGACTTGGCACCAGACCAGCATCCAGAGCTCTGGGTTGACTCAGCTAATCTCAGAGGTTTCCATGTCTGGCCCAGCCCCTGAACTGGCTGCATAACCCAGTTGGACAAATGACTTCACCCACTGAGTCTCATGTTTCCTATCTTGGAAGTAGAAATAATAATAAATACCTGGTAAAATGCACTTAAAGCTTTGGCACCATACCTGCCATTTGTTAACACCTCAATAAAGCAGTTATTACGAAGGATGCAACTTGAAGGTTTTAAGAAATCCTCTTAATTATGAAATTACTCTTCCTGATATCGACATGTTGTGTTTCGATGTACTCAGATAATTGTTAGCATTTATTGAGTGCCTACTGTGTGGCAGCCATGGTACTCTGTATTTAGCGGGAGTGTGGAGGCTCAGGCCAGTGACCCTCATTTAACTGAGAAGGGAACTGATACGTGTATAGGTGAAAGGATTTCTTCAAGGTCAAAAGCCAAGGACATGTTGGAGCCAGAGTACAAACTAACCTAGAAACCATTTTCCAAACCACTGCACTGTTTGGGCAGGAATGATAGATAGTGCTGGGCACCTAGAGAAATGGAGGAACGGGGAATGATAGAGAGTCCTTGCCCAGGCAATGCATAGAACGTGGCTGAGCTGAGTTTAAACAGAGATCCCTGTACAGTGCTTCATCCTTCACCTGGTTCACTCAGCAGGCTCCATACACCTTCGGGGCTGCTTCAAGCTTCGGACTGTAGGAACTGCAGCAGCTGGGAATGAGAAACCGCCTCAGAGTTTATCTCGTATCGATCGCTCTGCTGCATCTTGACCAGATGCTGCGTGAGCCTGGGCAGCTCAGGGCAACCTTCTCCATCACCAGCAGCCAGTGCCATCAGCTGGTGGCTTCCTTCTTTTGAGCTGAAATCTGTTCAGGATCTCGTTATTAACTTCTCTGAAACAAGAATTAAGCCAGTCTGCCCCTCTGTATGACTTTAGGTGATGTCCAAAACTGAGCCTCCTGCCCCATTTTTCTACATTTTCAATCACTCAAGGGGTTCCACTGTGTTCATGTGGTACAGAACACATCCCCTTGCTTCTTTCTCAAATGTGAGTTTCCTCTGGCTCCTTCCTCACCCGGTGGCCTTGGCACAGATGCACACACAGCATGATCTATTCAGAAATCACCACCCACAAGGCACTTACTGGGCAGTTGTGCACACCCAAGGATCATCATTGTAAAACCAGCGTAATGACCCTGCATACCCCAGACCAAATTCTTTTGTCTATTGTGCATCTCCTGAAAGGCTTTATTGAGTCTGTTTGAATGATTCTCTCTTCTTAGGGGCCTCCCTTGGAAAAGCTATATTTTAGGCATCCATAAGCTTTAGAAGAAGAAAGATGTTTACCTAAGTCAATCCATTATATGCATGGGCCTGTTAATTTTCAAGTCACACGCTGCTGAGTCTTAAAAATTAGGATCATTGAGATCTTAAAAATGGGTGTCTCATTGGGATCATTTAGTTAGGGGATCATTCAGAATGACTCAGCTGGAAATATACCAGAGCATCGCTCAGAACTCAAACCCAAGAAGCAGAGCTGGTCCTTAACCAGAAACTGAGAAGCCAGCTTGAAACCAAAGTCGCTGTGCATGTTCATTGATTTATGCATTAATTTTCTTTCCTTTGTTATTGTATGGTCTCTCATTCCAGCTTCTTTTTGCACAGCTTCTTTGTTTATTTGTCTTCTGTGCACCATGCACTGTTCACAGCAATGCACAAAACACAAGTCTGCACTAATGGTAGTGATAATGAACCAATAACCATGTCAAGTGATGATAGTCTGTGAAGAAACACAAAGCATGGCAATGGCCATAGAGGAGAATATTGGGAGCGAAGCCACTATGTTTTTAAAGAAGGTGGTCAGGGGAGGCCCCTCTAAAGAGATGAGTGATTAGAGATTTGAGGAACAATGAAGGAATGAGAAATACAGACATCTACTTTGGTAATATCCTGGTGAATTAAAGCCCTTTACCAGATAGCATTGGAAAGGGGGCTATGATATTTTTGTGGGGGGTGTAACTTGGAGACCAAGCCTGAGACGTGTTACAGAGGAGATTTTACCAGCTGCAGTGGTACCGTCATCCTTGAGCCTGAACTGGCTTCAATACACATAAGTATAGCAGTTGTCCCAGCACACTATTTTCTTTGTCAAGGTCCATACTTACTGCCCAAAGGGTCTCCCCAGAATAGCGGACTCAGCTTTCAAACTGACGAGACTTTAGGGGTCCACAGCCCACAGCTAATTGACACAGTCTCTCCCTTCCCAGTCCCAGTTGCCTAAGAGATAATCTGATTGGCCAGGCTCAGCTTCACAATGGGAGCCTCTGAGTCAGAAGAGGGGAATCCAGGGCTGAAACAGGGATAAGCCCAAATGTGGTGCTTTGGGGGAAATGGCAACAAAACAGAGTAGGGAAATGTGTGTAAACACCAGTGCTGTGGGCAACCCTCGAATGACAACCACCAGGCAGCCAAATTGGAATTTAGGAAGCCTTTATTACGAACTCAAGTCCGGGCTCACGTCTCAACTGACACAGCAGCAAGCAATGAGAGCCTCGACCCACTCTAAGCATGCTACTTTTATCCCCGTCTTAGGGATGCCTGGAAGATTATGATTGGCTAAAGTTTTAACAAAGAAGGATCAGTTATAAGTTATAGAAAAATTCCACTAGTACAGTAACATTTAAAGTTTTACAACACCCGGGGTGGGGGTTATTTTCAGCTTAAGCAGTCTCTGTTTGACCTGATTTGGTCTGTTTGTTCTGCCTTGCGGCTACTGGAAACAGGACGTGCCTGCCCGGGGGGTTGAGCCTTGCAACAGAACTATTTTATGGCTAACAGTTATGCTTAGCTAAAGCGTATCATGCTACATTCTTTGTTGTGGGCCTAGTTTCTTATTCCTTCCCTGGCCTGGAGCCCTGCCTCAACCGGGTCTTGCCGGCCACAACAACCAGGATAGTTGAGGCTGAAGACAGAGGCAGAGAACAAACTATAGGGAGCCTGAATTTTTTCTGAAAGTGTGGAGAGTGGGCAGCCTTGAGAGGTTTTAATCAGGGGTGATCTGGTAATCAGAGATAGCAGCTGCTTCGGGGAATTCAGAACCTCAAAGCCACACACAGGCCCTTCTAACTGAGACAAATGCAAGGCAGGAGAGAATGTCAGGCTTTCCATTGGAAATGATTGAAATTTTATTTATGTTTAACATTGCTTGTGTTTCCAAGCACTTAACATTAAAATTTGTCCTGAATTATAAGAATAATAAGAATAAGCATTGAAACTCTCTCAGTAAAGGGCAGCCAACATGCATTTCCAGGGAGAAATTGTTCAATTGTTCGTGTTTATTACTTCCAAATGGGAATAGCTCCAGGTTCATAATGCTGATTTTGTTACATTGCTTTCTCTGAACTGTGGTTCAGATGAGTGCATAAATATTTGGTTTAATATTTCTTTGGGAACCATAAAAATCTGAACTGAAGGAGGCGAGGAGCAGAGCAACAACAAGGAAGGAAAGTTTGGCAAGTAAGTGAGAGATTAAGTGTGTGTGTGTGTGTGTGTGTGTGTGTGTGTGTGTGTGTGTGTGTTTCAACAGTGCCCGAGGGCATGATTAATTTATTATCCTTTCAGATGGCAGAATGCATGTGAAAACCTCCAGTTTACACCATTATTATGACAATGCTTTGGGGGTGTGAGAAGGTAGAGATATTCCTGCCAAAAAATGTAATGTACAAAGGAAGTGGTGGCCCATTTGGATACATGGAAATCTGGGGATTGTGATGTGGAAGGCCCTAATTCTGACTCCACTACTGACATAGGCCTGAGATGAACTTCTTATCTGCAGTCTTCCTGGGGTTGAGAGCACTTTCTGCAGTGCTAGGGTTTGATGCTTTGTTGATTCTACTCCTGGGATGCTCCTAATAAACCCAACACATGTCAATCAGTTGATCATATAGAATAGGGTCTTGGGCTCTGGATATCTGGGTTCAAATCAAAAGTCATTATCTAGCTGACTTTGGCAAGGTTTGTGGAACTTAGTTTCTTCCTCTGTAATGTGGAGATTAATATCAGTACCTACCCGCCCCCACAGAGTTATGATAAGAATCAAATGAACTAAGGTATGCAAAATTCTGAAAATTGTGTACAGTAAGGAATTAGTCTTGAATAAATGGTAGCCTTTTTCATCATCAGTGCCATTATCATTGCCATGATTACTATTTAATACTCATAACAAGAACAATTGCCTGACATTACTGGGCATATTTATGTTCTTGAGTATTTAATATCTCCTAGATCACTTATCTTTTGAGATAGGCATTATTTCCCTTATTTTGCAGAGGAAGGGAATGAAGCTCAGAGAGGCCATATGACTTTCAGTAAGTCCACACTGTTTGTGAGTTCTGAGCTGCAGACCCTGTTCACCTAAACACTCCATGCATTAGTCAGGACAGTTAGCCTCTGCTGTGTGATAAGCAGCTCCTAATTTCAATTTTTTCAAAGTTGCAAAGGTCAAATTAAGCTCCATGCCCTTTGAGGGTTGGTGGGGGCTCTGTTCCTTATAACCATTCTTCCTTTGGGCTTTAGGTTGAAGAAGTCTCCACTATTTGAAACATAGCTTGTCACCATGAAGAAAGCAAATAAGAACCTGGCTAAGCACATCATAGCTCTTAAAGCTTTTGATCAGAATTGGCCATAGTGACACATGTCACTTTCACACTTCATTGGCTAAAGCCAATCTTGTGGCCACAACCAACTTCAAGTGGCCAGGAAAGTATAGTTCTACTATGGGCCCATAAGGAGAGGAGCCAGAATAATTAGGGAAGCCTCAGTGACTATTCCCTGCTATCAAAGTCTAATTCATAAGTAGAAGAAACAGCATATATAAAAGATCTAGTGTTTTCACTAGAGATTTCAGGGACCGCCTTGATTATTTGTGAAACAATAAGAGGCCAAATCAAGGGACCCAATTAGCAGGACAATTAAAGTCACAGCCTGCAATAAGAAACCAGAAATTCAGGAAGTGACACATGAGGATCCCAAGTTACTCTTGAGCAATAAAGAAATAACAGAAGTGTGATAGTGGTGGGAAATGAATGGACTTTGGGCCAGACAAGTAAAGCACAATGACTGAATGACCCAAAGATGACTTCCTCTTCATATGATCTGCTGTGGCATATTTCAGCACCTCTTTGATGTTACATAATGCAGACTTCACAGAGTGCATTGAGCTGTGAGCTAGTGAGGGCTCAAAGTACTCTAGAACTCATAAATGGTCAGTAAATATTTTGAATGGGAGAAAATAAAGTGGAAAGAGACCATCTGTTAGAGGAAATTGCATTCATGAAGGAAACATTGCATTAAAAGTCATGGGAGAGAAACTGAGTGAATAGTAGTCTCATTTTGGTATATATCATTAACAAACATAAATTAAGCTTCTACCATAGGAACAGCATCATGCCAATTACATATTTAAATATGTGGAATTATATGTGAATGGCTAATTTTCCTTAGCAGAACATTTTGAAGGTTAATCCATACTGTAACATGTCAGATTTTTAGGGCTGAATTATATTCCATTATATGGATATACCACCTTTGTTTATCCATTCATCTATCTTTGACACTTGGGTTGCTTACACCTTTTTACTATTGTGAATATTGCTGTAGAATATCTATTCTTTCTATGTATCAATGTATCATTTAGTAAAATTGATATTGCACTGGCTACTATTAATTTTTTTAGAAACTCAAAAGCAGATAGTTCATAAGTAACATTACTATATAATAATTTGGAAATAAACAATTAAAACATTGTAAATACTTAGAAATTGAGAAATACCGTGTTTCCCCAAAAATAAGACATCCTCTGAAAATAAGACCTACTTACAGGTTTCCTTCTGAGTGAAATATAAGGCATCCCCCTGAAATAAGGCCCCCCTAGGCTAAACGTGAGAGATTTGGTCCACTGATTCTGAAAGAAATGGAGTCACAAGAAATTCACCAGGAAATTCAGGAATTGGATTGTTATGATGATGTTCCAGAAGATGATGACATGATTGTCATTGAATAAATGAGTAAATTCTTGATACTGTAGGATTCAGTTTGTCTGGTTTGTGTTGACAACTACAATACTACCATACCGTATACAGGTAATAAATTTCCTTTATTTTCATTTAACAATAAATGTGTATCGTATTCTTCTTCATGAAAAATAAGACATACCCTGAAAATAAGACCTAGCGCATCTTTGGGAGCAAAAATTAATATAAGACACTGTCTTATTTTAGGGGAAACAGGGTACTCACATAAAGAGAAATCCAATAGCCTAGAGAAAATACTAAAAAATTATAAACTATCAGAAAATAATGCAAAAATCCCCAAACCCAACAATTAACATTGATTCCTATGGAACTAGTTTAAGCCAATGATTGGTAAACTCATTAGTCAACAGATCCAAATATCAACAGTACAACAATTGAAATTTCTTTTGAGAGCCAAATTTTTTAAACTTAAACTATATAGGTAGGTGCATTGTTATTAACTTAATTAGGGTACATGGTATTTTGTGGAAGAGCCACACTCAAGGGGCCAAAGAACTACATGTGGCTCAGGAGCCAGAGTTTGCCAACCACTGGTTTAAATTGTGCTTAGGCATAATCTTAAATGTCTGTTATAAAGGAAGAAAAGCAAGCTGGTGCATTGAAAATGCTAATAGGAGAAGGATAAGGATAGTGGATGCAGATGTGTCCTCATCTTGTATGACTGCAGTTTGATTTTCTTTCCCAAGCGCACCATCCTGCTCTGAACTGTGGTAACCTCCATGGGACAATGGAAACCATTTTTAATTGGGCGGTGAATATAGCCAGCCCTGGTTAGTCTGAAAACCAGTGGTCTATACAGTGAGCACTGGTTCAGTGTATCTACACCAGGGTATTGGGACTGCTGGTGCTGAATTTTCCTTAGTTCCCTTTGTTAATTCATGACCCCGCGGTTGAAAGTGTTTTGGTCAGCATGAAGGTTAGAGAAGGGTTTGAGTCTAACAGTTGCCCAAACTGCTGAATGGCTAAATGTTTTCAAGTGTAAAGCGTGTTAAGGACTAAATCACAGCCAAGAATGAATGAATGCTTATAGATCACCTTAGAGAACCAATCTAATGATAACGCAAATGCCTTCTATTACCTATAATATATGTGATGGCAATAAATGGGGTGTGTTCCCTATTTAACAGAGTAGAAAACATCTTCTAAATTAGCATATTCATCAATCTCAATCATTGTATAAATAAGGAAGATACTAGTAGACTCATTTTATGAAACCACAAATATTCTAAGGGTGAAGAGAAAAACACACCTTCCTCCACACCCCAAAGACCTATGCTGTTCACATGTTATTTCCATTTGGTAATTTTGAGGGTGAGATCTAATTATTTTCTGATTTTGAATTCTTTTTATCAGATACATCTATAGCCTTCTATCCTTTGAAAATAAGTCTCCTGATTTTCTAAATAAAGGAGGATAAGAGGCATCGATTTAGTTGGATGTGACAGGGTGGAAGTGCCAGGTGTCTGTGTGGGGCTGCTTTGCATAGTGAGCACAGTGTCTCCTGAGAGGGTCTTCACACTCAGGACTTCGCAGAGTCCAAGGACAGGAATGGTTCCAAGCCCCACCCCAATTCTTGGGCATTATCACTGCCTGGGAACTTAACTTTGGGGATTTGTAAAAGGAGAAATGAAAAGGCACTGATGTTGCTTAGGTAAAGTGACCCCATTTAAAAAAAAAAAAAAAAAAGGTTGTACAAATAGACCTTATTTTTCATTTTAATTTGTGAATTTATGAGCTTTTTATGATCACATAAAAATATGCAAATAAAGTTGAACAACACTAAAAGCTTTAATCAAGTGCCTTTTATATTTTGAACACAGAAAATGTTAACGGGAATAAGAAATAAATAGCCCAAGGGATAATTACCACCCAGAAAGAGCCACCTGCTCTCTGTGCTCTAATAGACCTCGCTGATGAGCAGGGGTAAGCCCAGAGAATGGGTTTGGTCTCCCCAGAGCCGGGCACAAGGGGTCAGGAGGAGCTTCAGTGAGTGCACAATCTCTGTGCTGAGGCCAGAAAGACAAGCAGGGGCCTCTAACAGAAGGAGGAGGGGAGACCAGAGACAGGGGTCCAGAGAAAGTGGGCAAAGTTCTGAAGGTCTATGCTTGGTTGTGGCAAAAAGTCCGAGTTGAAGAAGCAGAGCGAGACCCAGCAAGTGGGGGACCCTGGGACTTCACCCTGGGAGCCCTTGAAATATTTAACCTGGGGACTATCCTCAGATTCTAGCTACATTTTAGGTTAACCGTAATTAGGAGAGGAGGGGGAAAGAGAGACATCAGAAACACGGAGGCCAATTAGGAGTCTACTATAACCTTTACTGACTTACTCAGTAAGCAAATATTTATTGAAATTTTACTGTGTTCAATGCACTATTTTAAGCACTGAGAACAAAACAGTCAAAAATCTCTAGTGGAAATCTGAGTTAAGGCACAGAAACTGGAGATTGCAGGGAGTGGGGCTGTGATTCATAGAACCTAGTGACTATGGCTTTTTGATGTATCCAATGTGTTTTCCAGAGGGAAAAATAACTCATGTCAGTACAGTTACAGGAAAGTCTGAACCCACACAGGGCATCAAAATGGATGATTAAAACCCACACTGACTAAAGGCAATGTGAAGTTCTGGATTGGATTTTTGGATCAGAAAAGGGATAGTAGAAAAACTGGTAAAATTTAAATACATAAAATATCGAGGTTGGTTAATAGTCATATATCCATGTTAACTTTTCATCTGTGACCAATATTCCATGGTTATATAAGTTGTTAACATCAGGGGAAATTGGATGAAAGGTATATGGGAACTCTACTACTTAGGCAATGTTTCTACAAATGTAAAATTATGTTCCCTAAAATTGGGATGGATATATAAATATATAAAACACATTGAGTAGAAAAATATCCTATATAATAAAAGCATAATATGGAAAATGACTGAACAGCGGAACGGCAGGTCACTATGACATGCACTGACCACCAGGGGCAGATGCTCAATGAAGGAGCTGCCCCCTGGTGGTCAGTGCACTCCACAGGGGGAGCACCACTCAGCCAGAAGCCAGGCTCCAGACTAGTGAGCCCAGCGGTGGCAGGAACCTCTCCCGCCTCTGCTGCAGGTAGGAGCAAGGGGTCCCAGACTGCAAGAGCCCCGGATTGTGAGAGGGATGTCTGACACCAGGCTGAGAGATTCTTCCCCTCCCCCCCAGTGTATGAATCTCATGCACCGGGCCTCTAGTTATAGAATAATTTATACAGAATGATCCTATTCATGCAAAAATATTTAAACTTGCTATATAAAATACATATGTATATATTTAAAATTGCTATATATGAGTATATATATATATATATATATATATATATATATATATATATATATATGTAAATTTGTAGAATACCTTAACAACATCTATAACCTGTTATCAGTGGTTACTTGAAGCTGGGAATAGAGGTGAGAACAGAACTTAATGTGGGAACTCAAAGAGGCCTTGGCTTTGACCATAATGCAGCACATTCTATAAGAAGTATGCAGCAAGAATGTCCTTTGAGCTCAAATCACACAGCTACTGATCCAGGCTTCAGTACTTCGCACCTCTCGCTCCGTGCACAGGACTCTGGTCCCAGCTGGGCCATGCCATGGACACAGCTGGTCTGCTGGCCTCCCCAAGAATATCTGGGAGTCACTTTATCCAGTTATGCAGCAAGACTCCTGTGTGCTATGTACGTGCCCATGGTCCAAGTTTTTTCTCATTATTAGCTATTTTTTCCATTCCAACTCAGAGGATAAGGAAAAAAATCCCACTGTGAAAAGAAATGTTGAATTACAAAAAAATAATAGGAAAGCCCGGCTAATTGTGGAGCCCTGCTAGGTGGTATAATTGGTGTTAACTGCTGCTGCAGGATTCGTTCTGGCCAGGAGTACACTGGATCTCTTACATTTTGTCACATTCAACAATCACAAAAGGACCACAGCCTGGGGCACAGCTGTGAGTAGCACCTGGGCAGTTCTCAGGAGTTTATCATAGTGTAATAAGGATTGTCTGGAAACCCATTGATTTGCATGCAATACGTTCATGTGTGGTGAAGCACCTCTTTGGGTTTGTGGCCACAGCACACCTCCTATCTCCCCAGCTAAGTGAGCTGAAGTGGGCTAGGGTCCCTCTGAAGCCTCACCTAGGAACCAGGAAGTCAGAGAGGCGGTGGGTGATTCCAGAATCTTCTCCCTGGAGAGTGATACCCTCTCCCATGCTTTCTTCTCTAAGGTTCCTTCAATTCATGGGATGCCTTTGACACGTAGAGATGTTGGACTTGGGGAAGTACCAACTCCGCTTTGCAGATGTTCTAGAAAACAGGTTTTTAAAAGAATTGCTAATAATACTAGATGTTTAAAATAGGTCTAGGAAGAAGGTAGCAAACAGACCCAGCCTTTTTTCAGCAGAAGGATCCAAATGGTAGCAGTGGAAATCAGCACCAGTTATGAGTGAGATGGATAAAATCTGTCTAAATTGGTGGTCCTCAAATTCGGGTATACCTCAGGATTATCCAGAAGGCTGGTTCCACATAGATTGCCAGGCCCTGCCCCAGAGGTTTTGATTTATGTCTGGGCAGAGCCTAAGAATCTGCGTTTCTATCTAGTTCCCGGGTGATGCCCATGCTGGTCTAGGGAAGCACAGCTGAGACATTGTTCCAGGGAGAATGAGGCCCTCACTTCCCCGTGTTGGGGGACACTCATGGCGCAGCCTGGGCACTGTACCTGGTGTGGATCTGAACACAGCTCTTAGGACCAGGTGATTTAACAGATGTGTTAAAAGTCAAGTCTTTAAAAACAAGATTACTGAGAGAGAAGATGCATGGTACATAACAGAGGTGCTTACAGTGGGGACTTGCTCCTTTCCTGGGGAATAAGTCATTTATTTTTATTTTTTAAAATATATTTTATTGAATTTTTACAGAGAGGAAGGGAGAGGGATAAAGAGTCAGAAACATGAATGAGAGAGAAACAGCGATCAGCTGCCTCCTGCACACACCCCACTGCAACCAAGGTACATGCCCTTGACTGGAATTGAAACTGGGACCCTTGAGTCCACAGGCCAATGCTCTATCCACTGAGCCAAACTGGTTAGGGTAGGAATGAGTCATTTAAATCGAGCAGCCAGTGCTAATTAAACAAAGTCTTCTCTGCAAGACCCTACTTCTAGAAGGTCAAGTGGGTCAAGCCCTCTGTGAGCAAGAAAATAACCTGGACTTAACAGCAGGAGAAAAGCTGCCCCAAGATAATTTCTGAGTAGAGAATTCAGTCTCTGTGCTGGGTGGCAGGTGGAGAAATGGGAGGGTGGCAATATTTGCCCCAAGAGAGCTTTCAGGACCATCTACCATCTTATTTCTACCAAAAGGTGTGGGATGCTGACCCTTCCCTAACCTTTGCAGAGCAGGGAAGGGTCAGGAAAGGAGAACAGAATGAGCAGGCTGCCCCTGGCAGGTGCACACCATGGGCCATGCCTAGTGGATATGTGGGGCCAGGAGTCCATTCTTGGGAAGCAGGGCAGCTCCAGAGCTTGCAGGTGTCCGTTGTTTACTTCCCATTAGGTTGTCCTGGGTAATGCAGCCTTTTGGAGAGGACTGGCCGCCCAGGTGTGCTTAGGGGAGCCAGAGAAAAAGGTGTTAACCACATTTGGGCTGAGTGGTAAGACCCAGATGGGAGAGACAGTAAACACTGAGATGACAAAGAAGAGTGTGTTAGCTCAGCTGCTCCTTCTTTTTTTCAAGTCAGTTAGGTTTGTGAAGAGGAAATTTGTCCCCTTAGGGTTTTTCATAAAATATTATGGCTAAGATGATTTTAATGCCTGGAGGTGTGATCTTACCCATTACTAACAATAGCATAATGTTATGATTGTTGCTATCAGTATTGCAGTCATTAGCTACTATTTATAGAGCCCCTTCCATGTGCTTAGATCTGTACTTTGCACACACTATCCAATCAAATCCCCATCAACCTGGAGAATAAGATGAGGAAATCAAAAGACAAAGTATGATGTCCAAGGTTACACGGTGGATCATTGGCGGAGCTAGGACTGGGACATATGTTTGTCTGAACAGTGGTGCTCTTCATTAAACAGATGTTGGCCTTGGTTCCTGCTATATTCCAGGCACAGAGCCAGGCCCTGAGATCCAGTGGTGAGCCCAATATGCTGTGACTGTTGACTCCATGGAGCTTCTAAGCAATAGGGAGTAGATTTGGGGGAGAATGCCAGTTATATTAAATCAAACCAAGCAATGACTAATATAATTCTTTTCATCAGAATTATTTTCATCATACTTTACCTTTAGTCTTGGTTTGGGCATTTTTTGTTATCTTAAAATGCAAACAGATGTCATTGGTGTCAGATCAAAACTCTCAGTGTATTTTAATAAAGAATATTTTAAAATAAGGAAAACACCGCATTGCCATATAGATAGAACTCAACTGTCATGGCAGAGGAACTTTGCCATGGGGGGGTCACGCTGCCTTAGGCACCACTTCCACCTGGTGGTACCCAATGGAATTGCAGGCTTGGTGGCCACAGAACTGGTCTGGTGGGAGGGAGGCTGATTCCATATAAGGTACATTTCACCCAAACCCTCCAGGCACAGTTGACTAAGTTCCAATAGGTGCCTGTTCATTTGTAAATTGATTGCACCTGGATCAGTATGAAGCTTTCCTTTATATGTATGTTCCAAATGTCTATTGTTCTCCTGACTTAAATTATTGTTATACTTGCAAATATTGATGAAAAAGTGACATGAAATAAGAGATGAATACTTGGGCAAACTAGAACTGATTTTTCCAAGTAATAATTATCTCTCTAGTTGGACACCTTCAAATGCCATAAAGAAAAGAAAATATAGCCGAAACCGGTTTGGCTCAATGGATAGAGAGTCAGCTTGCGGACTGAAAGGTCCTGGGTTCGATTCCCGTTAAGGGCATGTACCTTGGTGGTGGGCACATCCTCAGTGGGGGTTGTGCAAGAGGCAGCTAATAAATGATTCTCTCTCATCAATGTTTCTGGCTCTCTATCCCTCTCTCTTCCTCTCTGTAAAAAATCAATAAAATATATATTAAAAAAAGAAAATAAAATATAATTTGGTTCCTAATTACCTCTTAACCTCACCTCTACTCAAACCACACACGTAATGACATAGCTTTTGAAATTCGCTAGCCTCTCTCTTACCTGCCTGCTGCTCTGACTGTCCTGATCTCTCTGCCTGGAAATACCTTCTTCCATCTTTATCTTCTGAATTTATTCTTCAAGTGCCAAAGCTAGGCTAACAACCTGTAGGGGGTTAACTTAAAGCAAGTTCAGAAATGACAGTGTTTCATGGCAATGTTTCTAGAGACATGGAAGCCAGGTTTTGAATCCCACTTTCATCTCTAATAGCCATAACCATGGTCAGCTTACTTAATCTCTGTGTCTCCATGGTTCCATCTATTGAGTGCGAATAATAATGACCCTGACCCCAGCATTGTTGTGAGGTTTTTAAAAATGTGCGTAAAATGCTTGCTCAGCACTGTGCCTAGTACCTTGTAGAACCAATGGAGCGGGTAAAGACATATGTAAATACCTAGTACCTCAATTGAGGCCTGCCCAGGTCAGGATTGTCAAACAAATGTCATCTCCTGCCATTGTTTTTCCCATCACCTATTTGGTCTTGCTTGCAGGGTAAAAAAAGTATGTTCCTTGGGAGTTAAAGGTAATATAAATGTCCAACCTTAAACTTGCTGGAGTTATTTTCCTCCTATACCCATCAGTATGTGTCACCGAAAAGATTTGCATGTTAGGATGAAAAGTGTTAAGCAGTGATGCTATTTTTGGTGATGCTGCTTTACTCCTTTGTTCACCAGGCACCTATGTGTTGTGCCTGTGATTAGTGGCTGGGTCACTGAGGTGTGTTTGTAATGCGCTCTTTCTGCGCCAGAGTCTTAAATGTCACTCTGTCTCCCTGACCAGGTAGTCGATAGTGACAGACCGGAAGGGTCCAAGTTCCGGCTCACTGGAAAGGGAGTGGATCAAGAGCCTAAAGGGATTTTCAGAATCAATGAGAACACGGGCAGTGTCTCTGTGACACGGACCTTGGACAGAGAAGCGATTGCTACTTATCAGGTAAGTGCCCCTCAAGTGCCCATCCTGCATGAAGAGCTGTGGTTGTCAATGATCGGTTGTTTCCCCCAGAGCTCCTTATGCCTGGGCTTCATCAGGCCAGGGCTGTGCGACTTTAAGTGTGTTTCTGTGGGATCTAAGTGGTGATGAACCCCAATAGGGCAACAGTGGGAGCCCCAATCTGACATCAATGGAGCCCCCAGTCCTGCATAAGATTTGGGGCACTGGAAAGCAAGAAGAGGGGTCATGAGGGGACCTCATGGGAGGTCAGAACTCTTAGTGCAGCTTTGGCTTTCTCGAGCAATAAAAGGTACAAACCCCTGGACCTGATCATTTAACTTCTAGGAATCCATCCTAAGGAAATCAGGAGAAATTTAGTTAGACCTTTATACACTGATGTTATAGCCCAGCATGACTCGTACATGGAATCAAGTGCTAAATATTTAACAATAGGGTAGTTAAATTAGGCACCATTTTGCAAGGAATTTGTATATAACCATTTTAAATATTTTTGAAGAAGTTTTACTTATATGGGAAAGATTCAAGACATCCAATGGATACAGACACACAAACACATAAGGCATCCTCATTAGAGATCAAGTATTTGTACTGGTACCGACAATGGCGGATGTGCATTTGGGAAGTCGTGTGACACAAGAAAAATTGAAGTATTAGTGGTTGCCTTCGGGTGTTACTGATTTTTCCTTCCAGTTTTCTATTTTTTTTTCTATAATTTACTTAAATTACTTTTGTAGAGAGGATAAAAAGCTGTCTGTGAAAGGATGGTTTCAGAAGTTGATACCCATTCAGTGCACAGAGACCAACGTGGTTACACCCAGTTATTTGGGTGAGCAGGACATCTCATATAGGCTGGAGGTCAATGCCACCCCTTCTCCACCACATCCCAGAGCATTCTGTGCTCATAGCCTGTTATGGCCCCAAACCTCTGAGAGTAGGAAGCTCATCTCTGAGCAATGAGATAAAATACCTGGCGGTTTTCAGGAACAGCCTTCCATGGGCACAGCACTGAGCAGAAAGCAGGCTCAGTGGAGGCAAGGCCCAGCCAACATTTGTGTTTGGTCTACACTGCCCATCAATACGTTTCCCGAGTTAGGGGTCAGGGATCAGGAAGTGGTGGCCAATTACTAGCACCATATTTGGCATCTTCAGTTTTCTTGTCCAAAACAACAGATAGAGCATCTCAATCTCCCATCAATAGAAAATCTGTATTCTCCCTTCTCTGCAGACATGGGTGCCGAGACATTGCATTGGAAAGCCCAGTGTTATGTCTGGGAAGCAGGTATCCTGTGTCTAGCCTGATCTGTCATCATGAGCTGTTGAGCTTGAGGAGATTGTGTAAGCGCTGATCCTCAGGATCCCAGCCATAAATTACACATAACATGTGCCTACCTATTCAACCAGATTGATGTGAGTTTCAGTGAGAAGTTAGTGTGAAGGCACTAGAGTTATTTAAGTGCTGGACAAATATGGTGGCATGAAAGGAGTTTGTGGAGTCCCACCCTCCAGCAAACTCATGCCCAGCTATGTGCTCGAGGGTCCCGGATCCAGGGAGGAGGAGGGTACCTCCCAGATCTCCCTCTCAAAGGCTTTGCCAAAGAGCAGATGCTGCCAGTGTCTGCAGTTCATCTGTCACAGACCTCCAAAGGGTGGTCAATGTGTCCTAGTGTACACCTCAGGGAAATCTGATGTTATAGCAACTAAATATTGGTATCCTCAGGATTCCCAGTTCACTGGCCTTGAGAGTACCCAGAGGTGACCCGATAGTTCTGGTGTCCAACTGCTGCAGGACCAGCCAGCAGCAGGCAGGAGAGATGCCCCCTTCTCTCCCCCTGCCTACAACGGGAATATCCATTAATTGGCAGACACAATGAACTAAGGAGACAGTAAAGGTTATAATTTTGTAACCTAGGGATGATGATTAAGAGCTCTGAGGTACGCATCTGTCTGTTGACTGAGCTGTGTGATCTCGAGCAACGCATTCCCCATTTCGATATTTTCATTCTCATCCAAAGAGGAGAGTACTGTCACCTCTAAGGACTGTAGAAGATAAAATAACATTATTTTGTAAATATTTAGCCAAGATCATAGCAATAAGTCATAGCTGCTCTTATTAGTTTTTTTTTTTTCCTGGAATTTTTAATGCTTTAGTTAAGTTCCACAAGTTTTGAATGTCAGTTTCCAGCTTTCAACCATGAGAAGGTTGACATCTACTATCTTCTATCCTGACATAAGCCAAACATCATAGCATTGGTGGGCCCTTTTTTAAGTATCAGAGATAAATTCCTAAGATGAAACTGGATTGCAAGAGCTCCCTGTGGATTAAAGGGGTACAAGGTAAGCAATAAAGATCTTGTTGGGCCGAACCCAGTTTGGCTCAGTAGATAGAGCGTCGGTCTGCAGACTGAAAGGTCCCAGGTTCGATTCCGGTCAAGGACATGTACATTGGTTGCGGGAACATCCCCGGTAGGGGGTGTGCAAAAGGCAGCTGGTCGATGTATCTCTCTCACCGATGTTTCTAGCTCTCTATCCCTCTCCCTTCCTCTCTGTGAAAAATCAATAAAATATATTTAAAAAAAAAAAAAAAAAAAAAAAGGATCTTGTTGGGAATAGCCCGAACTAGGCCGAGTGTGAACCAGAGGAAGTGGGAAAGGCTTGTTGCCAAGGATGAGAATTGGTGAATGAGAAGCTGAAAGATGTCGTTTGGGGGTGCAACCACAGGAGTTATTTGAAGAGCAGAGCAAGAGTTTGGATGCATCCATGACTGTCTGATGTTGGTGGGAAAGTGTTTTAAAAATTAAAGCCCCCCTTTTGCGAGTCCTTCCACACTCAGAGAGAGGCTCCTGGGCACGGTAGGCCAGGGCCCACGTCAGTGTGGACATCTCCTTAGGGGGCCATGACCTTGGTCTCCACAGACAGTGAAGGAGTCCCTGTGGGGCAGTCACAGGGCAGGGAAAAGAACTCCAACGCCAACACTCAAGGGTTGTTAGGGAGTGATGAGAAAGTACTTAGCTTGGATAATGCAAAAGATGTCAGTTAAAGACTTCTGTAAGGAGAATTTCTGAATCATGGCGGGTCCCATTCCTCTGTCCTTCACAGTGCTGAATGTGTGGCTGTCAGCTGTGCCTGTGCAGGGATTACACTGCACAACGGGATGGCTGAGGAATGAGAAAGGCCTGACCCAGCCCGTGGCTCACTAACCAAGAGCTGCACTGCAGTATGGGCGTGTCTACAGGAGAAGGCCTCCTCTTTCTAATGTTCACAAAGGCGTGGGGAGAGGATTGAATAAAAGCCACAGCACTTTTTTAAACTTAGGTGATTTTATTTTTATCTAAGCAATATCTAGGTGATAATAGTGATTAATAACAAGGGCCTTGGGGACAGAATATTGTTGCTCAAGTCTCAGCATGGCTGCTTACTGAGCTGTGTGATCTTGGACAATCCACTTATCCTCTCTGATCTTGTGTCTCTCATCCATAAAGTGGGGATAGTACTAGCACCTCTAAGGATGATAAAAGATGAAATTTTTCATTTTAACTAGTAATTGTTAATCAACTGGCAAAATGGAGCCTAATCACAAGCTTGGAACTTCTCATATTCTTCATTAAAGTGAAGCCATATAATATCATAGCAGTTAAAAATACAATTTTGCATGCAGCCACACTGGCTGCATTCAAATCATGGCTGTTGTGGACTAGCTGTAGGAACAAGGACAGGGTGTCTGCCTCAACTTTCTCATCTGTAAAATGGGAATAATAACACTGATCTCATAAGATGTTAATGGTAGCATTGAGAACAGTACTAGAAATATAGTAAGCACTGTTTAATCTTATTAGATGAGTAAGAGGCTAATGCTGTCTGTGAAAAGCAAAAGAAAGTAAAGGAAACCTCCAAGGACTCTGAGTAGTAGCCCAGTCTGCCTTTCTCATGTATGGACTTTCCTTGAGTAATGGAGGGTTTTGGATTGTTGTTTTTTGTTGTTGTTTTGTGTTTTTTGTTTTTTTTTTATAGTTTCATAATATACTGATTGATCCATTTATTCTCCTTACATTTTATCGAGTATCTATAAGGTGAGGAGCACCCTCCAAGGTGGTGGCAGAATATGCTGGGAAACCAGACACCCAGGTTTCCTGCCGCCCTGTGGCTTTCATTTTAGTGCCTAGGCTTTGTTTCAAAATGCACCGATTTAAATTTTTCCTCAGTATGTGCAGGCCATAGGCCAGGAAGCCGGGCCTTGCTCATTGTGTGGCTTGTTTACCTGTTGCAGAGCCACACCTGCCCAGTGGAGGCCGCTGGTGCTTGGTGCAAGAGCACCAGGGTGTGGATGGCCACACTGCAGCTGGTCCTGAGCCACTCCTCCCTAACCTCACAAGAGCCCAGTTCCAATGCCACACTCCCCACCTCTCACTCTTTATTCAGTCTTTGTTCTGTTTTCTCAGGTCCTTGCTGCTGAAAGTCCTCTATTGCTCTGTGCTTGGTTCTCCTGTTTCTAGATTTAATGAGAACCACATTACTCTCTTGTTAATATACTTTGAGCATAAAAATACTGCAATTCTGGTCCATTCCAAGTGCCTGTTTAGAAATAATTTACTATCTTAGTGGTACAGTGAGATCCATCATGTGCGTGGCAGTCATTATGGTTGGTAGCAAACATGCTTCTTCAAAGAACTGAATTGAATTTCTACATTTTAGTTTCCGCTCTTGCAAGTTTAACAAGCAGAGAGCATGTGGGCCAATAGGTTGCCATTCTAATTGCTCCAATGTTGCTTATTTTTAAAGTAAAATGCTGCTCACACACAAGGTCTCGCGATTGTGTTAACAGGACCCAACTCCAACAAGAAAGTGTCTGAACTAAGCCGAGGGAACTGCACAGGGAGAAGTAATCTGGGATAAATTTGTCCTAGGCCCCCTCGTGTATCCTCATGAAAGCTGCTGTTCATTGAACACTGCATGGCTGATACTGCGCTAAATACTTCATACATGTTCTCTTATTTGATCCATTTCCCACAAGAGACTTAAGAAGTAGATGGTAACCCCATTTTATGGATAAGCAAGTAACTGTTAAATAACTTTTTCAAGGTCTCCCAGCTGGTGTGTATTGAGTCTGGGATCCATGTCCTTTTCTCTCCACCTCTGACGCCCTGCATTTTCTGTCACTAAGAAACACTTCTTATTCTACCCTCAACTAAACTCTGCAAATTCCCAGGCCTCTTTCCCAGGACCTCCACTTACTGGGGCTGGGAAGAGGGGTTCACTGGCTAAGTGATCTATTTCTTTTCAAATACCATTCTTTTCCATGACTGAATGCCACCTGCCCCCTCTCCCCACCAGGCTCCCCAAAGGGCTTTCCAAGCTTCTGACCTGAAGTGGCACCTGGCAAAATAATTTAGCTCTCGCAGTATTGGAAGCTGACATGTTAATGCAAAGCCTCCTGAAATATTACTCATTATTATGCATTTTGCCAGCATTTGAGTGATTTGTGAACTCTTCATTGGAATAAAGTACTGTAAGGGATTCATGAATGACCAAGTTTATGAAATTCTATAAAAATATTAGCAGGTGGTAATGATTCCCTCATACTGTGACTATAATCTGTTGCCTGCAAATTTATCTAGATGGGAGGACAGCAGTGGGATGAGGGACAGTCTGCTAGGCAGGTGGCAGAAGATCTGGCTGGGTTCAGTAGGGGGCAAGAGGTGATCTGGAAGCAGAGCCTGGGAGTGGGCAAGGGTCAAGGGCAGGAGACCTTCACCCCGAGCTGTTATCCAAGGGGATAGACATATAGAGAGCTGGGATTGTTAGAATTGGGTGGGAGAAGAAAGGAGATCTTAAAGAGAGAGGGAAAAATAACATTTATTGAGCACCTATTAAGTGCCCAAGATCTCTTAAGAGTTATACATGCATAAGCCTATGAAATGGTTTATTATCTTGTCTTGGCCACTACGTTAGCTGAGGGCCAAAGTGGTTCCCAAGATACATTATTGTTATTAATGTTGGTGTTAACATTTATTGAACATTTACAATGTGCCAAGGCTCCATGCTGAATACCTAATGATCACCTCATTTAATGTTCATAAAATGAGCTTGATTCTGTTATCATTCTCAATTACAGAACTGGTAACTGGAGCCACCTGTGTTCTTGGCTTCAGAACAAGAGCAGGGTTTCATTGCCTCCTTCTGAATATTTGTTCACATTTTCTGAGATACAGTTTGCTCTCATTTGAGCTTTTTTTTTTTTTTTTTTTTTTTTTTTTTTTTTCACAAGTTTCGACTTTATAGTTAAGAGTGTTACACCTGGCAGACAAAGGGTATTATTGCTCCTGTGTTGTTGTGTGTTTTTTCATTCATATGACTCTGCCCTAATTCTAACCCATATGTGGCTCTAAGACAATTAGGCAGAAAATACAATCAAGGTGAAAAATGCTGCTGTCGTGCAGAAATACATGAACCATAATGTTAGGAATTGTAAGACAATTGGGAGATGCAGATTTATCCTGATTAGAGAGTTACTTGGGTGACTAACCTAGATACAATAATTTCTATGTTGCACATGGACAATGATGGCATTACCTTGATGGAGCTGTGCTTGGGATGCCCCCAGCCATTGCAGTAGGGATAAGCTGCATCCTCTCCATCCTCTGGCCTGGTCTCCCCTCTGGCCATCTTCCTTAGTTGCACAATGGCCCAGCTGAGAATCACTGTTCTAGAGACACCCTTCCATTGACTCTGCCCCCTTCCATTGACTCTGCTCCTATGACAGGCAGAAATGGGTGGTGGCAACCCTGCCTTGGCTGTCCAGAGGACTGGGTGTCTCTGACACCTTGCTTTACAGAGCCTCTGATCCCCAAAGCAGAGCTGCTACCTCATGTCTCCCCATTCCATCTCCAAGCTCATGTAAGATGTCAGCAGGAAAGCTCATGTGATATATTCTCACTGAGCCCGTAAGGGGTCTGGGGTGGGTGTTGTTATCACCTGCACCACCATGTCACCAGTACAATTTCACTTTGAGAGGCTCTCAGTGATAGGCATAGCCACCTGAGAGCAGTGGCTTCACACCTGTGATCTTAATTTCCAATCATATCTTGGTCCCATTAGGTAATAACACACATGGCCCAGGAAAGAGCCCTGACTGGGAGGGGACACAGAACTTTGGATAAAGATCAGGCTTTGAAATTCGACCTACTGAGGTTAGAATCTTGACTCTCCCATCAGAAAAACCTATGAAATTGCCATTTTTATAAGTGGGAAAAAAAAAAGGTGAATATCGGTCGTTTTGTGGTTTGCCCTAACACTGGCAAGTTTCTCAATTCTCAGCCTCTGTGTTCCCAGCTTTAAAATGAGGGTGAGATGGCCGTGTCATCTCCTGTGCCACTGTGGTTAGTAAGTGCCCTGTGGAACAAATGGCAATATCTAGAGATGCTTTTATTGCCAATACTGAAATGGGGATGCTATTTGCATCTAGAGGCCAGTTGTGCTTCTAAACACCATGCAACATACAGGCCAGACCCCCTACCACAGAATTACGCAGCCCAAAGTGTCAATAATGCTGAGGCTAGGGACCCTGCACCAGAACAGTGTCATGTATGGCTGGGTTGTTCCTGTAGCACCATTGTTTCTGGTTCTGTTACTCATGAGCCAGGTTTGGGGGTCCTTCTGCCAATTCTATAAGCTACCTGTACCCTTTCACAACTCCTTTTCTTTGTACATTAGTTGAGAGGATTTTGTTGACTACCACCAAGAATACCAACTAAGGAAGATGGCCAGGGAGAAACCAGGCTAGAGGATGCAGCTTATCCCTACTGCAAGGGCTGGGGGCATCCCCAGCACAGCTCCATCAAGGTGATGACATCATTGTCCACGTGCAACATGTAAATTACTGTATGTAGGTGCTACTAACAGCTAACCGTGTGACCTGCTATGTAAGAAACTCAGGCCCCCCTTCTGGGTGTTCACAAGTCTTCCAGATGGTTCCGATGCTCCCTGACATTTGAGAACCCTGGGTCTAAAACAGGCTCTTAAGTGTTAATATCACTTCAGCCAGCTTGATTCAATAATGTGCCTCAGTGAGAGTAGCCTTTGAACCGATTCCATTACAGCCCAAATGTGTTCCTTACACCATTTGAAAGCCCTCCGCGTCCAATCCATTTCTTCAAAACTGTCTTTGTTTTTGTTTCGTTAATGGCTCCTGAGAGCCAGGCACCTTTGTCCCTGGCTGCTTTGCTCCTTCCTGTCTAGACTTTGAATGACTTTTGAATGCCAGTGACTATTTGCTGACTTCTCAGAAACCAAGCTTTTAGGCTGAAGATAAAAGTGTCTTCAGAAGATCTGAGCTGGTACAAGGGGCTGGGTCCCTGAGAGAAGGAGGCTGGCCTGGGGATAGGAGAACCCTCTTCCACCTTATTAGATTAGATTCTGCCTTATCTCTCTATATAAAAGGCTAATATGCAGTGTCCCCTGGGAGTTTGACCTGGAGAACAAGAGTTCAATCACTTGCTATGATGTGCGCTGACCATCAGGGTGGGGTGTGTGGAACATGGTGGGCAACCAGCAACTGTGGAGGGGCACTGAGGGAGCAAGGGAAAGAGGAGGCAAAGAGGTGGTGGGGTGGGGGAGTGGGGGGTGGGGAGAGGGAACCATTTGGTGGTGGTGTGCGGGTGGCAAGGGAAGGAGGAGGAACCTGATCTGTCCTGATCACTAGCCAGGCTTAGGGACCCTACCCATGCATGAATTTCATGCACTGGGTCTCTAGTTATATTATAAGTAAGTTATTTATGGTTCTCAAACTTAGCTGCATGATGAAATCATCTGGGGTATTTTAAAGCCCCGGATGGCCAACTTGCTCTCCATACCTTAATTTAGAGAGTCTTGGAGTGGGACCAGGCATCCGCATGTTTCTGAAACTCTCCAGGTGTTTCCGCTGTGAAGCCAAGTCTGAGAACCATGAGTTAATAGAACCCATCTGTGCAATTTATTCATAGCTGGGAATGGGGACACATCAACCTAATACACATAGGAGTTTCTAACACTTAATAGAAATCAAAGATCTTATTTCCCCTCAATCAACTGCTTGAATCTAAGCAAATGTCTGAAGTAAACTACTTTCCAATGTCTCTATTGACACAAGCTCTTAAAAATTGAAATGTGGAGAAACAGAATTTGATAAGCAAATGAACAAACTGTCTTCAGAAAACAATAATTCAGGGTTTGGCTGCAGCCTCTCCCCACCCCAGTGCCCCCGAGCATCTCCATCACTCTCTTTCCACGTGGGTTCCCCACATTTGCCAGCACTGCAGTTAGCAGCCCGGCCTTATCTGCCAGGTGCAGCTGGTAAAACTGAGGCATAAAGTTCAGCAGCGTCGCCGAGGTGCTCCTGGCTGATTATTTATTTGGTCCACTAAGCAAAGCTGCTTCCTCACTCAGGTTGATGGTGACATATTTTTCAAAACGTCATTAGCTTACAAGAGGTTTAACTTGAATGTTGGCAGGTGGAAGAACCTGTGTCCCTCCCTCGACTTTGTCTTCCTGGTGCTGGGTCTTGCATCCAAGGCACCTGCCCACAGACTGGACCTCATGAAGTGAACAAAAATGCATGATGGTCAGCTTTCCCTTTATTTTTGCTTTAGTGCTCTTACTACAACCAAATCAATCTGCTTCATCGTGGCAGTTTTTTGTTTTTTCCCCCAAATGATTGGTGGAATTTTTTTCTCCAAGGTGCTGAAGAATCACAATACATCAGAACTGCAAGACCTTTTAGATGCATGTATCTAACCCTCTGAATTTACAAATAACTACTGAAAATACATTGCTGATATTTTTGCTATCTTGTAATAATGGGAATTATGGCCAAACCCTCTGGGACCAGATCCTGCAAGCACAGATCCTAACCCCCAGCACTCACTCCTCATCTATTTGTACTTATCAATAGGCATCAAGATTTTTTTTCACTTGGTAAGAAAAGAGCAGGGAAGGGAAGGAGGAGTTTGTTTGGGGCATAGACCAGAAGGAGAGGGGTGCAAAAGCAAAGATAGAAAGATTCTGTTCCTCCTCCTCTTGTGGGGTTGACACTCTGGGGTTTGAGGTCAGAAAATAATGGAAAAAAAATTTATGAGATAATAAGTATAATTGGATGTGAGGATCAGAAGCTCATTAAACCAATCACCAAAGACCTGGTAAGATTCTAGGTTCAAGCACTAGGGCGGTGAGGTGAAGTGCCAAAGGATGATGCTGTTGGAAAGCGAGCCCCGTCCCCATCCAGAGATGCCTGCAGCACTTTGGCAAGAGAAGGTTTGGTAACTAGGGTGGGTCACCATGGGGAAGCTCTCTGAGTGGCCTAGACAAGGCATGGAGAAGCTGACATGGACCAGGTCAGCCTTGGCCCTCCCACTAGGTACCTGAGGAATACTGCCCTAATGGGCACTGAACTCCTCTTGAGCAGGTCAAGCCTGAGGCCCTGTGGTGGGATATGAAAACAAATGGACCACTTTCCTCATCTGAGGCTAGGGAGCTGCTGAGGATGGGTCATCCATCTCAGTCTGGCCAGCCCACTGCTTAATGTTTAATCAGAGCAGATCGCTTCATCTCTGTAAATTTGAAACAGGGAGAATCTGTATGCAAAGTTCCAGGATAGATAGAAAAGCATGGAGGAGCACACACTTTACCAGCTAAGGGAACTGAGGGACCACTCTTACAGAGACAACTTGGGGCTACCAAAGGAGCCATACACTTCAGGGTCAGCACACACCCATCAACCCTATCAAGTGGGATTTAGTCAACCACCAGATTGAATACAGAGTGACAGGAGGGGCTGCGTGGTCCAGGCAGGCCTTGCTGAATGATGACATTTGGAAGTAGACCTGATGGGAAGTCTGAGGACAGGAATGCTGTCTCTTCCCTCTCGAAACCCCTGACATCAGGGCTTGTCAGTGGGGCAATGTGCCTTCCAGGGGACATCTGGCAATGTCTGGAGACATTTTGGATTGTCACACTGGGGAGATGGTTCTACCAGCATCTAGTGGGTCAGAGCCAGAAGTGTTGCTCAGTGTCCTCCAGTGAGCACAGGACAGACCCAGGTGCCGTGCTACACAGGCCTGGCCTCTGAGGATCTGAAAATACGGTGTGACTTATTTTCTCAAACACTTGTCTAGCTTAAATAGACAAAAGGTCTGTGCTTATTTCTGGGGCACCACAGCAAAAGATATTGTCCCTGTCCTTGTAAAGTTCATGACCTCGCTGGGGACAAGGATTTGTGAGAAGACAGCTGCACCCCCAAGAGGCAGGACAGGGCCAGAAGCAGCCTTCCAGAGGATGAGGCATCAAAGCAAGCGCTCAGGAATGAGGAGGAGTTCACCCTGTAACAGGGAGGTGGATTGGGCAGCAGAGTTCTAGGGAGGTGGAGGAAGAGGAGGAGGAGGAGGAGGAGGAGGAGGAGGAAGAGGAGGAAGAGTTCACCATGTGAGAGGGAGGTGGCTGGGGCTGGAGGGTTCTGGGGAGGAGGCACAGACCAAGGAGCCTGAGACAACCCTGAGAAGTGGCTGAGTGGGGCTCCTGCAGGAGACAGGAAGTGAATTCCACCAGCGAGGAAACTGGACACATGTGCTAAGCAATGAGCGCAGACATGATACCCTTACAGGATTTTAGGCTGAAGAATGATGTGATCAGATTTGGGTTTTATACAGCCTTTCCCAGCAGACAACTGAGGTCAAGGTAGGGAGTCTTGTCTCTGAGTCTTGAAAGCCAGAGTGGCACATATCAGATAAATCCCATTCTTGCCAAGAAAGCCACGGGAGGTGAATCCAAACTCACAGTGGAGATATACAATGTACTTTGGGGAAAGGTGAAAAATTAGGGGGCCAGGCACTACCACGCCTTGTAGGGTTAGGGAAAGGAGCTTGGACTTTATTCTAAGGAAGCCTGGGAAGGTTTTCAGCAAAGGAATGGCATTCAATTTGCATTTCAGGAAGATAAGATTTGTTTGAGCACATCAACAATAACATTCAAATTGCCATGGAATAGAAATTAATTCAAAAATGTATTCATTTGTTGAGACCCCACTGCCTGCCAGGCACTGAGGGAAAGAGAAAAAAGATAAAGGTCTGCCTTCCCCAAGCTCAGTCTTAAAGTGCCTCCTGGACAGAATAACCAGGAAACCTTTCAAACCTTTCATTCTGAACCCCTATCAGGGGTGGGCAGGGAAAGAGGCTCAATCTACAGGCAAAATGAACATTTTCTTTTAAAATTCCAAGCTTTTAGCTCTTTCTTTAAGGGTTTATCAGTGGGCTATCTCAAAATTATTTATTAAACACAGTTGGCCAGAGCTGTTAGCTGTTGATTCGTTGGATTGGCATCTGTTTTAAGAAGTTTATTATGAGGAAAGCTTATCTTTTTCTCGCAGTAAGGCATTTGGTGCCAAAAGATCGTCCCCATATTATTATGTTTTCTTCTCAAAGTTCAGATGTTTGCATAATGGGCTCTTTTAAGCAAAGGCCATCTTTTCTGGTGCCTTGCTAGAGAGGACTGTGAATAGGACTTAATTGTGTCTTCTTGCTTGTGGATGCTCATTCCCTGCCTGCAACGGGCCAAACTGAACCTTTTTCCATGTGCCAGACCAGGCACCCTGAGGCAGGCTGAGTGGAAGCCCACCGAGAGAATGCACCTCTTTAAGTGAGGGCTCATCTTCTCAAAGGGATTAATGGGCCCAGGATGGCTGCCTTTGACAGTAAGTCAGGAGGAGAGCTCTGTGCTCTTTGGAAGTGGGTCACACCCTACTGGCTTGGGGAGCACATTCTCTTGGCCATTAACTCTGGTGGGAGCACGGGTAAAGGTGGTAAGTCTGCAGTGGAGGTCTTGGCCAGCTGCTCGCAAAAGCTCAGGAAACTGGGTGACTGGCGTTTCACAATTAATTATGAATGCATTTCCTATTCCTTTTGACTTTTTAATGCAGGGCCTCATCATGAACTCTGCACACTAGACCAGCAGGGTTGGAGAGCTGCAACAGGGGATGGCCCTCAGAGGCAGAAGTATTTACTCTCTGCCACTTGACAGGAAAAGTGTGCAGACCTCTGGACTTGATAGGCCTTCACATCCCTCGGGAATTGATAAACTGATTTTGAGAGTTTTTGAGATCATAGTCCCAAAAGGAATCGTATAAATTTCCCTTTTATGGAGATTTCAGAGGAGAGGCTAAATGTGCGTCTCCTTTATATGATGGCCAGGCCATCAGGCCCAGAGGTGAGCTCACTGCATTCAGGAACAGCCTCTCCAGGGCATTGTCAGGGAGGCTGGCTGTGAGCACATTCCGAAGTTCATCTGCACACCGCTTAAAGGGAACAGAGGTTCACAAAGGCTTTGCAAAGGGCGAATGACTTTGCAGGTGTAGCTTACAAAGTGAAATTTATTGTCCTTTCCTTTCCCTGGCATTTCCCCCTTCAGAGCAATGCTCAGCAAGCTGACTGCAGGCCTGAGCTGCCTGGGGCTACACCTGACTCTGACACTGAGTAATACAATAACAAAACATAATGGTGATGCTTTGTGGGCTTTGCTCAGCCCGTATAAACGGTATCTCACTAGTTCTTACATTGACTCAATGAGTTAGGTTCCTCTATTATAGTTCCCTATTTCTGCCATAGCAAATTATCACAAACGCGTGGCTTAAAACAACACAAATTTGTTGTCTCACAGTTCCGGAGGTCAGAAGTCAAGTGCAGGCCGCCCTGGGCTAAAATCCAAGCATCAACAGGGAGGGCTGATTCCTTCTGGAGGCCTTTTCCGGCATATAGAGCCACCCCCGTGCTGTGCTGGGTCTCATTCTGTCTTCAAAGCCAGAAGTGATGCTGGCACAGACAGACACTGACATCGTGCTGTGCTGGTTCTTCCTCCACACACCCCTCTCCCTAACTTTTACGGACTCTATGATTACATGGGACTCACCTGGATAACCCAGGATAATCCCATTATTAAAATATCTGCTGATTAGAACCTTAATTCTACCTGAAACGTTGATTTCTTTTTGCCTGGGACCTAAAGTATTCACAGGTTCTAGGCGTTAGGATGTAGACATCTTTGGGAGCCATTACTCTACCTATCACCACACCACCTTCTATAGAAGAAGATGTAGGCACAGAGTAGTTATGCAAGGTCACAGGTAAATCACAGGTGGTCTTAATCTCTGGCCCCAGATGAGGCACCCCTAGAACCTGGGGTGATGGCATAGCTAGCAGGTTGGCTAGGCGCTTCCCTCTTCTGCTGGCTGCAATAGGGTGATAGTTAAGAGAGAGCAGTTACCCTCAGCGGACCCTCAGCGGCTCTCTCAAGGGCTGGAGGCAGTATGCCATCTCTCTCATGTGTCTTTCTACCAGAGCACAGACATCCAGGCCTCTTTCACTTAAGTGCCATCATCATTTTCTTTAGACCAAGTAAGAATCAGAGAATGGTTGGACACTTGATTTTCATTTGTGTTTGAGTGGTCTCAGACTCATAGCTTCTGCGGATACATCACTTAGCATGAAGTGAGCCGCAAATAGTGACCTGTTCTGCGGCCCTCATCCTGAGAGACAGGGGACTGAATGGAATGGAGTAGTGTTTGCCTCTCGGCAGGCACCAGCACTCCTGGCCCTGACCTTGAACTCGTCTTCACTTTAGAGGAAAGCACTGAGGCACTTGACCCAGACAGCTCCAACTCCAGGTTCCTGCCCCAGTGCAACTTACTAGTACACAAACAGCAGCAGCCACACCCGACTACACACTGACTGTGTCAGGCTCCGATCACACACGTATTTCCTGGGCAATGTCTTCAAATGTAAGTGCCCACTAGCATGCCAGCACCCTGCTCCAGGCGTGAGTGGTTTGAGGGCAGAGATTGTTTTGTGCATTTTAATGTGTAGAAATGCAGCTGGTTACATAGCTGGTAGATGAAAGAGACAAACACCGCTTCCCCCGCCGGAGCCTCATGCCCTGGCTGTGTCACATGTCATGTAAATAGTCATGTAAATGCCAGCTTTGCTCACTGTAAACCAGCAGCTCTCAATGAGGGGCGAGTTAGCCCCAGTAGACTAGTAGGGCAGGCAAGGCCAGGGATGCTCTTAAACAGCCCACAATTCATAGGACAGCCACACCACAAAGAACCATCCAACCCTAAATGCTAATAGTGCCGCTGCCAAGAAACCCTGGTGTAGATGAGAATAGTAAGCCTTCCTGAGGGGCTGCTGGGAGCTCTGTGCTCAAGGGTGGGAACCTGCCCTCGAACCAGGTCTTGGCCTCCCCACCAGACTTCCTGTCAGCAGGGCCTCAGCCTGTCAGGGCTCCTCGTGTCTGGAGTCCCCCCTTAATTATGAGAAACACCAGTAATGTGATTCTAGCAGGGCTCACCCATGCTCATTTTTTATTGTGTGGTGTTTTGTGTGTTGCTTTTTTAATTTTGTTTTGTTTTGTTTTGTTTTGGCAGAAGACAAATTCCATTTCCTTACTCCTGAGGGAAAACTAATTCCAGCAAAGGCCATTTGTCTTTGGTACCTTATGATCTAGATAATTTACTGCAAGTTTACTTTTATTGAAAATTATGTAGATATAATTCAGAACACAATTTCCAACTATACGGCACACTTAAGCAGAATATATATTTGTAGCCCTGCGCACGAATCCATGTGCCAGTAGGTCACAGCCACTCTCATGTAGCTCTCTGCCTGCTGCCCTGCCCTCCTGTAGCTCCCTCGCCCCTCCCCTCATAGCTCGCTGCCCTGCCTCCTCCTGTAGCTCTCTGCCACCCACTTGTAGTTCCATGCCCCACCCTCCTGCAGATGTGTGATCTGGTTGGTTCAAGGTTGGTCATTATGCCTCAAGACGTAATAGATAAGTAGCATGTTCCTCTCTTATTGTATAGGCTACTGAGAATATGCTGGAGTTTGCATTTCTCAAAGACACTTTTCTTACAACTCTCTGCATTTGAGATCCTCAAACTTGCTTGCTTTGAAGAGCTGAAGGATTCAGTATTTTTAAAATGGATAGTGTGTTATGAGTTGTTATCATTCAACTGCAATTTAAACTCATGACATTTTATATAGCTTAAGGATTAATTCAGAAATAATTGACATTTAAATGCATTTAAGATATTTAACTTGTGATTCTAAATATACCTATTTTAAGCCTTGTAGAAGCACCAATCTCTACTGTGTGTGGACTCCTCCCCCCACAATTACATGGACCTAAAAATTATATAAATATTAAAATGGAATAGCTTTTTCAAACTCTGGGAAACATAAGGACTGAGAGATGCCCCTAAATACACTTACACAAAATGCTGGAATCATTGGGGTACCAATGAAAATTTGGGAAACCTCAGAAACTATAATTGCTCCTTTAAAATTCACAGTGCACATTGGGCACAACAGGTATTTTTAAAACCTGTTTAAGCCAACATATTTCACACTTTTAAAAATCAAACCTTTAAATCAATGTTTTCCTTTAAAGAACTATTAACCATTATAGAAATCACACTTCAGATAATCAGTTCAGATAATATTGGTGAGAAAACTTTAATAAGAACGGAAAGAAATAGCATGAAGGTGACTGCTGGGTGCCAGCCAACTTTCTGAGAGGTGCCCGGTCAGCCTTTCTAGAACGATGGTTGTGGAGACAGTTTGGCACTGACATCCTCCCCTAATATAGACTCCTCCCACTTCTGGTCATTTCAGCCCCTCGGGAGGTGAGGGAGCCCATGAGCTGGTGAACAGATAGACAAACGTGTTCTTATTAGTTCAATGGGATACTATCCAGCCATAAACAGGAATGGCGTACTGATCCATGATACAAGGTGGCTGACCCCACCCCCCCCAAAAAAATACAAGCAAACAAAACACAAAACAAAACACAAAACAACAGTGTGCTGAGTGCAAGGAGCCAGACACAAAAGGTTACATATTATCTGAATCCATTGATATGAAATGTCCAGATAGGTAACTTCATAGGGACAGAAAGCTTGTTACTGGTTGCAGGGACAGAGGAGTAGGGGGAGGGACTACTAATAGGTACCCGGTTTCCTTTCAGGACGAATGGAAACATTTTGGAACTAGAAAGGGGTGGAGGTTGCAAATTATGGTAAAGCACCAAATGCCACTGAATTGTTCCCTTTAAAATGGTTAATTTTATGCTATGTGAATTTTGACTCAATCTTTTAAAAAAATCATTGAAAAATAAAACATAGTGAGGGAAGGGAGAGTGACAGGATACGAAAACCCAGGTGTAAGGGCAGGGCAGAGGAATGGGGAAAACTGAGGGGAGTCCCACACATTCTCCATGGCCGCATGGAAACTTGTCCATAACTGACAAGGATCCAAGGACATTCTCGCCCAGGGAGGTGTTTGGTACACCTCCCTGGGCGAGAGAAGACGGAAGAGCATTGTCTGCCATTCCAGCAGAAAGCCGACCGGGACCCCACACCGTGGTGATGTGTTAATGACCACAGCCTGGTGACCCTCATGCAAGTCTGATCCTAGAAACAAGTGACTAGGAAACAACCAGAGCTGGCTATTCAGGCACTTTATTAGTAGTGACCCCTTCTGAAGCCCTTTTCCCACAGTTGTACTGTGACTTTTATTATTCTGCTTAAAGTAGATCCCCTAATTGCGTGATCTTCAACTTCTCCACAACCTGAATCAACCCCTGTGAGCTGCCTGCATGGGTTCATGCTGAGGAACCACCCCAGTTCTATCCGGACATCGTTAAGCCTCACATGCATTAGTGCCTCCTACAAGTCAGCCTCTATATTTCAGAGAAGCACCAGCCCAGTGTGGTCCAATAGAACTTCCACAATGGTGTTCTTTATCTGCACTATCCAAGATAGGTGGTTCGATTTGGTGGCTAGTGAGCCCTGGGACTATTGCTAATGCCACTAGGAAATGGACTTTTTTTTTTTTTTTAAGTTTAGTTACATTTAAAAGTTCACATGGCTGGTGGCTACTGCTTTCAGAAGTGCGGACCTAGGAAGTCATGAATGAAGTTCCATCTTAGCATCACGCAAGTCTGTTTTAATATTAGTGTTACCTCTCACTAGCTGTGTAATTTGGGGCAAGTTGCTTAATCTGTGAGCCTTAGTTTCCACACCTGTAAAAAGAGAACAATGTGGGGACCTACTTCCTGGAGCTGTTGTCCAGATGAAATGAAATATTGCATGTCATGTACACAGAGCTGGGCATCTGATAGCTGCTTCGATAATCATTGTGTCTTTTGATATTGGTAATTCACCAGTGGGTGGTGCTTTAAGGAATGGAGGCTCAGAGAAGTGAAATAACTGTGCTCACGGTGGTATAACTAGAGGCAGAGAAATATGGGAATTTCTTCCCATGCGTTCCAAGGTCAAAGTCATCAGCTTGCTGTTGCACTGTGGTTCCTCCCCCTGGAATCCTGCTTACAAAGTTCATCTCCTCCAGAGAATAAGATGCGGACTGAGGAATGCATCTTGTTCTTTCCCATAAGCTGGTCCATTGAGTTTGAGCTGCACTGCTCTGGGTCGCAATGGGATTTCTATAGGCGTTGAAATCTGAGGGAAAACACGTGGGTGTGTGAGTGGGTTTCTGTCTCTGCAGTGGTTTTTGTTTCTTGCTGAGGCTGGTTCTGGGTAGCTTCTGGACTGGACTAGCAGAGAAGACATTGGGCTCTGCCATCTCAGCTACTTGAAGGTTCTGGTTGAGTGAAATCTTTCAGACACACTATTTATTCAACAATCTTCATTCCTGTTTTAAGGCACCAAACATTCCCTTTTGAATGCTTTCTTCTCCTTTCTCTATAAAGTTGTCTCTAGGTCCGAGAAATCCTCCTCATATAGAGGAAGACAGTCTTCTTGCCTTCAAACTTTGGTTGCAAAGAACACTTTATCCCGTCATCCTCACCTTTGGGCTAAGAGCAGAGTTGAGGTGGTGTGAATCATTTATTCAGGTCTGAGATATCAATTAGCCCTTGCAATATGCCCTGTGTGTTAGCATCTCCATTGCTGCCTTGAGGAAACTTTAGAAGCCAGGAGTCAGTGCTGGTCAGAGGCTAATGCTCCCACTCCAAATATAGAGACAGTTTTGTCACACTGGCTGTTTAACAGCCCTGCCCATGCCATTCTTAAGAGAAATAGAGTGAAGTTTCATTAACGTGAGAGATCAGTAGTTCAGTTATAAGTTATCACTGCAGAGAGAGAGCCACAGGGTTAGCTCCTCAAGTTGGAGATAAAAAAGATGAATGGGAAGAGGAAATGAAGTTAGTGCTTTACTGCCGGATGCTTTGCCACTCATGCACAAGGGGAGAATGGAAAGCCTTTCTAAATACAGAAGGGATACCACAGGCAATGAATATTTTTTAATCTGCAAAAGATCTACTTGTCATGGTTAGATTTGCATGCCTCTCATCAACACCATAACCCAAGGATGGTCTTGTTTTTGCAACCCATCAAGCGGGGGCATCCAGCTGGCTAACTCTCGCAGCTGCACATAACTGTAAACCTACCCCAGCATGCCAAGACAGAAAGCTATGTCATCATTGCAGTCCTGTGACTGTGTTTGTTTATGTGAAGTGTACTTATCTTTACCACCCGCCCCACTCATTCACTCATTCACTCATTCGTACACTCATTAATTCAACAGGTGACTATTCAGCTCCTACGACCTATCAGATACTATTCAAGGCACTAAGTCTTGCTCCTAGGCAACTATGGCAGGCACAGATAGGTGATGGTAAAATCCCCTTAGTAAAATTAAAAAGCATGAAGAGGATGGGGAATGCAAGGGTTGAGCACTATCTTATTTTACACATGATGCTCTGGGCTGGCCTGTGTGAGCAGGGCACATTTAAGTAGAGTCCTGATGAAAGAGAAGGGTGGTGACTATGTAGATAACTAGAGGGAAAGAAAACTACACAGGTGACTAGTAGCCAAGCTGGGGAAAGAGAGTCTTATAATGGACAGGGCCCCACTGTCTGGAAAGGAGCTCAGGAAAAACCCTATAGAAATAGTTTTAGCTGTTCTTCCTCTCTGGGGTGCCCCCATTCTTTTACTCCAGGGCGAGGACCCCTTCTTAACAGCTCTGTCAGCAAGTGCATAGGCCTGGGGTGGAAGTGAGTTTGATGTTTAAAAAGGATAGGAGGGGAGGAGGCATATGATGCAGGACCATCTAGGCTTTGTATGGACTCTGGCTTCTGAGTAAAATGTGGTCACTGAAGGTGGTAAGCAGAGGCAGGGTGCATTCTGGCATGTCCTGCACCAGGAATTCTGGCAGGACTGTGGGAGGTAGAATGAGGGGCTGCAGTGAAAGCAGAGAGCTGGCAGGAGTCTATATCAGTAAACCAGGTGAGAGAGGGTGGAGCTTGGATTAAAGTGGAAGGTGGAGGTGATGAGAAGACATTGGATGTGAGATAGGTCTTGAAGGGTACACTTAAAAGGGTAATGATGCAAACAGGTTAGGTACAATGAGACAACATTGTTTGCTACTGGATTAAATGGAGGGTGTGAAAGAAAGAGGCGCTGAGGGTGATTAGGAGACTTCATCTTGAGCCAGAAGGAAGGGCAGATCTGACATTTACTGAGGTGGGGTGACTGGGAGGAATAGGGACCCAGAAGAATCTCATTCCATTGGAGAAACCATTAGAAACATAGATTGGTCATCTGGTGCTCAAAGATTCCTCTGATATGTTCTGATTCACAACCAATGTAAACCCAATCCAAGTTTTTCTAAATGAGATATGTTTGGATGCGGCTAATGGTCTAGTCAGGATGGACTGAATTTATAGAGTGATGTAGAGGCTCAGGCAATGCTGGTCAGAAGTCTCTGTCCCAGAGACAGTAGCAATGCTTGGGAGAATGTCCAGAAAGTGATCATTTTAAAGGACTGTCTTCTTGGGCCTGTTATAGTCAACTCAGATCTCCATAGCAAAATACCACATCCTGAGGCTTAAAACACAGATATTAATTTTCTCACAGTTATGGAGGCTAGAAGTCCATGATCAAAGGATTATCTGATTTCTCCTGAGGACCCTCTCTTTGGTTTGCAGGCAGCAGTCTTCTTACTGCGTCCTCACATGGCCTTTTCACTACGGGTGCGTCCCTGGTGTCTCTTCCTCTTTTTGTAAGGACACAGGTCATATGGGATTAGAGTCCCTCCCCGTATGACCTTATTGAAACTTAATTACCCCTTTAAAGTCTCCAAATATATTCGTATTGTGGATAAAAGCTTCATTGTGTAAATATTAAGGAACACAATTCTATCCCAAGCGGAGATCTACGTGAAAGAAGATTCTGAGGCTGCCTTCTGATCAACAGGAAAGTGAAACATAACCAATTGCCAGCATCTTTCTTGGGAAACAGACACACGGGCCTCCTGTACATTTGTCCTGGCTGAGTTGTTTTCTCATCTTCCCTGAGTTGTTTTCTCATCTTCCTTAGGTGGGAGCGCCCTCAAAAACAGTATTTTCAAGCACATATTATCCAGGCAGCTTTTCTTACTCATATATGAACCCAGTGAGGTATGTGAGTTATTGCCCTGATTTGACTCTTGAGGAAAGTGAGGCACTGAGGAGTTAAGAAGCTTACCCAAGACATGGTTAGTAATCGGTGGCACCTGGTCCTGGGCCAACTGGAAGTTCAGGTCATTATGCTTATGGCCAGTTCATCTATGAGATCTGCACTGCAGTGAAAGTGAAATTTTGCTGGAACAAGAAATCTATCTGACAAGCAACTTACCCAACTGGCTTAGATTGAGATTTCATTTTGGAAGTGCATCGTGACCAGTCTAAGCGTATCCTTCTTCATTAGCTATGGTGCCTTCTCCCACTCGGTTTTATCAGCTTTGCAGAAAAGGCTTTCATGGGATCACCTAATTCACATCTAGAGAAATGGAGAAGTCTGTAGTCCATCCATACTCTGCCTCCTAAATTAGGAATGGACTGAAGTATCAAGCCTTCTGCTTGTGAAAGTACAATGACCACTCTTTTCTGCATCCATTTGTTTTTTTATTGTCGAGTGAGTTTTCTGTCCTTATTTTCATGTGCAGCTCTGTCTTTACTGATAGTGTTTGTTTTCGGTGTGTGAGCTCCGGGGCTGAGACAGCACGCTTTTAATGGCCTCCACTGTGTGGGCACAGTGCTTTGTAAATAAAGGCGCAATAATTCACTTAACAAGCATCTAGTGATCAATTCCAGTGTGTGAAACAGCCATGAGTGCACATGGCTGATATTCAAAGGTGTGGCAAGGAAGATTCCTATCTTTTCAGAATTATGGTATTATTAATAAAAATGCTGGGGTAACAGCATTAATGACTAGTATTTATAAAGCCCATCTTATCTGCCAGCAGCTGTGCTCTGTATCTTACATATATTCTCTTAATTAATTTCTGCTATAGAGCAGTGTTCCCCTAAGTGTGTTTTTCAGAGCACTATTTCTGGCAAAACATTGATGGATATTGTGCATGTCAGGGGTCCCCAAGGTCAGCTCTTGCTTTGGTAATTCTCCAGGAGAATTCATGGACTCAGCACATGGCCATACACATGGCTAAGATTTATTACAGTGAAAAGATCCCAAGCACAGTCAGCACAGGAAAAGCTGCCTTGGGTAAAGTGTGGAGGAATCCAGGCACCAGCTCTAGGGTCCTTTCCCAATGGGGTCATAATTCCCCCAACAATGGGTTAGGACGACATGTAAATGTCTACTGGGAAGACCAGAATTTTTACTGGGAGATGGTCACCTAGGTACCCTCTGCTTGGTATGTAGCAAAATTCTAAACTTCCAGAAAGAAACCCGGTGTTCAGCATAAACCATGTATTTTTTGTACAAACAGGTCAGGTACAATGAGCCACTCTTACACTAGGGAATAGTGGGAACCATCCCAAAATCTGAGCTCCCAGATGCCAACGAAGAGCCTATCTTGGAAGCAGTACCCCTCATGCCTCATTGGCCAGGCCAGAATAAATGATGTGATAGATGATAGATAGATAGATAGATAGATAGATAGATAGATAGATAGATAGGCAGACAAATATAGATAGACAGGTAATTAGATACACCCAATCAAGTATGAGAAACACCTGAACTGACCAGAGTTAAGCTGCTTTCTTAACTTCTGGAATCTAGTAGTCTAGACCTACCATATTTTTCCATGTATAAAATGCTATTTTTTTTCTAAAATCATTACACTGAAAATCGAGGAGGGAGCTGGTCGGGTGCATAGCTGCCCATACCTTATTAAACAGGCTTCCTCCAATCATGAGCCTCATTATTATTGATGTCAGTTGATGCTGTAATTCAGGGGTCCTCAAACTTTTTAAAGTGGGGGCCAGATCACGGTCCCTCAGAGAGCTGGAGGGCCGGACTATATGAACTACTATTCCCTACTGTAACACCTTGGCTACGCTCACTGCCCAAAAAACCTGGCGGGCAGGATCAGACTCCTCTGGGGGCTGCATGTGGCCCGCAGGCCGTAGTTTGAAGACCCCTGCGTGTAATTGGAGGTGGAGATGGAGAGTGTGCAGATGCAACAGGAAGTAGAGCATTCTGATGTCATAAAATAAAAAGACAAATACTGGTAAGCAATTGTCTTATTCTGCAAAATTCAAACAGTGTAATCAGCCATGCAAAAGAGCATGGGAATAGAGCTGCAGAGAGACAATTTGGACCTCCTCCCACTGAGTGTATGATCAGACAGTGGAGAAAACAGGAATAACAACTCCTTAAGATGCAAAAAAAGAAGAAGGCCTTAAGAGGAAAACTAGAAAAATGTTTAAAATATTTGTTTCTTAATTTTGGGTTGGGAAAGTGAGGGGCGTCTTATACATGGAGGCATCTTATACATGGAAAAATGCAGTATTCAATGAGGGGTTATCCTCACTATCCCCCAGAGGAGTATCTTAGAAGACTGCTGCTTCCTAGAAAATGATTAAAGGAAGTTTTGGTGCAAAGATGACATCAGTCCTGCTCAGTTTAAGGTCAGACACTGGAGAAATCCATTGCAGGAAATGCTCATTTTAAAATTTATGATTTATCTTTTACTTTGCACTTCAGCACTGGCAGTTAATTGTTAATTTAATGTCTAAATATTGATCAGAGGTGTTACAAGAGAACAGTACTGAAGCTGAGATGGCCTCCTGGGACTGTTGAATCTGAGAAATTCATTTAGATATAAAATTACTAGTTGTGTCCTTTACAAATCTATAATCAGGGGTCATCTGTTAACTAAATAATTAGCTTTTTATTTGAAATATAAATTAAAATTGTTTCTCCATGCAGTCTTATTAACCAGCCTTATATCTTGAGTTTTGAAATATAATTTAAATATATTTTCAGCATGTTAAAAACCTAATCTAATTCTTGTTTTACACCAGGAAGTTTTTTGCCTAAACCTGAATTACTCCTTATTTACCGTTACAGTCAAGATTTCAGAATAGGCTTTTATCTAGTTAGATGTTTGGACTAGAATATATTCATTCCTCAAATGCTTTAGTTTTAGAATCACTAATATAACAGGAACTTGATTCTTATTAACATTTCCAAGAGGGAGCTTTACAGATTCAATAGTGGGCAATTTTACGTGAATTCTTGAAAAAGATGTAGTGGGGATTTTTTCCTGTTAATAAATTACTGTTTTCCCCTCTGAGTATTATATGATTCTTTTCTTACTTGCCTTCTCCTTCTGTCTGCATTTGCAAACACCACATTCCTAATAACAGCCTCATTTTGATTTTCTGCTTTGCTGACTTCTGCATTCCATTAGATTCTGTAACCTCTTAGCCCTACTCTTGGCCTAGCATTCTTCTTCATTTCTACACTGCTCCATGGTTCATCCATCTCCATTTGTTTATGATGTTGTTTTTCTTATAGAGTGTACGCTTTCAGAAGCAATGACTAATTCCTATTGGTTTGATCTATGAAAACTACAGGTTCCTTGGTACCATTCTTAGCACCACGTTCTCAGTTCTCATTCTCACTGTGACTCACTGGAAGTGACCAGACTCTCCTCTTTGGCATTGACATAGCTGTCTGTACTTTTCCTCAACGTTGTTGCCAGAGGTTTACACTGGATCCTATCACTTCCTCCCTTAAACCATCATCGCTTTTTTGTTGCCTTCAGGATAAGTCCAGATGGGTCAAGACCTTCACCATCTGCTTCCTTCAACTCTTCACACACTCCAATGTTCTTCCAGATATATTGCACCTGCTCCTGCCACGCTGACCTGTTCAGAATTTTCTTAATGCCCATTTATCCCTCAGCACCTTTGCACATCCATCCCTAATGGGGACTGGAATGACTTCAGCATCTTGGATGATGATTGGCATGAAGCAAAAGGGTGTATAGTTTGAGTTGGGGAAGGAGTGAAATTGGATATAGGATGTTTGGGTCAGGTCTTTAGCTCTGGATGGAGGGATCCCATGAATTTTAGAACTGGAGATTGATCTCTGACATCTCAGAAAGAAGGGGAGAAGCAGTTCACAGATTTGTTTTCATTTCGTCTTGTTTTTTATAAAGCAGAGCTAGTGTTCTGGCAGGTCATTTAACATAAGCCCACTGAAAGGAGGGCATAATACCCTGTGGATACATGTTCTGTACCAGATATAACTTACTTGGGCATATGGGGAGAATAACTTTCCAGGTGGGGATCATAGTGGCTGATTTGTGAAGAGCTGAAAACGTGAAAGCAGGTTTGATAAAGGTCCAGCTCTGTATGGGCTTCAATATGGCACATACCTCACATGATCTGCTTACTTTCCTTTCTGGTACATTCCGGACATCTTAAAGATGAAGCCTATTTTTCTTAAATGGACAGTCTTTGGCATGCTACCTGTAAAATATTTGTTAAACATGTATTCAACTTTGGGCATCACCCCCCACCACCACCCTGAATTAAATCAACTTTAAATACTTGATTTATTGATTATTTTCCTCTGGGGTTACTTTCAGATGTTCCATGAACCTGGGGAAAAATTAAAAGTTATTCCCTGCATCATTTTTCACCAGTTGGTCTGTTTTAAATTTAATCTGACATACAAAAATTGGCTTTTGTCACTCACAATAACCATCCCATCCAAATCAAACAATGCCTCAATATCAAATCCAGAAACCAAGAAGCCTAAATGCATTCCCTAGCAGAGCAAATAATAAAATGTGCTCCTAAAGGACAGCTGATTCTTAAAGAGAGCTTCTGCCCTTTAAATGTCACCCACACATTCCGGTTCTTTGTTCTGCTCTGTCTCCACAGCTTTGCCTCAGAAGTCCAGGGGATGCCAGGCTGTTGGGTAGAAGGAGTAGAAAGGGGAGGGTAAGAAGGCACAATGAATGTAGAGGGGAAGGTTGATATTTTCTGATTTCTAGGGACCCTTCTTAGCGGGGGTGCGGATGGGATGGTGGTGAGGGTCAAGCACTGTGAGGATCAAGCACATGGGCTTCATGCCACCTAAATGGCTGCATCTGCAGGGACTAGGGGAGGGATATCAGGAAGGAAGAGAACTTTGTGCATGTGTGGGTGTGTTTGGAAAGGAGGGGAGAAATAAAAACCCTAACCTGGGGTGGTGTTCTTCAGGATTGGATGTGTAGTTGCAACTGTTTGCACCATTTTCTATGTTCTTGGGAGCGTCTCCAAAACCTCACCTAGGGCTGCTGCATCAAGTCACCAATAGGAAGTATTCTTATGTGTGGGTATAATTGTATCTCACTAAACACTGCTTCACAAGGTTAGTAATTTAAAATGAAAGGAAGGCTAAGAAATTATCAGCAGGTGGTAGATCAAGAGAATTTGTGCAATGTAGTAATCTCTTTTCTCTCTGGTTCTGTGACACTAACTCTCCAGATAATTTTTGTCTCTTCAAACTGTTCCTGGAAAGCAGACATGACCTTCTTTCTTTTTTTCTTTTTCTTTTTTAAATATATTTTATTGATTTTGTACAGATAGGAAGGGAGAGAGATAGAGAGTTAGAAACATCGATGAGAGAGAGTCATCAATCAGTTGCCTCTTGCACACCCCCTACTGGGGATATGCCCGCAACCAAGGTACATGCCCTTGACCGGAATCGAACCCGGGTCCCTTCAGTCCCCAAGCCCACGCTCTATCCATTGAGCTAAACCGGTCCCGGCATGACCTTCTTTCTTAATATAAATGAAGGCTTCCCCAAGTTTCTTCCCTTTACTTTCTATTTCTGCCTTCTAATCCTAATCAAGACCCATAGCTTCACCCATCACTTGATGCAGGGATTTCCCTGTCCAGCCCAGAACTCTCTCCTAAAATCTGGTGTTGTGAACTGTCCACATGAATCATCTCCAAATGAAACTTTGTCATCTTCCCCTTGGTGTATTCCAAATATGAGCTCAGCATTTATCTTGTGCCTTTAATTCTAGCAAAGAATCTGCTAAATGTTCATTCTTTGAGTCCATAATCTCTCACCTCGTTTCTTTGTCCTCAAAGACTAGACTGGAAATTGTTGTCTCTAGTATGACCCTTCATGAATAGTTTGAATGGGGGAAAGTGCAATTTCAAATTCAGGTTACCTTAGAAATATCCTCTAGAGCAGTGGTCATCAATCAGTGGCTCGCGAGCCACATGCCACTCTTTGGCCCCTTGAGTGTGGCTCTTTCACAAAATAACATGGCCTGGGTGAGTCTGTTTTGAAGAAGTGGCATTAGAAGAAGTTTAAGTTAAAAAAAAATTAGTTCTCAAAAGAAATTTCAATCATTATACTATTGATATTTGGCTCTATTGATTAATGACTTTGCCGACCACTGCCCTAGAGCTTCTCCTAGCACACCAATTGTCTGTGCTTGGATGTTGACTTTAGCTTTCCTTGAGTGATGCCCCTCATTGATTCTCTTTAGCAAGTTATATGTCATACTTATCCTGTTTTTGAGATGCATTTACAATACAAAGAAGATATTACACCCTCTTACCCAGTGGTTGATGTGCTGGAGCCACTAATACCAGCTCTCCTGAGATGATTGTTAGACTCTTTCCAATTCCATGTGTAGCGTTTATAGCTTGATATCAGCTCTAGCAAAAGTGTTTACACCATGGGAATGTGCAAACATTACAAATCATCACTTTTTCAAGGAGTTCTTTGTTAAGTACTTACCAGCACACCCTACTATTGCCAAACTTATATGATGTTCTATACAGTTAGTAATGGCATTAACTTACCCTGTTTGAAGCACTCTGATAAAGCTTTATCAATTTATATCACTTAATCCTCAGAACAACCTTATGAGAGAGATGCCTCATTATAGCCAATTTACCAGTGAGGCAAATGAACACTCAGAGAATCAAAGAAAACCAAAGAAAAACCAAGACTCAACACCATGTGACCAAGAATAGGTCCATGTCATCTAAGTGGATTTGTAGTAGAAACCTGATCAGGGAGTTATTTATCTCAGAGGTATCTCTGTCTCTGAATGGTGGCCACTCCAAGACAATGGTGCTGGGAATTGCAATAGATTAGACTTTACAAATTTTGCATTCTTGAAACAAGTAGCATTTGGAAAGCTTGAAATTGTTAGATCATCCACAAAAAGAGTGTATGAGATAGGTCCAATTTCCTATTTGGATGAAAACTTTTCAAAGATATACATCTAAAAATTAAATAACATTTTAATTCCAGATTATTTTTATAAATACTTGATTAACAGCTTCTCCTCAACCCCCAAAAGAAACCATACACAGCACTGTCATTGACCAAACAAGTAGCTGTTTCTTTGCAATAGTGCCATAACAAGAGAAGGGAGGCCAAGCAACTCAGGTTACCTGAGACCTTCAGTAGAAACCCTTTAGCCAAATGACTTTACCTATGGGGTGTTAGTGTGATAGTTGTCAGTTACCGCTACCTTTAAGATAAAATGCTTTGGTGTAGTTTATGTTTTTCATAAATCAGAAAAAGTATTGGGATTGCCATCATCAAAAAGAAAAATCCAATTGATAATCAATGAGTATTCAAAAAGTAATTTTCCTCATTGTTACTTTTTCATTAATTTAGTAAATCTTCAAAGAACACTTAAGTTATGCCAGTAACTCTTTCCGGGATTGAGAATAAAGGGTGAAGAGCACAGGCAAGATCTCAGCTTTTGTGATTGGTATTCTCATTGGAAGAGAGAGGATAAACCAGGAGCCAGATAAAACCAGGATGTCAGGTAGTGAGGAGCGGGAGAGGAAAGTGAAACGAGTGGCAGGACAGGAAGGGAGAGGCACATGGGCAGGGGCTCTGCTGAAACAGGGCTGACAAGGACAGGAGTGTTGGTAAGGAACCAGCCAGCAGTGCTCCACAATGAGCATGTCCAGTTGAAGGCCCTGCAACCAAAACAGATGTGGAATGCTCAAGAAATAGGGAAGTGACCATAGCAGTGGAAGTTTAGTGAGGGAGGTAGGATTGATTAGCAAACAAATCCAAGAAGTAGGTAGAACCCAGATGATCTAAGGCAGTGGTTCCCAACCTTTTCTTGGCCATGCCCCACCTAAGCATCTCTAAAATCCTGATGCCCCACCCCCTGTGACATAATTCTTATCAAAAAGTGAACCCTATTCACATGGAGGAAGCCTAATAGGCCATTAACTTGGTCTAAACAATCTTCCAAAGAACATGGCATCCATGAAAGAAAAAATAAAAGAACAAAAGGACAATTGAAGTACTGAGGAAGAAATCACTAAGAAATTGTTAAAAATAATAATAATAATATGAAGTGTTAGGAAAAAAAGTAGCAAATAAGATTTCAAAACTTATAATAGGGAACTGAAATACATAAATATGCCACAATATATATTTATACAATGCATAGAAGGCTCCTAGAACCATAAGAAATGCAAATAATTCACTGTTAATAACTCATTCTCTAATTGCCCCCTTGAAAATCAAATTGCCCCCCTGTAGGGCATGTGTTCCACATTGGGAGCCACTGATCTAGGGGCTTGAAGGTTGAGTTGGAGTTCAGTCTAAGTGCACACGGGGACCCAGGAGGGTTCCCAGCAGTATAGAGACATTTCTAACTCATGTCTGTGCTCAGCAGTCTGTTCCGGCTGCACTATTTCTATTTCTGTCTTCGGTGCTGTGGAGGTGACTTATGTCCTTTCTGGTGAAATCAGTAACATTGTTATGCTAACATCTGGAACTTGGATTTCACTGTGACTTCTGAAACAGGTGTATTGAATTATATGGCGGAATGTTTTATCTGTTTAAAAGTGGGGAAAGACTTTTAAAATACGGTTTCTCATCTCTGTCATGTAGTAAGTGTTCTTTCCCTGCCCCTTACCCCACAGGCCAATCATTCCCAATATATTCAGCAACCACGCTGACTTTGGAAAATAATGAAAATACTCACATAGTGGGGATCCTGGTGAGATGGAATTGTTCTATATTTTAACTATATCAGTGTCAATATCCTGCTTGTAAGATTATGTCATGGTTTTGCAGATATTTTCATTGGGGGGACTAAGTAAGGGTCTGCAGGACTTCTCTACGTTATTTCTTACAACTGCACATGGATCTATACAATCATTTCTAAATAAAAGTTTAATGAAAATAAAATAGCTCTTATTTGTTTTGAGTACTTTACCAGGTACCAGGTGCTGTGTTGAGTATATTATATGAATTACCTCATTTAACCCTTGCAAGATTCTGATAGCAGGGATTGTAGCATTAGTCCACTTTACAGAGGAGGAGATTGAGGTTCTTAGAGATTGGCCAGTCATTCAGAGGAAGTGAGTTGATTTTAGAATGTTCATCTCTAAAGCTGAGGTTCTCAACCAATGGCCCTGGGACCCTTGTCTCTATGCCCTCTTGCTGGTGGGTCTAGCCAGGAGGTGTCTGAAGGAGATTTCAACTACTTGAACTTCTAAGTCCTGTCTTTTAAAGTAGATCTTATAATTATACCAAGCTCAGCTGATACTAGGAGAATTGAAATAATGCATGTCAAATCCTTAGCCAGCTCCTGGCACAAAGTAAGTAAGTACTCAATACAATAAAGAAGTGAACATTGTAACTCATCATTATTATTCTTACTGTTATTGTTGTCCTTTTGGGAGTGAAATAACTTAGAAAAAAGTGTCAAACCAATTTTAAATTTAGTTTTTACAAGTTGCCTTTTTATCGGATCCTCCAAGCTAGATTTTTTTCTGTTTTCATTATTCCGTGAAAGCTTCCTGTGAGAGTGTAGTTGAAGAGCTTGCTCTGCGCTGCGGCTGGGGCCAGTGTCTGGCAGTGCAATGCCTGAGATGTAACCATGACCTTAGAAAGCAGCCTCATCCACCTGGTTTCTTACCAATTAGTCACCTTGATCAAAGCAAGGGGCAGCCTGTGTCCAAGGCAGGGAGCTGCGGGGTCATGTTGTGAGACCCAAGCACATCAGCCACGGGATACCTATGTGTTTTGTTATAACGCAGGTCAGAGAATATGAAAGCAGAGCTGAGCTGGTGATGCTGATGAGCTGTCAGCATAAAGGGTTACTCAGCTCCTCAGGGGGTTTTGCAGGCTGCATTGCCCTTTAAAGTGTCATTTTTCTGTGGTTTAACAGAGCAGGTTGCTGCCCAGCTCCCAATACCCTTAATTAAAATCATAGGACATGCATAGAGCAGAGCTAGGCATGCAATAAGAGCTCTGCATGTTACCTATTGCTGTTGTCATTATTTCCAAGTAGTTGTCATTATGTGTATGCAACTGCCTATGACATGTGCAGGTACATCTATGTAATATATTAGAGTATTTAAAAAACTATACTTTGTAATATATCCATACACCTGGAATGTATAGTACATATGAATATAGTGGAATTTAACTTTCCCATTTGTACTAATGACATTCTGCTCAGAATCAACCTGTGGCCAAGAGAGTGAATGTCCCTGGATCTGATCGGTTTCTAAGACTAGAGGGGACACCCTGGTTTCCCCTTGACTGGAAGATGGAGGCAGGAGAGATGAAACTCTGATGTGTAGAAGTGAGCTGGCTCCTTTGCAGTCATGTGACCTTGTGCAGGTTACACTGCTTCTTTAAGGCTGAGCCTCCCAGCTGGGGGAGGGGGCCACAGCTATGTCATTTACTGCTGTGAAGCATTGCACAGTTTGTAGCTCTCGGCCTGGCGTCCAATCCTCAGTCATTACTCGAAATGCGATTAGGATTTATGGTGCCAGGACCCTCTTGGAAGTCTCATGATCTGATAGTCAGGAATTTCTTTCATAAACACCTGGTTCTCCCTCACCACCATCCTGTGAGCCATTTGCATCACACACTGCCATTTTTCTCTCTTATTTTCACTGACAAGATGCACAGGGTCAATTTTGTTGTTTAGGCATAAGAACCACATCTGTGGGTGGCCACGATGTTGATCTGCCCCCTTTTGTCTCTCTTTTCTGATTCTCCTTTTCATCTTCTTATAATTCTACCTTATTGCATTTAGCTGTGCAAGCTACCTCACACCCAGTGTAGATGGGTATGGGGTATAAATAATTTTTTGAAAACCCAAACTTTGAATATGTTCAATAGTTCTCTAGGATTTTGCTTGAAGTCTTAAAAGTGACTCATCAGCTCTGTCCAGTTTGCTCATTGGTTAGAGCATTGGCCCATGCACCAAAGGATCAAGGATATGATTCCTGGTAAAGGGCATCTACCTGGGTTGTGGATTTTCTCCCCAACCTCAGTCAGATGCATGCAGGAAGCAACCAGTCTATGTGTCTCACACTGATGTTTCTCTTCCTTTCCCTTCCCCCTCCCTCCCTTTCATTCTCTCTGAAAACAAGACAAAACAAAAACAAACAAACAAACAATGAAGAAATATGTGAGAATTAACAACAAAAAAGTGACTCACCATCTTCTCTTATTGACTGACTGTAACTACAAAGATAACTGATTCCTATACCAAGCCTAATAGGATCAATTAAATTCCTTATAAAAATGTCCCTAGTAGGGGAAATGCTGGTTGAGATGCTAAATTCATCTGTCCAAAAGTAAGAAGCCAGCTTTCGTGTGTGTTTTCTTTTCTTTTTCTTTTTCTTTTTTCTTTTTCTTTTTTATTTATTTTTTTAGCTGATCAAGTGCTCTTCATGCTTTGCATAGCTTCTTTGCCCCAGGTGTCTGTGACAGATGGCTCATGAAGTAGCAGGAATGAACAAAATCTCTTGCTATTATTTTTAATAAAAAAATACTGACTATAGAAGAAATTGACTATTGTAAAGATTGAAGATCCAGTCTTTGAAACTAATTATGTCCAGTCCAGGCATACTAAGGCTTTCTCAGTATGGGCTGTGTGGCCATGACAGGGGGCTTTGCAATTGAAAAGTACGGGGATGCCCCAAAAGGCCCTGCCTTTACCCCTCTCCTCACTTTAAACTAGTGTTGGTTGCAAGGTGAGTATTTGTATTTGTATTTGCACTAGAAAAGTAGAAATGCATGCAGAAAATGGCTTTCACTTAGATAAGGACAAACCTCTTAAATGTCGGGAAATGTCTTCAGGAGTATATTCAGTGAGTTGGCTTTTGCTCCACAAGACAGAGTCCCTGCCATTGTGCCTTGCAAGGAGTGGTTCACACATCTTATAGCTTGATTGCCTCCCTGCTCCAGTGTGGCTCCTTCTGCAAAGGCTGCGCTGGCCCAATTGTCCCTGCTTGTTTCACCCTTGAAAATCACCTTTTTTGGTATCTGGGGTCATTGATTTCCTGGCCCAATAGCAAAATGAGTATGAAATCTGGCACAGCCTTGATTGCAATGCTGTTAATATTTGTCATAAAGTGACACTGTGGTTTAGATAGGACTGGGTTCCAAAACCAATCCTACCTCCTCCTATTTGAATAAACTCTGTAGCACTTCTGTCTTCTTATCTGTAAAATGAGGAAATTGGCTCCTGTTCCAAAGATGACATGAGATAAGGTTAGAAAAACACCTTGCAATGTGCTTAGCACATGGTAGGTCTCAGATTATGATCAAACTAAGGAGGAGTTGACATAGACCTAGCCTCATAGAGCTTCTGATGATTAAATACATAAAAACAAATTAACTCAACATAGTAATTTAAAATATATATATATATATATATATATATATATATATATATATATATATATATATATATATATATTTAAGCCGAAACCGGTTTGGCTTAGTAGATAGAGCGTAGGCCTGTGGACTGAAAGGTCCCAGGTTTGATTCCGGTCAAGGGCACATCCTTGGCTGCGGGCACATCCCCAGTAGGGGGTGTGCAAGAGGCAGCTGATGGATGTCTCTCTCTCTCATTGATGTTTCTAACTCTCTATCCCTCTCTCTTCCTCTCTGTAAAAAATCGATAAAATATATTTAAATAAATAAATAAATATTTATGAGGAATTGATGCTCTGAGATCATCATGTCCAATGATGGTTTTATTTAAGTATTTATTGCCAACTCAGAGCCACAAGGGCATTAGGGATAGTGTTTCAAAACATTTTAACATTCCTAGGCACCTGCAATGCAGGGGACATAGCTCCTGCCCTCAGGCAGTTCCCCATCCCTCCAGAGAGCCTCAGAGATCTGCAGCCAGACCTTGCCTGGAGAAGCTGTGATGAGTCCTGGTGTAGTCCGAGCTCCCTCGCTTTCCCTCTCTCCTGCAGACACTGAGTGCTCACCTCTTACCTGTCTCTTGGGACCTGTGTACTACATACATGTTGTGGGGAACAGCCCTGAAGCTCATTATATGGTAAAGAAGCAAACATTGAACAGATAATAATGAGTGACGATAGAAGGGAAAGTACAGGGCGCCATAGGAATGCAGAATGGGAGGTTCTGATCCAGTCTGCGGGTGGAGGAAGGCTTCCCTGAAGAAATGATATTCAATCCTTCTTACTCAGAATGAGCAGGGAGTAGCCAGACAAAGAAAATGGTGCTCGGTGACAAAGGAGAAAACATAAGGGTGTGCTTGACATGTCCAGAGAAGCCCGTGGAGCTACTGCTTAAATAGAATTCCTCTGTGTTTTCTGTTTTTACTAAAAGTGAACTAATAAAGTAAATACAAGGAGCATCCAAGCTGATCTCAAGCCCCAGATTGAAGGACGTTGGCTCTTCCTCCCCCACCCCCTGTAACTTTTAGGTTCAATTCTTTGTCTCCATGGACCCAGTGCTCTACTGTTGGTCCATGATGTAAGGAGTTTACAAAAGAAAGCCTGGGGGGAAGTTTCCTTTATGAAGCTGTTAGGAAGGCAGACCCATGTGGGGCTACACACCAGCAACGCTGATCGTTTTCAAGATTTATTATTGCATACTCTTGATTAAATGTGTGAGATGATAAATTAAACTGGGTCTTTATAACCACACACAAATTGGTGGTTCTGTGGGGGCTGTTTTCGATTTAGGGGCTGAATTGGACTAATAATGTTCATTAGGATGAGTGAAGGCACTGATTTAGCTGAAAAGCATAGCTCTACAGCAGCGTGGCCCAAGTCTGAGTGTAAAAAAAAAAAAAAAAACCAAACATTTTCACCGCTAATATTTTTAGGTGAAGGAGCCAAAACGGTGTGTCTTATTTGAAATTGTAACACCCAATTGAGAATGGTGTGCTTCAACAGTCTAGGTTCCTGATTATAAAGATGAACTTCCTTAATGTGCCCAATAACAATTAGACTCGGAGACATCTCACTAGCTACACTAGGAAAAGAGGGCAGTGAACCTCAGCATTGAAAATCGTGTTGCTGCTGCTGATCAAGATATGAGACAGGCAGGCGGTGGGAGGCCTGCCGCATGATGTGGGGCTGCTGGAGCCACACGTGCACTGGGCACTATGGGCACATCTCACATGTGACCAGCACGTAGGTGCCAGGGACAATTAACAGAGCCGGGGTGGCAAACTCATTAACGCAAGAAGAGAATTTGCTGTTCAGAGACATTAATTTAACATGACACCAACAGGGGTGTTTATATGTGCTCATTGTGGTGTCAGACATTCTGATCTAATTGAGTTAATTAAAAGTTAATAGCACAGAGCACATCACTGTGCTATAAATGACAGGCATGTGACCAGTCCTCAGATCCTCCTGTTTGAATAAATATTTCACTCACCGTCAAATTCCACTTCTGCAAGATTCATTCCACATCACTGCTTCCCCTCTCTTTGAAGAGCTTGAACGCTGTTCCATTTGATATATAAACAAAGGGAACAGGAAAAGATAAAAGGAGGCTGCACGCTATGTCATAAATATCACCCATGCTTGCCAGCTGTGTGCTTAAGCGCTGATGGGAAGAGAGAAGTGTGTGCTCCTTGCTCTGGCTGTGGCACAGTGGGAGGTGGAAATGCCTACTAGAGCCGGTATGAGGGTGACAGGAGGGACAGTGGCTCAGAGGACAGGTTTGAATCAGGTTGGTGCAGATCTGAGGAGGTGGGCCAGCCACTTAGTCTCTCTGAGAGTCCCTTTCCTCATCTGAAATGGTGGTAAGAAGAGAGCCCAGTGTCCTTGTCACTGGACACTTTGATGAAATAATAAGATCTCTCTAAAGCAGGACATGGTGTTGGGCACGTCATGGGTCTCCCATAAAGGCTGGAATGATGCAGATGGAGAGAGCCTGTCTGCTGGGCATGGGGTAAGCAGGTCCCAGGCATAGTGTCACCTGCTTCTTTCTCTGTGCTCTGGCTTGGGCAGCCAGGGCTGTTCTCTGGGCATTAGTGTTTAGATGTTGGGTTGGTTGATTATGTGACAGATGCCTCCAGAAAAGGGACATGCAACATGTACTTATACATAGTACCAGCAGAAAAGCACTTGAAAAATCAGTCACACTGGACAAGGTCAAGTCAAGTAGAAAAGATCTCAGACTTGAATCCTGACTAAGAGTAACTGTTTAAGCTAAAACCAAACTCCAGGCCTCCTAGTAGCTTTCTTAGTTTCGTGTGCCCTGGATTGTGCACCAGAATACTTCCCCGAAACAGAGGCAGGCTTTTGGGGCCTCAATTCTAAGGCCGATCTGTGATTGGCCATCACAGAACCCCATGAACATAATTTCTTAGTAAGTTTAACAATTTAAGGATGGAGAAATGGAATAATTTTTATATGGCTATTTCTTGCGACAACTCTTAGTAAAGGTTAAAGATGGTGACTTTCAAACTTTTTGATAGGGCCCCACAGTAAAAAAATAAAAATAAAAAACTGGGATTACATCACATCACCTCAAACACATACACACACACACACACACACACACACACACACACCCCAAAGTTTTACATATAATTCTTGCTAGTCTTACTCTTGGTGGTGCTTGCCTTCTCACTTCTAGTCTGTCTCTTTCGTTATTTAAAATGATGCCCATGATCTATAAATTGATTTCATGATCTGAAAATGAATTGTGACACCCAGGTTAAAAAATAGTGATCGAAGGTGTTAGGTAAGAACACATTTATATGAAAGTACCTAAGTGGAGGAACAGGGATGAATGAGTAAGGGTAGATGCCTGGGGCTTTGGAAAGAATTAAGTATTTTTATTAGTGTCTGTTTCTCATCCTTCTCTGTCTCCTTCCTGGCACAGTGGGTTCTGTGTGGCCCTGCATCTAACCAAAGGGAGCCTGTGGGAACAGGCCCGATGATTGCCCTTAAGCTTAGTCTCTCTCAGGGAGCGCTTCAACAGAGAGATGGTTCCTTAGAAGCACCTGTGATCTAAGTATGTCTGAGTGGAGTCTGAGATTCTGCATCTCTAACCAGATCCCAGGTGGTGCTGATGCTGCTGGTTCCTGGACCTCACTGAATAGAGAGAAGAGAGAAAGCACAAGATGAAGCCTTGTGTTCCCAAACAGTGATCTACATATCCATCCACTAACATCCCTTTTCTCATTCAAGGTCATCTTGTTGTCTTTCCACTGTGACTAATTATGTCACTTGATATGCCTTTGCTGAAAAAGTTAAAAGCCGCTTGGATGGAATTATAAATATAAAAAGGGTGCATTTGGAAAACTCCCTGAACTGATGGAAGCTGATGAAGCTGATCCCTAGAGAGGCCATGAAGCCAGAGAGCCTAGACTTGGTAGCAAGAACTAGTAATACCTCCTTGGGTGAGGTCATTGCAATTAACCAACACCAAGGGTCCCTGGAGCCCTTGCTGTGGACCTCCAAGTTCTAGAAAGAGGGTCCAAATGTCCTAACTTCAGCCCGCTCCTCAGCCAGGGAAAGGTGGAGCTTTGTGACTGACAGACCCACCGCCAAACAGTGCGGCCACAATTTAGTCACCATGCACAGGGGCAGTGCAGGGCAGGCAGACACAGCAAGGGAATGCTGAGTCATTGAGCATCTAAATGGCAATGTGAGGGAGAAAAGTGCTCTCTGCCAAGCTCATTACAGATATTGTGAACTTACTCCTCTCAAAAAGCCAGCGGTTCTCACCTGGGGATGATTTTGCCTTCCAGGGCCCAGCTGGCAATGTCTGGATAAACTTTGGTTGGAGGTGCTGGCACATAGTGGATAGGGGCCAGAAATGCAGCTAAATATTCTACAATGCACAGAACAGCACCCCTCCCAAGAAGGAAGTTATGTAGTCCAAAATGTCACTCCTGCTGAAGTCAAGAAACCCTGCAATAAACCTGAAAGATGATGGTGGTTTTCTCTATTTTTTTTTTCTCATTTTATGGATGACAGAAGGTTAGAATATAGTCGCAAGGTCAGTAAGCTGGCCCACAGCAGGGCCTGAACTTGGACCTGGATCTCCCTAGTACCAGGACATGCTTCCATCTTTGCTATACCTTTGAAAAATAGCTTCTCCCATGTTCCTGGTAAGAAAAGATGGGCGTGGGTAGAGGCTCTCAAACAGGAACCTGTAAGCCTCATAACAATGTGCAAGTTTCCCCTTTGCTAATAAGATTTGTTCTGTCCTTTTCTGGAGTCATTCCAACCTGCCAGGCTTTAAATTAACAGTAACGCGTGGAAAGGCTTCGTGTCTGGGGTTACCTGGTGCAGCTGTCTTCATGCTGGCACAGGGAGAAGTTACCAGGTGATTAATAGCCCTGTAGCTTGCTGGAAATCCAGGTGGAAGACATACCACCGGCTCATTCTCTTTTAATATTCAGTCCTAGAAGTGGAGTACAGCAGGGTAACAGCAGGTACCCCCCGGAGACCTAGCATGAAGGTTAGTCTCCTGTAACCTCCTCTGAGTGTAACTGCCCCAGGTCACATGGTGAGTAATGGGCCTGCATCTCCCTGGCTTACCCACAGGGAAGAGGCATTAAGTCTGCAGGTCGTGGGTAATCAGATGTGCAAGAGACTGGAAGCAGAATAACCTTGCTCCATGCTGCCTCTCCTGAAACGCTTGTCTGTAAAGGTAGAGTTGGAGAAGGCAGTCTGTTTGAAAAGAGGAAGTTTCACTTCCTTTCAAATAGTGTACGGTCCAGGTGAAGAGCTTGGAGTCTTTCTAATTGCACCCTGAGCCTTTGGAAAATATGAACACGTTTGCACATTCAAAGATCTAGGTTTTCTTGAAGACCCTGGGGAATGTTCTCACTGGAGTTCCCTCTTTTCCCCTCAGGAAGAACTTTCCAAATTAAAAAAAGAAATCGGTAGCAGGAAAAATGTATAAAGTGAAATGAAAAAAAAATTTATAATGTTCAAGGGAAAGGGTTTTTAAAATATTCATGATACTGCTATAAAAATGGACTAGAATAATTCAAAACAAAAATATCAACAGGCTTTCTTTTGCATGTTTCTAAAATACTTGGGGTGGTTTTTTTGAGGGTCTGTGTTTTCTGTTTTGAAAGCCTTCTCCCTTCACTTCAATGTTGCCTACTTGGACTGCCAATTGAGTAAGATTTTTTTTTTTTTTTTTTTTTGCTAATTAACAGTCTAAACTCATTAGGCTTTAGTGTAATTATATTTCCAACCAATCAGCTAAATTGATACTATGCTGTTGGTCCTAAGAAAGATTAAGTGACTAGTAGGAAATTGAGTTATATTCTCTTAAATGTGATATCCTTAGCTCTTGGCATACTGTCTGGTATTCGATCACACTTTTAAATAAATAAATATGCCATAAGGAATAGATATAAATAATAAGAAGGGGAAAGATGGGTGGAGTGAGAATGATTACTGGAAACACAGAAGCCATACTCCTGAGGAGACAGCATTCCTATGAATTCAATGGTGTAGGCATTTTCATAAGGTTTTTAAATTATTTTCATTTACTTAAAAATTACTTTAAAATTAACTCTTTCAGCTTTTTGCACACAATATCCTCTTGCTTGAGGTGGTTGCCCTGTTTCCTTTTTCCAACATTGGGAGCATTTCCAGTGACCAGGGAGTATGTAACAGTAACCTTTCATTTTCAGATCAGGCCAGCAGGAGATGGCATTATACTGAGCTCAAACCTGCCTTTTAGAAAATACCTATTTCCTCCCTCTTGAAAGACTAAGAGATCTACTAGCCATTCCACATGACAGATCTAGGATATTTGAGGGCAGATCCTCTGATGATTCTTCCTATGAGGGGTCTTGACTCCTTCCTAGCCCCCATCCACTACAGGATTAACTTTTGTCAAATATCATCAGGATATGGTTTGGCCACAATATCACATATTATTGAAGTTGAATGCATCCCATAATGGCAGCCAGATATTAACAGCCACATCAGTGTGTCCACCCACAGGTTCCCCATTCAGGCCTTTTCCTGGGCTTGGCTTCTGCTGGCATGGTCTCCCCATCCATACCCCTGGGAGCACATGAAAGAATGGCAAGGCAGACCTTGCTTTCTACCAGGCCTCTTAACTCGAGGCAAAGAAGCCTAAATAGGAGGAATCATATAGCAAGCAGTAAGCCAGTAACTCCCATATGGATGTTTAAGTTCCCAGCTCCACAAACATCACAAACTATGGCCGCCTTTCACCTCATTGATGGTGGCTGATGGGTGCCCTTCCTCCTTGATTCCTCTCATTCACCCTCTTCTCAGTGCTTCTCACCTTCACTCACTGCCCCTGGTCTTAAGTAGGGGTATCTCTTCATAAACTTCTGTGACACAAAGACCCCTCGGCCCCTCAGCCCCTCTCCTCCTCAGCATCAGCGATTTTGGGGTGGGAAAGGAGCCAGTGAAACCCCAAAGTGCAGCAAGGACCTGCATTCTTTGCTGAAGCAGAATGCTATTGGATGTGACTGACAGGAAATTCCTACCCAATTCTTATAAACAATTAGGAAAATTTATCTCACCAAACAAAGCCTGGAAATGTAGGGAAGCTCTGGGTATTGGCAATTTTACATTTTAACATCAAGGGTCAGGTTTCTTTTTAAACTTTATTTTTCAATTATAATTGACATTCATCATTATTTTATGTTAGTTGTACAGCATAGTGGTTAGATAATTACATAATTACAAATTATATAATTCTACTGCCACTGGCACTATACATAATTATTATAATACTAGTGGCCCAGTGCATGAAATTCATGTACATTAAAAGGGATTAATTAGAGGAAAGAATTTAATATTGCTATTTGCCCTTTCTCTATAATAGAAGTGTCAGAGATGAAAGAAAAATAGTAAAATGTATATAAAAACTTTCCTCCTGTCAGAGTCTGGGGCACACCAGGGGACCCAGAGTCAAGTCCCTGCCTACCCACATGCGCCTCAAAATCGTGTGAGACTCAGACCTGGCCAGCCACCCCAACTCATTAGGCTAGATCCAACCTGGCCAGTCCCACCCTTATCAAGCCCTGCCGGGCAGAGGATGTAGCCTCAGGTCCTCTGGCCTGGCGCTAGGACTGGGTGCATGCCTTGAGGTCCCCTATCAATCCCCCCAGGTGGGGGACACGGCCTGAGATCTCCTGTCAAGCCCCGCTGGGTAGGGGGCATGGTCTGAGGTCCCCCATCAAGGCCCGTCAGGTGGGGGAGAGGGCAGCCTCAGGTCCCCTGGCTCGGCACCAGAAGGAGGACACTGCCTCAGATTCCCCATCAAGCCCCACTGGGTGGGGAGTACAGCAAGTCCTGCCAGGCAAGGGCGAGAGCCTCAGGTCCCCTGGCCTGATGCCAGGGTGGGGGGCACATCCTGAAGTTCCCCGTCAAGCCCTACTGAGTGGGGGTGGGGAGAGCATGGCCTGAGGTCCCCCAGCCTGGTACTGAGGCAGGGGGAGCAGCTTGAGGTCTCCTAGCCAGCATCAAGATGGGAAGTGCACCTTAAGGTCCCCTGTCAAGCTCTGCAAGGTGGGAAGCGTGGCCTAAGATTCCCTGTCAAGCCCCACAGGGGCGGGGGAGGGCATAGCCTCAGGTCCCTGCTGATTGCTCATTAAGTAATATTTCATTGTGCATATATACATATATATACCACATCTTCTTTATCCACTCATTTATTGATGGGCACTTGGGTTGCTTCCATATCTTCCTTATTGCAAATAATGCTGCAGTGAACACAGGGGTGCATATATCTTTTTGAATTAGTGTTTTGGCTTTATTTTATTTTTTAAATATGTTTTTATTGACTTTTAGAGAGAGAGGGAGGGAGAAGGCTGACAGAAACATCAATAAGAGAAGAAACATTATCTTTTGGCTGCTTCCTGCATGATCCCTATTGGGGATCGACCCTACAACCCACACATGTGCCCTGCCCAGGAATAGAATTGGTGACCTTTTTGTTCATGGTCAGCACTCGACCACTGTGCTGGAATTCTTTAGATAAGTACCCAAAAGTGGAATTGCTGGGTCATAAGGTAGTTCTATTTTTAATTTTTTTAAGGCCTTCCGTACTGGTCTCCACAGTATCTGTACCAATTTGTGATCCCTCCAACAATGAATGAGGGTTCCTTTTCTCCACATCCTCTCCATCACTAGTTTGTTGATCTATTGCTGATAGCCATTCTGACAGGTGGAAAGTGATACTTCATTGTAGATTTTATTTGAATTTCTCTGATGATTAGTGACCTTGAGCATTTTTTCATATCTATGTGCTCTCTAGTTAGGTTCTGGGCCCATTTTTTAATTGGATAGTGGGTAGGTTTGGTGTTGAGTTATATGAGTTCTTCAGAAATTTCAGATATTAACCCCTTATTAGGTATATTATTGGTGAATATCTTCTTCAATTTGGTAGTTGTCTTTTTTATTGGTGGTTTTCTTCACTGTGCAAAAACCTTTTAGTTTGGTGTAGTTCCATTTGTTTATTTTTGTTTGTTTGATTCCCTTGTTCAAAAAGATATATTTTAAAAATTATTGCCATAGCTGGTTTGGCTCAGTGGATAGAGCATCGGCCTGCAGACTAATGGGTCCCAGGTTCGATTCCAGTCAAGGGCACATGCCAATGTTGTGGGCTGGATCCCCAGTGAGGGGCGTGCAGGAAGCAGTCAGTCAATGATTCTCTCTCATCATTGATGTTTCTATCTCTCTCTCCCTCTCTCTTCCTTTCTGAAAATGAATGAAAATATGTTTTTAAAAAATAAAAATAAAAAATTACTATGAGAAGTGTCAGAGAATTTACTGCCTATATAATTTTTTTCTTCTAGGAGCTTATGGTTTCAAGTCTTATATTTTTGTCTTTAATCTATTTTGAGTTTGTTCTTGTATTATATATGGTATAAGAAGGTGGTCTAGTTTTAATATTTTGTATGTATCTATCCAATTTTTCAACACCATTTATTGAATAAACTGTCTTTACCCTATTGTATATTCTTGCCTCCTTTGTTATGTATTAATTGTCCAGAAAGATTTGTTTTTATTTCTGGGCCTTCCAGTCTGTCCCATTGATCTATATGTCTGTTCTTTATACTAGTATCATGCTGTTTTGATTACTATAGCCTTGTAATAAGTTAAATATCAGATAGCATGATACCTCCAACTTTATTCTTCTTTCTCAAGATTGCCGTGGCTATTTGGGGTGTGGTTCCACAAATTTTAGGATTATTTGTTCAAGTTCCGTGAAAAATGCCATCTTTTTTTTGACAGGTATTGCATTGAATCTATAGATTGCTTTGGGTAGTATGGACATTTTAATGATGTTAATTCTTCTTATTTATGAGCATAGTGTATGCTTCTACTTTATTTGTATCTTCTTCAATTTTTTTCTACAATGTTTTATAAATTTCCAAGTACAGGTATTTTACATCCTTGGTTAAAGGATCAAGTTCTTTCCATCTTTGTGTTCTGTCATTCTTAACTTGCTGGATTATTCTTGGGTTCTCTCTCCATGTTTGCAGGACAGCTACAAAGCCATGGGTGTCACAGGCAAGCATATCAGCTTAAAGTCTAAGAACAGAGCACATCTTCTCTGTGTCTCTTGTGTCCCCCCTTTCTCAGAAGCACATGTGCCCCCATGCCTCATTGGGCAGACCAGGTTAAATGTCTACCCTAAGCCAATCACTATCAAGGGAAATGGGAAGACCATGAACAGTAGATGATTACAATTTATCCCTGAGTTTGGCCACATGACTCTGTGGGAGATGGTGGACACTCAGATATATTTAGTTATTCTACTAACAAGGAAATATTTCAGATAAGAAGTCAATATCGCCTGCTATGTTTACGTCACCTCAACTTCCATTCTTCATGAATATGTTTGCTCAGAACACCAATTTATCTTCTATTTTAAGCATTAAGCTAGGCATTAAAAATGCAATTACAAATAAGACATGGTCCCCGTCCATGAAAAGGTGGCAGGATAAAGTGATAGTGAAGTTGTCCCAGCTTTGGTATTAATTTTACCTCAGTTATTCATAGCTGTGTAACCTTGAGCAAGTTACTTTATCTCTCTGAGCCTTGATGACCTCACTTATAAAATGATGTTGCTCATATCTCCTCCTAGGGGCTATTGTAAAGGTTAAAGATTTATAGGTAAATAGGTAGAAATGGATACACATATACATGCACACATACACACCACAAGTGTACAACATGTACACACATTGATATTAACACAGAAACTGGAACAGAGTAATCTTCTGAAAATAGTAACTGACAGTTATTATAAACATTAAAAATAACTGCATTTCTGTTTGCCTTAGTGCAAAACTATATGTGCATATATGTGTGTTTCCATATCCAAGTCATATGTAACCTTTGCAATATGTAAGTAAGAAATTTAGGAAATTCACTGGGGACACAAACAAGAAAATGACCAACTGGATGGTAACATTCTATTCACAGGCTGTGTGTGGCTGATATGTCTGGCACATCTTGGTTCTGTTCATAGAAATGTTGCCGCCAGTTGGCTCAAGTATACCAGGGCAAACACCGCAGCTGTTCCTACAGTTACCACACTTTCCCCAAACTAACAATCAGGGCACACAGTCTCACAGATACTTATTTTTGTGTGATAGAAATTATAAAAACATTCAGTTTTGCATTAAAATACATAACATGTATTTGGTTTATATAATTGTATATACAATTTATATACAAGTTTTTTGGAGAGCATTAATGACATGAAATGAAATACAAAGTTGAGGATGTGTGTGACATTCTGGTCTCAGTAATCTTCCCAGGTTGCAGGCATTCCTCTTACACTAAAATGTTGTCAAACTTTTATATGAACATACTGAGATTGACTAATTAAGAATATAATTTACATTCATGATCCACTGTTGGGTATAACAGTGGAAGCTGGGCATAGGTTCACAGGGAACGAGTGGCCAGGAGCTGCTTTGCTTGCTTGTCCAGTCCTTGGGTTCTGCCTGGCATTCATTGCTTCTCCACTGTTGGAGATGAACTTGGCCACCGCTGCACTGCAAGAGCAAGGCCAAAGCAGAAAGATTGGAGAGTCATCAAAACCTTAACAAGATTTGTTTTATTCCACTCTGACCAGCCAACCTCCTCAGCTTGAGCAGTCAGGAATCAAATGCACTTTTATCTATAAAGATGCCTTTATTGTGGACGTTTTAAACAGAGAAACTATGGCTTAGTGAGCCCAGGACTCAGAAACATCTCCTTTCAATTAGAAAATAAATTTTCTATCATAATTTTTGAAACATGAGGCTTCTTAAAATGCAACTGTTGTATTGCGGCATAACATGATTTACATCATTGCAGAGAACTCACTGGATGGCACGCCTCCACGTGAAAATTCTCCTTCTCAGGATTCCAGAGCATATTTAAAATGCAGGACAAATTCTGTCACCACAAAATTTTATTATAAAATTTCATTAAAATATTATGTAACATTATTTCTGGAAGCATAATGGACACACTTTCCTTTTGGTCTTCAATATCGACTGTCTAAACTGTGCCAGGTCATCTATTTAAATCTGGGGATGGAAGATATAAAGAGGCAGACTGGTGAGGGAATAGCATCCAGGAGCAGTTAGTAGAGTGGAATGGAAAGTGTTGCAGCAGGGTCCAGAGTGCTGTGGGAACTCAGAGGAGGGATTCTTGCGTCCTTACAATTCTGGGATCGCCCAGTGCAGAGAGGCTGCCGAGAAGATAAGGAAGTATGAGTGTTGGTGATTCAGGCCTCACAGTGCTCCCAGAATCACCGATGGCTCACCTGGTCCCAACTATCAATGCCTAATTCTGTTGGGACCAAGAAGTGTCTTTGGACATTTTGTTGTCATCAGTCAAGGGTGTTTACAACACACCATGCCTCTGTATCCCTACATCTTTATGACTCCATGGAATTCCCCATGGGAGAGGTGGAAGAGAGTATAATCCCTTTGTTTTAAGTAACACCATCTTTCTCCTCCTTTTCATTTTCATTACAAAAACCACTTTCTCAGCCCATTGAATCTTCCCAGGCCACCTCAATCACAGTAAATTCTTACTCCAGTTGATACAGTATGGGAATGCCCCAGAAAATCCCGACTGGGCATTTGACCAATGAATATGGTATGTTTTAAGAACATAGGATCTGGAATAAATTTTTAATTTGAGTCCTAGCCCTCTAATTTACTATTTGTGATATTGGGGAAATCACCTGACATTTTGCCTGAATTTCCTCTTGTACAAAATGTATTTGGTGATGATGATAATACACATCTCCTAGAGATGTTAAAAAGAATCAATGTAGTAGTATATGTGAAAAGCACTTTGTAAAAGGAGTTATCTGTTCACCTTCGTTGGTTGGTAGCAGTAGTGGCTGATATGTCTGGGTAGCCTCATACACTGCCCATCATTCCCAAGACCCTGAATACAATTCCTCATAACCTCATCTTTGACCTGTAACCAACTTCCTTCCCCTAAACTTATTATTCAACACACACACACACACACACACACACACACCCCATCCAGAGAACATTGCCACTAGAGAACCTCTCAATCCATAGGTTCCTCAGGGATGTACTGATCTGGTTTGTCCTGCTTCTTTAAACCCCCTAAAAAGCATTTATATATGAAGTTCAATAGTATTGAGATTAAGGCTAGTCCTTTGAAATGGTTCTATTATTTCAAATACAAGAAAATAATGTACTATACCTCCTGAGAAATATATCTTCTGCAATGTTTTCATTAATCTCTTTATTAAACTAAACTGGTTTCTCTTTGGAAATTAATTACTGAAGTAGTACTGAAAATTTTAATTTCCACAATATACCAGCAAGAGATACTGCTGTTTCTTTATACACTGTTACACAGCAGGGCAATAATCTACTGAAATAAGCCTGAAAAGGGGGCAGCTTGTAATTAAAACAGTATAACACGAGTATTTAATGACTCTCTTAGTGCTAAGACGGCCCTGTCAAGCTGTGTTTGGGTGGAACAAAATGTATATTTAGGAAACAGCTCTATATGGAGAAGTCGACAAGCCCAGGTTTTACAGTTTGGGATGTTGGCTATGTTTCACAGCAGTAATATGCCCACAAGAAATATGGTTTGTTTTAGACATCTGAGAATTACAACCAGTGCTGTACAATGGGAAACTTCCCTTATGAAGCCCGCCCCATTGTGAAATTTAAATGATTTAAAATCATGAAATAGAGAGCATGAATTATGGATGTCGGTTTCCATGGACAAGATGCGAGAGTTTCAGTTCTTGGCCATGTGTACAGGGGTAAGTGTGAGTCCATGTTTGGATGCAGAGCCTTTCTGTGAGCCTGAAGGCAGGCATCTCTGCAGATGTAGCACTTAGTCATTCTCCTGCATGTTACAAGATGCTTCATTTTTTTTTTCCAAGACATGCTTCTATCTATCATCTTCTCTCCTCGTAGGCATGCTTTCTCATGATAAGAATTATTTACACATCATTTACATTTATAGACTTGCTTCCTAGTGCCAAAGATATTTTTGAAGATTCTGTTTCCCTTCCCTTCCCATTTCTTCTCTTCCCTTCCTTTCCTTTGTCAGACCGGTAACTTGTGATTACATTTTCCCTTTACCATTTCTTCCTCCACATTTCTACTACTTTGTGAGTCACTCTGTCTATAAATCATCTGCAAAGAAATCCTCTTTATTCTGAAAGAGCTCCAGACCCACTCCACCAATTTTTAAAAAATAGGCAAAAGAGAATTTCTGAAATTGTCACCATGACAACACAAAGCAGCCAGTACTTACTTGTCAGGAGCTCAGGGTCAGACAGATCTCAGCCAAAGTATGTAGGGTTCATTCACACTGAACCAACTCAGGCAACTGGGTGTCCTCCCCCAAGTCCTTTAGCTCTGAGTGCTTCATCTATTTGATAGGTATGTGAGGTTGGCTTGTTGTAAGCATTAGTGCCATGTTTCTCTAACTTTAGTCATTCATTTCCCAACTTCTGATTTTAGGGTGTCAACTTTTTCTGATCTCATTTCTATATCTATATAAGCATATATTTTTTTGTGTAATACTTATTGTTGACTTATCACACCTCAACTAAGCAATAAAACTCAGAACTCAAAACCCAATTCAGGATAATGGGCTTCTATAAGTAGTAAAATAGTCTTGCATCCCACTGAGAAAGTGGTTTATTATGATCTACAAACATCTGGTTCCCTTTAAGGCCGAGAGTTTAGAATTCTGCCAAGGGTCCACATCAACTCATGGACCCATCCTTCCTCTTGTTTCTGCCTGAAGATCAGGCCAAGGGGAACCTCCTGAGGGCTCTGAGATGATATGGAAGAGGTAGTGACACATGTTTGTTAAATGGCAGGAAATGAAAGCACACAGACACCCACATATTTATAAGCAGGCCTTGAACCAGGAGAGACTCTTGCATTATCAAATGATTCGTTTAGTCTTACGTACACAGGGGAGAAAAATCAGGCTGGTGGCTAATCATCCAAACAGGCATTAATGGCTAGAAGAAAGGACAGCTGTAGGAATTAATAAACTTGGGTTGGCTAATTGGGTTGGTACAGTTCTTCGGGTGCCTTGGACAGGCAATTAATGTGATGTTATGTCTAACTGGTATTCTTTACTAATTTTAGATGTTTATTAAGAAAGAGAGGGTGACCCCTGTATATGAGAAAGGAAAGGGAGCCTGTGTGTACTCTCTGTTCCTCCCTGGCCTTGAACAATTTAACTCTACCCTTGAATTACAAACATTTCTTCCTCAATTATCGACCCTATGCCTACAATGACCAGGGCCTGCTCTAGGTGCTAAGAATACTTTTATAAACAATGCCAGGTCTCCGTTCTGTCCCATTTATCAAAGAAAATCCTAGAGTTACTTTTTCCTGGAAGACACTTCAGCGATTGTTCCCACTGACACAAATCCTTTGAGGGATTAGGTCCCACCCCCACTAGTTTGTTTGAGAAAACATGACACAGCTAAATCACATATGTCATATTCTCCCTGGATGAAGTCTGTGAACTAAAACTTTGTTCATCTGATTGCATTTCTGGTGACCTTTCAGTCAATCTTATAGATGAGTGCTCAGGGTACTCCCAGAGTTGGGTTTCTCCTCCTGGTGGCTTAGACTGCCAGCAATGTTTTTCAAAGGGATCTAGTCAGCAACCCTGTCCCACAATGAGGCAAAATTGACCAAAACTATAACTGTTGATTGAGCCTCAGCCCAGGATAATGGGCTTCTATTAAAAAAATTTTTTAAAAAAAGCAGTACCTAGAAGGAAAAATCAAGAAAAGAAGGACATAATATACACTTAAGATCATAAAATGCTGGAGATCATAATATTGCTGGTTTGTCAATGAAAATATGGAAATAATTTATGACACTTGAGTGAAATATAGCACTTATGGTCAGCCTTATTTATAGAAGCCCTTGTTTTATCTTTCTTTGCAAAGTCTTTGACCAGAGTTGTTCACTTAGGATAATTAGAAAAAAACCTCTATAATAAATTCTATGTGAATATTGACTACAAATCAATTCCAATAAAAATACTGCTATCCAATCATCCATGCCACTGCAATTGGGAGGCAATAATTTACATTCTAGCTTCTTTAGCTGGATTAATCTCTTCTTACCTAAGTGATCCATATGAAAATCTTGTCATTGCAAATTATTTTTAATCTGATGCTTCTCACATATCATAATGGTAATAAATAAACATTTGTGTTGTGCCTTAGAGTTTACAAAGTGCTTTCCCATCCATTATCTCTCTTAATTTTCCTAACGATTTTTAGATAGTTCATTCATTTAACCAATATTAGAGTGCTGCTTGTTTATTCAACAAAAATTTATGGAGTGCCTCTCTGTGTCAGACACAGTGCCAGCCATTAGGGATCAGGGCAAATAAAAGTCTCCAGCCATACAGAAACTGATTCAAGTGAGGGATATAGATGATAAATTTTAAAATTACACAAATGTATGACCCAGGGTAGGGGAGTGATAAGGCCTGCAAAGGATTGAGAGGCCAAGGGATAGAGATTGACAAGGACTGCTTGTTCCTCTGCAGAGGAAAAGGTGAGTAGCTCTGAGTTATGTGAAAGAGTGGGCTGGAAGGACAGCATTTCAGGCAAAGGGAATATTTGGTTTATCTCTCACATTGAGCATTGCATTCTCCACTTGCCACTTAATACCACAGGTATATTTTTCTATATTGTTAAAACTTGAATTTTTTAAAGTCTGAAAAATACTGTTTTATGATATCCTTAGAGATTTTATAGCTGTCCAGATTTGCAGTCTGGAGCTCATTGAATTTCTCTCCTTCTGGGGTCTCAGGTCTACCAGGTTGCACAGAAACAACCAGCAAATCATAATCATTTGGTTTATAGGCCTGTGTGGCCCCTAATGGTTCACTAAGCTGAAGAAACAACCTCTGATTCATGAAGATTGAGCTTGACACACTTAAACAGTTTTTCTCAAAACTTGAAGAAAAAAGAAAAAAGATAATCATGGAGGAGTCAATGGGGGAAATCTAGTCTATTAAATGGGCCTAGGAATTTCAGGCACAACCATTCTGTGTGGATTGGTCAACCATGTGGGGATTTTGGAATGTCAGAGCCAACTGATGAGTTTGCTAAAAAACAACTTTTCCATTTCCATATCCAAGTATTAATACATTACAGTAAGCACACTGCCACTCAGATAACCCAATGTCCAGTGATGTTGCTGTGCTGTATGCTTATAACTGGTGTTTAAAAAAGAGGCTTTTGTCTCATAACTTCAGTGCTTTTTTTTTTTCCTTGTTTTTTCCCAGGAAATCACAAAGATGATATTTATTGAGCATTTTTTTCACCCTGGTTGTGGTGTATATTGCTTCTTTAATCAAGCAAAATAGCTCTAAAACAATATCCATTATTAAGAAACCCACAGGGTGGCCCATTTGAAAACAGCCACATGTGGCTATATAAAAGTAAAGATGTGTTTTAATGATACGATTTCAAGTTAGCCTATTGATAGAGGAGGCAGTTAGACAGGCACAAGCAGAGCAGAAACAATAGACCATGTACAGAATGTCACCACATGGAAAAATGTCACCACATGAAAAAATGCCTAGCAACGAGCAAAACTGGGGGGGGGGGGGGGACAACAACTATTATATACTTGACCCTGGAGGTGATCTTTCCTCCCCTAGCATATCATTAGTCAGACAGTTTAGATCCCCTGACCTTTCACACTGCTAGGGAGGTGAAATTTTTGGACTGGAACCCAGATTCTTTGTCCTCTGGAATAAAAGAATGAATCCACTGACAGAAAGTGGTATAGTGAAGGTGGAGATTTATTGAAGAGAAAGTACAGGCTCCCATCTGGGGGGAGGGAAAGAGGCTCACAGAATGGACTTCCAAGTAGGAAGGGGGAAAGGGTCCCACTGAGTTCTTTTTCCCTATGGCTTATAAAAGCTGCAGATCCTGGTGCCTTGATGTCCCCTCTGATTGGTCACTATTCCTCTAGACCGGTCACTAGAGTAACTCCTATGCTCAAAGGTTGAAGCTCACATGGGACATGTAAGGTTCTCTCTCCCTCTTTCCTTATTGTTTTCCTATCCCCCCTGGACTTTCTTCTTCTCCTTCTGGATGAAGGGCTTCCTTCTCTTTATTTTTGTAAATATAGATCTTTTGCTATTCCCAGCTCCCTCATTCCATGAAAATATACCTATTGCAGCTTTTCAGCTTTCCTATTCTATAGAAATATACCTTCTGCTACTCTGCAGACCTGTGTTTCTTCCATAGTCCCCTTAATTTCCAAAATTTCTAAAATTTCCCAAACCTGTCCTATTTTACTCCCAAAATTCCTGTATCACTTGTCAGACAGTTTAGACACCCTTAGAAGAGGAACAATGGAGCCAGGTAATAGCCTCATATGACTCTCATACAAACCCTTAGGACAATGAGGGTTTAAAGCCCTCAGGACAATGAGGTTCTGACCCATATCATATAATCTTAGGAAGAGAAGCCTTAGGTCTATTGACCACAGAGACAGAGTTCCAGTCAACTTAGAGTTAACATTTGGCCTCAGTTGTGTTCCAGCTCTAAGTTGAGAAAAGCAGCAAAACCAGTCTAAGTGACACCATGACTGACATCAGGACCAGATGCAATGACTAATGAGACCCTACCATTGCATTAACCAATCAGTAGAGACCATGACTCTAAAGGGCGCACCAGAAAAATTGATAAGTATTCTATTGAATACTTCCCCTAAATTCCCTGCCTTTAGAAAACAGACAAGGGGCAGGGGCAGGCTCTTTCTCTCTAGAGCAGTGGTCAGCAAACTCATTAGACATCAGAGCCAAATATCAACAGTACAATGATTGAAATTTCTTTTGAGAGCCAAATTTTTTAAACTTAAACTACATAGGTAGGTACATTGTTATTAACATTATTAGGGTACGTGAAAAAATTACTGCTCTAAATCAAACAATTGGTATAGAACCTGGAGTTTAACCATAGTATAGACATCAAAGCTCTTAACCATTGGCCCATAATCAGACCGCGATATATTCAGGTGCAAATTTTGCCTCTAATCACATTGCTCACACATTCTGCTCTTCCTCTGAATCCCCTACCTGGGGTTAGGCCTCCTTTTCTCTAGCTAAACCTTTACAACACTCTCTTCAAGCCATTCTCAGACCTCCAGCCTTTCCCCAAGTCCCGCCCATATTCTGTGTGCCAACCCCATAGTCCTTCTAAAGAACAGGTCCATCAAGTAACAACCCTGCTTAAAAGCCTCAGTGGCAACAATTCTGCTGTTGTAGAAGACGGAAGAAACCCAAGTGACTCTTAGAGAAATGGAGTTACACAGCTTTATTACACCAGCAGTCTCAGAGAAGTTGCCTCCAAAGTCTGAGCAAACCAATATGGTGAAAGCTCTTGTTTTATCCCCTTTGGTTTATTTGTTCTCCAAATATGGATGGGACTTCTGGACCTTTTGTGAGCTTTGTAAAATCCCCATGTGTTGGGATGTGCCTTGAGACCATATCTAAGAGCCTGGCCTGATGCCAGCACGGATAACTCCTTCTGGGGGTTATATATTGTTCATGGTTTATGGCCTTTGTAAAATGTGAGCATTTAGGTAACAGGTCTTGTAAAACCAGATTGTGGAAAAAGGGGCAGTGACTTAATTATAGGTTATCAAGAATTGCTAGTCCCCTCTCCCCCTCAACATCGGGGTTACATTGGATTTAGCCTTTTAGCCTTCTCACTGCTAGGTAGAGAAACACACATAAAAGTCACCTCAGGAGAAAGGCTGACTTCAACCAAGACTGGAGATGAAGAGACTTTTCTAGAAAATGCATATTGGTTGGAGGGGTTGTTGATCAGAGGCCTCTCATTTACCTCAGGCCCTTATTACATGCTTTCCCCTCTTCTAAAATGTTTTTCCTCTGTTAACATAAAAAACAAACAAACATTGAAACCTGTAAAGAATTTTTGTGCATTTATTTGAGGCAAACTGTCCACATATGCCACAAAGCAGGACCTCAACAAATTGAAATAACTCTCTGGAGAAAAGCGGGTTACATCTGTATTTATACATTGCAATTAAAGGAATGGGACTTAGGTGGGTTACATGAAATCTATTGGTAATAGACTAGAGCAGTGGTTGGCAAACTCATTAGTCAACAGAGCCAAATATCAACAGTACAACCATTGAAATTTCTTTTGAGAGCCGAAAACCGACTTTTGCGCATGGGCCATGAAGTTTCAATTGCACTGTACATGAGCACCCACATGTGGAATTTTGTGGAAAAGCCACCCTCAAGGGGCGAAAGAGCCATATGTGGTTCGAGAGTCACAGTTTGCTGACCACTGAACTAGAGAGGCTGGAGAAAGCAAAACAGGGAAACCCCTGGGAATGGATAAAAGGTAAAATGATATACACATACATACGTAGGTGCAGGAAAAAGTAACACAACAATGAAGGAATTTGTTATATCTGTTGTGGAGCCCAGGCACATTAGGTTGTGATTTCAAGGGTATGTTATCATAGGTGCAAAAAGACAGTTAAGGTAAAGGTTGACCTTGACAGTAAAGATACCTGCCTATGATGTAACTACCCATCATAACTGCTTTTAGTTAAAGTTTATTTTCAGACCATCATAACTGCTTTTAGTTAAAGTTTATTTTCAGACCAGTCTCTGAGTTTGCAAGACTGCCTGCAGGCCTTCCCTCAGCTTGTCTGGTTAGCAGGAGACCCCTTTCCTCCAGACCTATTACTCAGTATTTGACTCTTACCCTGAAGGCATTCCTGATCTGCTGCTCAGGACACTCTGTTAGAGGGCCCAATTCCTTTCTTTAGTCCTCCTTAAAGCCTTTTCTGCCATTTGAACTTATATTTGTGTGGCTATTCGCTTAATTTTATAAATTCCATTAAACAGTGTGCTCCTTCAAGAAAGGGACTCTTTCTTTTCCCCCAGATAAATCCCCAAACACCACAGGGAGCCAGATTTTGTGGAACTTGCTGAATACATTGAAACAATAGTAAAGTTAATTATTATGTAGATTTACTTAAAGGGCATCCAGCTCCAAAAACTTTGGTTCCCAAACACCCTGAGAAGTGTTTGGTTAAACTTGCAGATTCTCAGGCCCCAACCAGGCCCTATTAATTAGCAACTCCTAAGGTTTGTAAGCAAGCCCCCAGGGAGAATCTGATTTGGGTGAGAGTTTGGGCACTTCCTTTTTTAGCAGATAAAATATAATCTACATGCTCTAGCCATTTTGGCTCAGTGGATTGAGTTTAGGCCCATGGACTAGGAGTCATGGGTTCACTTTCATTCAAGGGCACATACCTTGGTTGTAGGCATTAATGTTTCTCTCTCTATCCACTCTCGCTAAAAATCAATAGAAAAATGTCCTTGAGAGAGGATTAGCAAAAAATAAAAAGAAAATAAATGATAGTCTATGAACAATGTGATCCCATTTAGGTGTGCTCAAATGGCGTAATCTCAGCAGGTCCTTCTCTGAGCCTCCCCCATTCCTATTTAAAGTCCCAACCTTTCACTCTCACCGCCCCCTCCCCCAAAACCTAGAACTCCCTGTTTTTATCATGAGAGCTTGTCTCTCACCACCCACTATAAGCTCATAAAGGCAAGAATTTTATCTTGCCAAAATTGGTTTGGCTCAGTGGATAGAGTGTCGGTCTGTGGACTGAAAGGTCCCAGAGTTCCATTCCGGTCATGGCATGTACATTGGTTGCGGGCACATCCTCGGTAAGGGGATGTGCAGGGGTCAGCTGGTCAATGTTTCTCTCTCATCGATGTTTCTAGCTCTCCCTCTCCCTTCCTCTCTGTAAAAAATCAATAAAATACATTTTAAAAAATGTATCTTGATTCTGCCACATCCCCATTCCCTAACCAGTGGCTGGCACATAGTAGGTACCCAATGTTTGAATAAGTAAATAATTTACCTCATAAACCATTTTAAATGTTCAAGGCCCTATGCAGCTGGGAAAGGAGGGATACTGGGCCATTATAGCTTGAGATAATATTGACATTGTTTTTTCATTTTTCCTTTTGATTAGATGACACTTGAGAAATTAGGGCAGCCATCACATTTTCTCTCCAAATGCTGTTGGGTCATGTCCACCTAATAGATAGGCAATTTTGGCTGCTAATTTTCTGTCTTTTCATATTAATTGAATTCAGATGGTGAGCACAAATTGTTCCATTTAGAGTAAACAAGACATTGCTAAAATTAATCCTCACCCAGGCTTCCTGACTTTTTGCTGATGAAGAGCTGTGTGTATTATTGTCCTGATATCTTGAAATTTCTGGGAAGGATAGCAGTAGATTATAACTATTAAAAGCATTGGTCAGTTATGAACCCATAGTGTTTACTGCCTACTTCAAGTGAATTAAGCCACATAAATCCTGTGCTTGGAGGGGGTGTCAGGCCCTGAGGGAGTGGGGGAAAGTTCAGAGAAATGAGAGGAGAGTCACAGATAAGAAATTGCCACAAGCACTTTCAATTGTATTCTTTATGTCCTATAGGGGGGAAAATGAGGTGGCTTATAATGAAAATGAAAAGTTCATTATGACCATTTAAATAATCATAATAGAAGAAAACATACCCAGAATCATAATTATGGTCATTGTTCTATGTTTTAATTTTAATTCCAGTGTTGTTCTTGTTGGTGAATGTCACATCCACCTACTCAGCTGCCATCTTGGATCCCCTGGGAAACTTGGAGAGCTGGGACTTTTAAAAAGTCTTAAAAAGAGCAAGGGTATCATAAAATGTGGTCTCTGGAATCTCCAAGACCTTTTCAAGGGGTTCATAGGTCACAACTATTTTCATAATAGCACTAAGATGCTGCATGCCTTTCCCCCTCTCATTTCTCACAAATGTACCAGCACCAGAGGGTACCTGGTAGGTGCTATTGCGAAAGACTTAATGTAGAAGCAAAAAGAGAACCCAGCTGTCTTCCAGCAATACACACATTAAAGCCAGCCAGAGTGCCACTTTCTCACTACATTATCTTTAGTTTAGGAAAAGGTAAGTGTTTTAAAGAAAATTTTTAATGTATTTTTTATGTTAAGTTGTGGGTTTATTTTTAAATGGATTATTAAATGTTTTAGGTTCATAGTTTTAATTTTGAGTATGTAAATAGTTGTAATATATAACCCCCACAAACAAAAAGCTTTTGGGAGCCTCATACATTTTTAAGAACATAAAGGGTCCTGAGCCCAAAAAGTTTGACAATTGCTATAATTAAGAAACAAACTAAATTTATTTTAAAATAATTTATATGTCTTTATTCATTTAAATGCTCTATCAAATATTTTATCTATATTCAGTTTGCATAAAATTATTATTTCTATTGATATGAATTCTGATCATCCCCCTTCTCAAAGGAGGTTGAGCTGCTTTTGAAGTATTGCAGCATGACAAGGAATATACCAACACTTTTTTTTCCTTGCATAGAAAAATTGTTTTATAATATGCTCCAGTACTTTCCCAAAACTTGGTCAATTTGAAGTTATCCAATTTTATGTAATACTAGAGGCCTGGCACACTCATGAATAGGGCCCCTAGGCCTGGCCAGCGATCAGGGCTGATTGGGGCCTTCCCGCTGCTGGCCGGGAACTCCCAGTGTCCTGGTCAAACTCTTATGGGGACACTTCACATATATATTTATATGAGGGGCACAAAACCTGCCTAGATGAAAAATTGTAAAATATCAAGGTTTAGCTCTGAGAGTCAGTGTAGTCATATCTGGCTTCCTTTACCTTCCTTTACCTTCCCTTCCCCATGCCTACACCTGAGCTAGCTTGAATGAATTCCATTGATTTCTTCCTGTCCTTTCCCACCCACCATGGCCCCTTGGACCAAAAACAGCTCCAAAGCTTAACCACCTGACATAGTGCTTCCAAAGTAGGGAGGCAGCAATATAGCCACTAACATTTAACAACTGACTTGGAAGGTGGAGAGCAAAGTGGTGATTTGTAGCAATTTCTGTGGTAGAAATTGTCTCGCCATGGCTGGTTTTAAGCTTCAACCTGGCATCACAGAACACAGTGCTAGTTAGAAAGCAATGCTGACAACAGGCTCCAGAGGAGGACACAGGAAGGTGCTGTAACCCCTTTGCTTCTCCCAAGCCTGTGAATGCTGCCTTGTGCCAGGGTGGTCTTTCCTATGTGAACAAAGACAAAGGTACAATTAGAGGCCAGAGGGATCCCCTGGAGGACATCCACCGGACCCCACCTTATCAGGAAAGAGGCATGGACAAGACATTAGCCCCTTTTCTTCATCAGTTTTTATCAGAATAACAATAACTAGCATGCCTGGCTTCTGTGGAGATAGATCGAAATAGAGAAAGCACACAGCACTCTGCCTGGCTCAGAGCATGGTTATTTCTTTTTAATTTCGTTTTTTACTGTAATAGATGCTTTTTTTGGAAGAACAAATCAACTGCTTCTGAATTCCAGTTCTGACTACTTTGGTGCAGGTTCATCTCAGGTTAACATTTTTTCTCCTCACAACTTTATATTTTAATTGAATATTTAGTCACAGGAAACTGCTTTAAGTTCTGTGGTAGTCCAAAGGTAAGAATTCTATATATTAGATACAGACGGGTCTGATGTCAGGGCTAGATTTATTCTAATTAAGTCATTGTCAGCCACATATTTTTCTAGATCTGAGGTAGAAGAGAAAGTAAACATGCCATCCCTGAGGATTTGTTAGTGAAGATTTACATGCCTCCTTTCCACTCTTGAGTTTGAATTTAAAATATTCCCAAAGCCAAGGGGCTCCTGGATGCGCACATAAAATAATTGTTTTAAAATTCTAATAGGGGAAAACTGTAGCATAACAGCTGAACCACAAATGCCAGAGGTTAGGGAGAACATTAACATCATTCAAGCACCACACATATCTGCCACATTCTGAAGATCATTACTAAAAACAGGTATTAAATCTCACCTTAAAGGTCAGGGGCAATTTTCCCATCCTCGCTAATGAATATAAATGATCCTGAAAGGAGCTGTCTATTCAAATACGTGGAATTGGGACAATTGGATATACATTTGGGGGAAACATCATTAGCTTCCTACCTCATAATATATAGTGATGCAGCAGTACCCCCTTATCAGCAGGGGATATACTGCAAGACTCCCAGATGCCTGAAATAAAGGCTAGTACTGAATTCTATTTATACTGTTTTAATTTTTTTATATATACATACGGTAAGGTTTAACATATAAATTTTGCATGGTAAGAGATTAAGAGTAATAACTAGGAAGGAAAGAAAGCAATTATAACAATATATAATGATATAAAATTATGTGAATGGGATCTCTCTCCCTTAGATAGTGGAGATGGCTACTCAGTGTCTAATGGGCGGGGAACGTGTACTGTGTGCATATATTAGACAAGGAGATGATTCATTTCCAATCTAGACAAAGATGAACAGCTTAATATTTTATCACGCATTCAGAATGAAGCACAATTTAAAACGTATAAATTGTTTATTTCTGGAATTTCCCCTTTAATGTTTTCTGATAGTGTTTGACTGTGAGTAACTGGAATCTCAGAAAGCAAAACTGTGGATAAGGAGGGACTACTGCATACATTTTTAGATGGACATGGTATCTTAAAATGAAAAACCAAAAATAAATATACCAAAAGATAATATAAGAGATTTGTAAAAGTATAATTTTGGATTAGAGAGCGCCTCCTTAAAGAAGTCTCCAATCACAGAACCTATAAATGGAAATATATAAGTAATTAAAGTTCCTATATATTTGGAAGACCATACAATGACAAGATGACCCCAAAAATTTGCAATGTACATAACAATTCCTGTCCTTAATATAAAAAGAGTTTCTATAAATCAATAAGAGACAAATAATGGGAGAAAAGTTGGCAGAGATATAAATTCCCTAGCCACTGAGAGAGTAAATCCTTCCAGCAGACCTGGACAATTACATTAGCTTCTAAATGCCTTCTTTGCCCTTCAGTCAGGGATGCTTCTGATGGATTTTCATGAAAGCACATTTTTGTGCTGTCATTCTCTTGTCCAGATGGCCTCAGTGTGTCTCCATAGTTGGCAGGCTAACATAAAACCTCACAAACTTTACATTTAACTAAATGAGATCATTAATGTCACTAGCACAGTTTTAGCTTCCATAAGCTCCTAAAGAATTCAATTCCTTCATTCTTATGCATAGCTTTGTTGTAAGGATTACATGAGATACTGTGTGTTCAGAAGCAGGAAAATTCCCATCATATGAATGGGCTGCTCAGTAAATGTTGGTCTCCTTCCTTTAAAGCTCTCCCTCATCCAGCCCTCAGCAAGGGTTCTTCACCCTGGCTGCATGTTTTGAATTACAACACCAATGCCCAGACTGTACCCCAGGCCAGCTGAATATGAACCTCTGCTTTTTCAGCCCAGTGCTTTTAAAAAAGTTTCACAGGAGTTTCTAATGTGCAGCCAGAGGACACGCTCTACCTTAAACATGCTTTGGATTTCTTGCTGTAGTGCCTTTATCCTTGGGGTTCCTTTTCCATGCTACCTTGCCACAGTCCACCTCTCTGCTTCTTAAAGTATTAGTTTCAGTTGGAAATAATATCTTCAACTCTGACCTGCTTAGCATTTGCCTTTTAATGGCCTTTTATTATAATAACTAGAGGCCCAATGCCAAATATTCGTGCATTCGTAGGGTCCCTAGGTCTGGCTGGGAATCAGGGCCAATTAGGGCATTCCGGCTACTGGCCGGAGACTTCCTTCATTCCGTGCCACCTTCTGTTGGTCAGCACACATTGTAGCAAGTGATTAAATTTCTTATCTCCTAGAAGAACTTCAAGGGGCAATTTGCATATTAGGCTTTTACATAAATATATACATATATTTATGAAGTATCTTCCAATCTAAAATAGTAAGCTTCCGGAGGCCAAGGATCTTATTTTATTTATCATTATATCTACCTAATGTTTGTTCCAGCATTTGGCACATAGTAAGTGCTCAAAAGTTATTGAGTGAATAAATGAATATAAGTGAGAATAGATACTTATATTCACACAAACTTAGAATGAATCACCATACTCCTTGGGATCTGAAACAAAGTCTTTATAGTCCCTGGGTTATGAAACACTCATCCTCATAGAAGGAGCTTTATAAGCCAAGTCAGCTGACAGTTTTCAGAGTATGGATTAGTGTTAAATATGGAGTAGTTATCCATTGTGGAATTAAAGCAGATTCACTATACGGCTGGGGCTCTTTGTAAAATCCTGGCTTTTGGCTTCTTGGTTTGGATTTTCAATCCTGAACAAAGAACTATCGGGAGGAGCCTGAGTAGTCAAAAGCAGGGTTGGTACTAGATAGTGTTGGAGTCATGAACTTGACCTTGGCCAAGTTGCCTCTAAGATCCCAGTCTTGTTATCTTCAATGGAATAGAACAGGACTTCTTACCTCATGGGCAGGATTAAAGTTAGACCATTTGTTTGAATATATCACACCAGCAGACACTCAAAAAATGATGGCCTACAGGAAATAAAAATAGGATTAAAACTGAAGAGCACAGGTGACTCTGAAGAGAATTGGAGCTTTTTTTTTCAGTAGACTGGAGAAAGGGATCTAACATTTTCTAATTGTCAGCTGTGTTTCCAGCTAAGAATTTGCCTGGTTAATTTAATAGAGGAAAATGGCAAATTATTTAAATATACAACATATCATAATATAAAATAGGATGATATAATAATGTAATAAATATGAGTATAATAAATATAATTAGTATGATTAATATAATTTGTATGCCTAATATATAATAAAATTAATATGTGATTAATATATACAATTATATAGAATTAGAGGCCTGGTGCATGAAAACCATGTACTTGGGGGATTCCTCAGTCCAGCCCTCACCCTCTTGCAGTCCAGGAGCCCTCGGGGGATGTACAACTGACGGCTTAGGCCCATTCCCCTTGAAGCGGGCCTAAGCCATCTGTTGGACATCTTTAGTGCTGCCACAGAGGAGGGAGAGGCTCCCACCACCGCCACTGCACTTGCCAACCATGAGCCAGTTTCTGGCTGAACAGTGCTCCTGTGAAAGTGCTCTGGCCACCAGGGGGCAGCTCCTGCATTGAGCGTCAGTGATTGTCATAGCGACTTGTTCTGCTGTTTGGTCGATTTGCATATTAGCCTTTTATTATGCAGGATAATTACATTGTATAATATGTGTGTGCCTTTTAAAAACTTTTTTCAGAATAAGTTGAAAACAAAGCCCTGGGTTGGATAGTGAAATGACTTTGGTAATAGAGTAAGGAAAGCAGATAGGTTCTGTGGAGCTAGGTGCAGATATTTTGTGACTGTATTTTAATTATAAAAGTCCTGACAGGCTTCCCCACACACTCTCCCTGTACAAATGCTAGCTCTGTTTCAGAGGCCTTCTTTCTACATCCAGTTATTCTCATATATAATTTTCCCCTTTTGTTTCTGTTTAGATTTGGAATGGCTCTAACCTTTAGAGGAAGTACATTTTATCTGGGGCAAAAAGATGTCCATGTGATCTTATCTATAGACACTTGGCAACAGAGAAAGCATCTGTATTAATGCATTAAAGTCCTGCACAAAAATGGAGACACGGTCTCATGGGGGGTGGGGGGGTGGGGGGGGGGGGGAGTCATTATGTGGTTTTATCTGTGTTCATTGTTCCCTGAAGTAACCTGATCCTGGTCAGTTTCTCATTGGTGATTTTAATTATTTTTGTCCTTTAAGTAAACACTTGAGAAAGTAATTACGCAATTGTTTTAGAGACCCAAGAGGGACATCTTTGTGACATGACTGAGCTGACTTTCAGGGACTCATTTGAGGATGGGGGTCTATCTTAGTGCTTTGCTAAATGACTGAAATAACTGGATTCTAGAACATGTTATGGATCTTTTGGTAAATTTCATGGCCAGATTTGCATTAAAATGTCCAATGAATCATTAGGAAAAAAACACCATTCGTTATATCAAGGCATTAGAGGGCAGTGGGAAAAGCAGAGACCAACGTGCAGACCAACAGGTGTGGGAGGGCTGGGTGGTTCCTGCTCCACAATGCCCTCTTTTGGCTCCAGGCTTCAAAGAGCAAAGAGCTATTGCAGAATACCTTCACCCTGACTCAAGTCCAAGTCCACTTGCCCAGCTAGACTGTAAGAGCACCCCTCATGCTTTTCTCCATTCCTCATTTTGGAAGTATGATTGCTCACCAGGCACTTCCAGCAGTTCCCCCTCAGCTCAGGACCTGGCAGACCTTTACTCTTCCCACTTTATTCTTTAGCTTCAGAGAACCCCCTATGTATGCTACAGTTACATACCACACTAGAGTTAGCTTTTCTTTGACAAACACGTTTTCCATATTTATGGGTGAACCCAAAGAATAATGTCCCGAGGGCTTTGGTAGCCCATATTGGTGTCTTTGTGTAGTACAAGGGTACCCTGCTGGTCATATGAAGCCTCACAGATGTACCAACTTGGGCTACAGAAAGTGGCACTGTGAAGTTCAAAAATACATGTATTCTTTACTTGTGCGTGGACTCAACTAGATTTTCAGTCCCCTTGGTGTGCTCACTGTCTTGTGCACTTTATAACCTTTAAAACCATAGATGGTATCCCTGAGGACACCCCTTCTTCCTTTCACCTTTTAGATGCTTTTCCTCCATTTTCAGGTCACCTGTATGAGACAAAGCTTACAGGTTATCCTGGAAGACTGTGATATACTTATATAAAAGCCATAAATGCTTCAAAAGTCACAAATCTATAATCCTATTTAATAAAGAGGAAATATGCTAATTGACCCTCGTGCTGTTGTAAAGATGGTCACACCCTTGGCCGATAAGGAGGGAATATGCTAATTGACTGCACCACTCTCTAAGATGGCAGCCCCCACAGCCAATAAAAGGGATATGCTAATTGACTGACACACCCTCTAAGATGGCGGCACCCACAGGCACAAGATGGCGGTGCCCAGTCCTTTCAGCCCCCCAGCAGCCCAGGGCCGGCCCAAGGCACAGGCAAGCCTCAGATGGCAGCTGCCCAGCTGCTCAGGGCTGGCCAGAGGTACAGGCAAGCTTCAGATGGTCTCCCCAAAGCTCAGGTAACCAGAGTCAGCTGAGGCTTGCACTGCCAGCAGTGGCAGCAGCAGAGGTGTGATGGGGCATCGCCTTCCCCTGATTGCCAGGTTGCCTCCAATCCCTGAGGGCTCCTGGACTGTGAGAGGGGGCAGGCTTGGCTGAGGGACCCCCCTCTCCAGTGCATGAATTTTCATGCACTGGGCCTCTAGTAATCTATAATAATAAAAGCATAATATGCTAATTAGACCAGATAGCCAAACAACCTTCTGCAAGTCCTTCTGGGTGTCCTTCCATATGACACACTGGTGGTGGAGGCTAAGGGTGAGATGGTTAGGGATGATCAGGCAGGCAGATGAGCAGTTAGGGGCAATCAGGCAGGCAAGAGAGTAGTTAGGGGCGCTCAGGCAAGACAGGCAGATTGGTTAGGGGCGATCAGGTAGGCAGGTGAGTGTTTAGGGGCAATCAAAGCAGTCAGGCAAGTGGTTAAGGGTGATCAGGAGGCAGGTAGAGGTGGTTAGGGGTGATCAGGTAGGCAAGTAGGCAGATGAGCGGTTAGGAGCCAGTGGTCCTGGATTGCCAGAAAGATGTGCGACTACCAATTTAGGCCAGATCCCCTGAGAACCAGCCTAAACCAGCAGTGGGACAAACCCTAAGGAGTCCTGGATTGTGAGAGGGTGCAGACCAGACAAAAGGACCCACCCTCCCTGCAGTGCACAAATTTCATGTATCAGGCTCTAGTTACTTTAGAAATCATACTCATTCAGCAAAAATCAGTGGAGCACTTGGGAAGCCCAGTATACAGGAGGGTCCCCACAGGGCAAGGGGTGAACTCAGAGATTTCCTGAGGGGCATGGTAACTGTCAGCTAAGGTGAAGTGAATGAAATTATTGAGACAACTGCCGGAAGGGCCAAAATCCTGTCATCAAGAGAAATTACATTTTAATGCAACATTTTAAAAACTCAAAATGAATGCAAAAAAATCCATGATGAATAAAATATCAAACTTTTAAATGAGGACAAGATAAAAATGAATGCAGATAAATCCATAATGAACAAAATACAAGAAGTTTAAATAAAGACAACATCTCGCTTTGCCTTAGGCTCTACTGTGGCTTGTCTTGGCACCGTGACTGATCCTGTCTTTGTTTAAAATTTTGAGGATTTTTTTAATTCTCAGTTTCTGCCTTAATTTTGAGTTGGTAAAATATTGCATTAAAATATTATTTATCTTGATAACTGAGTTTTTGGTACTTCCTTTCAGAAAGCAAGTGCCTCATCCTAATCCAGCTCCATAGCTAACTCACTAATTGTTAGTCCACATTGCTGATAGTGTGTGAGACATTGTGCTGAGAATTAGACTTGCACCACCTTGTTTTGATTCCTAACAGTCTTATGCCCTGGGGTCTCTTATTAACGGAAAAGCAGAGAAGTTGAATAATCTGCCCCAAATCCACACTAGGTGGAGGTGGAGGGGATCAAATTAAGTCTAAAGCCAATTGCTTTGGCCATGTTCAGGGACAAGGAACAGGAAGGGGTGAGGAAACAAGAGCAGGTGCAAAGGCATTGGAGCCAGCATAAGGTGGCTACCTTCCCTGCAGGAAGCTGTCCCTCCAGCTGAAGGAGCCAGCTGTGCCCGCAAGGCTTCTCAAGGGTGACATTTCACACCGCAGAGTCACCAGGAAAAAAAAATGCATCCAAGACTTGTGTTTGGAAGCTGATTACTTAACCTTTTCCCAAAGAATCTTTGACAAATATCGCATACCCCCCAAATGAATTATTTTTCTTCTCATAAAACTCAAGTGGACGCATCTCCATTTCTCTGCAGAAAGAGCACCTACAGAGTAATCACTGGGAACCCAGGGTCTGAATAAAAATTAATGCTGTTGATGAAATCAGCAGTCTAAAACAGTGAAGGATATTGGACTGAAAAGACAATGGTATTTGCATCCTTTTAAGCAACCGCCTTGATTTGCATAATGGAGATGTCAATTCTACTCGTATTGCAGGAGAAAAACATCAACCTACCTGGGCTCACATTAACACTGCCTGCTCTCTACAGCTGTCTTAAGGGCTTGGAACACCAACATGCCTTGCCCTTTTGAAAGAGAAAAATGTGAAACTCCTACATTCATCAAGGGAGTCTTTTGTGAAAGAGAAATGAGACACATCACAGGCTGGTACCTGCTCCTCTGTCTACAAGAACCAACAAGACAAATTTCTGCTGGAGACCAGGACCAGGAAGAGCTCACTGTCTGCATATGAGTGGGCATTAATTTGGTTGTCAGGAAATGAACAGTACATAACCCAACCTCGGACCCTATTGGCCTCCACTGCTAGAAATCATAGCATCAACTTCAGGACCCAATTATATCAATCTCATTATTTCTCTGTCTGTTAATAGCTTCTCCATAGGCTTCTATTTAGAGCAGTGTTTAGCAGCTGTGGGTACGCATCAGAATTACCGGAGTGCTTTGTAAAAATGCAGGTGCAAGGGCCCCGCTCTAGTGTTGGACCCAGATATGGATATTTTTTCATTCGCAATTTCAGAGACTGCTTTGTTACCCAATGGAAAGATAACCGATGTAGATTTTAATAGAATTATTCCAAAGGTGCAAAGAAAGGCTACCAGGTGGCCTTCACACTGTTTGGTGTAACTAAAAATAAAACTAGCTTTGACTCCTCATAATTCAAAACCAGTAGAGGTGACAACAAGGGAAAGGAGGATAATTCAACTCCAACTTACTTTGACCCGAATTTATGCCACGTGAGACTTTTGCCTAAATTATTAAAAAAAAAAAAAAAATGCCCTGAGTTGCCTCTTAATACATCTTGTACAGTTGGTCCCATGTATATTCAAATAGTGTTTTCTATGATTATTTTCCATGTAGCTAAAGTCACCTTGATTAAATCAAAATCCCCAAAGCTATATTTTAATATACAAAATTATTACATCACTTTTAATCATACCTGCTCCCAATGGAAATATCGTATGATTCATCTACATAGCAGAGTTCACTTATAATGTCCTCCAGGTATTTTTCACCGCTGGCTTATGTGACCACCTTTGTTTACATTTAGTTCAGAAAGTGCAGATTTAAGAAGAGGCAGGTAGTAACTAGACAGAAGATCAATGCAGCCGGTTTCGGTGGGAGCTTTAACAAGTCCGTAGCTGTCAAGTGAAGTGTGAATACGGACATTGGTAAATCCCAATTAATATACAGCTGTAATCACATCAGGAATTAGTGATGTTTTCTCCTTCGCACAACAAACCTCTTAGAAGTAGCTTCATTAATGTGATATTTCTAGTTTGGTTCATATTTTCTTCTCATTTTCCCTGATTCTAGGTCTTTCTGTTCTCTTCTGCAGTCACTTTTTCATGTGGAGCTTTTGGGGGCTGATGTCATTCTGCCTCTCCCGCTGTCCCTTCCCCTGCAGTTGCTTGGAGTGTGATATTAAAGTGAGCAGCTCCCAACCACAATGACATACACTTCAGATCTCTCTTTGTCTTATAACCTCTATTTTAGTTTTGAACAAGTCTGACTAATTCCAAAGGCAAGAGTTATACCTCTCCCGGATGAGGCCAACAAATATTCTTACCAACTTGGCAATTTCTTTTAGATAATAAAATATCAAGAATATTTGAATTAAAATCATTGGTATATTATTTTTAAAAATCCTACCAATTGGCAGTACCATCTCCTAGAGCATACTTAGAAAGTATTGTGAAAGTTTGAACAGTTATATTACTTTAGCTCAATTGTATACTGCTTCCTTTTTCTTTATAAGTGTACTTCACAATTCAAACACACACTGTTCAAGGAGCAACTGTATTTTTGATTTGAGATTGGGAATCTGAGTATGTGGAGGGCTGACTAGTAGTAATACTTAGATTTGCAATTGCTCAAAGGGTCAGTACCCCAACCCTTGTGTGTTCAAAGGTCAAGTCTACTTATATGCAATACCCATATTTTCCGGCGTATATGACAACCCCCTAATTTTACAGTTAAAACATAGGTTTAGGCCTATATTCGCTGTATAAGACTACCCCCCACTTCAAAGAAAAGACTTACTTTGCCGTCAAGATCTGCAGGTAATTTTTGTGCAATTTTGGTCTTTTGCCCCCAATTTTCGGTTGACTTCTTTTCGTTTCAAAAATCGTCTTATACGCCGGAAAATATGGTAATATATTTAATAAGAATTAAGTAATTTTTTAAATCCTCATCTGAAGTTATTTTTCCATTTTATTTATTTATTTATTTATTTATTTATTTATTTATTTATTTTGAGAGAAAGAGAGAGAGAAAGTGGAAGTGAGGGAGAGGAGAGGGAGAGAGAGAAATACCAATGAGAAAGATACAATGATTAGTTGCCTCCTGCTCTTGCCCCAACCGGGGCTGGAGATCGTACCTGCAACCGAGGTATGGTGCCCCCTTGGCCATGGAATCCAACCCTTGACCCTTTGGTCCATGAGCCAATACTCTAACCACTGAGCAATATGGCCAGGGCTAATGTTTACTTTTGGAAAACAGTTTTTCAATTCCTGTATGTAGTAATTAGGTCCTAATCCTTGATGCATGGTGTTTGGTATTAGGTAAATGATTGAATCTCTAATTGTACTCATGCATTGCATAACAACATTTTGATAAGGATCACATATATACAATGGTGGCCTCATCTATAATAATAAAAGGGTAATATGCTAATTAGACTGGGCATCCTTCTGGACTACCTTCCAGACAAAGTAGGGGCTGTGAGGGAAGCCTGGGTCCCAGGTGCCTGCCTGGCAGACGGAGGGAAGCCCAAGTTCCATGTGCTAGAAGGAAGCCCTATTCTTATATAAATTTCATGCATCGGGCCTCTAGTGAGATTATAATGGAGCTGAAAGATTTATTTTATATATATATATATATATATATATATATATATATATATATATATATATATATATATTCCCCGTATTTTTCGGACCATAAGATGCACTTCTTTTCCCCCAGAAGTGGGGGGAAAAAGTCCCTGCGTCTTATGGTCCAAATATAGCCTACACATATACTTTAAAAAAAAAGTTTTTTTACTTGCCCGGCTCTGTGTGGTCTCTGTGTGCTTGCCCGGCTCTAAAATGGTTCTAAATGCTGCTGTTTACTTTACAGGGTTGATTACATGTGTTTATGACTGTGATGTTGGGTTTTAATGCACATAAAATATTTTAGGACACTATTTGTTTCAGAATCTTTTTTTCTTCATTTCCCTTCTCTAAAAACTGGTGTGTCTTATGGTCCGGTGCGTCTTATGGTCCAAAAAAGACGGGGTGTGTGTGTGTGTGTGTGTGTGTGTGTGTGTGTGTGTGTGTGTATATATATATATATATATATATATATATATATATATGATTTTTTTACAGAGAGGAAGGGAGAGGGATAGAGAACTAGAAACATTGATGAGAGAGAAACATCAATCAGCTGCCTCCTGCACATCCCCTACTGGGGATGTGCCCACAACCAAGGTAAATGCCCTTGACAGGAATCGAACCTGGGACCCTTCAGTTGGCAGGCCGACACTCTATTCACAGAGCCAAACTGGTTAGGGCTATACTATACTTTTATAATTATTTTAGAGCGTACTCTTTCTATTTATAAAAGGAAAAAGTCTGTGGTAAAACAGTGAGCCCTCGTACTCCAGCAGCAGCTGTACATCCAGTGTTTGCTGTGTCTCTTAATTGCATCATTTTCTCTTGTGCTTTATTTAATATCATATTGTTTTGTACAGTAATACAGGCTTGTAGCCTATGAGCAATAGGCTATACCATGTTGCCTAGGTATGCAGTAGGCTATAACATCTAGGTTTGTGTAAGTGTACTAATGTTCTATTACTAGAGACCCAGTGCACAAAATTCATTTGTGTAATGACGAAATCACCGAACCACACATTTCTCAGAATATATCCTTGTCATTAAGGGGCACATGACTGTAAAAACATTCCTTGTACTGAAGTGACTCAGCAGGTACTTGGGTCAATTGCATAAGAGCAGTGGACATTACCTTAGATGGTATCACATCAATAATTACTGTGTAACATTGGGTTCTGTTTTAAAGTACGATTTTTTTAAAGATGGGGTTATTAGCAATAGGAAACACATTGAACTTTTATGATATATACTAGAGGCCCAGTGCACAAAATTTGTGCATGGGGATGGAGGGCATACCCCTAGCCCTGCCTGTACTCTTTCCAATGTCGGACCCCTTGAGGGATGTCTGACCGCCCCTTTAGTCCCGATCCCACCAGGCTGTTGCACATCCCTCTCACAATCCAGGACTGCTGGCTCCCAACCACTTGCCTGTCTCTGCCTAATGGCCCGTAACAGCTTCTTCCTGCCAGCCTGATCACCCCCTAACCACTTCCCTGCCAGCCTGGTCACCCCTAACTGCCCTCCCCCCCAGCCACCCTCCCCTGCAAGCCTGGTCCCCTCCAACTGCTCTCTCCTGCAGACCTGTCCCCCCAACTGTCCTCCCCTGCAGGCCTGGTCCTCTCCAACTGCCCTCCTCTGCTGGCCCGGTCACCCCTAACTATCCTCCCCTTCTGGCCTGATACCTCCCTTCTGCCCTCCTCTTCAGGCCTGGGTCCCCACAAACTATTTTCCCCTGTGACCTGTTCCCCCCCAACTGCCTTCCTCTGCAGGTCTGGGTCCCCCCCAACTGCCCTCTCCTGCAGGCCTGGTTCCCCTCAACTGCCCTTCCTTGCTGATCTGGTTCCCCCCAACTTCCCTCTCCTACAGGCCTGGGTCCCCCTCATCTACCCTTCCTTGCTGGCCTGGTCTCCCCCAACTGCCCTCTTCTGCCAGCCTGTTCACCCCCAACTGCCCTCGTCTGCTGGCCTGGTCATCCCTAACTGCCCACAACTGCCCTCCCCTGCAGGCCATCTTGTGTTTACATGGGGGCAGCCATCTTGTGTCTTGGAGTGACAGTCAATTTGCATATTACTCTTTTATTAGATAGGGTTGTTGTTGTTTTTTTGGCACTATATACAGTATATCTGATAAGGACCAAATCTTCTGATAAGTCAGAGATCTACCTTTCCATAGATAAAATGTCTTCATTCAGTTATTTTTACAGCAAACATTTACTGAATTCTTACTGAGTTATGGGCTGCAGTTGAAAAGACCTTTGACCTGACCCATGACTTCTGAGAGCTGTTCCTTTGCAGATATGGGTGGATGTGGCAGGCTTGCCATTAGAAGATAATACAGCTCCAATCCCCAGTTGTTACACAGTGTGGTCAGTTAGCTTCTGGGGAAGGTGTGTTGTTTTCTGAGATAAGGTCACTTAGGAAGACTTTACTGTGACAATAGTCCAGAGTAGAGTCATTTTATTTCTAGACTTAGAAGTCTGATTTGATATACATCCAGAGGTGATTTGTAGCTTGGAATGGACTTTTATTAATTAAGCTCATGAAAGATGAATATGTAAGCCAGAATGCAAATGTATTCACTTATAGTGAGAAGCCAAGGATCATCTGACTTCTATTGATAGACTATTTGTAATAAAGAGAACTAAAGTTGTGTCTTGGATGAGTCTATTAATCTTTCATAAAACTAAACTCTGGTCCTTAAATGAAATATCTGTTAGAAAAGCTTCTGTAACCTTCTATGTACAGATGATTTCACAGAGTGAATGTCTGAGCCGTGGCTCTCCACATTCTTAGCATTCTTTCTTTGGTGAGGATGCCTCTAATCTAGCACAATTTAAAGATATACTTCTCCTCCTATTCTTTGTGCCTCTTCTCCCTGCATAGCCTTCTCCCCTTTTATCACATTCACAACTATTATGCCAAGCATTTCATTTGCATTTCTCTTTTAATCTTCATAATTTCATTATAACTGAAAATTACACCCCCATTGTATGATACGAAAATGGAGTCTCATTGCAATTCATTATAATACCTTAGGCCACATAACCAGAGTTGCAGTCAGGAGATATATTCTGTGGTCAGTTCCTGGAAGATAAGAGCCAATATATGGTATTGACCATAACAGTGTAGGGTGAGAAAGAATAAGCCTGACAAGTAATGAGAATATTTTAAGGGCATGTGTACTTAGAAAGAGGAATAGTATAAGATGTGAGAGGAAGAGGGGAATGAAATTGGTCTGTGATCTTTTAGTAATGTCTGCTGAGGGGTGAAGTAGAGGATATGGTAGTGGGAACATGAGACATTTACCCTCCAGGATGGAAGTTGTAAGTTCTTTTTTAAATTTTATTTATCTTTATTGTTGAAAGTATTAGAGATGACCCCTTTTTTCCCATTGACCCCTTCTAGCCTGCCCCTGCCTCCTGCCCCAGAGGCAATGGGTTATGCATACAAGTTCTTTGGTTAATCTCTTCCCACCCACCCACACCCACTCATCCCCACCTTTCCTCTGAGATTCTACAGTCTGTCCCATGCTTCTATGTCTCTAGATCTATTTTGTTCATCAGTTTATTTTGTTCTTTAGATTCCACATATGAGTGAAATCATGTGATACTTGTCTTTCTCTGACTGGCTTATTTCGTTTAGCACAATAATCTGCAGGTCCCTCCATGCTGTCTCTTTTTTACTGCTGTATAGTTTTCCATGGAAGTTGTAAGTTCTTACTATGACACACACACCTTTGATGGGATCCTAGTGACCTAGACAGACACACAATATTTGTGATGGATAATAGTTTCATAGTAAAATGTGCTCTAACCAATCTTACTATAATCTGAATATTCTGCAACTTACTCCAACTCTTAAATACAATAACAGATTGGATTTGGAACCAATCATCTGTAAATGTACATCCTCCTGGGAGGGAGGGCTGCTTTGTGTTTCCATCATGATATAACCCTGTTTTGTGATGGGATGGACTATTCCATAGATTGAGAACATTTACTGGTGGAAGTGGGGGGGGGGGGAGGCATTGGAGGCTTTCTAAATAAAGAACTGGTGCAATCAGGTATGATTTGGAAATAGCTATGTGGGAGATGGAGTGGATGAGAGAGGGGTGCCTGGAAGGCTGAGGATCTGTTTTCATTAAATAGTGCTGACAGGAGCTGAAGAAGGTGTGGGCAAGAGTGAGGAGACTGAGGGGAAGGGGTGAATGCAATGAAGCTGATCTCCTAGCTCCAGCGCTCTATTGTTTATTGAACACTTTCAGGATGGCTACTGTATGCCAGGCAGTCTTCTCAGTGGTCTTTGAAGTCACATTCTTTTGCCAACAAATTGGAGAGTAGTTTATATGTAGCGTACACCAGGCTTTTGGTCCAATAGAATGTGACATACTTCAACCAGTCAAGGAGATTTCAATGTCAAACATGGCTTTGATGTGAATCCTTGCAAGTCTTGCCTCCCGCACAATGCTTAGCACATAAATATTTAATATATATCCCATGGGTGAAGAAATGGACAGGTGACCAAAGAGAAGGAGTAAATAGACTAGTTAAAGGATATTCAAGCTAGACTTTTAAATGCCTGGAACTGTTTCAAAGTAAGATCTGAACTCTTTTGGAAGAAACATATTTCTATCTTCTGATCTGTGTAGTTACTGAAAACAGGAAAAAGATGGAAGATATCAATACAGATAAAAAATATTTATCTTAGAATGCACCAAGCCAGCAAGAATGATAGCCTTTGAAAGCAGTATGTTTCCATATGTATCCCTCAGACAAGGGGCATCTAAATTTCCTGAGTGCCTGTGTTAAAGTATGGCTCCCTGGGCTCTGCCCCAAACCTACAAAATTAATCCCTCACAGAGGGAAAGAGAACTTTAAACAAACTCCTCAGTACCTTCTGCTGCACGGAATAATAGTGAGAATACTGTTACAGGGTTCAAACCAAGCTTCCCGAGGACATAAAAAACCTGCGAAGTGAGGCTCTGTTATGGAAGCAGCTAATGGGGACTAACTGAATTTTCTTTAAAAGTCTTTTAAAACAGCAGGGGCACTAGTCTCTCTTGGTTTATTCTTTGAGCCAGGAAGGACCTAAGGTGTAGGGGCTCAGATGAGCCCCGCCTGAAATCCCTTAAGGAGGATCAGGCTCACAGAGGGTTGCATAAGAATGTTGCTGCTCCAGGAACAAGGAAGAAGAGCTGCAGAGTTTTACTCTCCGCAATGTGATGTCTTTTCCAATAACAGGAAAGTGTTATCTTTAATGCATCTCCTTGTTTTATGTATTTAGCAATAAATATTAGTAACCTTTATTTTTTTCTAAGTGTAGAAGTAATGCATGTTTGTAGCTTAAAAAAAAAACTAGAAAGTGCTAAAAGGCATAAAATCACCCAGTGTTGATACCTTCCAGACTTTTTAGTATGTAAATACACATATAATTTTACCAAAATGTAGTCAGTCATACAACCTGTTTTATACAATCTGAATGGAGGTAATATCTAAGTCACATATACATCATATATATATATATATATATATATATATATATATATATATATATATAATTTCAGAAAGGGAGAGGGATGAGAGGGATGGAAACATCAATGATGAGAGATTCATTGATCAGCTGCCTCCTGCCCCCACTGGGGATTGAGCCCACAACCTAGGCATGTGCCCTTGACCGGAATTGAACCTGGGACTCTTCAGTCTGCAGGCCAATGCTTTATCCACTGAGCCAAACTGGCTGGGGCTATATCATCATTTTTTAATGATTGCAGAGTCATTGAAAAACCACATGACTTTTTGATGTTTGAGTTGTTTAGGTTCCCATATTAGGCCATGGGGGGGGGGGGGGGAGGAATGAGATATACATTTTCAGAAAGATTATAAGAGATGGTACACAAAGATAGCACTGCTCTATCATAAACTTCCTGTTCTTGTCACGGCCCAGAAGGTGTAGACTTTCCATGGTTGCAGTGCTTGTGCTCTCTTTCTGTTTTCTGCTCTATAGGGAGGAGCCACCATCTTCCCCCAGGCCTTCATCCCTGGCTTGTCATTCAGCTTCACTAGAAATGACTTGCTTTACTTAATTATTCATCAGTCATTGCACTGACATTTATTAAGCATTGAAGATGTGTCAGCACTTGGTGAGACCCTCATTTAAGTGTTGAATAAATTATCTGTATTCTTCTCTTGTTTAGTTATAGACTAATGATCAAACTAGAGTCACTGATCAAAAAGGCTAAGTTGGAAATGTGAGTCATTGTTACTGTAATCTGATGTACTAGAAATTCAGGGAACTTGTATTAGCTAGCTATTGCTGAATAACAAATTATCTGAGTGACTTAAAACAATACACAATTATTAACAAACTAGAGGCTCAATGCACAAAAATTTGTGCAAGAGTAGGCCTTCCTTCCCCCAGATGCTGGCACTGGCTTCCCTTTGACACCCAGGACCCAGGCTTCCCCTCTCTGACTGCTCGGAGGTACCCGGGACCTTGGCGGCTTCACTCCAGCCCCAGCTTCATCTGGAAGTATGTCTAGAATGATGTCCAGTCTAATTATTATATTACCCTTTAATTATTATAGATGAGTAATTTATTTCAGGTGCCTGGCATGGCTTAGCTTTGCTTAAGAGTTTCTCACAGGCCACAATCAAGGTGTCAGCCAGGGCTTTAGTCCTCTACAGGCTCAATTGAAGGAAGGTCTATTTTAAAGCTCATGTGGTCGTTGGCAAGAGTGAATACCGTGTGGGCTGTCAGACTGAGTGCTTCAGTTTCTTGCTAGGTATTGGCTGGAGGTCACCCTCTGCTCCCTATCATGTGGGCCTCTTGCTTCATCAACATGTGCGATTGAGAAAGTACCAGGAGGTGGAATTCACAGTCTTTTGTAACCTAATTACAGAAGTGACATCCCATCACTTTGACCATCTTCTTAGAAGCCAGTCACTAGATTTAGCCTACACTCAAGGCAGGGGATTCTCCAACTTTTAAATATTAGGAAGTGGGGATCATTAAAGATCATCTTTGGAATCAATACTAAGTTCACAGATCTTACAGAGAGTGCCAAAACCAAAGTTCTTTAATAAGAAAAGGTTAACTTATAAAATGTTGCTTTGTTGTCAGAAGTACTGAAAATTCATGAGGCTTCACATTTAGACTCATTTTTAAGTTTAGGGACATGAAGAAATATGTCAACATATTTGCATTTGCTAAATATACACTTCGTGTTATTTATATAGGATTTTACTACACATACTTCTATGTCAATATTTTCATTTGATTTTTTTTTTAATCTAGAAAGTAGGAACAGAAGATGTTATCTCAAATTTAAAATAGTGTTAATTGAGCCTTGGCAAGTAGTCAGGAGTCAGCTAAATTGCTTTATCTTGCACCCAGTTCATTGGTTGTATGATCAAGTATTGTGTGCTCAGCACCATCCTGGGCACCATACCAGGCCCCATTGTTGCACAAAACCAATTGTGTTGTTGTTTTTTTCCCTCCAAGAGCCTAGTATCTGATCAGGATGAAATTTCAAATAGTCTCACAAAAATATTATTTCAAATTTTAAATTTTTATAATGGATGTAAAAAGTTATAGATTATGGTTTACATCTGCACATTTACCAACATACTAGTTTGGAACCCCAACTAGTCCATTACTTATATCTCTTATCTGGACAATATTTTAAAACTGTCTGCACCTTTAAGATTTGTACTCTTACCTGGGGGTTAGACATGTTTAGAACACCCTAGGAAGGAAAGGCACATGGTACTGAGGTAGTTTGTGAAAGGAGACATGGTTGCTTATTATTATTTTGGAAGTGATGGGTATGTTTAAACATAGACTGTGGTGGTAGTTTCATGGGTGTGTCATCTCCAGATTCATCGGATTGTATACATTGATCAGGTGCAGCTTTTGTATGTCGATTGCACCTCAATAAAGTGGCTTAGAAAATAGGGTTGAAATAACCATCAGTCACCTGTCTGTAGATTAAATTATAATTTCAAATTTTAAATTACTTTTAAGTTATAATTTCAAAAGTTGGTCTTTAATTTGTCTTAGAGTACATTATAAAGCATCCTATAATTAAGGTTCTATAACCTTTTCACTCAGATTTAATTACAGATGTGAATGATAGAAGATATATGTGCAATGGGTTTGTAGTTCAAAATGGCTTATAGTTCATTTTTAACATCTAATGAATTTTTCACAAAATTTCACAATATAAATCTCAATTGTAAAGTTGTATATGTTCTTATAACATTCAATAAAATTGAATGTTATAAGAACATATACGACTTCATAATATTTTGAAAAATAACCCTTAAAATACCTACATAAATAAGTGGCAATGTGGCTGACAGCAAGGGAACATGTGTCTTGAAGAAGTCTGTGGGCATTCCACACGTTAAGCTGATACACGTAACTCAGGGTTTTCTTGCAGAATCATTTACTCTTTGAATAAATTTACCTGCTCTGCCTCCCTCTCAGTGATTTCCCCTTTTTAATTGCATCATGCTAGTTGTTCCCAGCCCCTTATTTAATTATGAAGCTTCCTGTCTGCCTGACTGATGGCCACCACTGCCAGATGAGACTGGGTCTTCTCCTTCTACTTAGGGGGAGGTGTGCTAGGCAAGCCACCATCATGGCACCAGGAGGCTTTGTGAAGATATATTGAAACCCCCAGTTTGGATGTTCATTTTCATAAAGACCATGCCTGGTCTCAAGCTGCCCTCTGTGTTCTGTGGGGTTAGAGTCTCAGGCTCTGAAATGACATATATGAGGCTGGAACCCCAGCTAGTCCATTACTTACATCCCTTATCTGGACAATGCAGGTAATCTCAGTACTTACCTCATGATGTTGTAAATGCGGGAGTCCCTCCTCATCTCCAGGGGATACACTCCAAGACCCCCAGTGGATACCTAAAACCACCGATAGTACCAAACCTATATATACTATCTTGTTTCTAAGCGTAGATACCAATGATAAAGTTAAATTTCTGAACGAGGCACAGTATAAGATTAACAACAGTAACATAATAAAATAGAACAATTATAACAATGTACTGTAATAAAAGTTATGTGAAAGTGGTCTCTTCTCTCTTAAAATATCTTATTGTTTTGTGCTCACCCTTCTTCACATTTTTTCTACTTCACAATTTCAGACAGAAAAGATTTGTTCTTACCGTTGATCTCAGCAACCTCAGCATTGAATTTTTTTTTCCTTATTAATTTAAGAACTTTCACCTTTTCATTTAAAGGAAGCATTTTACAGCTTCTCTTTGGCATATCCGAACTGCAAACCTCACAGCACTTGTGCTTTGAGACCACTACTAAGTAAAATAAGGGCTATGTGAATACAAGCACCATGATATCTTGACAGTAGAGCTGGTAACTGAGCCACTTACTAAGCGACTCACCTGCACGGAGTGTCTACAGAAGGAAGATGCTGGGCCAAGGGGACAGAGCAGGATGGCACAAGATTTCATCACAATACTATACTCATAATGGCAAGCAATTTAAAACTTACGAATTGTTCATTTCTGGAATTTTCCACTTACTGTTTCAGATTATGGTTGACTGCAGATAACTGAGACTCAGGATAGCAAAACCGAGGATAAGGACGTAGTACTATCCTAGGCGATATAACACAAAAAAAACTTAGTAAAAAATAAACATTCAGAGTTCACGGCTATTGACTGCATAACATCATAGAAAATGTTCTTTTATTTTGAGGTGTTTATTCTTTTTTAAAATATATTTTATTGATTTTTTTACAGAGAGGAAGGGAGAGGGATAGAGAGTTAGAAACATCAATCAGCTGCCTCCCGCTCACTCTCTACTGGGGATGAGTCAGCAACCAAGGTACATGCCCTTGACTGGGGGAATCCAACCTGGGACCTTTCAGTCCGCAGGTCAACACTCTATCCCACTGAGCCAAACCGGTTAAGGCCACAGAAAATGCTCTTAACCTAAAGCCAAAACTGTGATTTTATACCTTGCTTCTATTTATTCACTATCCACCCTTTAGCAGTTACTTTTACCACCTGTCTTAGTTTTCTATACCTATAAGAAAGGAAATATAATACACTGGAGACAATGCCATGGCAATCAATTCAGGCAGAATCTGTAGAAGTTTATGGTAGAGTCAATGCTCACTAAATGCTGGATGAATCTGACTCATAACATTGCCAGGACCCAGCATTTAAGTCGAGAAGGCATTTTTCACAGACCACACATAGGGTCCTTACATACCTTAAAATAAGTCAGTGTAAGAAAAGGTACAATATCAATTTTCTCCCAACTCATATTCCTTAACTTGTAGTTATTCAGCAAAGTTGATTTTCTGAAATGTTTTTTTTAAATCTGCCATTTACCAGAAGCTAGGAAAGGAGAGACTAATAAGATCACGGCCCCTGCTTTAGGGGATTTATAGTCAGTGGAGAATTGCAAAATAAATGCCATAGAAGGCAAGGCAGGGGAGACTGAGGAGGGGTGCTGAACCAAATGGAGGGAAGAGCAGGGATGGCAGAGAAGGCGATGAAGTGAGGAAGCTTTTGGCTTCAAGTAACAGAAATCTCTAACTCAAACTGACATAAACTTCAGAGAAGAAAGAAATTGCACCAAACAAGGTCAGAAGGGCAAACTCAGTCACTAGAGGCTCAAACATTTCGTCAGGGTCTCAGGTTCTTTCCATCTCTCTGGCCCATCACAGTCTCTGTCATTTCTCGTCTAGCACTAGTTCCCAGTTAGTGCCAACATGGCTCCATCGCATGATGACACCAGAGAGAAAAGACAGGGTATCTTCTCTTTTTGAGAAAGATGGAGATGGGAAGGGGAACAGCTCCCTTCTCCCCCCATAGTTTTCAGCTTAGGCAAGAACTGCTGAAACGTACTCACCCTTAACCTAGACTGTGACGAGGGTACAGGATTCTCATGGCAGGCTTAGATGGGCCTCTTGAGTGGGACAGGCATTCAAGGATAAGTCTTTATAGTCACCAGGAAAGATTATCCCTGAGACTTTAGACCTGGCCTGCCTTGTAGAATGAATAGGACCCTTCTACTCTGTCAGTATCAGGGATGGAGAGAGCAATCCAAGGTGTGCACAAGTACTAGGCATGAAACATCACAATTATTCTGGAAATCTCAAGTACTCTTGTATGACTAGGTCTTAGTGGTGCCATAGAGACCAGTCTATTGATAGGTCATTAGGCTGAAGGGGAAGGTAATGATGAAGGACCATACAAGCCATGCTAAAAATGTGGGTTTTACTTTGAAGGAACAGGCAACCCACTGAAAGGTTTGAAGCAGGGAGTATATAAGATTAGATGGGTGTGTTCATCGGGAACAACCCATTCAATAGGATGGAAAACTGGCAAGATCAGAGTCTTGAGAACAAAGGTGTGTTGGTAATTCTGGGAGGAGTCTGAATGGAACCAGGTAGCTGGATAAGAGTTCAGTTTGAGGAGCAGGAAGGGAGCTTGTGATGGTAATTTCAGTTTTTCCAGGATTCCCTAGAGATCTAGATAAAAATGATAATACATCTGGGAAAAACTGGCTACTTAGATCTGACACAGTCAATACAGTGTGACTATCAAGTAATAGATACTGATTCTCAATATACTGTATATGGGATGTTGGCTGGCTGGATAAATAAATAAGAGCCTTTTAGAAATGCCCGTTGACATAAGTTAACTAAAATGAGGAATAATGCTAATTCTCATGTTATTATATTGTGCAGGGATAAAGTGCATGTGACATTTATAAGCAAGGCATCGGAGCAGATATCCTCTGGGTTAATAGGCTAGTAATTAAATCCAGATAATTTAATCACCTTACTGAAGCTGCTAATAAGGGTGAGCTAGGCTCCAATAGCAATCTCTCTCTCTCTCATATGTGTGTGTAATTCATCAAGCCTTAAAACATTCTATTCCTGGCAGAACTTTCCGACTTTGCATATTTTGCAAAGCAGCCTCCTCTTTAAGCTCCAAGTATGTGTAATTGGAATGTGCTTTGCATTTCCCACACCAGCAAGCTTTTCTCATCTAAAATAGAATGCTCCAGTGTAAGGTCAGTTTGTGAAACCAGAGGCTGACTCATTTGTATGTGTCCTGCCCCAATGTCAGAAGGCCCCTCCTGCTTTGGATGACTTCCCATGATGTAAGCAAGGCTAAATAGAATCAAGGAGTGAGTTGATTTCTTGACATATTTACAAATGGCTGTTCCTATCCATCCAGCTATGTGGAGGCAGGGACTGTTGACCAGAGAGCCTTATGCTTGAGCAGTTCTGTTCAATATCCCTTCTCTGGAACCCTTTTCATCTAAATGGATACCCAGGAGTTTTGGTGTCTTGAAGTTTTTCATCTAATCCTATATATATATATATATATATATATATATATATATATATATATATATATATATATATATATATATTCATGTGCATTGGGAAAGTTAGGCCTTTCCTGTGTGACAATAGGTATTATGGGAAAAATCCAGCTTTTATCCCAACTCTGGTCTTTAGAAGCTGTGACTTTGACTCAGTGGAGAATTGGGGAAATAGCATGTGATTTGGTGCCAGGCAGAAGGGAGTCTGTATCTTAGTTATACCAGTTAATAGACACTTAATGTTCCATTTTCTTTTATCTATAAAATGGGGTTAGTACTATTGAATTTATAGTGTTGATGAGCAGATGACATACAGTAAAGCAATTAGTAGAGAGCCAAGCACATAACAGAGACCCAATAAATTATAGCTATTGCAATTATTGACTTCCTAGACCCTGTGTCCTAATCTGAAACATAGGAATAATAAAAATACCTAGCATGCATTTTTTATATGAGCACTCTAGTAACTCTTCTACAGCAGAGTTTCTCAACTCATCCTTGGTATTATTGACATGTGGGGCTCCCCTGTACACTGTAGGGTATTTCACAGATTCCCTGCCCTGTACCTTCTAGATGCCAGTGACACCCACCAGCTCAGTTGCAACAGCCCAGAACTGTGGTCGGCAAACTGTGCCTAGAGAGCCACATGCGGCTCTTTGTTCCCTTGAATGTGGCTCTTCCACAAAATACCACGAGCTGGGCAAGTCTATTTTGAAGACATAGTGTTAGAAGAAGTTTAAGTTTAAAAAATTTGGCTCTCAAAAGAAATTTCAACCATTGTACTATTGATATTTTGCTCTGTTGACTAATGAGTTTGCCGACCACTAGCCCAGAACATCTCCAGATCCTGCCAGATGTCCTTTGGTGTGCGTGTAGAGAAGGACAATTACCCCTAGATGGGAATGACTAACTGTTCTAGAATATAGAAGAGAGTGCTTCATAGGCAACAGTAGCTACAATTTTCTAACTTATCTATAAAACTGTAAAAAGACATGGAGAAAGCAAACAATTATGTTTGTTTTCTGAGCCCCTAAATAGTAATGCATTAATGAGAATAGTGGAACAAATTAAACCTTTTTCAGCTTGAGTAAACTGTCCCAAGTTCAGCTCCAGATACAAACCACAGTTGTAGAGTACTCCCCTAATATTCAGGTAGAAGTTGTGGAACTAGGGTTTGCAGTCACTTCTGCTATAGACTAAGGTATCCAGGGAATGAAGTGGTGACACCCCAACCTCCGTTTCCTTCCAGACCCTCCACCACTCCTCTTTGAGTGATCATGTGGATTGAGTTCCACTACAAGCCTGATTTATCCCTCTCATGATTGTTTTTCACCTCCCATTATTTAATTTTATATTTTTGTGCTTCTGGGCGGAGAAAGATCAGGTCAAAGCAACTTTCTCTTCACTGATAGAGTCTTAAAGCAACAGGAATAATCCCAAATACCTCCAACCTACACATGTCCACAAATGTGTGGGTAGTTTTGATGTCACTCTGACTTTACATTTTAAGGAGATTTTACAATGGGAACATCCAATTTTTCAGTCCATGAAAACTTGAACCATGAATTTCCTCTTAAGGTTTCATTGTATTTGGTAAAAAGTAAAACAAATAAACTGTATTCCTTCAGTGTCTGCCACTTTACTAAAAGAAATGGAAAAATATTATAATAAATATTTTTTCTAACCTTGAAAAAAAAAGAAAGATACCCCACATCACACACACACAGGCACATATATGCACATACTCACATATAGGCACACAATGCACACACACTCCCCTACTGGGCTTCCTTGTCTCGTGTGCCTATGAAATTAAATGAAGAAGATATTTTCTTCTCCTCAGGAACATTGTGGCTCTGACCAGCGTCTTAGCACTGTCATCACGTGATAGCATCAGAGCAGGGAAGGAATTAGTTTGTGATAATACATGTGCTGTACTGTAGCGGGCTCTGGCAGTGCTCTCATGCTGAGATCCATGGAGTATAGATTATACATTTCAACACGCATTCAAAATATGTATTTTTTTATGATTGATGAGGATATTACTGCATGTCACTTTCATAATTTGCATATTTTAAAAATGGTTTTGTGTAAATCATTGGCGTAGATGATCTCAATCACAAGTCAAATGGTTCTCGTGTAAATGCTCTAAAATCTGCTTTTGTAAAAGATATTGTAGAAAAATCAGGAATAAGTATGCCTTCACATACTTTTTATATCTTATTACTATTCAATATATTTTTTTCTACTTTAAGAAAGAAAACTCTAGGTCTTATAATTACTGTCAAATTAAAGATTAACCTTTTTCTCCCCAAACATATATAATTTGTGCTTAGCTGAAAGCCAGGGATGAACCTTTTAGGGGATTTATTAGCAAGTTGCTTATGCCTGTGGAAAGTGAAAAATCTCTGTTTGATCAGAGAAAACATAAATGAGATTAAAGTCAGCGTTAATAATAAGTCCTGGCTTTTTTAAAACATATATTTCAAGCTCCCACAGAGGTTCCTCATCTTATCTGGAGATCACCTACAAGAAGACCTTCAAACTTGAAAATTGCCTTTAATTTCCTCATAAAGGGAGTAGGAGTTTTTAGGATGAGCAAATGGCAGGGAAAAGACACTTGAGATCACAATGGCAAGGTCACTGTTACTTTATAAGGCTTTAAGAGAATGTTACTGCTGAACCTGAATGATTTACAATGGATATTCATGCACAGAACCCTTCCTGGGCCAACATTGTTAGTTAGGGCTTTGGCTAGATTAAGAAATGGAGTCCTTGCCTGACCAGCATGGCTCAGTGGTTGAGTGTCGACCTATGAACAGGAAGTCATGGTTCGATTCCTGGTCAGGGTACACGAGGGGGTTGCAGGCTCAACCCCTAGTGTGGGGCGTGCGGGAGGCAGCCGATCAAATAATTCTCATCATTGATGTTTCTATCTCTCTCTCCCTGTCCCTTCCTCTCTGAAATCAATAAAAATTATGTTAAAAAAAAAAGAAAGAAATGGAACCTCTGCTTATAAGAAACCCTCTCCCCCACTAAACCCTTCCCTCTCCTGTGGATGAAAAGTTTAGAACTGGGTAGAAACCAGGAACAAAAAATATATACCTAGGAGGAAGCCTGGGCACCTTTGCTGGAGCTGGAGCTAGAATAGGTGCTTACCAAGATGCTGGAATTTAGAGTGAAATTATAAGCTGGAATGGATGAGTCAGAGATTTGGGACAGTGCCAGGAAATCCACAGCAATAATATACAGACAAAAGAGGGAAGGAGGTCACAATGGCTTGGTTGCCAAAGGAAATCCCTTCCCCAGTGTCCTGACTGCATTCTCTCCTGTCACCTTCCTATGCCTCAGTCCCTAGAACTGCCCCTCACTCGGTCTTGCTGCCATCACTCCATATTGCAATTCTCTTAGATTCTATTGACTCTGCTGTTTCTCCTGCATTAATGTGAGCTATAAGCATTTCGCGAATGTCTGCTTAGTTTCCAGCTTTATGCCAAGTGCTTGCTCACTGGTAGGCTCCAGAGTGATTTTGCAGTGGCTGTGGTTGAGGTTGAATTGAAATCCACTCAGAAAAAGAGAAGCTCTGTGTCAAAGTCAGATCCAAGTGGTGAGGTCTCTATCTCTGCAGTTGTCCTTGGAAGGTCCAACTCAGTATCTGGAGGCACAGCCTTTCTTCCTACAGCAGGCAAAGGGCGTGCGATTCCATCCCTCAGAGCACATGTACCAAGGCTGTGAAATAACTCAGGAGTGCTCAGCTTCAGCCTTCTGGAAAGGAGTTCTTTCCTCTATGACTCCCAAGGGATGTCTTATTAAACTTTGCCTTTGTGGACTCCAGAAATCCTTCCAGACAAATGGCTGTTTTATTTTTGAGGTGGTGATTTATATCCCTGGCAGAATAATCCTCGGTGAAGGTGTCTCTCCTTCATCATAAAGGAATAACAAAACATTTATAAAAGGGAGACAGAGCTTCAGATGAGCGAGTATAAAAGTTCTGCACACTATCAATGGTTGAAAGAATATGCATATATTAATTAAGAATTCTGACATCCTTCTTTTACAAGGTCCCTTATGAAAGATAGACTATTTTCCACATTTACTTTGTGTTGGAAGTGACAGATGAAATTAATATGCTTCATAAATTGCCATCACGGAGGGTCAATTAACAAGTGAACTAACCTTGTGAAAGTCATTTTGAAAGACTAGTTATGTCTATAATATTCCCTGTCAAATTAGGTAAAAGTGAGGAAATTAGAAGGCTGTCAAATAAATAGCAATCTAAGATACTGGGTAATTGCATTTTTGATAAGATAAATTAGTTTCTGTGATTGTTAGTTGAGAAACAGGAAATGAATAGAAGTACCAAAGATTTCAAAACTGTGTGTGTATATATACATGTATGCATATATGCAAAGGATATACACATGCTTCTGCACATATATACATGTATAGGGAGGCAGAGAGGAGAGTCATAGAGATTTAAATTGGAGATAAGACAGATCCACACTCCTTAGCCAAACCCATTCCCCTTTCTACCACCAAAGCCATTTTTCTTTATGTGCCTCCCAGGCTCCTACCTGGACAGCTCCTATTTGTCTGTCTTGACTCAGATTCCTTTTCAGTCATTCCAACCTTTTCACTTATTTCCTTCAATCTTTCCAAATTAATTATTGTGCGTGTGCTATAGACTAGCACAGTCATTGCCCTCTGGAGCTCACATCTTGTAGGAAAGAACAGTGTCAGCATGACTGAATCAAAGCTCTCTCCTCCCAAGCATTTGTTCAAGGCCTTAAATTAAAAGCACCAAACAGACCAGCCCAAGCGGGCCCATTTTAGAGATGAAGCAGCTTCAGTAATCTGGTTCCATGGCTATTTTCAGATGGTTCCAGGAAGGCCGCGTGGCACAGGCCATGCACTCTGACAGTGGATGTCCCAGTCAGGACAGATACAGCTGTGGCCGGAACCAGTCCTTCCTCCCTATGGTAAATTGTCCTACGTGGAGCCTCCCTCTTGTACCTCCTCTAAAGTCTCGGTTCCCTCTTCAGAACTTTGTCATGTCTGTGATGTCCCAGTTGCGCCAATTAGATCCTTGACTGAGCCTCAAGTTTCTGTTTGTCATATGAATCAGTAGAGCTTAAAATTCATCTGGAGTTTTGGTCGCCTGCTCCCATCCCTCCATGACCTTCTGTGAGACTTGGAGCAAGTCAGCTCTCTTATCAGGAGGCGTGCTCCCCGAGTGTGAAATGAGGCTGCTTTGCAGCAAGGAGATGTGTTAAAAACTTTTTAAAAATAAAAGTTGTTATATTTATGTGTACACCAGAGCCCAGACACACATGTGTATGTAGAACAAATGCCCTGTGTGAAAACCAGTTCCTTCCCCTAGACTGTCTCCTTACACTCCATTACCAAGGGAGTGTCAGAAGGCACATGTACTGAGCGTGTGTCTGTGTAATGTATATACACATATGCTCACACATGCATACACAAACATAGCTTCTTTCCATATGATCCCCATTTTACAGAGTCAGAAACTGAGTCTCAGTGAGGACGAGTGACTTGTGTGAGGCCACACAGTAAGGAATGGCAATGGGGGTTGAACCCAATCAGTGTGATTCCAAAACCTGCACTGTCTCCCAAAAGGCTTTCTTCACAGCCAACTTCCTCAGCTGGGACAAATATCACCTTTTCCTAAGGAAGGAAGAATTTGGGGAAAGAATACGCCCTCACTTTTTTTATTTTCCTGTTAACTGAATGGCACATTTCTGTTCCAACTCTTAGTGTATTCTACCCTCGATCACACAGTCCACTCATCCCCCTTCTCTGCCCAGCACGGTGGATGCAGATGTGTTGGCCGAGTTTGCATGCATGCAGATGGGACAGCTCTGGGATGCATCCTCATGTGAGCTGCTCAGGGACCTGTGATGGCAGGACAAGCAGTAGCTGAAGCAGTTAGAGAGAATTCTTACTGGCCAATGTAAGCAGAAAGAGAATCACTGAGTGAATGCTGGCCATAGTTTACAAATTTAAATCTGTCAGCTGGGTTTTGGAAAGAACAGCAACACATTCTGTCTTGGGCATCCCAGCCAGGAACTCTGAAAGGCTCTCTTTTAGGCAAAGCCCACCTTCTATCCCATACTCTTTGCTTCGCAGTACCCATTTCCAGGAGAGAGCTGTTCATTGGCTTGGGTTGGATCATGAGCCTGCCCGTTTTGGGCAGGATTGGAGGAAATAAGATTGTGACTGACTGACTCACCACAACACAGGGAATGGGGAGAGGTAATGGCCCAAGTATAAGCAGGATGCTGCTACTTATAGAAGGGCGTTAGGGATGAGAAGAAGTCAAAACTCCCAAATCATATCATGAAATACAATAAACCCCCAAAAGCTTAATTTCTTCTCATGTTGTTTCCAAACCTGAACTGCAAAAAGTGCAGACATAATTTGGCAGCAGTAAAGAGAGCAGCTTGTGGGTGTGACAGAAGCTGGGAATTCAACTCAGAAATGCTGCACTCAGATCCCAGGCCAGCACCCCAGCTGTGGGCCCCTGGTCTTAGAGTGCACCAGGCTTGAACCTGCTGCAAAGCTCCTTCTCTCAATTCTCCTCTCAGGGAGCAACTGGGCAGTCACTTGTGATGCAGCTTCTGGAAGTGGAGAGAAGTCAGTACTCACCAGCAGAGTCTGAAGTAGAAAGGTTTAGCTTTGTCACAAATAACAAGGAAATCCATGCACAGGTTCATGTGTTTATAAACTGTTTTTAAAACTTGGAAATGTATTTCAGTGGCCATTTACTTTTGTGTGGTTGGGAGCATTGAATAAATAAATCACACAGTCTTTTTTAAAAGGGTAGTCTGAATTCTGAAGGACTGGCAGATTTCACAGCTATTGATGTTTTTGACAGATGTGTTGTTGACTTTAGATCTTTGAATGCAAATTATCTTTGAAATGATGGATGCTGAAGGTATAGATATAGAAATCCAACTTGATATTTCCCCCTCCCCATATTCACTCAGTGTATCGTAGCCATCCTCAGTAAGATGTTGCCACTAACCTTTTAGCTAGCCAACGACTGCCTTTTCAGTGAGATTGCTCCATACTAGTAACCCACAAAAGCAGTGAGATCTCTTAAAAAAAAAGTGAGACTATGATTTTTAGAAATTCTCAGCCAAAAGTTGAAGAGCCCAGGCCATGGAAGATTTGTCGAAGAAATTTTGGCAGAGTGTATTGGATGGGCAGTGCCAGCAGATAAGTCACAAGAATGTTTACCACATAAAGTATTCGCAGTACTTGGTATTACCAATTTAATGCTAGAGTTTTAGAGGGAAACAACTTATAATGAATTATAATTGCCTTATTTCCCATTATTTTAGTCGATGTTTTTAAACAATAGATTCTGGAATTGGCTAAGGAAGAATAGTTATTTGAAAAATGTGCTGTTTTGAATAAACTGATTCTGACTTAATGAGCTTTTAGAGGGTTTTATGCATGACTTACTGCCCATATTACATTGCTAAGGTAAGCTACTTAAAACTATGGTGCAATAGGATGTTTTTCAGCTCATTTGTCTGTTTCATTAATGATGGAATGTATTTTCCAGGACACAGATCCTATTTATGATAAAGACATTGTTGTTCTGTAGATCAACTTAAACCCTCACACTGTGTAATTTACCTGCTGTCAAATCTCATTTGAGGAGCTGTTGTCTAGCATTGCCCTAATCAAAAATATGCCCAAGTATAGTAATGAGATATGCATGTTGTGTCTAGTATTATTTATTTTTAATAAACTTTTATTCACACCCACCACACTTTGGAAAACTGACTATCTATTATATTTTCTGACTTTTTCTCTTCTTCTTCCTCCTCTTCTTCCTCCTCTTCCTCCTTCTTCTTCTTCAACCAAGTTTCTTCCTTATGGAGATAATGGTTCACAAAACTCTAAAGGTTTTTGTTCTTTCAAACGTGTCTTAATGGGCAATAGCTATTTAGAAATGTACAAGAGAAATATCAAAATGATTTGGTATTACATTTTTTTTTATAATAAGACAAATAATTTTCTAAACTAAGATAACTGGGATAATATGTAATGTTTGATCAGCTGTCCAGGACAGACCCCTCTCAACTTTGGGGAGCCTGACTGGTTTGTTAAATATGCCTCATGATGGGCAGAAAATCCCCAAAAACTGCATGTCAATGTGTTCAACCTCCCAGTTTATTGAAATCATTTCCATTTGCTTGAATCACATGGCTGCTCATAGTAGGTAGTAAATACTATAGACAGCCTTCAAATTTATGGGGTCCTTTCCAACAATATATGCCCAGTGGATGCCACCTACCCTTCATTACAGGCAGGAAATCCAAGTCCCCAGGTCAATAAAGTTGCATCACATGCACACTGAGGTTATGCAAAGGCAAATATTTTACTTGGGAAGTTGGAGCAAGAGAAACACTTAAAATAGTGTGGGGATTTCTTCCCCCTTTCCACCGGTACGCACATGTCCTTAGGGAGGAGAAGCAACTGGAACAACTGCCGTGGTTTCACAGTGAAAGAATCTCAACGAGCTGAGTGTGATTCTAGCATCTAAGATACAATATGGTTTTTTTCATCTGCATCCTGTAAAGATAAGCTCACAACTGCATCTGGGACTCAGCTGAAGGTCATCCATCTGTTCTAACAATGCAGGGAAAGAGGCTGTGTTGGACTTACTGAGTGACTGTTCTGTATTGTACTTTCTGGGTGATTTCACTGATTTCAAGAGTAAGTTGAAAGCTGTAGTCTTCACTTCACAGGGTGATAGAGTGATTTTACATCAGCATAAAATACAACCTCACTCTAAGAGCTTTGGGGCACTGTACCTGAAATGAGGTTGTACCCAGCTTTTAATTATTATTTTTTTTTATTTATGCAACTTTTGTGGGTTCTCAACCATTTGCCTTTTGTCTTCCTTCAGCCTCTGTTCTGGTCAGTGTGGTAAACCCTAGAAAGGATTTGGGAGTGTGAATCTGTCTCCACCTTGTGCGTCCTCAATCACAAAATGGGCACTCCTGCCAAAGTTACAAAGTGATAGCGAGGAATAACAGCTAACAGTTAAATAACAGCTAACAATGAGGAAGAATGGACCCACAACGGTAGTCTTTCTATGTGTGATACTTTAACTGTGGCCATCGCTCATCCTGAACTTACATACACATGGATGCTCCAGTAAGGTTAGAGGGACTCTTGTCAGCATTTCCACTGAGTCCAAGGTAGACGCCTAAGCCCTGTGACAAGGGGAGGGTCATGGTGCTGAGAACTGAGTACATGTGGGATGTATTATCTGAAGCTGAATTGGTTACACTAAACTTTGATGTTATAGCTAACTAGTGCAGCAAGCAAAGAAGCACATACTAAACAAGAGTGCAGATCCCTGGAGTTAAACATGTGTATGTTTAAATCTTACCCCCTATATGTACATTAATTCTTTTCTTTGATATCACTGCTTCCTTCCCCTGGATGACTAAGTGGTGATAGTTGTTGTCTGGATTAATAATACTCCAAAGACCTATAGGCACACATCATCAATTTATGCTTTCTGAGAGATTTTCTTTTGGGGGAAATAAAAGGATCACTCAATGTGTCGCAAACTCCGGATTAAAAACAACAACTAAGCACTAAGAAAACTTTATCCTTTGCTCAATGCATTCTCCCTGTTGTGGAGTTCTGAGTGTCTCTTTCCACATTACCTAGACATTTACTCTGGGCAAGCCCATCTGAATCCCATGTGATGTAAACAGGGTCCTTAGGTCATCATCAACTTGTATCTAAACTAGAGGCCTGATGCATGAGATTTGTGCAAGAGTAGGCCTTCTTTCCCCCAGCGGCCAGCACCGCCTTCCCTCAGACACCCGGGCTTCCCTCCAAGAGGAAGGCCCTACCCACCTGCCGCAGCCTGCCTGTCAGTGACTTGGGCCTCCCTCTTTGGGGCGATGCTAGAGCCCCCCAGCTTATCACCCTGTTGGCCAGTAGCCTGGGCCTCCCTCTAAGGGGCGATGGCCAGCCCCCTGACCAATCGCATCGCACCTGCCTTGGCTGGCCTGGCTCCAGTGGGTGTCATAGTGTGGTTCCAGGTGGTCCTCTGGATGGTCGTCCAGACAGTCGTTTCACTATTTGGCCATCCAGTCTAATTAGCATATTGCACTTTTATATGGTAGATGACTAGTGTGCTTGATAAGATGGGTAAATGCCATTTCAGCTCATTTACTCAGTCCTTCCTCCAGGCTGCCAGGGCTCCACACCTGGAACTGTGTTAGGCAGTTTGTGCCTGAATAAAACAGGCACAAAATGGTCTCTGCCCATGTAAGGGGTTGCTATTTGGAAGTAAAATATTAAAAGACATATACATACAAATACTGAATAATTACTGCTGTCATTGGTATGCTGACCCAGGTCAATGGGGATCAAAGTTTAAACTATTTTATGTGTATTAAGCTCTTGATTTTCAGTCCATCATGAACTGGGATAAAAAGGAAAAGGCAAAAGACAGTCAAGGCCACTACCTAGGACACTGGCTCCAGATCTGGGAATAGGACAAATATAGGGTAGTTAGATATAGGCATAGATGTACGAGGGCAGTGGCTGGTAAACTGCGGCTCACAAGACACATGCGGCTCAAGAGCCAGGGTTTCCCCGCTCTGTTGACTAATGAGTTTGCTGACCACTATACTAGGGAATGTGGTCCTTGAAGCAGAGTAGTGAGGGCTACTGAGAAGGCTTTCTGCGGGTAACTCTGCAGGAAAGACAGGAGATCCATTACAAGCTAACTCACTACATATGACAATCTAATTGTGTTAAAAATGCCAGCAGTGAGTGCCCTCCCTGTACTCAGGCCTCTGCATGGAATTCTACCATATATTTGATTTGATTTTGTCCTCATGGCTACAATGTTAGATTTGTTTTTATTTTTTTGCTGAAAAAAAAAAACACACTTCAAAATCATAATGGCTTACAACAAATATTTATGTTTCTAGTTCACATATCTATTTGTTAGCTGAGGTTCACCTGTGCTGGGGAGCTGGGCTCTGGGTCATTTTGGAATCCAGTATGTTTCATGTGCTTCCCCTTTCACCTTGAACAGGTGGCTATCCAGTAGAGTGATTCTCAACCAGGGTTGATTTTGCCACCCCCAGGTCATTTAGCAGTCCCTGGAGATGTTCTAGGCCTGTGATCTGCAAACCGTGGCTTCTGAGCCACATGCGACTCTTTGGCTCCTTGACTGTGGCTCTTCCACAAAATACCACAGCCTGGGTGACTCTATTTTGAAGAAGTGGCATTAGAAGAAGTTTAAGTTTAAAAATTTTGGCTCTCCAAAGAAATTTCAATCGTTCTACTGTTGATATTTGGCTCTGTTGACTAATGAGTTTGCCGACCACTGTTCTAGGCTATCACAAATAGGAGAAGGGAGATGCTACTGGCATCTAATGGGCAGAGGCCAGGGATGCTTCTAAACATCCTGCAATGCTCAGGACAATCCCCTACAATGTCAACAATGGCCCCAAATGTCAATGGTGCCGAGGTTGAGAAATCCTGTTATAGTGGATGGCAGAAGCCCAAGATGCCAAGTGAACTACCTGAATGCATTTAAAACCTTTGCTCATGTCACATCTGCTTGAATTCCATTAAACAAAGCAAATTGCATGAGCAAGTCCAAAGTCACTGGAATCAGGCTGTATACTCTTCCAACACTCCTGGAAGTTCTTCAAGGTACATGGCTATATGTCTTTAGCTGGAGGCCTTGATTTCACTTCTAAGCCCTCTCCATTATCCCAGGGCTCTGGACTGACTAATAACAGCTCCTTACAATTGGGAATATCTGTCAGGAACAAATGGATGGTGTCACACATCCTCTAGGTTACAAGCCATTTTCTTTCTCAGTGGTCAGACAGGGATCTCAAAGTCACTGCTGAGATATATGGGCACATTCATCCAATCCAAATACTTGTCCGGGACCCTGCACTGGGCTCTAGAAAATCAGACGTGATTAAGGCCTTTTCCTTATATCAAAACGGTTCACAGAAGCAAAAGTCATTTTCAACCATTGCCCATTAAGACACATATGAAACTATTTGAAGACAGAGTAATAGACTCCAGAAATGATGCCGAGGCTAGTGTGAAGTATGGATAAGAGCTCCCAAGGCAGATATCTTAGGAAGAAATACTCCTTTCTTGACTCTTGTTATCTCTCACTTAACAATAATTGAGGGGGATGTTTCTTTTGATACAATGTTTACCTACTAACAAGATAACTGCTCTTCTCCTTTCAATACCTTTGCGGGTTTGGGTGTCAAGGGCTTGACATCTAGGATTCTCTATGGCATTCCCTCTGTTGGTCTCCATTCCCCAGTGTTCACTGCCTGGCAAGGGCAACACTCCAATTGTACTGTTTGCAAAGTAAAGACCTAGAAGTGATCAGAGACAGGGGTGGAAAGTAAGTGAAGCTCTTCCAGGGAGTTTGTTCTTCTCTAAGCAGGAGCATTCGTTTGGTTCCTGTGTGTATAAAACATAGAATGAATTGAGTTTCAGAGAATAGTAAATCACTTCTGCAAAGTTTACTTCCTGGAAAGAGAAATATAAAATATTGAAATCATCAATATTTTTCCTTAAGAACAAGGAAAATAAGATTTAAATAACTAAACAAAACTAGTGGCAAAGGCGTAAAGAAAGTCTCATAAAACATCATGTCACACATGAAAAGCTGTGACAGACACAAGAGAAGTAAAGAAGTATGCCAGGTGAGGGAGAAGACAGTTGAAGAGAAAGTAATTGTTTACAGATTTCAGGATGAAAGGACAGGAAAAGTTTCAGTTAATGAGCAGGTCAATGTTAAACTTACCAGTTTTTCACCTGCTCATTCTAAACATTCAGAAGCTCTACGTGATGGGGTTAACACAGCCCACCTGCAATAGAGGACAGGCATCATTGGTACTAGGCATTGGTTAGTTCTAGAGTGAATCCACTGTGCATGACACAGCTGGTCACACCTGGATTGGTCTCTGGCCATCTTGGATCATGATCTTTTAAGAACTAGTTCAAAAAACTTCTTGTCCAAGATCTGTCTGGGCAAAGTATCAACTGTTTTGAGTCCTGGACATTGGTAGGGTCGGTAGGCTGGTATACAGGACACAACCGTTTTCTCGTTTAGGAGTAAGACAGATAGGTCAGAACAATGACAGAAATCAGATAAGAAATTTAAAATGTGTATCACCTCTGAGTGTTTTCTTGCTCACTTCAATTAAATCAAATAACATAAAAACCCTGTTTTTTTCTATGAAAAATGATTTTTTCCTAATCAAATATTCTGAAGATATTTTTAATAATCTGCTATGCAAATCAAAAGAGTAAGAAATTTAACTGCTTTTGAGGTTCTCTTGTCATTATTGCCATTTGCAGATTAGAAAGTGTAGACCAAGTACAAGGAATGAAATGAGAACACACCTCTGCCAGTCAAGCACTCAGCCCCAAATTGAAGCCCCTTAGATATGTGGGTTGGGTTATGAAAGTTTCAAATTATTGAACTGATTTAAGGATGCAAGGGTTTAGGAACTGTTATGGAATAAGTCTGCGAATAAAAAATATCCCAAGGCTAATTTCTTAGTTTGAATTTGAAGTCTTTAAAAAGTACAAAGCCATGAAAGTTGTGCTAAGGGGAATCTAGGTCTTGTGCCTCTACCAGGTAATACTTCAATGGGAATTGACAGTTAATGAAACATTCTGTAGAGTAGATTGACCAACTATGTAGAATGCAAAAGGAAGGAGTTTGAAAATAAGGGACTTCCCCCATGTCTTACTTTATCGTTTTGAAAACTAGTTTATAAAGAGCTTGGTCTGAAATTGTAAAAGACAATCATCAATCCCCTGTGAAAAAATTGTCCATTTTTAATATGGTAATTTAGAGCAGATCTAAGGTTGATCTTTCTGTCTTTCTAAGGTTGACTTTCTCTTGTGCCACTTTCTTGACAGAGTTGACCAGAAAAATGCAATTGCACAGAATTAATTAGTAGCATAGCAAATTGATCAATGTGCAGGCATGTCACACATCATTCACTGGCAATGTGATTATTTAAATTGGACTGCTAATCACTACACAGCTATTTTTCTTACAAAATGCTAAGATATTAGAGAAAGAGATGACAGGCATCATCTTAAACCCAAACTATAGAAAGAGTTCCTAACTTTGGAATATAAAGGGAAGTAGAGATTGGTTGAAACGCACTGGTTGCAGGTGTTATAAGCCCAAATACCCATGATTTAGGAAGTTACTGCAAAAAAGTGCAGGTATAAGAAAACCAGAGGGCAAGCATGGCTACAGACGGAAACTGTCTCTCAGCCTGGGTTCTGGGAGAAAACAGGGGTTCACAGAGACTGGGACTCTCTAAAGAATAGCTGCCACTTTAGCATGTTGCTGCCATGTAGGAATGATAGCCACTGGTTTGTAACACCCCCTCCCTCATCCTCAGGAAATCTGGAATCTTATTTGAACACTCCTGCTTTAAAATGTCAGCAAACCAATTTTTAAACATTATAAGGACTAAACTCATGTGAATATTTTGGAGCAAAGACAGATGGAAAAGGAGACCCTGAGTCAGCTATGCAAGGCAATGGAAGGGAGCAGGAAATTCAACATGGCTGACTGTACACTTAGTGGGAAAAATCAGTGGCCTTGGGAAAATAAGGGCTGTTATTGGTCAGTCCAGAGTCCTGGAGTAAGGGAGAGGCTTACAAGTGAAACCTAGGCCTCCAGCTAAAGACATAACTTCTGTCAATGAGATTAGGGATGAAATTAGGGCCTTCGACATTCACGAGCCCATGTCTCCCTAGAGCAGCACTGGCTGCCTGCTGTGGAAATGGAAACGATGTGTACTGCCGACAAGAATATCCTCTGATGAGGCCTTTGCCTCGCTGGGTATGTGCAGCCAAGAAGCATCAATGGATCTCTAGCTTCAAGGTCTATTGCTCATGTCTTATTTCCCAGAAAAACCAGGACAGATGCCCTCTGGTGCACTTGCCACTCGATGATTGCTCATCTGTTCACTGATTGATTGATTTCATTTATTCACCCAACAAATACTGCGCACCTATGTATGCTAGATGACTGGAGAGACAGAGATGAATATAAAGCCAGTCTTCACACTCAACTCAAGATTCAATGGGGATTGCAGCAATATATACCCGCAGACAATGCAGGGCTGTCCTAGAGGTGTCTGCAGTGAGCTGTGGGCACCCAGGAGGGTTCAACTTTGGGAGGGCTGAGAAACCTGCCCGAGGATACAATATCTGGATTTTCTTCTGCTAATGTGCTCACCCAGCCTGTGATGCTGCAGTCATTACAATGTCAGAACTGTCTCCTACTTTCTCAGCACCTACAGTTATAATTAATCATTGACATTCATAACAATGCTTCCAAGGCCCCCGGGAGTTTAGAGCTGCTTTCCTGAAATTTCAGAGAAAGATTACGCTTTGTTTAATTTAGTTGGCATTGAGTGTTTATCCTTGAGTTTTAATTCTCTGAGATTTGAAATTCACATGGAATGTACTGCTCTACACTGAAAAATACTTTTATATCCATTTATCTAATTTGTCCCATAAAGGAGGTTGCCAGGTATTACTATGGCCATTTTGCAAATGAAAGAATGGAGGTGATGGTTAACTGCAAATCCCCTAACCAGCTACAGCTGTGACAGACCCAAGCTTGAAACCAACACATCTTACTCTCAGGCTCTGGTTCCAAAATCAAAGTAGAACAAACCATTCTCAAAATGTTCTGAATAAATGCAAGTTTTCCTCACCACCCTACCTAATAAAAGAGTAATATGTAAATTAACCATCACTCCACTATACCCACAAGCCACACCCACCAGTCACACCCACCAGCCAATCAGAGCAAGGATGCAAATTAACCCCAACCAAGATGGCTGCAGCCACAGAGAGCAGGAGAGAGGCTAAGGGTTTCCCCCAGTGATAGTGGAAGCCACTATTGGAGAGAGTGCTGGCCAGACTGAGGAACCACCTCCCCCTCCACCCCTGTGCACAAATTTCATGCACTGGGCCTCTAGTTATTTCATAAAGGAAAACACTATGGTAGTACAGGCCGTTATCATTTTCCCCTAGACTCCTTCAGAAGATCTCAACAAGCTTGTCCAACTTCCCCTGATATTTCTTCAGTTCATTGTCCACATGGCTTCCAGAATGATATCTCAGTTATTCCCTCACCACTGCCCCCTACCTCCTGACCCATAGATATTTTATTTTTTAACCACTTTATTGAGGTATAATTCACACTTTATGTTGAGAATTTGGCTCAGCTACTCCATGATATTCCTGCCATTTTGTTTGTCCCTCATGCAAGTGCCCCCCAGTCAGCAGCCACAGAGAGACAAGCACATGTAGGTCCCAACAGCCTTGATGATCAGTAGCCTCCTCTGTCTCCCAAGGCCTTTCCTCTTGCAACTCTTAGATAAGACAAACTCTTTTGACTTGAATTGACCAGTTTGACCTTGGCAGGAACCCCAAAGCACTCCACCCAGGAACCCTAGTTCACCTCACCATCCAGCATCCTGTTCTCTACTTAACAAATGTTCATTTAGCAGAGTCATAACACCATACAATTTATTCATCTTAAAGTATACAGTTGAGTGGTTTTTAGTATATTCACAATGTACAACCATCACCACAATTTCAGAACATTTGCATCACCTCAAAAGAAGCCCTATCTCATTAGTAGTCATTTTTTCATTCCTCTCATTCTCCCTAGTCTACTTTTTGCCTCTATGGATTTGCCTATTTTGCGCATGTAATATAAATAGAAGCATGTAATATGTGGTCTCTCAGTGACTGGCTTCTTTCACTTACTTAGTAGCTTAATGTTTTCAAGGTTTATCCATGTTGTAGCATGGATCAGTACTTCACTTCTTTTTATGAATGAATAACATTTTATGAATGGATAGACCTCATTTGCTTATCCATTTGCTATTGATGACGTTTGGGTTGCATCTACCTTTTGACTCTTATAAACAATGCTGCTATTTTGATGTGTGTGTGTTTATGTGTATGTACCTGTTTCATTTCTCTTGGGTATATGATTAGGAATAGATTTTCTGAGTCATATGGTAATTCTATGCTTAACTATTTGAGGGATATCCAGACAGTTTTCCAAAGTGGCTCTATGAGTTGGTTTCAGTGGTGTTTTAAGTTGCCCTTAGCTGAGACTGCTTAGTATTGTCTGCAAGGACTGCCCTGACCTGTCTGCCCATGTCTCTCTGCCCACTTCTTTCACTCCAGTCTCTTCTTCTGATTTTGTTCAGTTTTTCAAAGGCACCGGGATCTACACAGGCTCTTTCCTTCCCCTTTCCCTGTCAAGGTCCATCAGAGAGGCTTTTTCAGAACATCCTCCAAACCCCCAAAATCTAAATGAAATCTCATTATATCCTTCCTTGTTTAATAATTATTTACAGGACACTTGTGTAATCCCACTCAAAGATGGCTCTAGATGAGCTTAAGAAATCTTAAAACTATTTTTTCATTATTGTAAAGCAAGGATCTTATGAAGAAATTGAAGTAAAATAAGGGCATAAAACATATTTGTCAGATAAGTAAATAATGAGAGAGAGAGAGAGAGTTTAGTTAAAGGGACCTTAAGTTGTCAAGTTGTATTTGAAATCTACATCAAAACTCTTATTTTTCCCTGGGTATTTTCTTGCTTCCTCCTTTTGCACTGAATGTTGTAAATAGGGGTCAGAAACCTTTTCCTTAAAGGGAAGATAGTAAATATTTTAGGCTTTGTAAGTCATGCAAACTCCTTTGCAGCTACTCAAATCTGCTGTTCTAGTGGGAAAGAAGCCTTAGTCAATCCATACATGAATGAGGGTGTGTTTAATCCAATATGTCATTTACAAAACAAATATCAGGCTGGACTTGAGCTGGAATTTCCAATAGTATTTCATTATCTTTGCCCTACAAAATTTGGTTCATATGGTTCAGCCTAGCAAAACTCAGAAGAGCTATGTCTGAAATATTATCGTTCATTGGCACTTACCCTTTTCACGTAGTAACATGCTGCTGGGTCTCAGGGCTAGGGCTAGACTACCATCTTCCTCTCGGTATGGCCCAAAAGCTCAGAAAGGGAATCATGAACAAAGGAACAAGTTACACTGGCTCTTTCACTCTGGGCTGGCTCTGTGCCAGGGGGAAGCCAATGGTCCAGAACACAGCCAAATGCAGGCCGATGGGAATGTGGACTGTCTGTACTCGGAAGCACAGGACCTGTGCACCAATCTGGGTGGGGCTTCTGGCCAAATGAGAGGAGACGGAGCCATCAGGGTGCAGATGCAGAGCAATCTAACAGAATGCATTGGCTCACAGCCTCATCTGTGGCTGTTTGAGGCATTTTTCTGCACAAGTAAAAGAAATCAGGGAGAGATGCTGAGCTAGGGTTATGAGAATGGTAAAAAGGGATTTATGTAAGAAATATGAGGTCATTCCTGTAACTTGTATTGCCTCATTTATAAAGGCCGGAAAAGATGGGATCACTTTGGTGAGCTAGAATTTATATTACGTTCCACTTTCCTTATTTTCTTTCATGTTAATATGCTTATTAGTAATATGTCTGTCAGAACAGAGTTGTGTTCTATAAGTCATTGCCAAACAATAAATACGCTCATGTGAAATAAATTTGTACACTTGAGACAGTTGTAACAACTTCACTAAACTTGGTTTCTTCCTCTGAAATAGGCAGGCTATGCTTTTGTTGATGTAGGAGAGTTTTAATGCATCGCCTTTCAGCTGGGTTCACCCTTGGGGACTCCTCAAAAGACAGGTGTCATGTCTTTCTTGTCTTTGATCTGTCCTCCAGGGGAAAAAAAGAGAGAGAGAGGGAGAGAGAGAGACTTCCTTATAAACTCACAGTGCTTAGCCCATCCGTTGTTCATTTGTTACATTCACTGAAAACCTACTTATGAAAGGCAACTTCTGTGCTGTGGGAACCACACAAGCCACCTCCTTGTTCTCATGGGCTAGCATTATAGAAGAGTGGCAGGCATTAAAGAAACAGCTGCATGATCCTCCCATGTCCACCAGAGCTGTGGAAACCACAGGGGTAAGGATGGAAGGATGACTGTTGATCAAGTACTTAAGGAAAGACCTAAATGCAATGAAGGAGCAAGCCATGAAAACTCCATTGGAAAAAGCATTGCCACCGAGGGACCACAGTCTTCAAAGACCAGGAATGGAAATTAGCCAGTTTGAGGAACACCAAGGCTATGTGGTCAGACTGGAATTATTGTGGGTGTGTGACAGAAGTGTGGTCAAGGACAAATCCAAGGTTCGCATGAAGGATATACAAACTACAGTGAGGACTTAGGACACAGCTGATGTGGGAGGGTTGGGAAGCAGAAGAGTGTAAGATCCAATTTACAGTTTTAAGGCAACTTGTGAATCTGTGGGATAAATATAGAGTGGGTGCAAGAGCAGGAGCAGAAAGAACAGTTAAGAGGTACTCACTCACATTAGCATGGGAGAGAGATGACGGCTTGGCCAAGAGATTAACCAACAAGTTGTGAGTAATGATAAGATTCAGGACATGCGAGGTGCAGATGGGCTGATGGGTTCCAGGCTGCTTCAACATAGCAAGGACACCACCACTCCCCTAGAAGCCAATGTTGATTCCTCTCTTACAAAGACAGCGTCTTAGTAGGAGATGCTTAAGGAGAAATACATGAAAGATGAAAGGGGTAACTCATGCATACTGGCATTGATGGAAGTCAGTTGGTCTCATTAGTGTGCTGCTCAGTACCATTAGGGTCTTATGAACAATAAACAAGTTTGCCAACCCCATGGCCCACTCATCATGTTGTCCCAAGAAGGGGCAGCCTCTATTGGGTCTTAGCACCTGCTATTCAATGATAAATGAGGAGCCTTGAGCTTCCCCAGAGCAGGTTTTCCCAAAGTGCAGTGTTTAGGCCACTGCCTCGGGATTACTCCAGATGATGTAATAGAGATTCCTATTAAATAAATCCCGGGGCCAGGGCCCTAGAATCTGCAGTCCTCAGGTTCCTAGGTGATTTCTATGCAAATTAAAGTTTTTAAATTGTGATAGGAAAGTGTATAACATAACATTTTCCAACTTAACTATTTTAAGCGCACAGTGCAGCAATGTTGATTCTATTCTCATTGTTGTGAAACATCTGCAGAGCATTTTCATCCTGCAAATCTGAAACTCAATGCCCATTAAATAAATGTTCCCTCTTCCCTCTCCCCTAAGCCCCTGGTAGTCACGTCCTCTCTGTTCCTATGAATTCGATGACTTTAGATACTTCATATAAGAGAAATCATACCATGTTTGTCCTTGGTGTGACTGGCTCATTTCTTTTAACATGTCTTCAAGGTTTAACGTGTTGTAGCAGGTAGCAGAACTCCCCTCTTCTCGAAGGCTGTCCACTGCATGGACAGACCACATTTTCCTCACCCAGTCATCCATCAGCGGACAGTTTGGTTGCTTCCATTTCTTGACAATGTGAATAGTGCTGCTATGGACATAAGTATGCAAATATCCCTTCAAGACCTGCTTTCAATTCTTTGGGATGTTTACCCAGAAGTGGGATGCAAATTAAAATTTTGAAAGCATTGTTCTCCAACACAACAGGGAGTTTCAGAAATGAAATGGTCCTGTATCTTGATTGAGGTGGTGAATATAAGCACAGAACGAAATACACAGATGCCCACATGTGCACACACCTACAGACACACACACACATACACACAGTACACATAACGCTGAGGAAGTCTGGGAAGACACAAAATGATATGGTTGTCAGTGCTCTGCCTATGATACTGTACTACAAATTTGGCAGAAACTGGAGAGAGTATATAGCATCTCTGATTTCTCACACCTACGTGTGAATAAAAAAAAAATTCATCAGAATAAATTTAATTTAAGAAGATAGCATTTCTCTCACAGCCCTTGAGGTGCGCCACTGGAGCGGGCCCCCAATCTGGAGAGGGAGTCTGCTGAAGGTGGACTTAGAGGGGCAGGGAGTCTTTGGCATTAATACAAAAACCTTTAAGGATACCGGCTGCTACTACTATTTATTCAACACTTGTTATATGCCGGGTGTTTTTGCTAAATCCTTTACAAGCATTATGCATTTTACCTCATAACTGCCCTGTGAGCTATATCCCACATTCCCATTTTAAAGATGAAGAAATTGAGATTCTAAGAAGTAATTAAATAAGTTTAAAAGCTGATAAGAGGAAAAATTGACACTGGAAGCCAAGCCTCCCTGAATCTAAAGTCCACGCTTGGTACCCCAGCTCTTTCTTGGTTCTCAGAATTTATCAGTGAGCCTAAAAGTCAAGTTTAGGAGGAAAAGCAGACACTGATAACAATATGGTTCAGACATGAAGCTGATGTAACCGAGTTCCATATTATAAAATTCTCTCAAGTGCATTAAAACTTTCATTGAAAACTCAGAGACCCATGAAGACTAAAAATGACAGCCACTCCATATCTATACTAATAAAAGGGTAATATGCTAATTAGACTGGGAGACCTTCCGGACTCCTTCCGGACAAAGACATGGTGGCAGGGCCAAGGCAGAGGTGGTAAGGGGTGATCAGGCCAGAAGGGGAGGGCAGTTAGGGGTGATCAGGCTGGTGGTGGTGGTGGGGCATTTGGGCACAAGCAGGCCAGTGGGGAGGGGGAAGACAGTTGGGGGCAAGCAGGCTGGCAGGCAGAGTGGTTAGGGGTGATCAGGCAGGCAGGTGAGCTGTTAGGGTAGGAGCCAGCAGTCCCAGATTGGGAGAGAGATGTCCAACTGCCAGTTTAGGCTTGATTCCACAATGGGCAGTCAGACATCCCCTGAGGGGTCCTAGATTGGAGAGTGTGCAGGCCAGGCTGAGAGACCCTCCTCCTCCCCTCAAACCCCCCCACCCCCCCCACCCTGTGCATGAAACTCATATACCCGGCCACTAGTTCTGCTATAATTACTGTAATACTGGGGATTTCCTACACATTTAATGTTCATTTCTTTCTCAGTAATCACCAATACTGAGTGATACTCAATGTCCTCAAGTTTAACAGACTCCCACTGGTAACAGGCCCCACTGGTAATAATCTATAACCAATCTGTAGTCATTGTCTGAATAAGCTGCAAGGTTTACTACAATAAATGTTGTAAATTCTTTTTAAACTTTGAATTAACACATGCCCATTATAAAAAAAATAAATAAATATAGAAAAGTATAGAGAAACAAAGTAAAAAACCATCTGCAGAAAAAACACTTAATATTTCAGGATAATCGTAATAGTGTCATATCTTTGTCTGTTTGTCAAAAATAACATATATAGTGCAAACTATTTTGTAATCAGATATTGCACTTCATATCATAAACACTACACTATTAATATATTTTTTATTCTCTAAACTGTTTCTGTAACATAGTATTCTACTTTATTTTATTTTACAACTCTAAAGTCATTTTGTTAAATACCATAGATTTATTTCCTCAATGTCCTGGTAGAACATTGTATTGTGTCTAAAGTTTCCTATTTTTAAGCAATATTGAATGAGTATACATGTTACTGAACACTCCCTGCCACGCCCACACATATAGCCCCTAAGCCCTAAGCTGAATTTCTGCAAGGAAAACCACATGTTTTCAAGGCTTGTAATGGATATTGACAAATGGCACTTCAGAAAGATGTTTTAGTATCATCAGTAACGTGTGAGATTTCTTGTCCTCATGAATTTGCAAAAATACCAACTAATAGGTTTTTCTAATTATCTTGGCAATTTTGTAAACAAAAAGCTACCTCATTTTAATTTTACATGTGTATTGCATTTTTTTTCTTGTTTTGCTCCTTGTTATTTTTTTAATTGATTTTTAACCAGCTCTTTTTATATTCAAGATAGTAAGCCTCTGTTTTATATAATGCAAATATTTTCTCAGTTTTCTGTTTATTTTAGTCATATAAAAATATGCCCTTAAATAGTTTACTCTCTCAATTTACATAATAAGTTGTGCCTTTCACATTGGTTTAGAAAGGTCTTTCCTACTCTATTTCATAAATATTCAATGGCTTTTTCTCCTAATACTTTAATCCACCTGGAATTTATAGGCTATACTTTAAATTTTTATACTTCAACCTTAATTTTGGGAGAACATGTTTTATAAAACATACTTTAATACTTATTTAACCAAATGACTTTAGAGTTGAAAAATAAAAAAAAGTATTTCATTTCATCCTATTCCTCTGAATTATACTTTTAGAGAAGGAGAAGGGCAAGTGAAAATAAAATCCCAGATAATTTTCTCCTATGGCTTTGTTTTCACAGTATTATATTTCCTATCTTTGTACAAAAATCCTCTTATTCCTGGTACATATCCTTAATGATTCTGGAATAATTCCAACATTCATTATTTATGTAAATTCTACTTGAGCCAATTAAAAATTTCAGCCTGAGCCCCCTCTTGGGGGTAGAGAATAAATATTCACTGGGACTTTTCCCATTCTGCTTAAATAAAATTGTTTTTAATATCTGCCTAGATTTCTTCCACATAACTAAAGCTATTAATTAATTAATTATTAATTAATCAAATGTTAACTAGAAAAATGCCATCAAAGTCCAGTGTGGCCATGATCATGCAGAGATAAGAAAAACTGTTTTCATTATGTTTGGGAGAAACAGACCTAAACAGTTCAAATTGACAAAGGAAATACTATAGCTCAAAGCAGAGCAAGCTTTTCAAAGAACAGTTCTAATAGCATCGAGATCTGTAATCAATAATCTAACAAGTATGAAATGTTCATTGCCCCTTCGATCATTTTTAGAGAGAGCTAAAAACACTGCATTCAGCCTGCCAAGGGGGAAATCCCACACAGAGCTGTGAAGGTGGGGTGTGCTACAGAAAGCTGAAAGAACCTTTTCCCTGGGACTTCTCAGGAGTTGTTCATAATGAGATTCAACTTTGATAAATGAATAAAGCTAAGAAAAATAACTTGAAATGCAGTGATTAATGTCAACGAGAAACCTGGATTACTGTAATAGAAAAGCCGTTTCAAAAGGGTAATGACTGACAAATAGCAATTGAATCAAGAGTACTGCATCCACTTTTACAAAAGCCTAAATAAAGGTCTATTGGGAGTGAATGAATGCCAAGGTCACCTAACCCTCCCCTGATATAATAAACCTTGGTTTAGGGAATTTTCTATGTGTTGGGAATTGTGCTGTACATGCTCATTTATGTTTGTATTACTTTAACAACAGCAACAATGACAAAGCCTGGGAGTGCTATTCTAAATACCTTTCTTACATGTGCAAACTAGCCTGAAAATGAAGCCGTCTTATAAGATAAAATCACCGCGTAGTCAGTTTGCCTAGGACAATTTTGGACTGTACCTGTTGTTTCGGCTTCATTGTTAATGGTACCTACTTGCATTCTAAAATGTATTCCAGTTTGAACAATAAATTGTGGCCAAAGTATTAATTTCCAATTACTATACTAAGAAGTTACCTCAAATGTAGTGACTGAAAGCAATACACATTTGTTATCTTGAATTTCTAAAGGTTGAGAATCCTAGGTAGATCTCACTGGGCTGGAGTCAGTGTGCCAGCAGGTGTGCTGTAAAGGAAGGTTATGTTCAGCTTCTAGTGATGGCCTGTACTCCTTGGCTCCTGGCCTCTTCCTCCAATGTCAAAGCCAGCCATGGCTGCTCCAGCCCCTCATATTGTATCACTAAGCCCTTGTCCTCTCTCTTTCTGTCAAGGATCCTTGTGATTACTTGTGGGCCCATGCAGATAATCCATACAGATAATCCAGGTTGCTCTCTTTTAAATCAACAGATCAGCAATCTTAATTCCATTTGCAGCCTTAATTCCATTTGCAACCTTAATTCCCCTTTGCCATGTAATCTAACCTATCCACAGGTTGTACAATTAGGACATAAAAATTTGTGGATGTCTGCAAACAGCCCATCAATAGAGTAGTGGATAAAAAAACTGTGATACATTGATACCATGGAATACTATGCAGTTGTTATAAAGAAGGATCTCTTACACTTTGAGACAGATTGGAGGAACCTGGAGATTATTATGCTAAGCAAAATAAGTCAGTCAGAGAAAAATAAGTATCACATGATCTTATTCCTATGTGGAATATAATGAACAAAGTAAACTGTTGAACAAAACAGATCCAGAGACATAGAAGCATGGAACAGACTAACGAATCTCAGAGGGAAGGTAGACATAACAAAAGGGAGGTGGAGGCCTGGGATAGGGGGAGGAGGCTATAAGGGGTCACTGGGGAAAAGAGGACATATGTAATACTTTCAACAATAAAGATTTGACATAAACAAACAAACTGATGAACAAAATAGATCCAGAGACATGAAAGCATGGAACAGACTAATGAATCTCAGACGGAAGGGGGAAGAGGGTGAAGGAAGAGATTAACCAAAGAACTTTTATGCATATATGCATAATCCATGGACACAGACAATAGTGCCATGAAGGCTGGGGTGGGGTTGAAGCCAGGTGGAGGGGGTACATGGGGGGAGAGGGGGAAGCAGGACATCTGTAATACTTTCAACAATAAAGATAAATTTCTAAAAAATCTTTGTGAAGGCCATTACACTGTCAACCACAGCCACTCTAGGGAGCAGAGCCAAATTTTGAAGGCAGGCTCTCCCATTCAAATCTAGGGTAATTTCAGTCATCAGTGAGGGTGTCTTTGATAGAAAAGCCTCGTTGGATTTTTGTGATATGTTGGGAGATGAGGAGTGTAAGAATTGCAAACAAAGAGTCAATAAAAATATCTATCAATGCTACATATACTAGAAGAGAGAGAGAGAGAGAGAGAGAGAGAGAGAGAGAGAGAGAGAGAGAGAGAGAGAGAGATATCAATGAATCATCAGTCAGCTGCCTCCTGCACTCCCCCTGCTGGAGATCGAGCCCACAACCTGGACATGTGCCCTTGACCAGAATTGAACTCAGGCCAATGCTCTATCCAGAAGCAGACTAGTCAGTGTTCAATGCTTTATTTATTCAAGGCACAGAATAAAGTTATATACAGAAGGAATACCTAAACAATAATTATTTGAGTTGATTATGATCTGATTGGGTCACAAGTAAATTCTCATCTACATGCAGAATGCATCCGTCTCTACCAAAGGAGTCTATAATAAATGAGCATGATGTTATATTAATTAAACATGAGAGAACTCAGACACAGAAAGTAAAGGCAACTTCAGTTTCACATTAATAAAGTAAGTTAGAATTAGTTTTATTATTTCCTTTTTCATATCACAACAAACATTATATCCATAGTGTAAAGTACTGCTTTAAAAAAATCTTCCAACCACTCTCAAACTTTTGGAAATCATTTGTTTTAAATAAACTCATGAAAGCATACTTCCCCCAAAATCTCTGTGGGCTTTTTTATTTCCATGGTATCTTTGTAGACTTTTTAAAATCTGTTAACATCTTTGAGGGTCTGAAGACATACTGGTACTTCCAAACTGCCTTCCGGGAAGATTGTATCAAGTTGAATTGCTTACATCCCCGCACTACCACAATCACTGGGTCTCATCTTTTCTTTATCTTTGTCTGCTAGGAAGGCAAAGGCAGGCATCCTATTTTTCATATGCATCTCAGGGTTTTGTGAGTCTCTCTGTCTGAACTTGCAGTAAGATCTAATTGGAGATGTCCAATTTTGTTAGACCTATGTGTATCTCTAATTGCACACAGTAAACTTTCAGTATTGTTTTGTATTTATAGCATTATAACTATCCTGTAGTGTAAAGGATGATGTTTGGCATAAAAGGAATGAGACCCATCTTGGTTTGTGTTGTTTAAACTGGTCCAAGAGAAGTTCCTACAGTGGTATTTCAGAGATGGTGCAAACCACAGTACCCATAAAAGACACCTTTTAGTCCCCAGAAAGGTAACTTGGAGGGAACACACTCATTTGGGTGGGAGACATCGATGTCTAAAGGAGAAATTGGGTCACATTATGTGGTTGGAGTCCTAGCTCATAAATTGTCTTTATTTTATGTGATCAAAGAACATGTGGCTGAAAAGCATGCTTGCACACACGCAATCAACCTGATCTGATGTTTGCTACATCATCATAAATAAGTAATTTGTGTGTGTGTGTGTGTGTGTGTGTGTGTGTGTGTGTGTGTGTGTGTTAGTTCATTTGAGTATTTGGCCTGAAGCAGAACCATCAGAGTTCAAAAGGTCAGTGTTTTCTAAATTGTTTTACTTCAAAGTGACTCATGAGTCTATAGACTGTGTGTGTCATGCTCTGTTTCCTATTCCATTGATCCAGGTTTGACATCTGTTGCTAGGGTCATCTCATATTACAAAAAGTATTGGCTTTTAAGAGTCAGCTTCCTCATTTTGGCCTTCACCCAAAAATCCTTGTAACACATTTTGTTTTCCACCAGTTCATCCCTTTGGGTTATATCACAGTATCAAATTGTGTCTGATTAAATTGTATCTTTCATAAGCAGATGAGAGGATGAGCCAAATGAAGGGCAAGATGTTAATAGTTTGTTGTGATGCTGAAGGCCAATGCGCTTGTACGTGCTTTGTAATTTGGTTCATTAAGTTCCTATTCTTTGAAAAATGATTCTTGTCCATGATTGTGTACAGCCTGTCTCCATTGTAATGGTGCATTAATTGGTTGGAAGAGTCGTTGGTTTGCATGTAGTGACTTGATAGTTCACACTTTAGTGGAGATGCCCCGAGACATGGAAGGAAATAGAGGAGCTGAGGTGCTGGGATGTTGGGCAGGATGGCTGGCTGAGGGGACCTACACTCAGGCTTCAGTGAAGCTTTGCTGGAGCTTGGCTTCCTCTCTGGCTTCAGTGATCTTTCATCTACCTGCTCCCTACTTCACAGTCAAGCCTCTCTCTCTTCCCACATACAAGACTCAGAGATCAGCACTAAGAACCTGTGCCATTGACTCCCAAAGTGAAGTGATTGGCTCACAATCACGTGGTGCTTTCATGTCTCCATTGTTGGATTGCATAATTTTCCTTTTCTGTGTGTGAGAGAGCGGAAAGTGGAAGGGAGAAGCAGAGACACACAGAGAGAAACATCGATGTGAGACACGATTGGTTGCCTCCTGCACATGCCCCGGATCAGGGCCCAGGATTGATACTGCAACCGAGATACAAGCCCTTGACTAGAAATGAAGCCCATAACTCTTTGTCCACAGGGAACACTCTAACCACTGAGAATACTGTCCAGGGCAAAGTACTTTTGCTTTAAACAGATTAGGAATGACTGGCATACACTGTTCCCTCCCTGACATATTCACCATGTTCATTTGAGAGCTAAATTGATAAAAAGAACATTTTTTCTTTTCTTTTCAGAAAATATATGACATCCCCAAAGGGAACATATTATAACCAGGCTGACACTGTAATACACCCAACTGGTCATTTGTGGCAGCATGTTATATGATGCATAGTGGCTCATGGTGTTTTAATATATATTTTCATGTGTATTAGGAAAATTGTATAATATGCTCATTATTGCCTAAATTAATAGCTATTTTTGCCTCTGATAGGGGAACAGCGACACATAGCAACCAATGTAATGCCTCTTAAGTATATAACAAGTTAGTAAAGAAAATCAAACAAAACTGACATGAAAATCTGTGAAAAAGTATTTAGCAAATAAGAGCATAATAGTGATAAGCTTGAATTCTGGAATCAGACCTAAGTTTGGGTCCTGCCAGAGCACCAGCCAGCCTTGGACCATGGACCAGGTACTCAAATTCTCTGGATTCTGTGTAGTGGTATTTCTCCAAATTGTTTTGAGCACCATGTGACAATATATCAAAAGCCCAGACATGTATCAGACACCAAATAAATGTTATTCCCTTCTTGTAAAAAGCAAATAATCAATTTAATGTGCTTCAGTAATATTTACCACAGTAGTTCTCGTTCATGAATTAAGACTGCACAAGATGTCAGCTGGCCTGTGGTTGGTGGGATGGGGCCTGACTGTCAGCTCTCCCATGCCAGGATTGGAGAGAAAGGCCAGATGGCTGAAGCTGAGGCATAAACTTGGTCTCCACTCTCTTAAAGAGGCATTACCTCTTCAGCAGAGGGCTCTGTGCAATGAATATTAACTCTGGTGCCTTTGACGTGCCAGGCATTGGACATCAGTACTGGGGATTGGCTAAAGGGCAGGAACAGTTACTGTGCCTCTGACTTCATGGGGCCAGATGGAGAGGCAAACAGTAATTGAATTGTCGCACAAATAATAAGCCAAGACCTGAAGGATGAATAAGGGATCACCAGGGGCCAGCACATAGGATGCTCATGCTTCTAGGAGTGTTGCGAGAGAGAGTGCTGTGTGGGGAAGGAGAGGTGGAGGGAATGAAAAAAAGGTTGGTGTGCCTGGATACCAAGCAAGGAGGATCGCTTGTGATGTGGAATGAGTTTGGAGCAGTAGCCCGGGGCCATGTTATAAAAAGACTTGTCAAGGTAAAGAATGTTTTGTTTATCCTAAAAGTGATGAGAAATGATTGGGAGGTGTCTATAAACAAATTAAAAATTGAAAAAATTCTATGGAAGGCTGTGTTAGCCTATGTTCTCCAGAGAAACAGAACCCGTAGGAGATATGTAAATATATAAAATGTAAATATCAATATAAAAATTTATATATATATATATATATATATATATATATATATATATATATATATATATGAAGAGATTTATTATAAAGAGTTGACTCCTGCCTGAAGTAGTGGAGGCTGAGAAGTCCATGACGTGCTATCTGAAATGGAAACCCAGGAGAGCTAGAGGGGCAGCTGGTCTGAGTCCGAAGGCCTGAGAAGCAGAGCACCATGGGCAGGAGACCTCGGGCCCAGGGCAGGCAGAAGGAGAAGGAGCAAGCATCTCTTTCCTCCCCTGTTGCTTCTACTCAGGCCCACAGTAGGTTGTCTGGTGCTCACCTGACACTGGGAAGTGGACTTCTTTACTGAGTCACTGTTTTAAATTCTAATCTCGTGTGGAACAGGCAAATGCAAAAATAATGTTGACTCTGGGCACACCGTGGCCAAGCAAGTTGACACACTGAATTAACCATGCAAACCCTTCAAAGAATAGGCTGTGGTGGTCAAGAGCGGGTACAGGGATGGAGAAGACTGTATAGTTGACAGAGATTGGGGATGATAGGCAGGACTTGGTAGCTGAGTGGCAGGGGAGAGGGGAGAAGGCTTCATCAAGAAAGAGGATGGCTTCTGTGTCTTCTTTGGTCCCAGAAGGACCACCCTCTGGAAAAAGTTTAGAGCAGAATGATAACCATGCAGTGGCACTTATAATACTTGCTAGTCGCTCAGACACCCTTGCATCCAATGATGCCATTTAAGAATATTTTGATGACATAATTTTAAATGTAAAATAGTTCTTCCCTCTCTAGGAAAGGCAGAAGCCAGCCCTTTAAAATCTGGGCAGTAAGAGTTGGGCTAAACTTCAGAACCCACTTTATATCAGACACCTTTGCACACCTTGACTTAGTTCATACTAGATCTTCTAAGGCAGTGGTCCTCAACCTTCCTAATGACAGGATTCTTTAATACAGTTCTTCATGTTGTGGTGACCTCCAACCATAAAATTATTTTCGTTGCTACTTTATAACTGTAATTTTGCTGCTCTTAAGAACCGCTAGCAGTGTCGCCTAAGACCATTGGAAAACACAGATATTTACATTGTGATTCATAACAGTAGCAAAAGTACAGTTATAAAGTAGCAACGAAAATAATTTTATTATTGGGGGTCACCACAACATGAGGAACTATATTAAAGGGTCACAGCATTAGGAAGGTTGAGAACCACTGCTCTAAGGTCTCTGTGGTCAGCTTTTATTTGTAACACAGAAACCAAGGTCAAAGAGGGGATGCCCACTCAGAGCCTGGATCTGGGACATCAAGGGGGACTATTTTCTCCTGAATCCAGGTCCAGGGCTCACCCCACAGCTCTTCAGAGCCCTGTACTCAGCCTTTCAGAATGTGCCACTCTCCCCTAGCAGTGCCCCCCTCCTTCATGACCACCAACATCTTTCTCCCATGATGGCTCAGTTTTCCACAGCCTGGGCAGGAGACCCTAACACCAGTCTCACCAAGTGCTGGTGGAAACTAGATTCCCAACAAGTCCCCCAGATGACCCCTAGGCCGTCCAATGATAGAACCTAATTATTTTACCCCTCCCAGGGTCATTTCATCTCAGTGGGGAGCAACAACAATGCAGTGTTGGATCCAAAACTCAAACGCGGTTGAGGCAATTGGGTGCCATCAACACTGGTGCTCCATCCCCTGTGAGGTTTCCCACCTCGAGGTCTTCTCTCTCTTTTCTTTTGTTTTCTGCAACTTGTTACTTTTCAGTTAGTGGGCAATTCCCTTCTCCCTACTTTCTGTCTCACAAATTTACAGAAAGCGATCAGACAAAATACACTTGAAGTTCTCATTATGTACCATTGGAGATGAGAAGATTGGAAAAATTGATTTGTGGGTGTATGAGTTTTATATCTGTGTGTGTATGTTGTGTATGTGGTGTACCTGTGTTTTTTATGTCTGTGTGTTTGTATGTTATGTCTCTGTGTGTTTGTGTGTGTTTATACATGTGTGTGTGTGTTCAAAGGATCCACAGAAAACATCTGCTCTGCTTGGCCTGTATGTCTGGGGTTGACACGAGTCCAAGTGTGCAGTGGATTCCTAGCAGGTGGTGCGACTCTGCCTTCTGTTTGGAAGTTATTTTCATACATCTAAACCTGAGAAGGCTCTTCCCAAGCGCTATGGGCCTTTGGGCTTTCATCTCTAACTCCTGTGGTTCAGCATCACACAAAGAATGGCTTGCACCTGGATTCCCTGCAGATGGGATGAAATGCAGGGCTGCCTCGGAAGGTTCTAGCAGAGCCTGAGAGTCTGCATTTCTACACACACACACACACACACACACACACACACACACACACCAGGGATTTCAGGATTCCAAGACTGCACTGTAAATAGCAAGGTCCTAGAACACAACACAGAGGTTGGTCAAATATATCACTTTTTCAGGCTCCTTGCCATGGAATAAGTTATTAGGCAATTATTTGTCCAAGTAACTTGGGCAACTGTTTCTAGATCTAATTTATTGAGCATCATTTTCTCTCTTTCTGGTTCCACAGTAGACCTCTTTATATGTCACTCCTCATTATTCCCAAGAAGATCAACCACTCACATTAAGAGCAGACGTTCTAGAAGATGGTGGAGAAATAGTCAGTGAGAAGCTGGGTGATGTCCATTTCCTGTTAGAAATTATTCCATTGCTTCTGCCAATAGCTGCCTGTTTGTTTTTATCACAGTAGGTTTCTACTAATTGGCATCTCTCTTTAAACATCAAGAACAGGCATGAGAATGCCTCCCTTAGAATGCATTCCGGTTTGTTTTATTTCTGGAGCCCCAAACACACAAGAATAGATCTTGTGACTCAAAGGAAACAAACATTGTTCCAGTCTTTGTAGACTAAGGACTTGTGTGTTTTGGGAATTTCAATTAAGAAGAGGAAAGGAAGGTGAAAACATCATTAAACATTTATTCTCTGATACTAGAGGTACCCTCTGAAAGTTAGGAGTCCCATTTCAGAAGATTTCACATTTGTTAACTGTGGATGTGACCTTCATTAAAAAATAGTGATTTAAACTCACTGGAATATCAGATTTCTTTACAGTAAGTTATTGGGTAGATAAGGTCTTTTTTACTAATAATTTCTTTCATGACTGCTTAATTTTCATCTACACTTAATGTATGCAATTTGGAAAATGCCTGGACTACTTAGTAAGGCACTAGCATTTCCTATTTAATATTTTATTCAGTCTACTATGGTTTTCTTTGTTAGAAACAAGCATGATATCATTTTCTCTCCATAATCTCTTTTACCCAGCAAATGTTATAGCAGAATCAACTTTAGTCCACTCTGTTGGAATTGAGTGGACCCCCAGTTTGACTTCATCTTGTACCAAGATCATCCCTAATATAATGCTAAGCTAGAAGCCATTACACCTGCTGCCTACAACTCTTTTCCATGCATTTTCACATGGCCAGCTCCTTCTGCTTTGTTGTCATTCAAGTCTCAGTCAAAATGTTCCTTCAGCAATAAGCATATTCTGTGCAGGGTCTAAGAAATCTGTAGAGTCTTCCAAACTATTATATCTAAAATAGGTAATCCCCTGCCAGCACACATTCACACTCTTTCTCTCTTTCAATCACATGATGACCCAGAGTGCATCTAACAATATTGTTTTCCACTAAAAAATTCAGGAGTCAAACTCTGGGTACTGGAATGACATAAACTGCTATCAGGTTGCTGCTTACCTAATTCATTTGTTGAGATTCGGTGCAACATTTTTCACACATCCTAATAAGTTATATTTCCTTAGTGTCTGTCTGTCTGTCTTCCCATTATGTTGAAATGGATCTGGAGTCTGCCCCTCCCAATTCCAGTATATTTGTGTATTTGGCAAATGTGAATTCCGTTCCTTTGTCCTACTTGTGGCTTCTTATACAACCAGAGTCTTGCAGAAAGTGGAAGTGTAGACGGAGGTCATCAAGAGGATATGACAGCCCATTGACCCATGAGCTGGACCCATGCAGTCAGACTTCTCACCCCTCTCCTGTCCTTGGAATGTGTGTTCTGCTCACCATTCCCACAGTGTGAGCTTTTTCAAGGGCATAGCCTTGAGACAGTAGGTGTTGTTGAGACCATCTGGATGGCATATGTGACTGAAGCCAATTAAGGCCTCCACATAAACTTTCAAGTTACTGGTTGGTGGGCACAGAGATCTACTTGTCTTGTGGTCTCCCAGACAAGTTTCATATAAAGGTTCCCTTACTTATTAAACTGCCACATACTAATCTGGAGTGGTCCACCTCTTTCTTGTAACTCTCCACAGCCTTCATCACAGGGGCCAGTTTGTGAACAAACGGGAAACTTAAGATTCAGAACCAACATATGCGTTGGCTTTATACATAGGTTTTTTTTATTACCTTTATACATAGGTTTTTGGTAAGTTAAAGTCAACTCCTGCTATTTTGGTAGGACAAAAAGCCAGACCTTCATTATTGCATGAACTTCCCCCAAGGCGTTGTTTTAATTTTCTTTCGTTAGCAGTATTCTTGTAGTAGATTTTAAAAGCAGCATCCTATATATAATAAAAGGCTAATATGCAAATAGACTAAACAGTGGAACAGCCGAACATCCAGTCACTGTTGTTCAACCAGGGGGCATGCGCAAAACATAGTAGGTGTCAGCAGCACGTGGCAGAGCGCAGAACATGGCAGCATTGGCCATGGTGGGATGATGGAGCAGGTGAGCAGGGGGCATCAGACCAAAGCTGCGTGCTGGTTGTTGTCATCCGGGTGAGCCTCTGGTGGTTATTGAAATTCTTTGCTCCCATGTGCCATGGTCCCTCCCAGTGCTAGCACCTGCTGCCAGCACCAGAGGTGCTGCTCGCATCTGCTGCTGGCATCCTGTGCTGGCCTCAGTCACTCAGTACCATAAGTGGGTGCAAGTAGCAGCTGCCAGCCCTGATTACCCCTCAGGGCTTCTCCACCTCCTCCTGCTCCTGAGGAGCAATCGGAGCTGGCAGCCACTGCTCACACCCACTGCCAGCAATGGCCCCACTCACACCCACTGGTCAGCAGTGTGAGCGGAGCAGCTGCTGTCATCACATGGGAGCGGCAGTGACTGGAATGGGACTGCAGGCAGACTGGAGACTGGGTGCTGTGGTTGGAGGGGCTCGGCAGGGGGCAGAGGGTGGGCTGAGACCTGCCCCTGGGCCCACTGCAGCCTCACGGCCCACAGTTCCTTTCAAGGTACACAAATCTGTGCACTGAGCCCCTAGTAAAAGTATGAGTGAATTCTATTTAAGATTTTCTTTTTATACAGATGTCAAAGGTTCTTCCCCTTTAATTAAAGTACACATGCATTATTTTGTCTGCTCCAAAAATCTAAGTGTGGATGTGTGTTTGTGTATGTTTTAATTTGCTAGTGAAAAGATTGTTAAAGAAAAAAAAATGAAAACTATATCTCTCTAAGCATACCTGGTCTCACTTTTGCTTACTAATTTCAAATTCTGTCCATATTGTATATGTTACATATGTGTGATATAATACATATGCTATTTAGCCTATTTTCACACAATATTCTTAGATCAACAAAATTTAATAATTGTTTTCTCTAATGGCTGTATTCTAGCATATTGTTACATAAACATTCATTTAACTAGTCTCCTTTTACTGGACATTCAATGGATGCCAGTGTTACTTCATTATTAGAAATAAAACTACAGTGAATATTTTCATATATGTAGCACAACCTAATTCAAATAGAGCCAGAAGTGATATACAAATGGAACAAAATGTGTGAGTTTTCAAAGGTTTTGTTGAATTTCATCATGCTGCTTTCAAAAGAATTATATCAATTTACAGCACCATTACGTGGGATACTGTGCTGATTTGTAACAAAGGTGTTTCTCTCTTATTTTCCTAATTTGTGTTAGTTTTCCCCCCTTAATTGACTTTAGAGAGAGAGAGAGAGAGAGAGAGAGAGAGAGAGAGAGAATAATTTGTTGTTCCACTCATTTATGCATTCATTGCTTACTTCTTGTAAGTGCCCTGACCATGTATTGAACCCACAACCTTGCTATATTGGGACAGCACTCCAGACAACTGAGCTATGTGGCCAGAGCTTCATAATATTCTTGAGATATTTTATGTGACAGGCATTAAGTGACTTAGAAATATTATGTACGTATGTTAAAAATATACTCTCTGGAGCCTGATTTCATGGGGTCAAATCTAGACTCCACCATATAATCTCTGTTTGCTTTTTTTCCCTCCTCACAAAGAGTCCTAAGATTACTGTGAGGATCAAGTGAGTTCATATAGTAGAGAGCCTGATAAGCACTGGATAATATTGATTATTATTCCTAATAATGAGTGTTTTTAATGTGATGCTGAGATTCATCTGCAGAGGCCTCTTCCTGAGGTTTCCCACTATAGAGACCCTCTTCTGACTGAAATACTCAACCCCCTTCAATGCAGGTACCACCATTGATATCCACAGAAAAGTGCTGCCATCCCTACCAAGTTCAATCCAGGCTGAATTAGGCTCCAAAAATAAGAGCATAAGGTTATTGTGATTCACTGGAAGTGTCATGACATAATTTCCTATTTCTAAGATAATAAAGCTAACATTTTTATGCTATTAATTTATTCATCCTTGAGATCTGATGGTAATTCTGTATTGGAAGTGTTTCATGGAATTATGAAATTCCCCCATCCTATATAATAAAAAAGCAACATGCAAATTAACCATCACTCTACTACATCAACAAGCCATGCCCACCAGCCAATTAGGATTGAGTAGGCAAATTAACCCAACCAAGATGGCTGCGGCCACAGAGCAGCAGGAGGCTTGGGTTTCCCTGGCAATGGAGGCTACAAAAAAGTTTCAATTATAGAAGATAAATAAATCCCAGATACAGGGCCTCCACTTGGGTTGCTGGGGGCCTGGCCGGCCTGCAAACTACCACAAGCCCCTCGCCCAGGCCACCCCACACCCCAAGTGAACCCTAACCCTGATCCGGGACACCCTTTGGGGCAAATCAGCTGGCCCCCACCCATGCACCAGGCCTCTATCCTATCTAATAATCCTATCTAATGAAAGAGTAATATGCAAATTGGCCATCACTCTAACACACAAGATGGCTACCCCCATGTGCATTCAAGATGGCCTCCACAAAATGGCCAGCAGGGGAGGGCAGTTGGGAGGCACCAGGCCTGCAAGGGAGGGCAGTTGGGAGCAATCAGGCCTGCAGGGAAGGGCATTTGGGGGGAAACCCAGACGAGCAGGGGAGAACAGTTGGGGTGTACCAGATCTGCAGGGAAGGGCAATTAGGGTTGACCAGACCTGCAGGGGAGGGCAGTTAGGGGCAAACAGGCTGGCAGGGGAGTAGTTAGGCATCAATCAGGCTAGCAGGGAAGTTTAGAGGGTGCTTAGGCTGGCAGGCAGAAGCAGTTAGGGGCGATGAGGAAGGCAGGTAGGCGAGCAATTGGGAGCCAGCAGTCCTGAATTGTGAGAGGGATTCCAGATTGGAGAGGGTGCAGGCTGGACAGAGGGACACACACCCCTGTGCATGAATTTCATGCACTGGGCCTCTAGCAGATTATAAGGGCCTGGTAGGCAGGAATCCTGAGGTCTCATTCAGGACCCAGTAAATGGCTTCCTTATACCAGGAAGGCTCTCTATACATAATTACTGACCTGAATTTCTCCCAAACATTACTGTAAACACTCAGTTATTTTCTAATGTACTCTGTTCATAACTGCTTAGACAATTATTTTTATTAGCATAACATTCCATTTAAACATAATGATGTTGGAAAAAAACAGAAACAATGTAAGCACATTTTCTCAGCTATGGCTGATTACGAGTATTTTCCTTTTCTTTCTTTATTCTTTTCTTTTCTTTCTTTTATTTTTTTTTACTTCCTTTGCAGATTTGATAAATTAATTATAAATTTCCCAAGGGGGATCTACCATAAATTGGTCTTTGTCTTTTATTCTTTTATGTTGAGTTTCTATTCTAGTCACAGTGTCTATCCATTGAGACCACAATATTGCTATGGGCTCATAACATTGCTGATATAACCAACCTTCTCTAGAGAACCTGGTTTCAATTTTCATAATGAATTAATCCCTCTTTCTCCATCTCTTTGCTCCAAAAGCTATTTGTGGAGACCACTGATGTCAACGGCAGAACTCTTGAGGGGCCAGTCCCTCTGGAAGTAATTGTGATTGATCAGAACGACAATAGACCAAGCTTCCGAGAGGGCCCATATGTTGGCCATGTCATGGAAGGATCGCCCACAGGTATGTTAAGTTGGCTTATCATTAGCATAATGGCTTGGAAAGTGGCATACTCTGGTCTTTGGGCTCTAGAGAGACTATGTATTGCCACTCCAACTTGTTGTTGGTATTCATCATCATTAACAATATTTCCCTGGGTAGAAGCAAGAGCTGGAAAGATGCAATTCAGAACATGCTTGAGGTGTTGCAAACTATGAAAACATCTCCCCTTGTCCCTAACGGTGATCCTTCAAGGGTGACCGACATCTAAGTCTTTAATGCAGGGCCACAGTCGGACACAATGTAAATATCTAGCTCATCTTTGTGAGACCCCAGACTGGATTTCATGAAACAGTGGGGCTGTGACAGACATTAAAGTCCCTACTTCCAGCTCCTCAGTTATTTCTTTTCATAACTGCATTTTAATCAGAGCCATTTTGGAAAACTGGGTAGGCCTTTGTTCTCCCCTTTCCTTAGATGTGCATGGAGAAACCCTTGTCCTCAGTCAAAGGGCCAAAAGCAAGACATTTTCTTCTTCTCCCTGAAAATACGTGTACCTACTGTTATGAAAATGACTCAGAGTTATTACAGAGCTCCTTTTATCTTTTCCCCATGTTTAACCTTTCTGTCAGGGAAGGTTTCACAATTAGAGCTCCCGTTCTGGCCCAATAGATACTAATTAAAGCATTCTGTGACCAGCAGCAGAAACCAGTCCTAAGTATAATGCTTGAAAAACTGAAGGGCAAAGAAGAAACATCCCTAGTCTGAGGCTGTACTTTGATTTTAAGCTTTAAAATGCATTTAAGTGAAAAAAGTGCCATATTAAGTGTATCACTGAGGCTGTGTCTACATAATGGCAAAATAAGTAAGTAAGAGTCACTCAGTGGCCTGATGGGAGATGGACACTGGAGAGCTTGTTCGTCTGGTTACCCACTCTCCCACCCTCCACCTGAATTGATGGGATGTATCAATAACGTGTATTTACATGAGGTGCTAGAGGTGTTGTCATGGTAACCTGCCTAGACTACCTGGTGAATAATTGTAAGTAAGGTGCCTAAAACCTCCCTTCAACTTAAAGGAGCTGGATCTCTATACACTTCATCAGATGCCCAAGGGCAAGGAGTGACCCTCTGTCTTCTGGAATTTGACTGCATTCTGTAAAAAGGAGAGGGAATTCCCTGTGTGTGCTGGAGGGCATTTGGGGTGAGGCTGGCGACAGAGAGTGAAAACAGCGCTGGAAAATCAGAGAGTAACAGGTGGAGGTGGGTCCTATCACTTCAGGCAGAACTTGCTGTGGCACCTCTCAGGAGGCTGCTCTGACGGAGAGATGGCTTTTGGTGAGAGAGACCCTGGAATTTGAGTTTGATGTTTACAGAAATCTTAAACAAGCTGGTGTTCAGAACAAGTTAGGAGAACCAATGAGGAAAGCTATTAAAGAGACTGGAGATGGAGCAGAGCAGAAAAATGATTCTCCATTTCCACCTGTGGTACCCGGGCATTGTATATGAGTGACTGGAATTCAAGATGGGCTGGGAAAGTGTTCTAAATGTAAATGACAATGGTGATATTTCAGGCAGCTGTGAGCAGGTGCATATCTCTATATTATATGTGTATGCGATTAGACAATGTTCAATTTACCTCCCGCTATGCCCTTCCTTCAAGTTTCAGAAAGAATTTCAAATTTTAATGTTTTATATACGCATCATATTTTCAAAGAAAATTGAATCCTTTGTGTATATTGAATTTCTTAAAGCACAAAGCAATTTGGTTAGGGTGGACGCACCTCCAGCAAAACATAAAACATCTCAAACTTCAATTTATAATTGGAAATGTCCTATAAAATACAGAAAGCCTTGGAGATCAGTTTGGAGGAGCTTCTACCAGCTATGTGGAATTTGCCCTGATTTATTGTTGTCTTTGCAGTACCCTCTGGGTTTGACTGTAAAGCAGGCATTGGAATGGCATCAGTCAAAGTTGAGTTGAGAATGTGGAGCTGTGGAAAACTTTTAGAGGAGAAATCGGTAGATCACTTAGCTCCTGTGGGAGAGCTCAGGCAAGGAGGCCCCGAAGCTTCCATGGGGACAGTGGGAGTCTGGGAAGGGTTCAGTGTCCCTCTCTAAGCCCCCTCCCCAACATTGACCATTTATAAGTTATAGCAACAACACAGACCGGCTATAGAAATGATCACCTCTCCCAGTTTCATAATCTCTCACTCAGGTGTGGCTCTAAGAATCCTATGTGTTGTGGACATTATTCCAGGTCCACTTTACAGAAGAGAATGCTGACCCTGGAAAGAGTTCAGTGACTTTGCCCAATAGGCACAACAACAGATGGGAAGCAGTGTTCAGGGCTCAACTGTGTCACCCACCTTCACATCATGTGCTCTTTCAACTGCCCCCAAATATTTGCAGTAAAAACAGCCATTAACTTATGATTAGCACTTATTTATTCTTACTGTATTCTGAGACCTTTGTATACACTATGTCACTTCCTCCATTATACCAGGTCCTACTCTGAGAGGTCATAACTCTCCCATCATACAAATAAGAAAACTGAATCTCAAGAGGTCAAGGAATTTTCCCCAAATCACAAGCTGGGAGATGAGCTAGAAACTGTTTTCATGTTTCTAGCTTCAAGACACAGGCCCTTTCCCATGTACCATGTTGGAGCCGGCCACCTTCCCTTATATTCTAGAGGATGGACTCTTTTCAGGAAAGAGGAAAAATATTTGTGGGGTTCTAATCCGATGAACTGATTTAGCTTCTGACAGAAAGTGACCAGCTCTCTGACCAAATATTCAGGCTCATTGAATGGCTTTTAATATATGTGAGCTATTGCTCAGTCTCAGGGGTTAAACATCATTCCACACCAGGGTCCTTGTCCTCATTCACATCACTCTCTTCTGACTCCACATAACCAGGGGCGCAATCTTGACAGCCTCCCAGAACACCACACTCAGAAGGGCCCCAGGGTTGCAATTATGCTCTGCCATCGCCATCTTACAATTGTTAAGAATTGCTGAACAATGGGTCCTGCACGTTCATTTTGCACTGAACCCAACAAATTATGTAGCTAGTCCGGTGCCCAGCATTGTGGCTTAGAGTTAGGTTTAATGCTCTACTTACTTCTTTAACAAGGTGAGCCCTTGGGAAGGTTACTGAACCTTCTAGAAGCCTCGATTGCCTTGTCTATAGATGGAGTGGGTGTATAATAGTGCCACCCTAGAGAACTATATGCAAGGAGTAAATGGGACAATGTGCTACACTCAGTGCTTAGAACATAATAAATGTTCAGGAAATGTCAGTGTATTTATTATTCTGGCAGCGAACCTAGTAGGGAAGGGAACGCAAAGGGACATACAGTTTGTGTGAAGGAACATTCATCTCCCAACAAAGTATCATTTTCATGTTCCAGTGTACCCGGACGCCATCTGCCCCAATCCATCACGTGGGAAGGTCACCTATATTTATCTGTTTGTGCCGACAGGAGACCATTTCCAGCCCTCAGCATTGAACTCCAGGGTAGTGTTCTGGGAAATCATTACTAGATGAAGGAAGATTAACAGACAGTAATGGTCTTTGAACTTTGCTGGCTGCTCCCTGGGACCAGCTGGAGCTCCGTGTGAACCTGGTGTTTTCTGAATGCCTGAAGCATGCCAAGACCATGGGAATTATGGATAGAGGAATGGGCAATTTGAAGTCCCTGGAAGGCATACATGCCAGGGCACACAGTGCTGGCTGGCACCCACTTCCAAGTATTTTGCCACTTACAGTTCTGTGGACACTCTGGGAAGAGCTAACCATGAGGAAAGTGTGCTTCATCCAGAAGCAGACCCTGGTGTGAGGGTCGAGGCATGTGGTTTACCTGAGGTGGAGGATACCAGGTGAGGGGTGCTATAAGGGAGGGAAGCAGGCCCTTTCAAGATGCCAGTGAACCAGCTACTGCAGTGGGCAAGTGTGAACTTGATTCCTGGATGGACAGGGGTCTCTGAGAAATACATGAAACACATACAGCACCATTATCCCAGCCCAGAGGCCAGGGAGCTGGGGTATCCATCCCCATGCCCATCAGAACTGTCCTTAGAGGGACTTACTTCCTGGGCACTTTCATCCTGCTGTGGGCATGGGAAAACAGCATCCGCAGTTTGGAGACAGCCTTCCAACAAGGCATAGGAGCTGGCTGTTGGGCAGGCCTCAGCTATGCTCTTCCCTCCATGCTTGCAGCCGCCCTGGATGTCAACTGGGACAGCTGGGAGCATGGCACCCAACACCTGGATAGGTGGGTAGCTTTGAGGGATGTCACGGAAAGAAGGTAGTGGGAGGAATATGTTAAGTCCCCAAACTGTATGACTAAGAAAGAGGAATGTCTCTTTAAATATGGGTCAGGGCCTAGAGGGGCATGTCCTGACTCCTAAGAGATCCCCTTTGCTGAGGTGCCGACACTTCTTGAGGCTGCTGATCTGGAGCAGAGATGAGCAGCTAAATCCTCATCCTCTAACTCCTGAGAGCACAAGGACTCTTGCCTTATCTTGATTCCTCTCATGCTCCCTTTATTTCCCCGCCCAATAGTGCTGTTGAGCATCTACTCTGTGCCAGCACTACTCTAAGCTCCGAGGGTACAGCTGTGGACCTGCCAGATGCTGCTCATTCCCTCCTGGCATGCAGAGTCCAGCAGGGAGACTGCAACCAATAAGTAGCATTGCAATGTGATGAGTGCAGCCAGGCACCCACACGGGATGGGGTGCTGTGAGGAGAGTAGGGGGCGGGGGGTTTGACTCCCCACCCCACCCCCAGGATCCATCTGAGTCCCCATTCTTCAAGACTCAGTTACCTTGAATTTTAAAGATCCTAACTTGCTAGACATGAGGAAGAACAGCCGATCAGTGGCCTGTAGAGCAAATGTTCTGAGAGCTCACCTGAGCTTGGCAGTGGCTGTTTTTCAAAATGGCTTGGTCTAAATAGAGATTGTTGTGATATTTGATGGTTAACATTTGAGACCTCCCTCAATATAAGTGATCGGCATGTTGGGTGTTGGTATAACCGGGAAGTAAAGTCCCTTTTCTGGTCACCTGTTTACTTGTTGCAGTAATGGCCATGTAGCTTTTCAGTCCACCCGCTGTCCAGTTTTCCTTCATCGGTATTTTTGAACTTGCACTTTGTAGTTTCTCCCATTCTCCAGTAACCTGGCCAATCCCAGGGGCTTTTGGAACATTGGACATGTGGCTATTTTGGGTTTCTGTTTGGCTGGTTGGTTCACTGCGTTGGCTACATGCGTTTCCCAGCCTCCAGGATGTGGCATGTGATGAAGTACCATACAGCGAGCCAGAGCATGTGCTAGGTTACATTTCTGGGATGAGTCGGGAACCAAGGCAGTTGGGAAGAGTGCTCTTTGCCCTTCTACCACCCATTTCCGCTTGCTGCCTGGAATGAGGACGTGAGGCTTAGAGTTCAGGAAGCCACTCTGCTTCCTGAAGTGGCTTTGAGAATGGAAGCCATGTCCTGGGAACGTGGTACAGAAGGTAAAATGAGGCTGGATTCTGTTGCCTGTGGAATGTCGTGTTAGCCTCTCTCCAGAATTATTTTACATAAGGCAGTAATGAACTTGTCTTATATAGCTCATGGTTACATTGGGGTCTCTGTATTTGTTGCCAACTGTAATAAAATGGCCATATCTAGTGTTACTCAACCAATAAGAATGATAGCCCAAATAATTTGACTCCAAGCCATGCTTTTAAACTGGGGCATGCTATGTTGCTTTAAACATTCAAACCCACTTTCTTCTGCCTGAGTTTCATGCCACTGGTTTGTTTTTTTTTTGTATAGTGACAAGAAAATTGAGTCTTTATTGGAACAAAAATAGTTTTTGTCTCCTCCGCTGTCTTAGAGTTCTTTCTAGAAAACATTCTGAGGTCTCTGTCATTAGATGTTTCCATTGGATTAAAAACAAACTCAATCCTATGATGGAAACCTTCTCAGCACAGCGGTTTTGACTCCCTCCTATCACAGTAATTTCAGATCACAGGCCAGCACTGATTTATCTGAAAGTATCCCAACACAGGGCGTCATCATGTGGCTGCCGCTGACGTCAATGTGCTGGCTTCACGCCCACATCCCCAGGACTAGACAAGGAGGGAAAAGGCACAGGAATGTTATTTTTGTTTCTTGCTAGTGAGCCAACTGGAAGTGCATCAGGAGAGCAATGTGTTCTCACAGGAGCATAGCACAGAGGCTGAGACCATGGCTCCTGGGTCCCAAAGATCTCACTTCCAGTTTCACGTCATCTACTAGTTGGGAGACCTTGAACATGTCCTTACCTATCTGAGCTTTGGGCTGCACCTCTGTAAAATGAGGATCACGATAATGTCCCAAACGGTAGCTGTGATGTCCGTGAGAAAATAGAAGTCAAACTTTGAGCACTTTGTCTGACAAATACACATGTGCCATAAATGTTAGCAACTACAGAGCGCTTTCTTTTTCAATGAGAATAGGTTCAAGAGGGTCATAGTGCCATCTCCTTGCATCCTGCAGGGAGGGAAGATCTCTGCCAACCAGCAAAGCTGCATTCCAACACTGCTCCTTCTCTAATCAGCTGTGTGAATTCAAGTCTCTATGTCCTCATTTTGAATTGGTGATAATCTACTGAGACAGGGTTTTGTATGAATTTGAATTAGGAAAATTGAAAATGATGCAATATGGAAATAATAACAAAATCTCATTTGTGCACAAATTTAGAAACAATGTAATCTCCAAATTGTAAGCATTTGTGAAGAACTACATAATTTCAAAATGGCTGGCAGGGTTTTCGCTCCTTCTCTCTCTCTCATATGTGTGTGTATACACATATACACACACACTAGAGGCCCAGTGCATGATATTTGTGCACAGGTAGGATCGCTAGGCCTGGCCAGCCGGCACTTAGGGCCAATCACGGCCTTCCTTTTCCCGGCTGCTGGCAGCCAGACAGTGCCTTTCTTTTTCCTCAGCCTCCCCCTGGTGGTCAGTGCACATCATAGCAAGTGGTCGAACTTCCAGTCAGTTGAACCCCAAGGGGACAATTTGTATATTAGCCTTTTATTATATAGGATATACATATGTATACATCTACACATATATATCAGCTTTGATGAAATATAATTCACATATGTAATTTGCTGATTCACCCATTAGCATATATGACTCAATAATTTTAATAAACTATTCACAGATTTGTGCAATCATCACCACAATCAATTTTAGAATATTTCAATCACCCTCAAAGGAAATCCTGTATCCATTAGAAGTCATTTTCCATTTATTCTCTGCTCCCTACCCCCACCAAAAGAACTCCCTATCCCACAGAAACCACAAAGCTACTTTCTGACACTCTAGATACCTATTCTGGACATGACTGACCATACATCCATCCGACCAATTGACCAGCTGGTACATATAATGTGCACTGGCAATTTAAAAACATGCTTGCCTCCTATGTGGGAGATGAGTGCTTTCAAATATATTTTTTATTGATTTCAGAGAGGAAGGGAGATGGAGAGATAGATAGAAACATCGGTGATGACAGAATCATTGATCGGCTGCCTCCTGTATGCATCCTACTGGGGGTCAAGCTGCAACCCAGGCATGTGCCCTGACCTGGAATCGAACCATGACTTTCTGGTTCATGGGTTGACACTCATCCACTGAGCCACACTGGTCGAGCAGACTGGGTGCTTTCAAATTCATCATTCCATTTCATCTTCCCAAGGGTGCTGAGGATTATTGTCACCAAGTTTTGGGGGAGGAAACAGCTCAGATAAGCAGAGGACAAGCTATGAGAGAATGGGTTTGTCTAACCTGAAATCACATCTTCCTTCAAGAAGACTGCATATCCTGTCTCCTTGCAGGTTATTACTTCTTAGTATTCTGCACGTCCCCCATAGTCAGACTTATTTATTTATCTACTCAATGGTTTCTGAGGTAAGCATTCAGTGCTGTTCCCCAGCCAAGACTGTGCATCAGAATAGGAATTGTTTATTTTATTGCTCATGGAAGATGTAACAAGCAAGCAACAAAAACTGCAGTGTGGTTGCAGCTCAGAGCTTGCAGGCTAAGAAGCTGCTCTATGTTGCACCTGTCTGTGGGATTTTTCCCTGTAGGGTTAAATAGTCCAGCTGGGCCCGGTCCTAATTCCATCTTAAAGGGCAAGGTCAAGATGCAAGACAAAAGGGTAAATACTGCCAGAGGAAAACTTTATAGGGTTAGAAAAACTATTATGAAGGATCTAGAGAGGAAATTTGGTGCTAGATATTTTTACTTAATTTTTTTTTTTACTATAAATGTCCTTGCCACAAGCATTTTTGCCACATGCCTAATGGGTCGTAAGGCCATTTCAATGTAAAAGCTCAAATAACTGTCTGGCAGTCTGTTTTACCTTTGGCAGGCTTACTGTATTTAAACTGGCCGTCAATTTGGTTTAATTTCTCTATGGAAGTTCTTAGTATACCCCCACTTTTATACTATATGATCATATAACAGTCTCTACAGTGACGAGGAGATATGATGGCTTTAGAACATGAGTGATGACAATGAAGTGTATCAACTAGGTAGAAAACACAGTGCCACAATTGATGGAAGTGTGAAATAAGAGATCAGAAAGCCACTCTGCACTCCACCCTAGAAAGTGAACACACATCTGCCTGTAAATCCTGCCGTGAGCATAGTCATCCTCCCACCCGCCAACCAGTTTGCCAGGCTCTGGCCCATGTCCCAGAGGGGCCATAACTCCCAGCAGTCCCTGAGAGCGCTAATTATTGGTTCTTTAGTGGGAAAGTGATACCTCTCTTCATGAAGGGAGAAATTGTAACAAAACAAAACAAAAAAAAAAGTGTGATGCTAAGCAAGGAGACAAATCAACCAGCAAAACAATGTATAATGTTTTTTCATTTTTTTGTAATCAAGTCTTCTTAATTGTATTAATTGTTCAGGATTCATTTATCCTTTTTAATGCCCCCCTTTTTCTTTTTTGTTACTTTATCTTTGGTGGCAAAATTGCCCTCTGGCCACCTAGCTGTGCAGTGAAAATGTTTGTGATAGAAATGCTGGTGGCAAAAATGTTTAAGGGAATCGTGCTCACAGCAAAAATACCGGACACATTTTTAAATCCATCTATTAAAGTTTCCATCAGGAATGCTTTTCTGCTCCAGGAAACAAAATATAAATTTAAGTGGCTTAAGCCTCTCTGGTTGGTTTTTCTCATATTCCCAGAAGCTGACAGCAGGTCAAGAGTCTCCAGCCTTTCTCTGTGGCTATGAGACTCCCCACCTGACAACACCACAGCTAAGTCTGTGATCAAGGAAGAGGAAAGAAGGAAAAGAGACCATGTCTATGGTTTTCATTGAGAAATAAATGTCTAGTTTGTATTATATATGCAGTTATATGTATATAACTGGCTCACATAGATATGGAGGCTGAGAAGTTTCAAGATCTGCAGTAGGAACACTGTAGACCCAGGAGTGCCTGTAGTGTTACAGCTCAAATCTAAAGCATTGCCTAGCTCGAAGCCAGCATCAGGAGGTGCTCCCTCACACTCAGCCTGTCTGCTAGTCCTGTCTTCAATTGACTGGGTGTGGCCCACCCACTCTGGGGAAGGCAATCTGCTTTACTCATCCATTGAGTCAAATGTTAATCTCTCCAAAAACACAGAGAAAACCCAGAACAAAGTTTAATCAAATATCTGGGTACCCCATGGCCCAGTCAAGTTGACAAAAATTAACCATCAATGTTGTAGGCAGAATTTTGAACCCCATGAGCTTTACCCCTGACTTACTCTGTGGTTATGTTACCTTATATGGAGAAAGAGACTTTGCCGATGTTAATTAAGGTGATTAATCAGCTGACATTAAAATGAGGAGATTATCCTGAGTAATCAAGTGGACCCAAATAACCATAGGAGCACTTAAATGTAGGGAAGGTATGAGAGTAAGATGCAGCAGAAGAGGGAAGTCAGTGAGGTGAGGCAGAGGGAAGTTCAGAGAAGGACTCAATCTGTTGTTGGCTGAAAGATGGAGTTGGACCATATAAAAAGCACAGGAAGGAAATCCGTTCTGCTGACATCCTGGAAAAGCCTGGACAGTTTCCCCCGAGCCTTTGGAGAGGAACACACCCCTGCTGACACCCTGACTTCATCCTGTGAGTCCCTGGGCAGGAAACCCAACAAGCCCCTCTGTGCCCAGAATTCTGACCCGCAGATATCATCCTATATAATAAAACTCTAATATGCAAGTCGACCAAATGGCTAAAAAAACGGGCAGAAGGACCAATTGCTATGACGCACACTGACCACCAGGGGCAGACACTCAATGCAGGGGGAGCACCACTCAGCCAGAAACCAGACTCAGGCTGGCAAGTACAGCAGCAGTGGCAGGAGCCTCTGCTGCCTTCACTGCAGGCGGTAAGGAGTGAGGGGTCCCAAACTGCGAGAGCCCCAGACTGCAAGAGGAATGTCTGACTGCTGGATTAGGCCTAAGCTGGCAGGTGGACATCCCCTGAGGGGTTCTGAACTGCAGGAGGGCGCAGGCCAAGCTGAGGGGCACACCCTCCCTCCCCCCCTCAAATACATGAATTTTGTGCACTGGGCCCCTAGTGAGATAATAAATGGTGTTCTTTCAATCCACTAATATGGTGGTAATATTATAGCAGAAATAGAAAAATAATGCAGTTTTCTATTCTCTTACATGTCAGTTATGGGGTTTTCATTCTTTTACATGCCAATTATGAGTGAAGCTGCTTTTCCCAATAGTGAAAACCAAAATAGCCAACCAAATCACAAGAATAAAGAGAAACACTAAACTCATAAACAGCTTAAGAACCCTCAAAAGTTCAGTTTTGAATGAACTCCAACTTATAATTTTCAAGTATTCCCAATACCAACAGCATTCTTTTTTTCTTGCAGTACATTATTTATTGGTGTTTTTTTTTTTTTGTTTTTTTTTTAGCAGTCAACATCATTCTTAAATAAAATCAGTATCAGAAACAATTTTCAGGAAGTGCTTAGCAACACATCCTGAAGATGCTCCATAATTATTAATTATTTTGGTATTGATGTGATTCTGTTAATGATGGTGACCTCTCCTTTGAGGAGGTCTCGCTAACTGCATTTGGGATCTTTACAGGCTAGTCCCCAGGCTCTGCAGCTTTCAGAATGACAGTGCCACTTCCACAGTTCGCCTCTTTTTCCTAGAGTAGACATCTTTTACCAGACGCTGGGATTTGAGAGTAAATAACACTGACAAAACAACATCATTCCTGCAATTAGGAAAACTGCCATCACTGATGAAGTTCAACACAACCTTAGCTGACTTAATAGCATTGCAGCCAGTGATCCAAGGATTGTGCATCTTTTAAATATTCTCCTGCACAGTGCACTTGGAACCTGTGTGTTGGCAGGGACCCTTCTTGAGAGGCCCCTCAGCATATTTGTTTGGAAATATAGCCTCCCCTGACCTGTCTGCCATTCCAGAAGTCTTAGAATATCAGAGTCGTGGAACAGAAAAGGTAACGGCATGACACTCTTAGGAGTGTTCAATATGTAGGCTTCATAAAAAAAGATAAATAGCCCTGGCTGGTATAGCTCAGTTGGTAAGAGCATCATCCCGAAAAATCTCTGGTTCAGTTCCTAGTCAGTTTCTAGATTGCAGGTTTGATTCCCGTTCCCGATTGGCAAATGATCTTACATCAATATCTATCTATCTATCTATCTATCTATCTATCTATCTATCTATCTATCTATCTTTTTCTCTCCCCCTTTCCCTCTCTCCCTCTTTTCCCCCCTCTATTCCTCTCTCTCTGAAGTCAATGAACATATCCTTGGGTGAGGATTTAAAACAAGACAAATACACATATCCTGCAATATTATGTACATTTAGCCACCAGAATGCATAATCCTTACAGCCCTCTTTCTTTTCATTTTTTTTAACATAACCAGTTTTATTACAATGTAATTCACATACTATCCAATTCACCTATTTAAAGTGTACAAGTCCATGTTTTGTGGTATATTTAGTTATTACCACAACCAATTTAAGAACAATTTCATCACTTCTAAAATCCCAAACTTGTTAGCATTCACTTCTCTTTTCTCCCCCAAACTCTTCCAACCCTAGACAACCTCTCATCTACTTTCTGTTCTGTTCTGGACATTTTGCATCAATGAAATCATATAGTATAAGCCTTTTGTATCTGACATATCTCACTCAACCTAATGCTTTCAAGGTTCATCTGTGTTGTAGCATGTATCAGTACTTTATTCTATTTTATTGCTGAATATTCCATTTTATGGATTATTTTATTTACATTTTTACATTACTATTTATTACATTTTATTTATCTATTCATAATTTGGTAGACATTGGTTATTGCTAGTTTTGGCTATTATGAATGATGCTGTTATGAACATTTGTGTGCAAGTTTTTACCTGGACATATATTTTCATTTCTCTTGAGTTTAAACCTAGGAATAGAATTGCTAGGTCATAAGGTAACTTATGTTATTCTTTTGAGAAATTTCAAAACTGTTTTTCAATTTTACATTCCACCAATAGTGTAGACGAGATCCAGTTTCTCTACTCTACACTTATTATCTGTCTTATATTAGCCATCCTAGTGTATATAAGGTAGTGTCTCTGAGTCTTTGAGTCAATTCTTTCTCAAGATTGTTTTGGATACTCTGGGTCCTTTGTAGGTCCATGTGAATTTTAGAATCAATTTTACATTTGTACAAAAAACAAGGCATCTGGGATTTGGGCAGGTATTGTGTTGAATCTGAAAATCAATTTAAGGAGTATTGTCATCTTAACAATATTTAGCCTTCAATCCATGAATGTGGAATATTTTTCCATTTATTTAAGCCTTGAATTTCCTTCAACAATGTTTTTAGTTTTCAGTATATAGGTTTTGCACTTCTATTGTTATATTTAATCCTACAGATTTTATTTTTTGATGCAATTATACATTGAATTATTTTGTTAATTTAACTTTTGGATTATTTATTGTTACTTTAGAGAAATGCAACTGATTATTTCTTATCTACACTAATAAAAGAGAAACATGCAGATTGACTGTCCCTCTGCTATACTCACCAGCCAATTAGAGTGAGTATGCAAATTAACCAAACAAAAATGGTGGTTAATTTGCATATGAATGTGTGGAGCAAAGACTGAAGACGGTGTTGCAGAAGGGAGTGAAATGGCAGCGCAGGGAGAGAGCCAAGGCAGTGGAAATGGGAGCAGAGCCGAGGCAGTGGGGGTTTTCTCTGGCTGCAGGAAGCCTATTCTTGTAGGAATAGGCCCAAGGAAGCCCTATTCTTGCAGGAATCTTCCTGCAATGAGCCTCTAGTTGAGATATAATTGACTATAACAGTGTGTAAGTTTAATATGTGCAATGTGTTGATTTGATACATTTATTTATTGCAATATGATTATCTCCATAGCATTAGCTAACACCTCTATCGAGTCACATATTTATCATTTCTTTTTTGTAGTGAGAATATTTGGGATCTAGTCTCTTAGCAATTAGAGTATATAATACAGTACTATTGACTGTAATCACTGTGCTATGCATTATATCCCAGAACATATTTATCTTCTAACTCCAAGTTTGTACCCTTTGAGCAATATTTTCCATTTTCTAACAACCTAGTCCCTGGCAACCACTATTGCACTCTCTGTTTCAATTAACTCAGCTTTTATAGGTTCCACATATAATAATATTTGTTGTGTACCCTGAAACCTTTTACATAGGTTCAGTGGATTGCTCAGTTCTCATGCTATAGCTGCTTGAGCCCAATTTTCACATTGTTTTTTTTATATCACCATAATTCTACAAATTATGAAACAAATATTAAATTAAAACATTATACATTAATGCAGTGTTGTCCCAAATCATTTCTATTTGGGTTTACCTTTTACTCATGTTAACTAAGAATGTGCTTGCTTGTTGTAAGTCATAATGTAGGTCACGACTTTCACTCCTGAGCACCTTCTATCTCTCAGCCCCCACTGAATTGCTCACCATTAATCCAGTTGTTGTTCTTTCCTTAAACATGTACAAATTGACTCATTTTCTAATGACATGTATCTCCCCTAACATGCCACCTGTAATTTTCCTGAACACACCGTCTCCCATCATTCTTGATGCTGAAATATAGGCACTTGGGTCCAACCCTGTCTCTCCCCTTTGAGAGTGACTAGAAAGTCCCTTCTAGTCTTTGACCTCTCATATCCATTGATAGAACCTCTAAAGCAGTGGATGCCAACCTTTCGGACCTCATGGTCCACCAGTTGGTGACTGCTGCTCTAAGGGACTTCCTGAGATCTTCACCAGTGTCTTTTCTCTAGAAACAATAGCAAACAGGGAGTATCACATGCACCTACCACACAAGTGTGATATCTTATGAAACCACAGTCAAACTCCAGCACCCATTCCATTATTGATTTGTCTCTCTAGTCCCACTCTCTGCTGTCAGTCTTGCATTCTAAAAACACAGTTGAACTCATCTGGACTGATCTCCACAAACTTGGATCTCTTCTGACTGTATTTCTCTAGTATTTCTTGACTCTCAAATATCTCAGGATGAAAACCTTCCTTTTCCTTTTTTTATTTTATCTCTCAATCCTCACCCAAGGATATTTTTCCTTTGACTATTTAGAGAAAGGGAAAGAGAGAGGAAAAGACAAAGAGAAATATCAATGTGAGAGAAATACATTGATTGGTAGCCTCCTGCATGAACCCCGACCAGGACTCAAGCCAACCGAGGTAGTTGAATCAAACCTGAAACTCTTTCGTCCACAGGCCGATGCTCTATCCACTGAGCCAAATCCACTAGAGCTTTTCTTTTCCTTTTTATTTTTAATTCCTGTATGTCTAATTCTGTATTTGGTTGATTCTCACATGGCCTTTTATTTATTTTACTTTTTAAAAAATATATTTTATTGATTTCAGAGAGGAAGGGATAGGAAGAGAGAAAAAGAGAGAGAAACATTAATGATGAGAGAGAATCACTGATGGCCTGCCTCTTATATGCCCCACACTGGGGATCGAGTCCACAATTCAGGGATGTGCCCTGACTGGGAATCGAACTGTGACCTCCTGGTTCATAGATTGATGATCAACCACTGAGCCATGACGATTGGGCTGGTCTTGCCCTTTTAATTCACCCTTTCCTTCTTGCATCTTCAGTCACATTCTGCATCATTTCTCTCCCTTCAGTGGACAAACATGTCCAGGTCTCCCAATCCTGATAAGAGAGACCCTGCCCCCCCTCCACTTTATTTTCCTTGAATGGTGCCTATTACATAATTTGTCTCATTCTTGTCACATAAATACTTCCTGAAAATATAGTGTTCTTTAGTGTAAGCATTATATACCTTTGCCTGTGTAAAAATAATTGTAGGTGGTATCGTGGTGAACTTTTATTATTAGTTATTTGTTTTCATGGATAGCTAAACAATACCTAGTACATCATCTCTATGGTTTTATTCACATCATTGCTTAGAGCTAAGTTAAATTTGAAAGATCAATTTAAAGTATATTGAACAATAAATAAATAAAGGCACCAGTCGTACTCACATATAAAGTAGTCATTGGATGACTGAAATATGGAAAACCTTTGAATGGTAAGAGAAGAACTTTAAAGATGGACAGACCTCTGAATAGACAGTGCTCCAAAACACTCCTCTGGGCACCTCTGGGGAAGGTAGTGGCCTACAGATCTACATTGGGGAAAGGCTATAGAGATTAGAGCTGATGGCCCCGGCTGGGTAGCTCACAATATGCCAAGGTTGTGGGTTTGATCCCGCCAGGTCAAGGCACATAAAAATATATATATATGTTATTGATTTTTTTACAGAGAGGAAGAGAGAAGGATAGAGAGTTATAAACATTGATGAGAGAGAATCATCAATCAGCTGCCTCCTGCACACCCCCTACTGGGGATGTGCCCGCAACCAAAGTACATGCCCTTGACAGGAATTGAACCAGGGACCTTTCAGTCCGCAGTCTGACGCTCTATCCACTGAGCCAAACCGGTTTCGGCAAGGTCTCTCTTACTCTTCCTCTCTCTCTCTAAAATCAATAAGTAAAAAATAAAAATATTAGAGATAATGTTTTTAAATGCACAGGCACATCATCCAGAGAAGCAATAGGTGTTCAATAAATGGTATCTCATCATCTCTCAGCTATTTACTTGAGACACTGATGAAAATGCATAGGGATGACATTGAGAAAGGTAAGGAGGTCTAGTATCTAGGCTGTTCAGTTCACCTAGTACTGTGGTCAGTAAACTACGGCTCACGAGCCACATGCAGCTCTTTGGCACCTTGAGTGTGGCTCTTCACAAAATACCACAACCTGGATGAGTCTATTTTGAAGTGGCATTAGAAGAAATTTAAGTTTAAAAAATTTGGCTCTCAAAAAAAAATTCAATCGTTGTATCAATACTACTAATATTTGACTCTGTTGACTAATGAGTTTGCCAACCACTGACCTAGTAGATGATCAGGTGATGGTTACCAAATTAAAGCATCATCAATAGCATTTATTGAGTATTCACCATCAGCCAACAATGTACTATAACTATGTACAAAAGCATAGTTTCTCTCATTTATCCTTTGCAACAATCTTGTAAAGTAGGTTCTATTACATTACCACTTTGTAGATGAGAACACTGAATCTCAAGGAAGGTGGTGTACTTTACTCAAGATCAATTAGTAAAAGGCGAAGTAGACATTTAAAGCCAAGCAGTCTGGTTTCAGGGTCAGCTCTTACACCTACTGTATTATATCTCAAATCAGGAAGGTTCCAATTATGTGCCATGCTGCTGGGCATGAAAATTTTTCTCTCTTCATGCCTTCCTTTTAAAAAAAAATGTTTTCATTTATTTCAGGAGAGGAAGGGAGAGGGAAAGAAATAGAAACATTAGTGAGAGAGAAACATCAATCGGCTGCCTCCTGCACACCCCATACTGGGTATCAGACCTGCAACCCATGTGCCCCAACTGGGAATCCAACATGAGACAACACTCAACCAACTGAGCCACTCCTGCCAGGCTCTCCATACCATTCTTCCCCCAAATTCAGTACAAGAAATATTTTACAGAATTCTTCATGGACTAGGTCTACCGTAGACATAGAAGACATGGGAAGACTGACCTCTGCTTTCTGGGGCAAACCATACAGAGCAATAAAAAAGATAGACAAGTAATGCCATTAAACTGTGCTGAGTGAGCACAAAGTGCATGAGTCCTCGTTGCCTATTAATACGGATCCGGGGAAACCAAGCAATGGACATTTTGCAAAGTCAAATAGAATCTTTATAAAAGGTCAACAGAAATATTATAAAAAACTAAACACTAAAATTATTTTCCCTAATTAGTTGTTGTAATAGCAATAGAATCAGTCACCTTCATCACCAATTTTAGTGTTGTCTTTGACAACTTTTCTAGGATCAGAGTTAGGGAACATATGAAAATTTTCATGATAATGACCAAATATCTAAAAAATTATATTTAAAAATGTTTGCTGTTTATAACAATGTCTCAATAAAAAACAGATGGCACACAAATCCAGACAGTTGCAGGAGAGCCTATTTTACAAAAGGTCTGTTTAAAATGGAAATTGCAAAGGAAAGAGGTGTCATCCCTCACCAGAGAGAACCCCTAGCTCTGGGGGATGAGGGAACAGTCACAGGCCTGGAAGGAGAGAGTCCTCAGAAGAGGGCCATTTGGAGAGGAGCAGAGACCCTCCCCATAGTTATAGCCAACCCAAGGCAATCCAGAAGGGAGATATCCAAAGAAATAAACACCATGACCTCACTCAACTCCCACACCTTCTGATCTCCAAGCCCAGAGGGCTTGTGTAGTGCATTCAGGCCAGCCTCCAGGGCAGCATATGGTGGGAAAAGATGAGTTGGGCATGCTAAAAGGTCAAGCTAAAGATATTGCATAAACACAGTATAAACCTTCTTGCAAGTTCTTGCTGCTATTCCCAAAACAAAGACTAGACCTACGTGCTTTGAATGGAGAAAAGCCTTAGTCCCCACCCCTGGCCTGCAAATTCTGGAATTTTGGAAGAATCAACAGTGAGCCACAGGTGTACTTAAATATCACTATATTTTACTCAAAGTAGAGGGTTTCTTTGTATCTATTTAATCACTGAGAATGAATAATCATGTAACCTTTGAGAGGATTCCCAGCCATACTTCATTGGTTTCTACCTCTTAGAGATACTTGCTTTTGGCAATATAAAGAATGCTATTTATTTTTTATTCATGCCTGTAAAGAGACTACATTTTATTTTCTGATAAAAATAGACTATTAGTATATGTGTTCAATAATATTTGACTAAATAACTTAAAATCTATGTGGAAGCAGTCCCCAAACTGAAGATTGCTGGGTTGTGCATTCTGCATTTTCAAGGTGGGAAGAGCATCTGAGTAGGAACCCCCACCCCCTTCAAGATATGAGAGGATTCAGGTCAGTGGATTGTTTCAAGGTAGAGGTACTATTTTAATGAACACCTTGGGCTCTGTGTCCCTCCATTAGCATTTGTTATTACAAAACCATTAGTCTGTCTCCGGATGCTTTCCCACACACCTGATGGCGTCACAGAATGGCGGGTTTCTCATGAAGGATGCATAATCTCTTGCCTCCCCTCAAACTCCACCTTATCCTCATATAAAGGTGCTTCTTCCGTGAGAGTCTGCTGCAAACAGCTGGATCCTATTCACATCTCCATGTGAGCAGCACGTACATACAGATATATGATACATAGGAATTTGAGCTACAAAGAGTGTGAGTCAACTCTTTAATAACCGTGGGGATTTGGCATCTCGAGAAATTCTGAAAATGATGTAATGATATAATGTGACAGCAATTTAATTTGCTAGGTGGGGATTAAGAGCTAACAGATTCCCTCTCTTTAAATTCCTTTAATCCATCTATGCAAGTCAGAGCATTGCACATATTCCCCAGCTTCCAGGCTGATATGCTAAAAATGGTTTCACTGTACTGCTCACAGACATGCAGCAAGCTAAGCAAAGCTGCCCAGTTACTTGTGATCTGTTTATATTACATAGAAGGGTGGTTAATTAGAAGTAAGCATGTTTCTTAATTAAGAGACAAATTAATTTTTTAAATATATTTTATTGACTTTTTACAGAGAGGAAGGGAGAGGGACAGAGAATTAGAAACATCAATGAGAGAGAAACCAATTAGCTGCCTCTTGCACACCTCCCATGGGGGATGTGCCTGCAACCAAGGTACATGCCCTTGACCAGAATCAAACCTAGGACCTTTCAGTCTGCAGGCTGATGCTCTATCCACTAAGCCAAACCAGTCAGGGCAACAAATTAATTTTTAAAGAAATGCCAAGACCCCCTTGAGTTATGGCAAATAGGGACTGAGCACATGGTCTGTGGTTGGCTGTGTAATTCTTTGCAAGGAAGGTCTGAAGTGTGTGGTGACAGAGACAATAGCAGTTTGGAACCAAACATTTGTGAATTGAAAACTATAGTCATTCCCTTGATGAATATCTGTGTGTGCAAGGAACTGTGGTGGGGGACCCTGAGAACTCAAAGATGAGTATGACAAAGTCAAACCCTTAAGGAGCTCAGGGTAAAACAGGTTCATACATATAGTACTTAACAAAATATGTTTACTGCTGGAAGAGATGAGTAAAACACCCCCAGAACACTGAAAGCAAAGCAAGCGGATAGAATAAGGTAGAGAGCAGAGAAAAGGTTTGGAAAGTTCACAGGGGATGGGTCAATTGAGTCTTGAGAGATAAGCCGGAATCTCCTGTGGATAACTTTTAGAAGTTTATTCCAGGCAAAAAGAATATGTATGCAAAAACCTGGAATAGTAAGGCGTGATCTCAAAACATAGGTAGAAAAAAATGTAACTTGGCCATAGTGGTGGGGATGTCGGGGATTAGTCTGGAAAGGCCAACCTACTCCAGCTGATGAAGAGGCAAGCATCCTGTGAAGGGGATGTGTTAGGTGCCCTTTGCCTCCTAGTGACAGAAACGGAGCCCCAGTGAGTTAAGCAGAAAAATAATTGTATTGGTTCATTCATTTAAAAGACCAAGAACTTTAGCAATGCTGTGTCTAGGTGATCTAATTGTTGTCAGGAATGTTTTTCTGTTCCTTGGCTCCACTTTCCTGAATAGTGGCTTTCCTCTGGTGGTAGCAGACAACAATGTCCCCTGGCATCTTCCCTACCACCCTAGCCACTCCAGCCACCCTCACACTTTATAAAAGCATTATTTCCATTCTAGTGACCTGGTACACAGATTCGTGCACATTGAAATTAGTTAGAAAATGGTTGGCAGGGCGAGACTGGGCAAGACAGGCCTGACACTCCCCGGAGCCAACCTCCTGCGGTCCCTCCTTGGTGTTTGCAGAGTGGGGACCCTCTGACAGGTGAGATCCCTCAGCCTGGCCTGAAGGGATCAGGCCAAAACCAGCACTCTGACATCCCTCAAGGGGTCTAGGAGTGTAAGAGGGTACTCTGTAAAGTTTCTATGTACAGGGTGTGGAAGGCAAATGCAAGTACGCAGTAAACAAGATTCGGGGCCACCAGTGCCCCAGCAACAACATGACCCACGGCCAAAGGTGGTTTGCTTGTCCACATGAGGAATCAGGCTCCCTCCTCTCTGCTTCTGGGGTGAGTCACCTGACAACCACAGCTGCCAAGTCACTGCAGCTTAGCAGCTCTTGTGTTGAGCATCTTTCCCCTGGTAGTCAGTGCACATCATAGCTACTGGTTGGACAGACACTTAGCATATTAGCCGTGTACACACACACACACACACACTAGAGGCCCAATGCACAAAATTCAGGAATAGGGGTGTGTTTCCCTCAGCCCAGCCTGCACCCTCTCCAATCTGGGACCCCTCAAGGGATGTCAGGTTGCAGTCAGAAATCCCTCTCACAATCCAGGACTGCTGGCTCCCAACTGCTTGCCTGCCTGCCTTCCTGATTGTTCCTATCCGCTTCTGCCTCCCAGCCTGATCACCCCCTAACCACTCCTCTGACAGCCTGATTGATGCCTAACTGCTCCCCTGCCAACCTGATTGCTCTCCCATGTAGGCCTGGTCACTCCAAACTTCCCTCCCTTGCGGGCCTAGTCCCTTCCAAATTGTCTCCCCTGTTGGCCATCTTGTGGCAGCCATCTTGTGTTCACATGGGGACAGCCATCTTTGACCACATGGGGGAAGCTATCTTGTGTGTTGCAGTGATGGTCAATTTGAATTTTACTCTTTTATTAGATATGATAGACTAGAGGCCCAATGCACAAAATCTGAGCAAGGGGCTCAGCCCTTGCAGCCTCTCACAGCTTCAGTTGGCCCTCACAGACCCAGCTTTGTCCAGAAGGTCATCAGGAAGGACATTTGGCTGTTTGATCTAATTAGTATATTAGCTCTTTATTATATAGCATAATTCTATTTAAAGACCTAGATGTAACTCTGTTGGTCCATTTTGTGTGACCATCTCTGAAATTACCAAGTGTGCACAGGTATGGAAGATTCTAAGCAGCCATATCTGAGTTATGAGTTATGCGTCCACAACTAGAATTAGGTGTGGAGGAAAGGTGACATCACCCCTCTCTGAGTTACAAGGCCTAAGAGTGCTGTGTGTGTGTGTGTGGGGGGGGGGGGGTGTAAATGAGAATGCTGTTACCAAGAGCAAGGGAAACAGATGCAAGACATAAAGAAAAATAGATGGCTACTGCACAGAAGAGTCCAGGTTAGAGCTCTTGATGAGTTTAAAGTAGAAACATGATCGGGACACTTTTGCATTGGAAATAAAATTATTCTGGCTGCAGTGTGGATAATGTGTGGGAATGAGAAGGAGATGAACACTAGATTGGCCTTAGAGTGTTGAAAAGAGCCTCGTCTAAGGAAGTCATAGTAAAGATGGTGAGGGTGAGGCATATTCTGGAGAAATATAGGAGGTTAGAGACATAGACTTGGGAGTCTCTGGTATATTATAAATGGAACCAAGTTCTTTGGGGGTCCATGTGCCCTCCCTTTGAAGTGAGTGGGCTCTATGACTGCCTTGGCAAACAGAATATATAGGGTGAAATGACACTTGCCAGTTGCTAAGTCTAGGCCTAAAGAGGTGGGAAGATTTATTTTACTAGACTTGTCTTGCAACACTTGCTCTGGGTATAAGCCAGCATCACATAAGAAAGTTGACTGTCCTTGGAAAAGTTAAGGCCATATGCAAGGCCTTGAGGGATTATTTGCTATTAGGAGAGAGAGACCAAAGAGAGGCAAGACACCAGCCATGTGACTACAGGAGCTATTTTGGAAGAGATTCTCCATCCCAGCTGACCCTACGTGGGTCTGAGATGAACCATCTATCCGAGCCCTTCCTGATTCCTGACCCACAAAATCATTGAATGGATAGATGATAGGTTATTAAATAAAGTTCTATATCTCTGTCACACCACAAAGAGATCTTTGCCTAGAAGTCAATCATACAGTGTTTTGATAATGTTAATCAGCTAGTTATAAATTCACCTAAGAACATGATCATTCAATATACATTTCCCCAAATAGTTTGTGTTTATGTTTAAAGATATTTTTAAATAAATATTTTTCCAATGAAAATATAGCTCAGAAACAAACAAAAAAAGCCTATTTTAGTGCATATTCAATAAGATGCAATTTATTTAAAATTTAATAAAAGCATATAGCATATTATTCATGAAAATTAAATATATGTCTAAGATGACCTGAAATGGGCTGGAAGGTTACATACTCTAACACAGTGGTGTTGGTGGCAAAAGGCTGATGGGGCAGAACAGGCAATGGTAGATAAAAGGACTTAAGCTAGATTTACAATTTTTTCCCCCTGAGGCTAAAATAAAGACAAAGCAAATATGACAAAATGTTAACAGTTGGCAATTCCAGATGGCGGGTATACAGATTTTCATATTGTTGTTTGTGTTTTTTGGTGTTTCTTTAAAATTTTCAAAATACAGAACTGGAGAAAGAAGTTAACCCTCACTAGTTACTGATCATCAGTCCATTTTTTGTATTTTTAAGATATAAGATATGACAGATACAGTTGAAACCTATCATAGCTGCTAGGCACTCTCAACAGAAAGAGTGAGTGTACACACACAAACACAAATATGTATTTGGAAGGAGTAGCCAAAGGGACAGCTGGGGATAGAGCATCTCTTTCAAGATAGCTCTTGTAGTCACATGGCTGGTGCCTTCCTGATCTTTGGTTTCTCTCTCTCCAAATAGCAATAAAAACTATTATGATATCTGTTGTTATCCATATATCACATTTTTAAAACACAAATTCAAACCAATATATCCAATTTTAATCCAGTATCTCAGAGCTTTTTCTAGCCATCCCATCTTTCTATACTTTCTGCAATAGAGAGAAACTTGTCATTATCCTCCATATATTTACTGACTGGCTTGACCAAAGTGCTCAATGTAACCAGTTTCCTAATGAGGCGAGCCATCTCTTCTGCCTGCCACACCTGCTCCATTCACCCCTGCAACACATCTTGGGCACAAGCAAGCATGGTCCCTTATTTTGTCCCATGAAGGCATGTATCCTTTAGGTCACAACTCCTTTCCTCAAGGCCAGGGAGAGAAGGGAGTATGTTAACCAGGTTAATTTATAGACAGAGCAATGTGGAATCACTAAGACAGTTACTCCAAACCAGAGGCATTCCAAAGAGGCTTCCTGCAGAAGTAAATACCTTGAACTGCTTCAAGGACAGAGGCACTAGTAATATGAACACTGAAAAGGAAGGGGAAGAATATGTATTTTAAGTGGAAGAATAGCCTAGACAGAGGCATGGGGGTGGGGCACAGGGGGACTTGGTGACTTGTGAGAAATGCATGTGGGTCAGGGGAGGCAGGAGCAGAGTAAGCAGAGAAGGAGGGTGAGATGGAAGACTGTCCAGGTGCAGGGCCAGATGGTGAAAAGACTTTTATATGCATCAGTTTGGTGTAATGGTGAAATCTTTCATCTCTCTCTCTTCTGACACACACTTGGCTTTTAGAGTTTCTAAACACCTTCAAAGAATTCATCTGTCATTTTCCAAAGTTTGTTTCAATCTATCAGATACAAATTTCATGAGGCATGAACTCTGTTTTATTCCCACTGTACCTCCAACCTCTAGAAAAGTGCCTGACACATTTCATATGGTCCATAAGTATTTGAATCACCAACACATATTTTTATTTCAAATAGGCTCTTCTGGTGCACTAGCAAAACTAGGCAGTTGGCAAACCCTAGCCATCTCCCAGCTTGGGCACCCCACGGTCTCTACATGTGCATGGCAAGTGTAATGGGTCATGAAATTGCATTCGTTAGTATGAAGCTGCTTATACATATATCTTGCAAACATTTCACCCTACAAAAATATGGGACCAGTGTGTAAAATTCTTGAGAGGTAGCAGCTGGGAGTATTAGATGAAATTAGAGAGAATCATCATTTCCATTAAGTAGTGCCAAATTCTGTAATGCAAGCAACATCTTCATGTTAATTCTAAGAAACTGTCTGCCTCATTAAGCAGATAAGGCATTCTATGATTTGGAAACAGAATAACCCCAGTGATAAATGAATCTCCTTTTATAATAGCTTCCACATTACAATCATCTCTTTTGCAAAATTGCTACAAGCCAGGTGGCCTGATCACCTCTCAGTGGCCCATTTTATTAGTCAG